>NC_091284.1:132539473-133280738 GCF_032444005.1 Ranitomeya imitator
AAGCCAACTTCATGGCTAGCAACTCCCTGTCCCCGATGGAATAATTCCTCTCCGCTGGTGTGAAAGTTTTGGAGAAGAAGAAGCAAGGATGCTTCCGACCTTGAGCATCCTTTTGGAAAAGGACTGCTCCAGCACCAACGGATGAGGCATCCACCTCCAAGATGAATGGTTTATCTACATCGGGGCGATGTAGGATGGGAGCGCTAGCGAAGTGTGACTTAATCGAGAGAAAGGCCTTGGAGACCTCCTCTGACCACAACTTGGGATTTGCTCCCTTCTTGGTGAGGGCGACCAAGGGAGCTACCAAAGTTGAGAAGTGTGGAATGAACTGGCGATAGTAATTAATGAACCCCATAAAGCGCTGCACCGCTTTAAGAGAATGGGGTTCCTGCCAGTCCATTACCGCCTGTAGCTTGGCAGGATCCATAGCCAAACCCTGGGCAGAAATGATATAACCAAAGAAAGGCAAGGACTCCTGCTCAAACACACACTTCTCCAACTTAGCGTAGAGGGAGTTTGCCCGTAAGAGGTCGAAGACTTTGCGAACATCTCTCCGATGGGAGTCTATATCTGGAGAGTAGATGAGAATGTCATCCAGATAGACTACGACCGAGGTGGTGAGCATATCCCGAAAGATGTCGTTCACAAAGTCTTGGAAAACGGCTGGGGCATTACAGAGCCCAAAGGGCATCACTAGATATTCATAGTGTCCATCCCTGGTGTTAAAAGCCGTCTTCCATTCATCCCCCTCACGGATGCGAATCAGGTTGTAAGCACCCCGCAGATCTAACTTTGTAAATACCTTTGCTCCCCGTAGCCTATCAAAGAGCTCGGATATCAGGGGTAATGGGTACTTGTTCTTAACGGTAATGGCGTTAAGACCCCTGTAGTCTATGCATGGACGTAAGTCTCCAGTCTTCTTCTGTACGAAGAAGAACCCAGCCCCTGCCGGTGACACTGACTTCCTAATGAATCCTCTTGCCAGATTCTCCTGAATATACTGGGACATTGCCTCCGTCTCCGGGAGAGATAACGGGTAGACTCGACCCCGGGGAGGCTCAGCACCAGGCAAGAGGTCAATAGGACAGTCATAGGGGCGGTGAGGCGGAAGAGTCTCCGCAGCTCTTTTGGAGAACACGTCTGCATGGGACCAATAGTGCTTGGGGAGAGAGGAAAGATCTGCGGGTACCTGTGTAGTAGCAACCTGAACGCACTCCCTCTGACATCTACCCTCACAGGATTTACTCCATCCCAAAATTCTCCCAGAGGACCACTCAATATGAGGAGAATGGTAGCGAAGCCATGGCATCCCCAACAGGACCTCATCAATTCCCTCAGGAATGACTAATAGGGAGATTATCTCCTGATGTGATGGAGACACAGATAGCGTGAAAGGAATGGTTTGGTGGGTAATCTGTGAAGGTAGTGTTGACCCATTTACCACTCGAACGGTCACTGGCTGGGCGAGCATCACCAAGGGTATTGCGTGACGCTGGGCAAAGGCGGACATAAAGTTACCCTCTGCCCCAGAATCCAAGCATAGCTCGACCGTAAGAGTGGATGGGCCTATGGTAATTGTCCCCTTGAAGGACAACTTTGAGGCAAACGTCGCCGTGTCTAGTGTACCTCCTCCAACTGCCACTAGACGCTGACGTTTCCCCGACCGCTGAGGACTCTTGGAGGCAAGACGTCCTGACTGCTGGCAAACATGACGGACCTTATGTGCACGAGCGGACTGAGACTTGGATCCCGCTCGTGTCACCTCCAAGGTCTCATGTGACTCAGATGCCTGGACTGGAGATTCCAAAGGTTTGGTGAAGGTAGGAGCCAGCCGAAACCTCTGCCTACACTGGGCTCGTTCCAACCTCCGCTCGTTAAAACGGAGGTCTATACGAGTAGAAATAGATATTAACTCCTCCAGTGTGGCAGGAATCTCCCTAGTGGCCAGAGCGTCCTTAACATGGTCAGCCAGACCCCTCCAGAATATGGGGATAAGGGCTTTATCCGACCACTCCAGCTCGGAAGCTAAAGTACGGAATCGGACGGAAAAATGGCTGACCAAGGACTCACCCTGAGTTAATGCCAGTAGTTGGAGCGCTGTATCATGGGTGAGTTGAGGTCCTAGAAAGACCTTTTTCAGCGTGCCCAGAAACAACGGAGCACTCTGCACCACATGATCATCACGCTCCCACAGCGGCGTAGCCCACTCCAACGCCCTGTCCGACAACAGAGAGACAATAAATCCCACCTTAGCCCGCTCTGTAGGAAAACGTGCAGCCAGGAGCTCGAGGTGGATAGAGCACTGACTCACGAATCCCCTACAAGTTTTGCAATCTCCAGAAAATTTTTCTGGCAACGGGAGGCGGGATAATGTCGGAACAGGGGTGGCAGTGGACAAGGTTGCTGCCGCCACGCCAGCAGCCTTTACAGCAACTGTGGTAACATCCACAGCTGAGGTTGAGTCCTCGAGAACCTTCAACCTACCCTCCAACTGCTGGATATACCGCAAAGATTGCTGAATGTCCGCCATACTGGCCAGACCTTGGCGCTAGTATTATGTTAAGGACTGGCGGAACGCACCAAGTATAGATGGTAAGAAACTAGGTGCGTTCGCAGTCCGAGGTCCACCGTGCAGGTAAAAGACCCTGCAGCTAGCAAGACGGACAATATGGCGGTACACTAAAGGATACACGCGTGGGTTAAACCTCACCCAGCGTGAAGAAAGCGATCCTGTTAATTCACAGGACCGCAGTACCGCACTAGTGCGCGAGCAAGTGGTCAGCGGACTTAACCCCAGAAGGGATTGGAGCCCGATTAGACCCTTGCTGGCGTAACACCGCAACTGGGTGTGTAGAGAACCTAAAGAAATATAAGTGCACAAGAGTGCGAGCGATGCCGCACTAACGGACGCCACTAACCACCCAGACTCGGGTATGGAAAGCGCAAGGCAGGCGCACGGCGCCGTACTGGCTGGCACAGCTACAGGACGCTGAGATGTGTGTTTAGTGCTGTAGGCTAAGTCGGGCGCTAGATAGCAGCCATACACCTTCCGCGAACAGACATTCAATAGGGTAGGGGTTTCCAAGGACGACTTGCACTCACAACATACACACCTTAGCAATTGTTTGACAATACTAGCGCATGGCCGTGCGGTCATGCGCAGTTTATATAGCAGCAGCACAGGAAGTGGCCACAGCACTTTTGCCCTTCTAGGACCTGCCAAGAGGACCAATGGAATGTGCTGCAGAGCCTGAGCACATGACCCTCGATCTCCAACGGGAGACCTTACGCTGGGCATGCTCAGTACATGCAGACAAGGACTTAGTCCCAGAGAAGTCCGCTCGCTGCTGACCAGCACTGACTTTAATGGCAGAGACTGGAGAAGCAGCACTAACTCTCAGAACAGAGTGAGAATGAGCAAGACGCTGGGACCGACGTCCTTGCTGAGCAGGCTCCACTGCGGCTGGACAAGAATGGGAGACCGCAGCGGAAGTGGCTCGAGATTCCCCCCGTGCAGAAGCGGGAACTCGACCCCTAACAGTCGCAAGGCAAAATTATTCTTATTTATAGAAATGCACTATAATTAGCAAAGTGGAAAACTGTGTCAAATGATGGTAAAGCCATCAGCGTAAAATAGCAATAGCACAAAAGTAAACATAAAGTCTAAATAAACAGTTTATTGTATTTTCAATTTGATAACTAGTTCATGCTTTTTGTTATTTTTTTTTAATCAAATGAAGCACATAATATTTTTAAGTTTTTTTCTAATTAGAAACATTAAATATACTACATTTTAGCCAATAAATAGATATTTTTAAGATAGGCACTAATGTTAATTTCTTCTTAAGTACCTTAAAACTTTTAAAAAATTTCAGTTACATCAACGACAGTAATAAATCACAATTTGAAAAGTATCCAGATTTTGTCTTCATACAGATGTATAAGGAATGGACAGAATAAATCTTTTCACATGCTGCATTGACTAGTATCATAAAGGTATTCTATAAACGGATTGTCGCTGTATGAACTTGTCGCTACCATTTCTCACGCTGCTGAGGCATCAGAGAACATAATAATGTAATTTTGCATTGCAAAGTGGGCCGTCCCACAATGCCCCACAGCTATGACATCTTACGGAATATCATACCTTGTAGAGTGGGGTCGGTACCTGGGTTATCTAATCTGGCTCTCTCTATCCTATCCTTTTCCCCTCTTTCCCACGTGTATTTTTTGAGCAAATACAAGTTTTCCAATACTGATATTCAAATGAATTTATCTGCCACAAATTGAATTTTTTTGGGAAAATTTAGCTAATTCAAATTCCAAAAAATCCTGTCACAGCATAGTAGCAATATATCCCTGGGTTAGTGGCTTCTTCTCTATTACTAAAGCTAGGGGCACACTAGCTATCCCTGCTCCCAAAAATTATTTCTGATGGTGAAGATGCCAGGGCCACATACCTTGCTGATCTTCTGAATCAACACTTATTGGTCCCCTCCTCCACCCAGGAAAATGGGGAGTTGTCACGTACATGAATACACTAAACCAGGCTAACAAAGGAAGGCAGTACTTCCCCTATTGAAAAAGCCAATAGCAAAATGCTCATCGGGGTCCATTGCTGCCGCTGTGTGATCACCTATCCAGGTTGTTGCGCACTTGCACCTCATATCTGCACTATGTCTCCTAACCTGATTGTGAGATAATGGCAAAATAGTTTAGGTTATCTTGCACAGCACTTTATTCCCCCACCAGGTGTACTTACCATTTACTATGATGAAATTTCTTATTTAATATTTGTTGCACAGCACGTTACTACTTACTAATCATGCATATGCCCATTCAATAACTGCTAGAACAGATTAACCCAAGCACTGCTAGTAGAAACCTGTTTAATATAAAGATGAAGGGCTTCTGATCAGTGCAGGAGTACGAGAAATCAGGCAGCACAGTCTTTCCTGTCTGTCACAGTAAACCCTTGACAGATCCAATCTCCAGTGTTCTCTCCTAGAGGCTTTGCCTATAAGGGTCAAAATTTACATAATACAGAGCTATACAGTCACAATTTGGTGATATGAGTGTCTGTAGTTCAAAACTGTGTTGTTGTACAGGCTTTGTGACTGACCTCTAAAGAATAATAAATGTATGGATGACTATGAACTCCATTATTTTCACACAATTTAAGAAATCAGTTTTTGATTAGCAATGAGCAAATCTTTTGAAATGTGAATTCAACAGCTTTGCCAAATGAATGTGCTACAAATTTAAAAGTACTGCAATGCTTCAAATAGACATAGATACTGGTTTGTTTAGTACAGGCCAGCAAGAGTTAAAAAACGATTTTACCTCATCATTTCAGTTTTTTTCAGCATCGTACTAGGATGTCAGTCAGTGTCTAGGCAAAATATTAATAAAAAGAAAATTTGGCTGTTAAATCCAGTGCAAATGAAAAATATCCTTTTATGTAATATCTATTAAAATTCCATGGACATTATCGAGGTACATATTTGTTGACACGTTTCGACCAAAAGCTTTTATTTGTAAGATGTAATGCATGTGCCAGCATGCTGGTTTAAAAACACTATTCCCCACCTCAGACAATGACATCACACAATTAATTAGACAACCTATTTGTGAGAAATAAAGCATTAAATAACATTACAGTAGTAATATACAGTACAGTCCGAGTAGTGGACAACCCCTTCTGAATCCTTATGTTTCCCTCCAGTAAAGTAAAAACATTAATATTTACCTCTGGCGACGGTGTCGTTCCGTTATTGTCAAAATTGGCTCTCCCAGGGATCATGTGACATTGTTATGCCATGCTATCCCTGTGGCCAAACAGTGCTAGCTTAACTCTCCTCTCCTATGGATGTAATTAACAACCAGAGAAGTGAGAGATGCAGCTGCTCTCTCACTTCCTCTGGATGTTATGACTTTTCCAAAGGAAGGTAGAGTGTAGGCAGCATTGATTGGTGGAAGGGATTGCATGACATAATGTCAGACAATCCCCAGGAGAGACAGTAATGACACTGCTGGAACAGCACTAGTACCAAAGGTGAAAATGATTGTTATTTTACTGGCGGTAAAGAAAGGGATTCAGAAGGGGTTGTCCTAGTAGTAGACAACCCCTTTAGTAAATGTACATCAAATAATTACAATACTTCATTCCATGTAGACATCTGGAATTCAACTTCAGAATCCATGATGCCTTCTTTCTAAGCAGAATCTTCCTCAAGTCCACTCCATGTGTAGCCTTGCTTACTCTTTCTGTCCCCCAAAAAGTAAAGAAATGTAATTCATCTGTAGGTGTTTCAGAGAAGTGTTTGGCAGCCCCCAAAGTGTTAGTATTCTTTTTCTGTGAATATGGGTAATATGTTCTGCAATCCTACCGTAATTTTGAATTTCTAATAGTGCATCCAACATATAACAACATATAACAAGTTGCACTATACATAGTTATACATATTATTACATAAACTATATAGATGCTTTCACAGTTAAGGCTGGTTTCACATTTGCATTTAAAAACGCAGCATTTTAAACGCAAACGCATGTGGTGAAAAAAACGCATGTAAACACGTTTAAACGCTGCGTTTTTTAGACGCATGCGTTTTTGCATGTGTTAAAACAAACGCGCCGTTTTGACGCGTTTACATGCGTTTTTTCCTGCGTTTGCGTTTTTGAAACGCATGATGAGAAGTGTGCGACAGCTGCCAATCATCAAAATCAACTAGTAAACCCACTATAAACAGAAATAGCTAGGGTTAGGGTTAGGGTTAGGATCCCTAGTAACCCTAGGGATCCTAACCCTAACCCTAACCCTAGGGATCCTAACCCTAACCCTAACCCAAGGGACCCTAACCCTAGGGATCCTAACCCTAACCCTAGGGATCCTGACCCTAATTCTAACCCTAACCCTAGGGATCCTAACCCTAACCCTTAGGATCCCTAGGGTTAGGGTTAGGATCCCTTAGGGTTAGGGTTGGGGGATGGCTTATCAGTGTGTATTCTTGTGTTTTTCAATTGAAACGCATGCGTTATAAAACGCATGCAAACGCATGTGCTTAAAACGCATGCGTTTACATAGACAGCAATACGTTTTTTTGCCGCAAAAAAACGCATGCTTTTTTTGCGACAAAAAAACGCCGCTAGAAATTACTACATGTTGCATTTCTGCAACAAAACGCATGCATATAAACAACGCATACTTCGTCAAAACGCATGCAAAAAAACGCATGCGTTTTTAATGTTAAGTATAGGAAAAAAAAGTATGCGGTTTTTTTGCGCTAAAACGCAGCGGCAAAAAACGCAAATGTGAAACCAGCCTAAGTAATTAATTGATGAAAAATATTTTGGAATCTAAGCTATTGAGTGAATTATTTTTTTCCACATTTGCATACAGGTCCTTCTCAAAAAATTAGCATATAGTGTTAAATTTCATTATTTACCATAATGTAATGATTACAATTAAACTTTCATATATTATAGATTCATTATCCACCAACTGAAATTTGTCAGGTCTTTTATTGTTTTAATACTGATGATTTTGGCATACAACTCCTGATAACCCAAAAAACCTGTCTCAATAAATTAGCATATCAAGAAAAGGTTCTCTAAACGACCTATTACCCTAATCTTCTGAATCAACTAATTAACTCTAAACACATGCAAAAGATACCTGAGGCTTTTATAAACTCCCTGCCTGGTTCATTACTCAAAACCCCCATCATGGGTAAGACTAGCGACCTGACAGATGTCAAGAAGGCCATCATTGACACCCTCAAGCAAGAGGGTAAGACCCAGAAAGAAATTTCTCAACAAATAGGCTGTTCCCAGAGTGCTGTATCAAGGCACCTCAATGGTAAGTCTGTTGGAAGGAAACAATGTGGCAGAAAACGCTCTACAACGAGAAGAGGAGACCGGACCCTGAGGAAGATTGTGGAGAAGGACCGATTCCAGACCTTGGGGAACCTGAGGAAGCAGTGGACTGAGTCTGGTGTGGAAACATCCAGAGCCACCGTGCACAGGCGTGTGCAGGAAATGGGCTACAGGTGCCGCATTCCCCAGGTAAAGCCACTTTTGAGCTACAGAGAAGCAGCACTGGACTGTTGCTAAGTGGTCCCAAGTACTTTTTTCTGATGAAAGCAAATTTTGCATGTCATTTTGAAATCAAGGTGCCAGAGTCTGGAGGAAGACTGGGGAGAAGGAAATGCCAAAATGCCTGAAGTCCAGTGTCAAGTACCCACAGTCAGTGATGGTGTGGGGTGCCATGTCAGCTGCTGGTGTTGGTCCACTGTGTTTCATCAAGGGCAGGGTCAATGCAGCTAGCTATCAGGAGATTTTGGAGCACTTCATGCTTCCATCGGCTGAAATGCTTTATGGAGATGAAGATTTCATTTTTCAGCACGACCTGGCACCTGCTCACAGTGCCAAAACCACTGGTAAATGGTTTACTGACCATGGTATTACTGTGCTCAATTGGCCTGCCAACTCTCCTGACCTGAACCCCATAGAGAATCTGTGGGATATTGTGAAGAGAAAGTTGAGAGACGCAAGACCCAACACTCTGGATGAGCTTAAGGCCGCTATTGAAGCATCCTGGGCCTCCATAACATCTCAGCAGTGTCACAGGCTGATTGCCTCCATGCCACGCCGCATTGAAGCAGTCATTTCTGCCAAAGGATTCCCGACCAAGTATTGAGTGCATAACTGAACATTATTATTTGTTGGTTTTTTTGTTTGTTATTAAAAAACACTTTTATTTGATTGGATGGGTGAAATATGCTAATTTATTGAGACAGGTTTTTTGGGTTATCAGGAGTTGTATGCCAAAATCATCAGTATTAAAACAATAAAAGACCTGACAAATTTCAGTTGGTGGATAATGAATCTATAATATATGAAAGTTTAATTGTAATCATTACATTATGGTAAATAATGAAATTTAACACTATATGCTAATTTTTTGAGAAGGACCTGTACATTGCATTTGTTGCCAGGACATTAAAATAAAACTGTTGGCCAGATATTTGGCAGCCCTTGAACTTAGAGCATAGGCTTTATGTGTTTAGGAGTCCCACTACCTAACAATTTTAACAGAATGTGTAAGAGGCCCTCCTTTATGTCTAATTAAGGGTGTGTTGCAGTCCCTCTTCCTTCTAATTTTTGTCATTTCTTGCATTGTCTGCATAGACTTTGTGAGTTTGAGAGTCTCTTTGCATAAGGAGAACCTAGGCAAGAAAAAAAAAGTCTTCCAAACACAATGTGTTTATATATAGCTCTGGCAAAAATTAAGAGACCACCACATCAAAACCCTGTCATGGGCAGCCCAATCTCCAGACCTGAACCCCTTTGAAAATCTCTGGAATGTAATCAAGATGATGATGGATAGTCACAAGCCATCAAACAAAGAAAAACTGCTTACATTTTTGTGCCAGAAGCAGTGTGAAAGATTGGTGGAAAGCATGCCAAGACGCATGAAAGCTGTGAATAAAAATCATGGTTATTCCACAAAATATTGATTTCTGAACTCTTCCTGAGTTAAAACATTAGTATTGTTGTTTCTAAATGATTATGAACTTGTTTTCTTTGCATTATTTGAGGTATGAAAGCACTGGTTTTTTTTTAATTTTGACCATTTTTCTTTGTCGGAAAAAAATACAAAATTTGCTGCTTGGAAATTCAGAGACATGTTGTCAGAAGTTTATAGAATAAAAGAATAATTTACATTTTACTCAAAAATATATCTATAAAGAGAAAAATCAGACAAACTGAACATTTTGCCAGAGCTGTAAATGATAAAACATTATAATTTATTTCATGTTAATCAAATGTACTTTATTATACTCCAAAATGTCTCCAGATCTCAGAACATAATAAAAATATGTGAAAAAATAAAATAAATATATGCTCACCCTACTCTCACCTGTTTTGGCGATCATCCTCATTGAGCTTCAATCTCACTATTTTTCTGGATTTAAGAGTGTTGAATAAGTTAAGAAAAAAATAGAATCTAATACTCATTCTGTGCTCAACTGTCTTCTTTGGTCTGGTCACTGATGCTGCTTTGATTGGGCCATTTTTAATGTTTTTCTGCTTCCAGCTTCTTTGATGTCTTCTGAACTGACTTGACCATAAAGTTATCGTCAGTGTAGGAGACTCCAAAAAAACAAGGTACTGGAAAACACTAAAGATGGCCCAGTGAAGACCACACTGTAGGTCTTTACAAAGAAAACAGGTGAGGGCTGAGTGAGTATTTATTTTTAAGCCCTTCCCGACCTATTTTAATCCAACAAAATCACAACTTGCTGCCAATTTTCCGGAGTTGTGTAAATCAAATCACAAAAAAATCAGGATTCCCGAGAATCCATTTTTTTTTATTTAATTCAAATATGATTCATGTCAGTTAGTAATATATGCAGAATAAAGAAATGTCTACTAAAGTAATCATGACAGACTTCAGCTGAAAGATGTGCATTTTGGTCTACCATTGACCCTTTATCTGCTGAAAGCATGAAACTCTGCCATTAACTTTTTGTTTGCTGTAAGTTGCGGACTGATGATGTATCTACAGTTCCTGTATATATCCTTTCTCCTGGCTCTGTATATTCTGGTATTTCCTACTTTGCTTGTCTACCTGCTGTCCTGCATATTCTGTTGTCATGATCCTTGCTGATCCACATGCCATCCAGCAAGTCCTGTTGGCTGTGTCATTGCTCTCAGTCTGTGCTGATCATCCTGACCTAAGACTTAGGGAATCCAACTAAACAAGTGAGCCTGTGACATAACACTTTAAGCTCACATTGAAACATTTTTTGAATGTAAACATTTTAGACAAAATATACTATCCTATTATGTTTGTTTGTAACAGCTGCAAGTACAAGACAATGTAGTGATATTACAGTGTTAAATAAAGAATTATATTCGAGAAACATACAAATAGACTGTCTCATTTTAATTAGCAAACGGAATTACCTTGATTTTGTTCTCTGTTTCTTTTCTTGTCATGGCTAATAAATCTTTGGTAACATGAAACACGAGCTGTAGATTAATTAGAAGGCTTTGTGCATGTTCTGTGATTCAGCAGTCAAATGACTATCTCCTGGGTATATATCGCCTTTTTAGTTGGTGTACTCTTAAATCATTTAATTTCTTCCCTTGCTATTTGTTTTATGAGTTATTTTCATCTCATGTTCAATTCAGCTGTATAAGAGCAAGCAGTTTGGATACATTTGATGAATTTGATTTATTATATGATTAATCAAGAACAACCTTTTGACAAGTATGGTCCCTTGGTATACAGAATCTGACGCTCTTTGAAATGACTTTTCAGATTATGGCTATGTTTAATAAACAGCTATGCTAGCTATCATCATATTGTACGTGCTTAGCCATTGATCACATAGCAATGTCAAAATGGTGACTTTAAGCAAGCAGAGATTTTCCCTTTGAAATAAAGTCTAGTAACATTTCTATTTCAATATTAGCAATACTAAATAAACACTGCAGTTCCTGGAACCTTGAATTGGTAGCAAATAGTAAATGCTGCCTTTCCCTGAGACATCCACTTGCTGCTGGGATATTCTCTACTAGTGATGAGTGAATATACTCGTTACTCGAGATTTCTCGAGCACGCTCGGTTGACCTCCGAGTATTTTTTAGTGCCCGGCAGGGCTGCCACTAGAAATTTTGGGGCCCCATACTGGCAAAATTTTTTGGGCCCCCTTGAAACTCCACCCAGGCTCCACCCCAGCCCCGCCTCCATGCTCCACCCCACGAACTGTCCACAGTCCCACCGCTCTCTCTTGGAAAATCTCCACTTCTCACCTATCACACATTGACAGTTCCCATCACCAGATCACACATATAGCCGACAGCTTTTGTTTTGGCCAAAAGATTTTTTAAGCTGCCACCATAACACGGTAGACACTTTTGGCCGGGCCCTACTCTACTGTAACTACTAAATATTTGTTAAAATATGCAATACAATTTAGGTATATTTTTATTTATTTTTCAATTTTTAAAATGACCTATAATATTACATACAAGGAACAAATACCACAGCACTATGACCAGATGACATATTACCACCACAGTGATCGAATAATATAAAATACAAGGAACAAATACCGCTACACCATGACCAGACCGCATATTACCACAAATGACTGAATACTACAATACTGATCAGTAATAAAAAAAAAACCACAATACTATCACCATCAGTGCCATTATGCACAGGAGATCTGTAATTAGTAAGCAGTGTCTGTGTACAGATAATACAGTGATCACCGGTGACATTACACACAGGAGCTCTGTATATAATGTATAGGTAATACAGTGATCACTGGTGACATTGTACACAGGACCTCTGTATATAGTATACAGTGTATAGTGTCAGTGTATAGGTAACACTGACTCACCAGTGACGTCTCTAGGTGAAGTCCTTCATCTTTCATCCAGCACAGACCGCCATCACTTCATCCAGCCAGGACTCGTCTCTGCAGGAAATAAAACAGTTATCTCGAGTTCCGCTTGTAGAACACATTACTTAATTTTCCCAACTTCTACATTACACCACATGAAGAAGGCAACATAGTATCACTCTACACAGTAACAGGACCACCCCCCCATTTAAAACAGTATACTCAAAAAATAAAATAAATACATCACTGCAATAATAATATCCCTTAATTAGCCCCTATGGTAATATTCGCCATCCTAGCCCCCGTGTGTCTCATTCCAGGCTCCAGCCATATGTTCTCCCATCCTGCCCTCATGAGTATCCATTCTGCCCCATATGATCTCCCCATCCTGCCCCATCTGTCTCCAATCTTGCCCCATCTGTCTCCATTCTGCCCCATCTGTTTCCAATCCTGCCCCATCTGTGTCCAGCACTCTGCCCCATCTGTGTCCAGCACTCTGCCCCATCTGTGTCCAGCACTCTGCCCCATCTGTGTTCAGCACTCTGCCCCATCTGTGTCCAGCACTCTGCCCCATCTGTGTCCAGCACTCTGCCCCATCTGTGTCCAATCCTGCCCCATCTGTGTCCAGCACTCTGCCCCATCTGTGTCCAATCCTGCCCCATCTGTGTCCAGCACTCTGCCCCATCTGTGTCCAGCACTCTGCCCCATCTGTGTCCAGCACTCTGCCCCATCTGTGTCCAATCCTGCCCCATCTGTGTCCAGCACTCTGCCCCATCTGTGTCCAGCACTCTGCCGCATCTGTGTCCAGCACTCTGCCGCATCTGTGTCCAATCCTGTACCATCTGTGTCCAGCACTCTGCCCCATCTGTGTCCAGCACTCTGCCGCATCTGTGTCCAGCACCCTGCCCCATCTGTGTCCAATCCTGCCCCATCTGTGTCCAGCACTCTGCCCCATCTGTGTCCAATCCTGCCCCATCTGTGTCCAGCACTCTGCCCCATCTGTGTCCAGCACTCTGCCGCATCTGTGTCCAGCACTCTGCCGCATCTGTGTCCAATCCTGCCCCATCTGTGTCCAGCACTCTGCCCCATCTGAGTCCAGCACTCTGCCGCATCTGTGTCCAGTACCCTGCCCCATCTGTGTCCAGCATTCTGCCCCATCTGTGTCCAGTACCCTGCCCCATCTGTGTCCAGCACTCTGCCCCATCTGTGTCCAATCCTGCCCCATCTGTGTCCAGCACTCTGCCCCATCTGTGTCCAGCACTCTGCCCCATCTGTGTCCAGCACTCTGCCCCATCTGTGTCCAATCCTGCCCCATCTGTGTCCAGCACACTGCCCCATCTGTGTCCAGCACTCTGCCCCATCTGTGTCCAGCACTCTGCCCCATCTGTGTCCAGCACTCTGCCCCATCTGTGTCCAGCACTCTGCCCCATCTGTGTCCAGCACTCTGCCCCATCTGTGTCCAGCACTCTGCCCCATCTGTGTCCAATCCTGCCCCATCTGTGTCCAGCACTCTGCCCCATCTGTGTCCAGCACTCTGCCGCATCTGTGTCCAGCACTCTGCCGCATCTGTGTCCAATCCTGTACCATCTGTGTCCAGCACTCTGCCCCATCTGTGTCCAGCACTCTGCCGCATCTGTGTCCAGCACCCTGCCCCATCTGTGTCCAATCCTGCCCCATCTGTGTCCAGCACTCTGCCCCATCTGTGTCCAATCCTGCCCCATCTGTGTCCAGCACTCTGCCCCATCTGTGTCCAGCACTCTGCCGCATCTGTGTCCAGCACTCTGCCGCATCTGTGTCCAATCCTGCCCCATCTGTGTCCAGCACTCTGCCCCATCTGTGTCCAGCACTCTGCCGCATCTGTGTCCAGTACCCTGCCCCATCTGTGTCCAGCACTCTGCCCCATCTGTGTCCAATCCTGCCCCATCTGTGTCCAGCACTCTGCCCCATCTGTGTCCAATCCTGCCCCATCTGTGTCCAGCACTCTGCCCCATCTGTGTCCAGCACTCTGCCCCATCTGTGTCCAGCACTCTGCCCCATTTGTGTCCAATCCTGCCCCATCTGTGTCCAGCACACTGCCCCATCTGTGTCCAGCACTCTGCCCCATCTGTGTCCAGCACTCTGCCCCATCTGTGTCCAGCACTCTGCCCCATCTGTGTCCAGCACTCTGCCCCATCTGTGTCCAGCACTCTGCCCCATCTGTGTCCAGCACTCTGCCGCATCTGTGTTCAGCACTCTGCCCCATCTGGGTCCAATCCTGCCCCATCTGTGTCCAGCACTCTGCCCCATCTGTGTCCAATCCTGTCCCATCTGTGTCCAGTACTCTGCCCCGTCTGTGTCCAATCCTGCCCCATCTGTGTCCAGCACTCTGCCTCATCAGTGTCCAGCTCTCTGCCCCATCAGTGTCCAGCACTCTGCCCCATCAGTGTCCAATCCTGCCCCATCTCTGTCCAGCACTCTGCCCTATCTCTGTCCAGCACTCTGCCCCATCTCTGTCCAGCACTCTGCCCCATCTCTGTCCAGCAGTCTGCCCCTTCTCTGTCCAGCACTCTGCCCCCTCTGTGTCCAGCTTTCTGCCCCCCGTGTCCAGCTTTCTGCCCCCTATATCCAGCTTTCTGCCCCCCCTGTGTCCAGCTTTCTGCCCCCCCTTGTGTCCAGCTTTCTGCCCCCCCTGTGTCCAGCTTTCTGCCCCCCCATGTTCAGCTTTACTGCCCCCCTGTGTCCAGCTTTACTGCCCCCTTTGTGTCCATCTTTCTGCCCCCCCCGCCCCCCGTCCAGCTTTACTACCCTGACCCCCTCCCCTCTCCCCCCCCCCCGGATCGCCGCTCTCAATAAAAAAAAAAAAAGTTCTGCTTACCTGCTGCGCTCCTGCTCTCTCCACGCAGCTGCAGCTTGCACTCGCTGGCAACTGACAATGACGTCAGACTCCGGCGACCTGCACGCTGCGGCCCGCACGTCAATAGCGTTAAACAGCTGTAGCGCCGGCCGCCGCTAAGGGCCCGGTTCAGCCTGCGGCCCCCTCTGCTCACCGGGCCCCATACGCCAGTCACGGCTGTAATGCCCTGATGGCAGCCCTGGTGCCCGGAGATTTAGTTTTTCTTGCCGCAGCTGAATGATTTACATCTGTTAGCCAGCATAAGTACATGTGGGGATTCCCTAGCAACCAGGCAACCCCCACATGTACTTATGCTGGCTAACAGATGTAAATCATTCAGCTGTGGCAAGAAAAACTAAATCTTGAGCACTAAAAAAATACTCGGAGGACCCCCGAGCGTGCTCGAGAAATCTCGAGTAACGAGTATATTCGCTCATCAGTCACTATTCTCTACTACATGGTAGCTTCCATCCAAATGATGTAATTTTTCGCTTGTCAGCAGTTTTCCAAATTTTAATATGTTTAAATAACTTTTTGATACTTTTTATTCCTGGAGCTGGATTTTTCTTTCCATGTGCACATCACTATTAAAAAAATGTATTGTGTCCTCTAGATTACAAATTGTAAACATTAGCATTTTCAGTGGACATAGTAAAATCTAAGAATAGATATGTCGAGAAATAGTAGTATACATGACACATTGTGAGTGGCTTAAATTCCACCCTTGGCTCCAATAGGGAGACACACAGAATCATTGCAGTAGGGATGGTACACGGGCTTGGTGTGAAAGCAAACTTCTAGTGAAAACAACATATTTCACAGTCCTCTTAGTGACCAAGCCAAATTTTTGAACTCTGACCAGTGTCACTTTATGTGGTAATAACTCTGCAACGCTTCAACAAATCCCAGTGATTTTGAGATTGTTTTTTCGTGACACATTATACTTTATGATAATGGTAAATTTAGTTCAACATTTTTTTTGTTTATTTATAAAAAAATATAAAAAATTTGAGAAAAATGTTAAAAAATTAGCAATTTTCTAAATTTGAATGATTATCCCTTTAATCCAGATAGTCATACAACAGCAAACCATTAATAAATAACATTTCCCACATGTCTGCTTTACATCAGCACCATTTGTAAAATGTTATTTTATTTTGTTAGCATTTTAGGAGGTTTAAAAATGTAGCAGCAATTTTTCATTTTTTCAAAGAAATTTACCACATTTATTTTTTTAGGGACTTATCCATGTTTGAAGTGACTTTAGGGGTCCCATATATTGGAAAACCCCCAAACGTGATACCATTTTAAAAACAGCACCCCTAAACATATTGAAAACTGTTGTCAGGTAGTTTATTAACCCTTCAGGTGCTTTACAGGAATTAATGCAAAGTGGCATGACAGAAATGAAAATGTGTATTTTTACCACCTAAATGTTGCTAACTTCTAAACAGATTACTAGAGCCGTCAGACTCTAAGGCCGCTATTTGGTCATGAATTGACATCGCAAACATCAGGACAACAAAATCATGATCTGAGTGCACCAATTGGGATAAAGAAGAAGCCCCCACACTCTGTTAACCATTTATAATGATGTAGTCACTATTGACAGCAGCATCTAAGGGGTTAAACCGATTTACAAGGTGCAAATACTGATCGTGGCTGATACAGCAAGTTGTCAGCTATAGTGTACAACCGACAGATGCTGGATTGTCATCTGTATGGGGAGGCTATTCTCTTATATCTCAGGTCAGTTAAAAGACGTATTGGCGGTCATTAAGGGGTTAAATCCACATGTTCAATAGCTACTTGAAGCTTTTCCCTTCAAAGCAGTGTTTATACTGTAAAGCTTTAATAAACGTAAAGAAAATGCGTCATTACAAAATTATCTATTGTTCAACTATGGTGAATATGTTAAATACATATTTTTTTAAAAATGTATCAATGTTTATTTTTTTTCCATATCAAAGTATATACTAAACAAAGAAATTAGAAATCTTACAATTTTTAGACTATCCACTGGGGCCATTTTAAATTTAACCTTTTAGGTTCAATAACTGTATTAACCTGCAGATATAGGGTTAATAGAGTTATGAAGGTGCCCAGCAACTTTACTGAAAGTTTGGCATCCAGGAGAAAATTGCTGTATATACTCGAGTATAAGTCGACCAGAGTATAAGCCGAGACCCCTAATTTTGCCACACAAAACTGGGAAAACTTAATGACTCGAGTATAAGCCTAAGGTGGGAAATGCAGCAGCTACTGGTAAATTTCAAAAATAAAAATAGATACCAGTAAAAGTAAAATTAATTGAGACATCAGTAGGTTAAGTGTTTTTGAATATCCATATTGAATCAGGAGCCCCATATAATGCTCCTTACAGTTCATGATGGCCCCATAAGATGCTCCATAATAAAATATGCACCATCAAATGCTCCAAAAAGTTTATGATGAGCCCCATAAGATGCTTCATAGATAACGTGCCCCATACAATGTTGCATAGATTGATTATGGCCCCATAAGATGCTCCATAGATATTGTGCCCCATACAATGCTGCATAGGTTGATTATGAGAAAAACTCAAGGCAAGGGATACGAAAATTCCTAATACTCTCAGTATAATGGTAGGTATAAACTATGCAATTTGCATGTATGATATTATATATATCCCACGATGGACAAAATAAAGGACAAATCGGAAGGAAACATATACGAAAGAAAAAGAACACAAAAAACCGAACTAATGCCCAAATGATAAATATAAGTAAATTTATTTTGGAATAAGTACACCAAATGGTAGGGGGGAAGGAAACCAAAAAGAAGGCACAATACCAAGAAGACGGGGCGATAAATAATCCTACTGTAATAATATAGCCCTGCAGCACTAAAAAAATATGTACAAAAAAAAAAAAAAAAAGAAAGAAATTGCACAAAATACAAAGAAGCAAGTTATAATAAATCATGCATGGCCGTGCACCTTTAAAAATGGCCTGGGATACTAAATAGGCTAAGGTGCATTACAAAGGAATAACAAATGCCATAAAAAATATATATATATATGTGTGATTTTACACGGGCATAAAGTGCAACTAGTGCTTAACAGGTGCAGCCAAGATATAAATATATATGAATATAAAGTGCTGGTGTGCGGCCACCGATAATTGTGCATAAAAATTCAAAGTTGGAAAATTGTGAAATTTTCAACATTTTTGCAAAATTTCTGTTTTTTTCACAAATAAACACAGGTAATAGCAAAGAAATTTTACCACTATCATGAAGTACATTATGTCATTAGAAAACATTGTCAGAATCATCAGTATCCGTTGAAGCGTTCCAGAGTTATAACTTCATAAAGGGACAGTGGTCAGAATTGTAAAAATTGGCCCGGTCATTAACATGCAAACCACCCTTGGGGGTTAAGGGGTTAAATTTATCTTTATATACAAGTCATTATACAAGAAAATGTTTCTTAACCTATTTTTCCTGTAAACTCCAATTTAGGGATGATTTTGAATGTTTTATTGTCACTCCTTAAAGGGAACCTGTCAGCAGGATTGTGCTGACACTGTCAGGTTGGCACTGTTATACTGATTAAAATGATACATTGGTTGATAAAATCCATCTTGTGGTTGTTGTTTAAGCTTTATTTTCAGCTTTGAGTTAATAATATGCTTCTGCTCCAGGGCAGGCATGTGGGAGGGTTTTTATGTGTTGCTCTGCTTAGCTATTCATGCTGATGGCTTCTGACAGGTCACAGATCCCTAAGTTACTTGCCTCCTATTTTACATACTGAAAATTGTATATATATATATATATATATATATATATATATATAGATATATATACTGTATATATCTATATATATAAATAAATAAAAATCACCTTCAGCAGGAAGGCAAGCCGGCGCCTATGCTGCAGCATGACCGCATGTACAATAAAAAATAAAATTCTGTCTCAAAATGTGGCTGGCCGCACCATCCGATGATTCTACTGCTCAGGATCCGGCGGGGCTATCTTGCTAGAGAAAAAAATTGTCTCCACCAAGATGGCGCTGCCGATGCCTGCGCAGTAGCATCTGCTGGATCTCCAGATCTATCAATGTATAAAAAGAATGAACCAGATCAGTAAACATAAAAACCCAATGTGGTGAAGGGGTGGAAGTGGAGTAAAAGTGTGACACCATTGCTCTCAGCAGTGATCTGGGAGTCAGAAATGCTTCCAGAGGGCTTCTCCATGTTGTTCTCCTTCCATTCAGCACTTTTCCTATCCATTCCAACATTTTCACTGCTCTCCAGACCTCTTTGTAGGGTTTGCCAGAGAAATGCTTGGATTTCCCATTGATGCCCATTATATTCGTTACTCGAAATGAGCATTCGAGCATTAGGAATTAGGGATGGGCGAACCTGTGTTACAGTTCGGGCTGTAAAAAAAAAAGCTGAAAATTAATAATAAACATTAGAATTATACTTAACTGTCCAGCGATGCGTCCTCCCATCCCATCTGCTTCCAGGGCCGCTCATTACCTTCTGCCGGTATTCACTGCCCTCGCCAGTCTTCGGCTTTTTCCGGCATTGTTCGTGCGGTGACGTCACCGCTAGAGTTAACCAACTTTTACTTTTTTAGGATAGCTTCGGGTTTCGCGAAACCCGACTTTCTCAAAAGTCGGGTCGGGTGAAATCGGCCGATTATTGCGAAAAGTCGAGGGTCGGCCAAAACACGAAACCCAATGCAAGTCAATGGGGAATCAAAGTCGGCAGTTAGTGGAGGACAGGAAAACACCTACAGTGTCCATTTTAATGCCAAAAACAAGCTTGTCAATCTTAATTTACTTTATTATAATAGTTAGGCATTGAAAACAGGGGCTCATTTGGCTAAAGTTGTGGGGGGTAGGGCTGGTTCAAGATTTTCGTGGGCCCGGGAAACGCGGAATACGTCACGGCGGTGGAGCAGGGAGAGGTATTTCAACTTTGGAAGTGCTGCGATCCTGAGCAAGCAGGGGGCCCACTAGTTGGCACTGGCACAGGGCCCCTCATAGTACGGCGGTGTGTTTGACAGCGGGCGGCGTCTCCCACTGTCAGAGACACTTTTGCGTACTATGAGGGGCCCTATGCCAGTATGCCCCCCACCTGATGAGGGAACCTGTACTTTCATCTGCACCTTCCTCTTTGTCCCCATGTAAGGTGGTATAGTATATGGGAAGGTGAACTTGACTTTCAGCAGGGTCAGATTCTGGCTGTGTAGAGTGCAAGGGGAATGTAGTGGTCTTGGTCAATCTACCAGCAGACTCATCTAGCAGTGGCTGGCCAATGGGCAGGGTGAGGAGGAAACACAGATATAGGCCCAAATGATAAAGTAGGCTAAATGCAGTTCAAAAGTGGTAACAGGACTAAACAGGCGGCATTGCTTTGTTCAGTGGAGGACAACTGTAATGAGTGGCAGACACAGTTAGTAGGCCCAAGTAATAAAGTGGGCCAAATGCAGTTCAAAATTGGTAACAAGAGTAAACAGGCAGCTCTTTGTTCAGTGGAGGAGAAAAGCAAGGAGCGGCAGACACCGTTAGTAGGCCCAACCAAACAAGTAGGCCAAATGCAATTTAATATCTGAAACAGGATAAAAATTGAGGCTCAACTTTGTTCAGTGGAGGAGAAAAGCAAGGAGCGGCAGATACCGTTAGTGGGCCCAACCAAACAAGTAGGCCAAGTGCAATTTAATATCTGAAACAGGATAAAAATTGAGGCTCAGCTTTGTTCAGTGGAGGAGAACAACAAGCAGCGGCAGACACCGTTAGTAGGCCCAACCAAACAAGTAGGCCAAATGCAGTTCAATATCTGAAACAGGATGAAAATTGAGGCTCAGCTTTGTTCAGTGGAGGAGAACAACAAGCAGCGGCAGACACCGTTAGTAGGCCCAACCAAACAAGTAGGCCAAATGCAATTTAATATCCGAAACAGGATGAAAATTGAGGCTCAGCTTTGTTCAGTGGAGGAGAACAACAAGCAGCGGCAGACACCGTTAGTAGGCCCAACCAAACAAGTAGGCCAAATGCAGTTTAATATTTGAAACCGGAGTAAACTGGCGGCTCAGCTCTGTTCAATGGAGGACAGCTGTAATGAGTGGCACAGACAGACTTAGTAGGCTAAAATAAAAAAGTAGGCTCAAAGCAGTTCAAAATTGGTAACAGGACTAAACAGGCGGCATAGCTTTGTTCAGTGGAGGACAACTGTAATGAGTGGTGCAGACAGACTTAGTAGGCCTAAAATAAAAAAGTAGGCTAAAAGCAGTTCAAAATTGGTAACAGGAGTAAACAGGCGGCTTAGCTTTGTTCAATGGAGGACAGCTGTAATGAGTGGCACAGGCAGACTTAGTAGGCCCAAAATCAAAAAGTAGGCTAAAACCAGTTCAAAATTGGTAACAGGACTGAACAGGCGGCACAGCTTTGTTCAGTGGAGGACAACTGTAATGAGTTACGCAGACACAGTTAGTAGTCCCAAATAATAAAGTAGGCTAAATGCAGTTCAAAATTGGTAACAGGACTAACCAGGCGGCATAGCTAGGTACTGGGGTGGGCTCCTCTGCTAAGTAGCAGACAGTGGTAGTAGGCGCAAAGTATTAACTGGTCTGAATGGAGGCCAGGGCCCCTGTATATTTTAACTATCATCTATAATTTCAACAAATTTGTATTGGCAGTGCCATTGAAGAATTTAACAGCACAGACTACACAGTGGTGGAGCAGGGAGAGGTAAGTATTGCAAGTGGTAGAGCACTGTTCGAGCTGGGGGGAGCACTCTCTCGTGGGTGGCGGTACTGGCACAGGGCCCCTCAAATTATGACGGTGTGTCTGACGTTGTGTGTGCAACACCACCGTCAGAGACACTTCATTGTACTATGAGGGACCCTGTGCCAGTGCTGTCACCCAAAAGTGGGCACGCCCACCTGTCCAGGCAAACGGCACTCGCACGGGTGCTTGCTCCAAGTGGTGACTGTTGTGAATTCTGTGGCAGAGCTCCCTCCTGTGGTCACAAGTGGTACTTCGGCTGATTCTCTCTGTGAGCTTCCGTTGGTGGAGGAAAGTGGTACTGCGGCTTCTGAGTTTCCTTCCTCAGGTGATGTGGTGAAGTCGTTAGGTGCTGCTCTATTTAACTCCACCTAGTGCTTTGATCCTGGCCTCCATTCAATGTTCTAGTATTGGACCTGCTTCCTCCTGGATCGTTCCTGTGGTACAGAGGGTCTTTTTGCCCCCTTTGCGTGGTTTTTGTAGGGTTTTGTGTTGACCGCAAAGTTACCTTTCCTATCCTCGCTCTGTTCAGAAAGTCGGGCCTCACTTTGCTAAATCTATTTCATCTCTACGTTTGTCTTTTCATCTTCACTCACAGTCATTATATGTGGGGGCTGCCTTTTCCTTTGGGGTATTTCTCTGAGGCAAGGTAGGCTTATTTTCTATCTTCAGGCTAGCTAGTTTCTCAGGCTGTGCCGAGTTGCATAGGGAGCGTTAGGCGCAATCCACGGCTGCCTCTAGTGTGGTTGGAGAGGATTAGGGATTGCGGTCAGCAGAGTTCCCACGTCTCAGAGCTCGTTCCATGTTTTTGGGTTATTGTCAGGTCACTGTATGTGCTCTGACCTCTATGTCCATTGTGGTACTGAATTACCTGATCATAACAGTACTGGAGGCCCAAAGTACTAATGATTCTCAATAGAGGGAAAAAAGAAGTTCTGAGACCATTTTTTTTTCTCTGCACTGTGTTTTGCCTTTTTTTCCCCTAGACATTTGGGTGGTTCAGGACACAGGTGTAGCGATGGACATTAAAGGTCTGTCTTCATGTGTGGATCAGCTCACGGCAAGAGTACAAAATATTCAAGACTTTGTGGTTCAGAATTCTATGTTAGAACCGAGAATTCCTATTCCTGATTTGTTTTTTGGAGATAGAACTAAATTTCTGAGTTTCAAAAATAATTGTAAACTATTTCTGGCTTTGAAACCTCGCTCCTCTGATGACCCAGTTCAACAAGTTAGGATCATTATTTCTTTTTTACGTGGCGACTCTCAGGACTGGGCATTTTCTCTTGCGTCAGGAGATCCTGCATTAAGTAATATCGATGCGTTTTTCCTGGCTCTCGGATTGCTGTACGATGAACCTAATTCAGTGGATCAGGCAGAGAAAAATTTGCTGGCTCTGTGTCAGGGTCAGGATGAGATAGAGGTATATTGTCAGAAATTTAGAAAGTGGTCCGTAGGGTTGAGCGAAACGGGTCGAACATTTTCAAAAGTCGCCGACTTTTGGCTAAGTCGGGGTTTCATGAAACCCGATCCGACCCCTGTGCGGGGTCGGCCATGCGGTACGCGACTTTCGCGCCAAAGTCGCGTTTCAATGACGCGAAAAGCGCCATTTCTCAGCCAATGAAGGTAAACGCAGAGTGTGGGCAGCGTGATGACATAGGTCCTGGTCCCCACCATCTTAGAGAAGGGCATTGCAGTGATTGGCTTGCTGTCTGCGACGTCACAGGGGCTATAAAGAGGCGTTCCCGCCGACCGCCATCTTACTGCTGCTGATCTGAGCTTAGGGAGAGGTTGCTGCCGCTTTGTCAGAAGCAGGGATAGCGTTAGGCAGGGTCCATTAACCACAAAACCGCTTGTGCTGCAGCGATTTGCACTGTCCAACACCACCCTCGGTGTGCAGGGACAGTGGAAGTTTTTTTTTTTTTTTTTTTTCCCCTCAGCGCTGTAGCTCATTGGGCTGCCCTAGAAGGCTCCCTGATAGCTGCATTGCTGTGTGTACGCCGCTGTGCAAACCAACTGCTTTTTTCAAAGCACAAATCCTCTTGTTCCTTCCTTTCTGCACAGCTATCTTTTTTGTTTGTCCACACTTTTTATTTCATTTGTGCATCAGTCCACTCCTTATTGCTGCCTGCCATACCTGGCTGAGATTACTGCAGGCAGGGAGATAGTAGCTGCCTGCCATACCTGGCTGAGATTACTGCAGGCAGGGAGATAGTAATTGTAGGACATTCCCTGTTTTTTTTTTTTTTGGTGGGAGATTAAGATTGGCAATTTGGCATTTCTGCTAGAGTGCCATCCCTGTGTGTGCCATCTCTCTCACATAGTGGGCCATAGAAAGCCTTTTCATTTTTCTGTATTTTTTTTTGTGGGGTGTATAAATTCTCCCTGATAAAAATACAGTGGGAGATTAATATTGGCCTTTGGGCTTGTGTGCCAGTCCTGAGTGTGCCATCTCTCTCACAAATAGTGGGCCATAGAAAGCCTATTTATTTTTTTTTTTGGTTTTATAAATTCTCCCTGAAAAAAAGGGAGATTAATATTGGCCTCTGGGCTTGTGTGCCAGTCCTGAGCGTGCCATCTGTGCCAGCCCTGAGCGTGCCATCTCTCTCACAAATAGTGGGCCATAGAAAGCCTATTTAATTTTTTTTTTTGTTTTATAAATTTTCCCTGAAAAAAGGGAGATTAATATTGGCCTCTGGGCTTGTGTGCCAGTTGTGAGCGTGCCATCTGTGCCAGTCCTGAGCGTGCCATCTCTCTCACAAATAGTGGGCCATAGAAAGCCTATTTAAATATTTTTTTGGTTTTATAAATTCTCCCAGAAAAAAAGGGAGATTAATATTGGCCTCTGGGCTTGTGTGCCAGTCCTGAGCGTGCCATCTGTGCCAGCCAGCCCTGAGCGTGCCATCTCTCTCACAAATAGTGGGCCATAGAAAGCCTATTTAATTTTTTTTTTTGTTTTATCAATTTTCCCTGAAAAAAGGGAGATTAATATTGGCCTCTGGGCTTGTGTGCCAGTTGTGAGCGTGCCATCTGTGCCAGTCCTGAGCGTGCCATCTCTCTCACAAATAGTGGGCCATAGAAAGCCTATTTAAATATTTTTTTGGTTTTATAAATTCTCCCAGAAAAAAAGGGAGATTAATATTGGCCTCTGGGCTTGTGTGCCAGTCCTGAGCGTGCCATCTGTGCCAGCCAGCCCTGAGCGTGCCATCTCTCTCACAAATAGTGGGCCATAGAAAGCCTATTTAATTTTTTTTTTTGTTTTATCAATTTTCCCTGAAAAAAGGGAGATTAATATTGGCCTCTGGGCTTGTGTGCCAGTTGTGAGCGTGCCATCTGTGCCAGTCCTGAGCGTGCCATCTCTCTCACAAATAGTGGGCCATAGAAAGCCTATTTAAATATTTTTTTGGTTTTATAAATTCTCCCAGAAAAAAAGGGAGATTAATATTGGCCTCTGGGCTTCTGTGCCAGTCCTGAGCGTGCCATCTGTGCCAGTCCTGAGCGTCCCATCTCTCTCACAAATAGTGGGCCATAGAAAGCCTATTTTATTTTTTTTTTGGGTTTTAGAAATTCTCCCTGAAAAAAGGGAGATTAATATTGGCCTCTGGGCTTGTGTGCCAGTTGTGAGCGTGCCATCTGTGCCAGTCCTGAGCGTGCCATCTCTCTCACAAATAGTGGGCCATAGAAAGCCTATTTAAATATTTTTTTGGTTTTATAAATTCTCCCAGAAAAAAAGGGAGATTAATATTGGCCTCTGGGCTTCTGTGCCAGTCCTGAGCGTGCCATCTGTGCCAGTCCTGAGCGTCCCATCTCTCTCACAAATAGTGGGCCATAGAAAGCCTATTTTATTTTTTTTTTGGGTTTCAGAAATTCTCCCTGGAAAAAAAAAGGGAGATTAATATTGCCCTTTGGGCTTGTGTGCCAGTACTAAGCGTTCCATCTCTCTCTCTCTCTCAGTCAGTGGGCCATAGAACGCATATTTTTGGTTTTATTTGTTTTCTAAATTCTCCCTGAAAAAATCATTTTATTTTATTTGGTTTCTAAATTCTTCCTGATAAAATCATATTTTTTTTATTATTTTTTTTTCTAAAGTCTCCCTGAAAAAAAAAAAAAAAAAACAACCAAAAAAAACAGTGGGAGATTAATATTGGCCTTTCTGCTTGTGTGCCAGTCTTGACTCCTGGGTGCGTCATCTCTCAGTCAGTGGGCCATAGAACGCCTATTTTTGGTTTTATTTGTTTTATAAATTCTCCCTGAAAAAATCATTTTATTTTATTTGGTTTCTAAATTCTTCCTGATAAAATCATATTTTTTTTATTATTTTTTTTTCTAAAGTCTCCCTGAAAAAAAAAAAAAAAAAAACAACCAAAAAAAACAGTGGGAGATTAATATTGGCCTTTCTGCTTGTGTGCCAGTCTTGACTCCTGGGTGTGCCATCTCTCTCTCTCTCTCTCTCTCTCTCTCTCTCTCTCTCTCTCTCTCCAATTGTGGTCCATAGAAAGCCTATATTTTTTTTCCTTGATTTGGGTTCTAAAATCTACCAGAGAAAATAACTACATCAATCATTGGTAGAAAAATATTGGCCTCTGGGTTTGTGTGCCACTCCTGACTCCTGTGTGCGTCATCTCTCAGTCAGTGGGCCATAGAACGCCTATTTTTGTTTTTATTTGTTTTATAAATTCTCCCTGAAAAAATCATTTTATTTTATTTGGTTTCTAAATTCTTCCTGATAAAATCATATTTTTTTTATTATTTTTTTTTCTAAAGTCTCCCTGAAAAAAACAAAACAAAAAAAAAACAAAAAAAAAACAGTGGGAGATTAATATTGGCCTTTCTGCTTGTGTGCCAGTCTTGACTCCTGGGTGTGCCATCTCTCTCTCTCTCTCTCTCCAATTGTGGTCCATAGAAAGCCTACATTTTTTTTCCTTGATTTGGGTTCCAAAATCTACCAGAGAAAATAACTCCATCAATCATTGGTAGAAAAATATTGGCCTCTGGGCTTGTGTGCCACTCCTGATTCCTGTGTGCGTCATCTCTCACTCAGTGGCCCATAGAAAGCATATAGTTTGTTACATTTGTTTTCTAAATTCTCCCTGCAAAAATCTATTTTTTTTTTTTGGGGGGGTTTCTAAAGTGTTCCTGAAAAAAATAAAAATAAAAAAAAATTATAGTGTGACATTAATATTAACATTTGTGCTTCAGTGACAGTCCTGCGTGTGGGGCATCTCTCTAATTTGCAGCCACCAAAAAAAGAGTGTGTAACATTGGGCCTGATTTTCGCTGTGGTCTCACCAACCTGTAAAGGGGTAGCTAAATCATACTGAAGTTATAGCTCACCGTGTAAGTTGTGTGACTGCAACAAATAACGTTAGTTTGGTTACGTTTTTAAAACAATGAGGAAGTCTAGTGGAAGAGGTCGTGGCCGGGGGCGTTCATTGTCAGCTGGTAATGAGGGTAGTGGTAGTGGTGGAGCATCAGGTGGTCGTGGGGGAAAAAATATTGCACCTAAGTCTGGAGCTGTGGAGCCAGGTTCGTCGTCCGGCTACACAAGGCCTCGAACGCTCCCTTTTCTGGGATTAGGAAAACCGCTTTTAAAGCCGGAGCAGCAAGAGCAAGTTTTGGCTTATCTTGCTGACTCAGCCTCTAGCTCTTTTGCCTCATCTCGTGAAACTGGTAAAAGTAAAAGCAGCGCGTCGTTAGTGGATGTTCACGGTCAGGGACAAGTCACTTCCTTGTCCTCTTCAGCAAAAACAACAACAGAGAAGAATGCAGCAGGCGACACAACGGGTTACTCCATGGAGCTCTTTACACATACCGTCCCTGGCTTAGAAAGTGAAGCAGTTAACAGTCCATGCCCATTACAAATTGAATCTGACATGGAGTGCACTGACGCACAGCCACAGCCAGACTACTATGCTGGTCCTTTGACTCAGACCACAACATTGCCCTCGCAGGGTGCTGATCAAGAATCAGACCCTGATGAGACTATGTTGCCCCATCACGAACGCTATACCACCGAACGACACGGTGACACAGACGAAGTTGCGCAGGAGGTACAAGAAGAGTTATTAGATGACCCAGTTCTTGACCCCGATTGGCAGCCATTGGGGGAACAGGGTGCAGGCGGCAGCAGTTCTGAAGCAGAGGAGGAGGAGGGGCCGCAGCAGGCATCAACATCGCCACAGGTTCCATCTGCCGGGCCCGTATCTTGCCCAAAACGCGTGGCAAAGCCAAAACCTGGTGGAGGACAGCGTGGCCATCCGGTTAAAGCTCAGTCTGCAATGCCTGAAAAGGTATCCGATGCTAGAAAGAGTGCAGTCTGGCATTTTTTTAAACAACATCCAATTGATCAGCGCAAAGTCATCTGTCAAAAATGTTCTACTTCCTTACATGCTAGCCACCTTAGGGAGAGACCCAAGTTGGGCTAAATGTAGCGGGACGAAAGAGACCGAAAAGCCCTCTACTTAAAGGAAATACATAGTGGATGCTTTCCTGAAATGGAAAGTACTTGCAAGCAGCATAATACAAAGAATAACAGGTTTACCCAGAATCCTTTGCAGTAGGCGGAGCTATGCAAATCATCTCTTTCCACCCCTGTCTAATCCACAGCGCTTGGAATTGCCAAGCGTGCAATGCTGCGGATTAGTTTCTAAATTTACACAGCCAACCAATTCCTACCTGTGGACACGTGTTTCGGGCTTTAGGCCCTCATCAGCACAGGGCTGGAATTGGTTGGCTGTATGGAGTGGGGCTCGGTGAGCAAGCGATACATACATGCTAGCCACCTTAGGGAGAGACCCAAGTTGGGCTAAATGTAGCGGGACGAAAGAGACCGCTACAAGCGCTGTGGATTAGACAGGGGTGGAAAGAGATGATTTGCATAGCTCCGCCTACTGCAAAGGATTCTGGGTAAACCTGTTATTCTTTGTATTATGCTGCTTGCAAGTACTTTCCGTTTCAGGAAAGCATCCACTATGTATTTCCTTTAAGTAGAGGGCTTTTCGGTCTCTTTCGTCCCGCTACATTTAGCCCAACTTGGGTCTCTCCCTAAGGTGGCTAGCATGTATGTATCGCTTGCTCACCGAGCCCCACTCCATACAGCCAACCAATTCCAGCCCTGTGCTGATGAGGGCCTAAAGCCCGAAACACGTGTCCACAGGTAGGAATTGGTTGGCTGTGTAAATTTAGAAACTAATCCGCAGCATTCCACGCTTGGCAATTCCAAGCGCTGTGGATTAGACAGGGGTGGAAAGAGATGATTTGCATAGCTCCGCCTACTGCAAAGGATTCTGGGTAAACCTGTTATTCTTTGTATTATGCTGCTTGCAAGTACTTTCCGTTTCAGGAAAGCATCCACTACTTCCTTAAGCAGAGGTCAGAATCTGAAAAGTCTCAATACTAGTTGCATGCATAGACATTTAACCACCATGCATTTGAAAGCTTGGACTAACTACCAAACGTCCCTTAAGGTTGTTGCACCCTCGGCCAATGAAGCTAGTCATCAACGCAACATCCCTTCCGGCAGTGTAGGACCACCATTTAGCGCACCACCTGCTGTATCTGTGCAGGTATCTTTGCCAGGCCAAAGCAGTCAGGGTCAGGGAATCACCAGTTTCGTAGTAGGAAACACTGCATCTAGGGCACCGGCGGCAACAATACCATCTCCCACCGTCTCTCAGTCTGCCATGTCCACCGGCACCCCCGCTAGTTCCACGATCTCCAGCTCTCCAGTCCAGCTCACCCTACATGAGACTATGGTTAGAAAAAGGAAATACTTAGCCTCGCATCCGCGTACACAGGGTTTGAACGCCCACATAGCTAGACTAATCTCGTTAGAGATGATGCCCTACCGGTTAGTTGAAAGCGAAGCTTTCAAAGACCTGATGGACTACGCTGTACCACGCTACGAGCTACCCAGTCGACACTTTTTTTCCAGAAAAGCCATCCCAGCCCTCCACCAGCATGTTAAAGAGCGCATCGTCCATGCACTCAGGCAATCTGTGAGCACAAAGGTGCACCTGACAACAGATGCATGGACCAGTAGGCATGGCCAGGGACGTTACGTGTCCATCACGGCACACTGGGTAAATGTGGTGGATTCAGGGTCCACAGGGGACAGCAAGTTTGGGACAGTTCTGCCTAGCCCACGGTCTAGTAAACAGTTGTCTGTAGCCGTTCGCACCCCCTCCTCCTCCTCCTCCTCGTCCTCCTGCAGAAGCAAGAGCTCGTCCACAGACCGCAGTCGCACAAACACTCCATCCGCACCTGCCACTGTTGCACACCAGGTCTCCCATTATGGGGCAGCTACTGGCATACGTCAGCAGGCTGTATTGGCTATGAAGTGTTTGGGCGACAATAGACACACCGCGGAAGTTCTGTCCGAGTTCTTGCAGCAAGAAACGCAGTCGTGGCTGGGCACTGTAGATCTTGAGGCAGGCAAGGTAGTGAGTGATAACGGAAGGAATTTCATGGCTGCCATCTCCCTTTCCCAACTGAAACACATTCCTTGCCTGGCTCACACCTTAAACCTGGTGGTGCAGTGCTTCCTGAAAAGTTATCCTGGGTTATCCGACCTGCTCCTCAAAGTGCGTGGACTTTGCGCACATATCCGCCGTTCGCCTGTACACTCCAGCCGTATGCAGACCTATCAGCGTTCTTTGAACCTTCCCCAGCATCGCCTAATCATAGACGTTGCAACAAGGTGGAACTCAACACTGCACATGCTTCAGAGACTGTGCGAACAGAGGCGGGCTGTTATGTTTTTGTGGGAGGATACACATACACGGGCAGGCAGTAGGATGGCAGACATGGAGTTGTCAGGTGTGCAGTGGTCGAAGATTCAAGACATGTGTCAAGTCCTTCAGTGTTTTGAGGAATGCACACGGCTGGTTAGTGCAGACAACGCCATAATAAGCATGAGCATCCCCCTAATGCGTCTGCTGATGCAAAGTTTGACGCACATAAAGGATCAGGCGTCTGCACCAGAGGAAGAGGAAAGCCTTGATGACAGTCAGCGATTGTCTGGTCAGGGCAGTGTACATGACGAGGTACCGGGCGAAGAGGAGGTGGAGGATGAGGAGGATGATGGGGATGAGTATATTTTTAATGAGGAAGCTTTCCCGGGGGCACGGGAAATTGGTGGCGTGGCAAGGCCGGGTTCTGGTTTTTTGAGGGACACAAGTGACGTAGATTTGCCTGCAACTGCCCCTCAACCAAGCACAACCGCAGATTTGACAACGGGAACTTTGGCCCACATGGCGGATTATGCCTTGCGTATCCTCAAAAGGGACACACGCATTACAAAAATGATGAACGATGACGATTACTGGTTGGCCTGCCTCCTTGATCCTCGCTATAAAGGCAAATTGCAAAATATTATGCCACATGAGAACTTGGAACTAATATTAGCAACAAAACAATCAACTCTTGTTGACCGTTTGCTTCTGGCATTCCCTGCACACAGCGCCCGTGATCGTTCTCACACGAGCTCCAGGGGCCAGCAGACCAGAGGTGTTAGAGGGGCAGAAATCAGAAGTGGCGTTGGACAGAGGGGTTTTCTGACCAGGTTGTGGAGTGATTTTTCTATGACCGCAGACAGGACAGGTACTGCAGCATCAATTCAAAGTGACAGGAGACAACATTTGTCCAGTATGGTTACAAACTATTTTTCATCCCTTATCGACGTTCTCCCTCAACCGTCATTCCCATTTGATTACTGGGCATCCAAATTAGACACCTGGCCAGAATTGGCAGAATATGCATTGCAGGAGCTTGCTTGCCCGGCAGCTAGTGTCCTATCAGAAAGAGTATTCAGTGCTGCAGGTTCAATACTAACAGAAAAAAGGACTCGTCTGGCTACCCAAAATGTAGATGATCTAACCTTCATTAAAATGAACCACAACTGGATTTCAAAATCTTTTGCCCCACCCTGCCCGGCTGACACCTAGCTTTCCTATGAAAAGGTCTTGCCTGTGGACTATTCTGAATGACTTTTCCAATCTCGTAATTTTCTTCACCTGATTGTCCAGCATACGACATGTTTCCACCTCACGAAATGGCCAAACTCCCCACACGGGGCCGTGCTATCGCCACTTTGCGCTTGGACCCTTGAGAGTGCTGTTTGTCTGAAGAGGTGGGTGTGGCCGCTTTTGGTCGACGGCACTGCCACTGGGTCCCTCATAGTACAATAAAGTGTCTCTGGCGGTGGTGGTGCGCACCCAACGTCAGACACACCGTTGTAATATGAGGGGCCCTGTGCCTGTACCGCCGGCCACAAGACAGTTCCCCCCCCCAGCTCAAACAGTGCTCTACCACTAGCAAAATTATCTCTCACAGCTTCACCAATGTGTAGTCTAGCCGCTGACATCCTTCAATGCCTGGCACTGACAATACCATTGTTTTGACATTTTTGTTATGTTAGGCCTTCGAAGCCTGTCTGCGGTCCCTTCTTTCTACAACTACTACACTGACCAGGCCACTGCTGGCCGTGTTACCCTGGAACCAATTTAAAAGTGCCTACAGCCAGCCCAATTTTGTTATGTTAGGCCTTCGAAGCCTGTCTGCGGTCACTCCTTCCACTAGACTTCCACTGACCAGACCACTGCTGCCCGTGTACCCCTGGAACCAATTTAAAAGTGCCTACAGCCAGCCCAAGTTTGTTATGTTAGGCCTTGGAAGCCTGTCTGCGGTCACTCCTTCCACTAGACTTCCACTGACCAGACCACTGCTGCCCGTGTACCCCTGGAACCAATTTAAAAGTGCCTACAGCCAGCCCAAGTTTGTTATGTTAGGCCTTGGAAGCCTGTCTGCGGTCACTCCTTCCACTAGACTTCCACTGACCAGACCACTGCTGCCCGTGTACCCCTGGAACCAATTTAAAAGTGCCTACAGCCAGCCCAAGTTTGTTATGTTAGGCCTTGGAAGCCTGTCTGCGGTCACTCCTTCCACTAGACTTCCACTGACCAGACCACTGCTGCCCGTGTACCCCTGGAACCAATTTAAAAGTGCCTACAGCCAGCCCAAGTTTGTTATGTTAGGCCTTCTAAGCCTGTCTGCGGTCCATTCTTTCAACTACTACTACACTGACCAGGTCACTGCTGCCCGTGTACCCCTGGAACCAATTTAAAATTGCCTACAGCCAGCCCAATTTTTTTATTTTAGGCCTTCGATGCCTGTCTGCGGTCCATTCTTTCAACTACTACTACACTGACCAGGTCACTGCTGTCCGTGTACCCCTGGAACCAATTTAAAATTGCCTACAGCCATGTGTTATTATTTTAGGCCTTCGATGCCTGTCTGCGGTCACTCCTTCCACTAGGCCTCCACTGACCACACCACTGCTGTCCGTGTACCCCTGGAACCAATTTAAAATTGCCTACAGCCAGCCCAATTTTTTTATTTTAGGCCTTCGATGCCTGTCTGCGGTCCATTCTTTCAACTACTACTACACTGACCAGGTCACTGCTGTCCGTGTACCCCTGTAACCAATTTAAAATTGCCTACAGCCATGTGTTATTATTTTAGGCATTCGATGCCTGTCTGCGGTCCATTTTTTCAACTACTACTACACTGACCAGGTCACTGCTGCCCGTGTACCCCTGGAACCAATTTAAAATTGCCTACAGCCATGTGTTATTATTTTAGGCCTTCGATGCCTGTCTGCGGTCACTCCTTCCACTAGGCCTCCACTGACCACACCACTGCTGCCCGTGTACCCCTGGAACCAATTTAAAATTGCCTACAGCCAGCCCAATTTTTTTATTTTAGGCCTTCGATGCCTGTCTGCGGTCCATTCTTTCAACTACTACTACACTGACCAGGTCACTGCTGCCCGTGTACCCCTGGAACCAATTTAAAATTGCCTACAGCCATGTGTTATTATTTTAGGCCTTCGATGCCTGTCTGCGGTCACTCCTTCCACTAGGCCTCCACTGACCACACCACTGCTGTCCGTGTACCCCTGGAACCAATTTAAAATTGCCTACAGCCATGTGTTATTATTTTAGGCCTTCGATGCCTGTCTGCGGTCACTCCTTCCACTAGGCCTCCACTGACCACACCACTGCTGTCCGTGTACCCCTGGAACCAATTTAAAATTGCCTACAGCCATGTGTTATTATTTTAGGCCTTCGATGCCTGTCTGCGGTCACTCCTTCCACTAGGCCTCCACTGACCACACCACTGCTGTCCGTGTACCCCTGGAACCAATTTAAAATTGCCTACAGCCAGCCCAATTTTTTTATTTTAGGCCTTCGATGCCTGTCTGCGGTCCATTCTTTCAACTACTACTACACTGACCAGGTCACTGCTGCCCGTGTACCCCTGGAACCAATTTAAAATTGCCTACAGCCATGTGTTATTATTTTAGGCATTCGATGCCTGTCTGCGGTCCATTTTTTCAACTACTACTACACTGACCAGGTCACTGCTGCCCGTGTACCCCTGGAACCAATTTAAAATTGCCTACAGCCATGTGTTATTATTTTAGGCCTTCGATGCCTGTCTGCGGTCACTCCTTCCACTAGGCCTCCACTGACCACACCACTGCTGTCCGTGTACCCCTGGAACCAATTTAAAATTGCCTACAGCCATGTGTTATTATTTTAGGCCTTCGATGCCTGTCTGCGGTCACTCCTTCCACTAGGCCTCCACTGACCACACCACTGCTGCCCGTGTACCCCTGGAACCAATTTAAAATTGCCTACAGCCAGCCCAATTTTTTTATTTTAGGCCTTCGATGCCTGTCTGCGGTCCATTCTTTCAACTACTACTACACTGACCAGGTCACTGCTGTCCGTGTACCCCTGGAACCAATTTAAAATTGCCTACAGCCATGTGTTATTATTTTAGGCCTTCGATGCCTGTCTGCGGTCACTCCTTCCACTAGGCCTCCACTGACCACACCACTGCTGTCCGTGTACCCCTGGAACCAATTTAAAATTGCCTACAGCCAGCCCAATTTTTTTATTTTAGGCCTTCGATGCCTGTCTGCGGTCCATTCTTTCAACTACTACTACACTGACCAGGTCACTGCTGTCCGTGTACCCCTGGAACCAATTTAAAATTGCCTACAGCCATGTGTTATTATTTTAGGCCTTCGATGCCTGTCTGCGGTCACTCCTTCCACTAGGCCTCCACTGACCACACCACTGCTGTCCGTGTACCCCTGGAACCAATTTAAAATTGCCTACAGCCATGTGTTATTATTTTAGGCCTTCGATGCCTGTCTGCGGTCACTCCTTCCACTAGGCCTCCACTGACCACACCACTGCTGCCCGTGTACCCCTGGAACCAATTTAAAATTGCCTACAGCCAGCCCAATTTTTTTATTTTAGGCCTTCGATGCCTGTCTGCGGTCCATTCTTTCAACTACTACTACACTGACCAGGTCACTGCTGCCCGTGTACCCCTGGAACCAATTTAAAAGTGCCTACAGCCAGCCCAAGTTTGTTATGTTAGGCCTTGGAAGCCTGTCTGCGGTCACTCCTTCCACTAGACTTCCACTGACCAGACCACTGCTGCCCGTGTACCCCTGGAACCAATTTAAAAGTGCCTACAGCCAGCCCAAGTTTGTTATGTTAGGCCTTGGAAGCCTGTCTGCGGTCACTCCTTCCACTAGACTTCCACTGACCAGACCACTGCTGCCCGTGTACCCCTGGAACCAATTTAAAAGTGCCTACAGCCAGCCCAAGTTTGTTATGTTAGGCCTTGGAAGCCTGTCTGCGGTCACTCCTTCCACTAGACTTCCACTGACCAGACCACTGCTGCCCATGTACCCCTGGAACCAATTTAAAAGTGCCTACAGCCAGCCCAAGTTTGTTATGTTAGGCCTTGGAAGCCTGTCTGCGGTCACTCCTTCCACTAGACTTCCACTGACCAGACCACTGCTGCCCGTGTACCCCTGGAACCAATTTAAAAGTGCCTACAGCCAGCCCAAGTTTGTTATGTTAGGCCTTCTAAGCCTGTCTGCGGTCCATTCTTTCAACTACTACTACACTGACCAGGTCACTGCTGCCCGTGTACCCCTGGAACCAATTTAAAATTGCCTACAGCCAGCCCAATTTTTTTATTTTAGGCCTTCGATGCCTGTCTGCGGTCCATTCTTTCAACTACTACTACACTGACCAGGTCACTGCTGTCCGTGTACCCCTGGAACCAATTTAAAATTGCCTACAGCCATGTGTTATTATTTTAGGCCTTCGATGCCTGTCTGCGGTCACTCCTTCCACTAGGCCTCCACTGACCACACCACTGCTGTCCGTGTACCCCTGGAACCAATTTAAAATTGCCTACAGCCATGTGTTATTATTTTAGGCCTTCGATGCCTGTCTGCGGTCCATTCTTTCAACTACTACTACACTGACCAGGGCACTGCTGGCCGTGTACCCCTGGAACCAACATCAGAAAATATAAAAATAAGTATTTTGCTTATAAAAAAGAAAATACTGGTGAGATATCAAATGCAGACATTTTAACATTAAAAACAAACACACAACTCTAATCTGGTACAGTACTAAAAATGGCCACCAGCTACAATTACTTTCTCCTGCAAGTAGTTAACTGAAAGTTTTTTTAAATTGAAAACACACATATGGCATCCACCGAGTGTTGTCCTGTCGCGTCTTCTTTATATTATTGCCGAGAAGATGCAAAATAATGAAAATAATAAAATCATTAATTACCAAAATAATAGAGAAAGTCAACACCACATTGCAAATAAACATTCATTCCAAATAAAGAAGCAGGGCGCGTCCGAGGGTGAGTATATACCTAATAAGAATATAATCACCCTCGGACGCGCAATGCTTATTTCCAACAGCCTTCCTTCCTAAGAATCAGCCCTTCCGTCGTGTAGAGAGACGTTGTGTTACACTCCAAGGTGTTCCCCAGGTTGCCTTTCCTGAGCTTCGATCTTCCGGCTCTCGTTTAGTAGTTCTTGGAAACTACTCTGCATTAGGCCTTCAAATTGGGTATGGGGTGTAGAGAGATGGTGTGTTCCACTCCAAGGTGTTCCCCAGGTTGCCTTTCCTGAGCTTCGATCTTCCGGCTCTCGTTTAGTAGTTGTTGGAAACTACGCTGCATTAGGCCTTCAAATTGGGTATGGGGTGTAGCGAGAGGGTGTGTTACACTCCAAGGTGTTCCCCAGGTTGCCTTTCCTGAGCTTCGATCTTCCGGCTCTCGTTTAGTAGTTCTTGGAAACTACACTGCATTAGGCCTTCAAATTGGGTATGGGGTGTAGAGAGAGGGTGTGTTACACTCCAAGGTGTTCCCCAGGTTGCCTTTCCTGAGCTTCGATATTCCGGCTCTCGTTTAGTAGTTGTCGGAAACTACGCTGCATTAGGCCTACAAATTGGGTATGGGGCGTAGAGAGAGGGTGTGTTACACTCCAAGGTGTTCCCCAGGTTGCCTTTCCTGAGCTTCGATATTCCGGCTCTCGTTTAGTAGTTGTCGGAAACTACGCTGCATTAGGCCTACAAATTGGGTATGGGGTGTAGAGAGAGGGTGTGTTACACTCCAAGGTGTTCCCCAGGTTGCCTTTCCTGAGCTTCGATCTTCATGCTCTCGTTTAGTAGTTGTCGGAAACTACGCTGCATTAGGCCTACAAATTGGGTATGGGGTGTAGAGAGAGGGTTTGTTACACTCCAAGGTGTTCCCCAGGTTGCCTTTCCTGAGCTTCGATCTTCCGGCTCTCGTTTAGTAGTTGTTGGAAACTACGCTGCATTAGGCCTTCAAATTGGGTATGGGGTGTAGCGAGAGGGTGTGTTACACTCCAAGGTGTTCCCCAGGTTGCCTTTCCTGAGCTTCGATCTTCCGGCTCTCGTTTAGTAGTTCTTGGAAACTACACTGCATTAGGCCTTCAAATTGGGTATGGGGTGTAGAGAGAGGGTGTGTTACACTCTAAGGTGTTCCCCAGGTTTCCTTGCCATTGCTTCGGTCTTCCGACTCTCGTTTAGTAGTTGTAGAAAAGTACACTGCATTAGGCCATACAAAATGGGTATGGGGTGGAGAGAGATGGTGTGTTACACTCCAAGGTGTTCCCCAGGTTGCCTTTCCTGAGCTTCTATCTTCAGGCTCTCATTAAATTGTGGTTAAATGGAACAACTGCATTTGGCGTACTAGTTGGTTTGGGGCCTACTATCGGTGTCTGCCACTCCTTGCTGTTCTCCTCCACTGAACAAAGCTGTGCCGCCTGTTTACTACGGTTGCCAATTTTGAACTGCATTTCGACTACTTACTGATTTGGCCCTACTCTCTGTGTCAGCCTCTCATTCCAGTTGTCCTCCACTGCAATGCCCCCTGGTTATTCCTGTGTTACCAATTTTGAACTGCATTTAGCCCACTTTCTTCTTTGGGCCTATATCTGTGTTTCCACTTCATCGTGCCCATTGCCCAGCCAGTGATAGATGAGTCTGCTGGTACATTGACCCATAACGCAACATTCCCTGTGCACGCTACACAACAACATTGTGACCCTGCTGAAAGTCAGGTTGCTCTTCCCGCATACCATACCACCTTACACGGGGACAAAGAGGAAGGTGCAGATGAAAGTGCAGGTTCCTTCATCAGGTGGGGGGAGGAATACTAGTTGGCGACGTCACTGGCACAGGGCCTCTCATAGTACGCAAAAGTGTTGCTGCCGGTGGGAGGCGCCCCCGCCGTGCAAACACACCGCTGTACTTTGAGGGGCCCTGTGCCAGTGCCAATGCCAACGAGTGGGCCCCCCCTGCTTGCTCAGGTTCACAGCACTTGCAAAGTTGAAATACTTACCTCTCCCTGCTCCACTGCCGTGACGTGGTCCAGATTTCCTGGGCCCACTAATTACTTGAACCAGCCCTACCCCCCACAACTTTAGCCAAATGACCCCCAATTTCAAATGCCTTCCAATTATTATAAGGTAAATTACGCTTGACAAGCTTCATTAAGAAGAATGGATGGTTTTGACATTAAAATGGCCACTCTAGGTGTTTTCCTGGCCCCCACTCACTGCCGACTATGCTGCCCCATTGACTTGCATTGGGTTTCGTGTTTCGGTCGATCCCGACTTTACGTCATAATCGGCCGATTTCACTCGACCCGACTTTGGACATAGTCGGGTTTCGCAAAACCCGGCTCGACTCTAAAAAGGTCAAGGTCGCTCAACTCTAGTGGTCCGTACTCACTCAATGGAATGAAGGTGCGCTCGCAGCTATTTTCAGAAAGGGTCTCTCTGAAGCCCTTAAGGATGTCATGGTGGGATTTCCTATGCCTGCTGGTCTGAATGAGTCTATGTCTTTGGCCATTCAGATCGGTCGATGCTTGCGTGAGCGTAAATCTGTGCACCATTTGGCGGTATTACCTGAGCTTAAACCTGAGCCTATGCAGTGCGATAGGACTTTGACCAGAGTTGAACGGCAAGAACACAGACTCTGAATGGGCTGTGTTTCTACTGTGGTGATTCCACTCATGCTATTTCTGATTGTCCTAAGCGCACTAAGCGGTTCGCTAGGTCTGCCACCATTGGTACGGTACAGTCAAAATTTCTTCTGTCCGTTACCATGATCTGCTCTTTGTCATCGTATTCTGTCATGGCATTTGTGAATTCAGGCGCTGCCCTGAATTTGATGGACTTGGAGTATGCTAGGGGTTGTGGGTTTTTCTTGGAGCCCTTGCAGTGTCCTATTCCATTGAGAGGAATTGATGCTACGCCTTTGGCCAAGAATAAGCCTCAGTACTGGACCCAGCTGACCATGTGCATGGCTCCTGCACATCAGGAGGTTATTCGCTTTCTGGTGTTGCATAATCTGCATGATGTGGTCGTGTTGGGGTTGCCATGGCTACAAGTCCATAATCCAGTATTAGATTGGAAATCCATGTCTGTGTCCAGCTGGGGTTGTCAGGGGGTACATGGTGATGTCCCATTTCTGACTATTTCGTCATCCACCCCTTCTGAGGTTCCAGAGTTCTTGTCTGATTACCGGGATGTATTTGATGAGCCCAAGTCCGATACCCTACCTCCGCATAGGGATCGTGATTGTGCTATCGATTTGATTCCTGGTAGTAAATTCCCAAAAGGTCGACTGTTTAATTTATCTGTGCCTGAGCACGCCGCTATGCGGAGTTATGTGAAGGAGTCCTTGGAGAAGGGGCATATTCGCCCGTCATCGTCGCCATTAGGAGCAGGGTTCTTTTTTGTAGCCAAGAAGGATGGTTCGCTGAGACCTTGTATAGATTACCGCCTTCTAAATAAGATCACGGTTAAATTTCAGTACCCCTTGCCGTTGTTATCTGATTTGTTTGCTCGGATTAAGGGGGCTAGTTGGTTCACCAAGATAGATCTTCGTGGTGCGTATAATCTTGTGCGTATTAAGCGAGGCGATGAATGGAAAACTGCATTTAATACACCCGAGGGCCATTTTGAGTATCTAGTAATGCCATTCGGACTTGCCAATGCTCCATCAGTGTTTCAGTCCTTTATGCATGACATCTTCCGAGAGTACCTGGATAAATTCCTGATTGTGTACTTGGATGACATTTTGATCTTCTCGGATGATTGGGAGTCTCATGTGAAGCAGGTCAGAACGGTGTTTCAGGTCCTGCGTGCTAATTCTTTGTTTGTGAAGGGATCAAAGTGTCTCTTTGGTGTTCAGAAGGTTTCATTTTTGGGGTTCATCTTTTCCCCTTCTACTATCAAGTTGGACCCTGTTAAGGTCCAAGCCATCCATGATTGGACTCAGCCGACATCTCTGAAAAGTCTGCAAAAGTTCCTGGGCTTTGCTAATTTTTATCGTCGCATCATCTGCAATTTTTCTAGTATTGCTAAACCATTGACCGATTTGACCAAGAAGGGTGCTGATGTGGTCAATTGGTCTTCTGCTGCTGTGGAAGCTTTTCAAGAGTTGAAGCGTCGTTTTTCTTCTGCCCCTGTGTTGTGTCAACCAGATGTTTCGCTTCCATTCCAGGTCGAGGTTGATGCTTCTGAGATTGGAGCAGGGGCTGTTTTGTCGCAGAGAAGTTCTGATTGCTCGGTGATGAAATCATGCGCCTTCTTTTCCAGGAAGTTTTCGCCTGCTGAGCGAAATTATGATGTGGGCAATCGAGAGTTGCTGTCCATGAAGTGGGCATTCGAGGAGTGGCGTCATTGGCTTGAAGGAGCTAAGCATCGCGTGGTGGTCTTGACTGATCATAAGAACTTGACTTATCTCGAGTCTGCCAAGCGGTTGAATCCTAAACAGGCTCGTTGGTCGCTGTTTTTTGCCCGTTTTGACTTTGTGATTTCGTACCTTCCGGGCTCTAAAAATGTAAAGGCGGATGCTCTGTCTAGGAGTTTTGTGCCCGACTCTCCGGGTTTATCTGAGCCGGCGGGTATCCTCAAAGAGGGAGTAATTGTGTCTGCCATCTCCCCTGATTTGCGGCGGGTGCTGCAAAAATTTCAGGCTAATAAACCTGATCGTTGCCCAGCGGAGAAACTGTTTGTCCCTGATAGGTGGACGAATAAAGTTATCTCTGAGGTTCATTGTTCGGTGTTGGCTGGTCATCCTGGAATCTTTGGTACCAGAGAGTTAGTGGCTAGATCCTTTTGGTGGCCATCTCTGTCGCGGGATGTGCGTTCTTTTGTGCAGTCCTGAGGATTTGTGCTCGGGCTAAGCCCTGCTGTTCTCGTGCCAGTGGGTTGCTTTTGCCCTTGCCGGTCCCGAAGAGGCCTTGGACACATATCTCTATGGATTTTATTTCAGATCTTCCCGTCTCTCAAAAGATGTCAGTCATTTGGGTGGTCTGTGATCGCTTCTCTAGGATGGTCCATTTGGTACCCTTGTCTAAATTACCTTCCTCCTGTGATTTGGTGCCATTGTTCTTCCAGCATGTGGTTCGTTTACATGGCATTCCAGAGAATATCGTTTCTGACAGAGGTTCCCAGTTTGTTTCGAGGTTTTGGCGAGCCTTTTGTGGTAGGATGGGCATTGACTTGTCTTTTTCCTCGGCTTTCCATCCTCAGACTAATGGCCAGACCGAACGAACCAACCAGACCTTGGAAACATATCTGAGATGCTTTGTTTCTGCTGATCAGGATGACTGGGTGTCCTTTTTGCCTTTGGCTGAGTTCGCCCTTAATAATCGGGCCAGCTCGGCTACCTTGGTTTCGCCGTTTTTCTGCAACTCTGGGTTCCATCCTCATTTCTCTTCAGGGCAGGTTGAGTCTTCGGACTGTCCTGGTGTGGATACTGTGGTGGACAGGTTGCAGCAGATTTGGACTCATGTAGTGGACAATTTGACCTTGTCCCAGGAGAAGGCTCAACGTTTCGCTAATTGCAGACGCTGCGTGGGTCCCCGACTTCGTGTTGGGGATTTGGTTTGGTTATCTTCTCGTCATATTCCTATGAAGGTTCCCTCTCCTAAGTTTAAACCTCGTTTCATTGGTCCGTATAGGATTTCTGAGGTTCTTAATCCTGTGTCTTTTCGTCTGACCCTTCCAGATTCTTTTTCCATACATAACGTATTCCATAGGTCATTGTTGCGGAGATACGTGGCACCTATGGTTCCATCTGTTGATCCTCCTGCCCCGGTTTTGGTGGAGGGGGAGTTGGAGTATATTGTGGAGAAGATTTTGGATTCTCGTGTTTCAAGACGGAAACTCCAGTATCTGGTTAAGTGGAAGGGTTATGCTCAGGAAGATAATTCCTGGGTCTTTGCCTCTGATGTCCATGCTCCCGATCTTGTTTGTGCCTTTCATATGGCTCATCCTGGTCGTCCTGGGGGCTCTGGTGAGGGTTCGGTGACCCCTCCTCAAGGGGGGGGGTACTGTTGTGAATTCTGTGGCAGAGCTCCCTCCTGTGGTCACAAGTGGTACTTCGGCTGATTCTCTCTGTGAGCTTCCGTTGGTGGAGGAAAGTGGTACTGCGGCTTCTGAGTTTCCTTCCTCAGGTGATGTCGTGAAGTCGTTAGGTGCTGCTCTATTTAACTCCACCTAGTGCTTTGATCCTGGCCTCCATTCAATGTTCTAGTATTGGACCTGCTTCCTCCTGGATCGTTCCTGTGGCCTGCTGCTCTGCATAGCTAAGTTCTGCTTTGCTATTTTGTTTGCTGTTTTTTTCTGTCCAGCTTGTCTATTTGTTTTTTCCTGCTTGCTGGAAGCTCTGGGACGCAGAGGGTGTACCTCCGTGCCGTTAGTTCGGTACGGAGGGTCTTTTTGCCCCCTTTGCGTGGTTTTTGTAGGGTTTTGTGTTGACCGCAAAGTTACCTTTCCTATCCTCGCTCTGTTCAGAAAGTCGGGCCTCACTTTGCTAAATCTATTTCATCTCTACGTTTGTCTTTTCATCTTCACTCACAGTCATTATATGTGGGGGCTGCCTTTTCCTTTGGGGTATTTCTCTGAGGCAAGGTAGGCTTATTTTCTATCTTCAGGCTAGCTAGTTTCTCAGGCTGTGCCGAGTTGCATAGGGAGCGTTAGGCGCAATCCACGGCTGCCTCTAGTGTGGTTGGAGAGGATTAGGGATTGCGGTCAGCAGAGTTCCCACGTCTCAGAGCTTGTTCCATGTTTTTGGGTTATTGTCAGGTCACTGTATGTGCTCTGACCTCTATGTCCATTGTGGTACTGAATTACCTTATCATAACAGGTGACCACAGCCCTGTGGGGGGAGTCAGACCATTTAGGGAGGTATAAAAATGGCCTATGGTGGACATTCAGCAGCTGCAAATGGAGGAATTGGAGCAGTCAGTAAGAGGAGGCCAAAAGCAAGACATTTTTTAGGCAAGCTACATGTCAGCAGGGGAAGGTGGGGCAAAATAATTTGAAATCCATGATTGGTTCATTTTAATGAAGGTTAGATCATCAACATTTCGGGTAGCCAGACGAGTCCTTTTTCAGTCAGTATTGAACCAGCAGCACTGAAGACTCTTTCTGATAGCACACTAGCAGCTGGGCAAGCGAGCTCCTGTAATGCATATTCTGCCAATTCAGGCCAGGTGTCTTTTTTAGATGCCCAGTAATCAAAGGGGAATGACCTGTGAGGGAGAACATCGATAAGGGAGGAAAAATAGTTTGTAACCATACTGGACAAATGCTGTCTCCTGTCACTTTGAATTGATGCAGCAGTACCTGTAGTGTCTGCGGTCATTGCGAAATCACTCCACAACCTGGTCATAAAACCCCTCTGTCCAATGGCACTTCTGATTTGTGCACCTCTAACACCTCTGCCATGTTGCCCTCTACAGCTCGTGTGAGAACGATAACCGCCACTGTGTGCTGGGAATGCCTGAACGAAACGGTCTACAAGAGTTGCTTGTTTGGTAGCCAATATTTGCTCAAGGTTCTCATGGGGCATGATATTTTGTAATTTCCCTTTATATCGTGGATCCAGGAGGCAGGCCAACCAGTAATCGTCATCCGTCATCATTTTTATAATGCGGGGGTCCCATTTTAGGATACGCAAGGCATAATCAGCCATGTGGGCCAATGTTCCAGGTGTCAATTCCCTGCTTGTGCTGGGTTGAGGAGCACTTTCTTGCAAATCAACATCACTTGTCTCCCGCAAAAACCCTGTACCTGACCTTGCAACGCCACCAGTTTCTATTGCCTCCTGAGAAGCATCCTCCTCCCTTAAATATTCATCCCCATCACCCTCCTCCTCCTCCTCTTTGTCCGCCACCTCGTCCAGGAGAGTTCCCTGAGCAGACAATGGCTGACTGTCATCAAGGCTTCCCTCCTCTTCGTCCGCAGATGCCTGCTCCTTAATGTGCGTCAAACTTTGCATCAGCAGACGCATTAGTGGGATGCTCATGCTTATGATGGCGTCATCTGCACTTACCAGCCGTGTGCATTTCTCAAAACACTGAAGGACTTGACAGAGGTCTTGTAGCTTTGACCACTGCACACCAGATAACTCCATGTCTGCCATCCAACTGCCTGCCCGTGTATGTGTATCCTCCCACAAATACATTACAGCACGCTTCTGTTCGCACAGCCTCTGAAGCATGTGCAGTGTGGAGTTCCACCTTGTTGCAACATTGATTATTGAGCGGTGCTGGGGAAGCTTCAGCATACAGCTGGAGTGTACGGGCGACCGGCAGATGTGCGAGCAAAGTCTTCACACCTTCAGGAGCAGGGCTGGTAACCCCGGATAATTTTTCAGGAAGCACTGCACCACCAGGTTCAAAGTGTGAGCCAGGCAAGGTATGTGTTTCAGTTCTGAAATGGCTATAGCAGCCATAAAATTCCTTCCATTATCACTGACTACCTTGCCTGCCTCAAGATGTACACTGCCCAGCCATGACTGAGTTTCTTGAAGCAAGTACTCAGCCAGTACTTCCGCGGTGTGTCTGTTGTCGCCCAAACACTTCATTTCCAAAACAGCCTGCTGACGCTTACCACTAGTTGTTCCATAATGTGACACCTCATGTGCAACACTGGCAGCTGCAGATGAAGTGGTCGGGCGATTGCACTCTGTGGACGAGCTTTCGCTTCTGGAGGAGGAGGAGGGGTGTCGAACACCTACTGCCAACTGTTTCCTAGACCATGGGCTAGGCAAAACTGTCCCACTATGGCTTTCCCCTGTGGACCCTGCATCCACCACATTAACCCAGTGCACCGTGATGGACACGTAACGTCCCTGGCCATGCCTACTGGTCCATGCATCTGTTGTGAGGTGCACCTTTCTACTGACTGATTGCCTGAGTGCATGGACAATGCGGTCTTTGACATGCTGGTGGAGGGCTGGGATGGCTTTTCTCACAAAGAAGTGTCGACTGGGTAGGTCATAGCGTGGTACTGCATAGGCCATCAGGGCTTTGAAAGCTTCGCTTTCAACCAACCAGTAGGGCATCATCTCTAACGAGATTAGTCTAGCAATGTGGGCATTCAAACCCTGTGTACGTGGATGAGAGGATGAGTACTTCCTTTTCCTAACAAGAGTCTCTTGTAGGGTGAGCTGGACTGGAGAGCTGCATATGGTGGAACTAGCGGGTGTGGTGGTGGACATGGCAGATTGAGAGAGGGTTGGTGATGGTATTCTTGATGTTGGCCTACATACAGTGTTTCCTACCAAGAACCTTGTGATTCCCTGACTGCTTTGGCCTTGCGACGATACCTTCACATTTGCTGTTGGTGGTGTCCTAACCGGTGGGCTTACAGTGAGGGAAGCAATGTAGCGTTGCTGACTACCTTCATTCTGAGCGGGTGCACCAACGGTACGGGACGTTTGGTAGTTAGTCCAGGCTTGCAAGTGCATGCTGGTTAAATGTCTACGCATGCACGTTGTATTTACATTTTGGACCCTCTGCTAAAGGTCTTTGAGCATTTCTTACAGATAACTTTGCGCTGATCATTCGGATCTTGGTTAAAAAACTCCCACACTGCACTCTTCCTACTATCGAATACCTTTTCAGGCATTGCATGCTGTTCTCATTTCACCGGATGGCCACACTGTCCTAAAAATGTTTTTGGTTTTGTCAAATGGTTTTGGCCAGATACGGGCCTGCCAGATGAAAACTGTTGCGATGTAGATGCCTGCTGCGGATCATCCTCCTCTGCTTCAGAGCTACTGCCAGCGGCACCCTGTTCCCCCAATGGCTGCCAATCTGGGTCAACAACTGGGTCATCTATCACCTCCTCTTCAGTGTCATGTGCATCTTCCTCTGTGTCACTGTGTAAGGTTCTATAGCGTTTGGGACGGGGCACCATAGTCTCATCAGGGTCAGATTCTGGCTCAGTACACTGCGAGGGCAACGTAGGGATCTGAGTCAATGGAACAGCATAATTATCTAGCTGTGGCTGTGCATCTGTGCACTCCATGTCCGATTCATCTTGTAATGGGCTGTTAACTTTTTCCCTTTCTAACCCTGGCACGGTATGTGTAAAGAGGTCCATGGAGTAAACTGTAGTGTCGCCTGCCGCATCCATCACTTTTGCTTTGGGTGAAGGACACAATGAAGCGACTTGTTCCTGACTGGGAGCATCCACTGACGACTCGCTGCTTTTATATTTCAAACTTTCTGAAGAGGAGGCGAAAGAGCTAGAGGCTGAGTCAGCAAGGAAAGCCAAAACTTTTTCCTGCTGCTCCGGCTTTGAAAGCGGTTTTCCTGCTCCCAGATAAGGGAGCCTTCAAAGCCTTGTGTAGCCAGACGATGATGCTGGCTCGACACCTCCAGCCTTAGGTGCGATTTTGCTTTTCCCACTACCACCAGATGCTTCACCACCACCACCATCAGTACCAGCTGGCAACGACCGCCCACGGCCTCTTCCACCAGACTTCATCATTTTTTGGGAAAATCTAACCAAAATAACAACCGTTATATGGTACTGCTAAACAAGGTAGAAGGTGTATATAAACTTGGTGAATGCTTTCCTGAAACGGAAAGTACTTGCAAGCAGCATAATACAAAGAATAGCAGGTTTACCCAGAATCCTTTGCAGTAGGCGGAGCTATGCAAATCATCTCTTTCCACCCCAGTCTAATCCACAGCGCTTGGAACCGCCAAGCGTGCAATGCTGCGGATTATTTTCTAAATTTACACAGCCAACCAATTCCTACCTGTGGACACGTGTTTCGGGCTTTAGGCCCTCATCAGCACAGGGCTGGAATTGGTTGGCTGTATGGAGTGGGGCTCGGTGAGCAAGCGATACATATATGCTAGCCACCTTAGGGAGAGACCCAAGTTGGGCTAAATGTAGCGGGACGAAAGAGACCGAAAAGCCCTCTACTTAAAGGAAATACATAGTCAATGCTTTCCTGAAACGGAAAGTACTTGCAAGCAGCATAATACAAAGAATAGCAGGTTTACCCAGAATCCTTTGCAGTAGGCGGAGCTATGCAAATCATCTCTTTCCACCCCAGTCTAATCCACAGCGCTTGGAACCGCCAAGCGTGCAATGCTGCGGATTATTTTCTAAATTTAAAAAGGCCCTGTGTATTACACTACACAATGTAAGTGGCACAACATGGCTGGCAGATATACGACAAACAGAACTGACGTATAGAAACTTTTTGGCAATTTAAATCTCCCTTTTTTGGGGGAGAGACTGCAGCAAAAGACAGGCCCTGTGTATTACACTACACAATGTAAGAGGCACAACATGGCTGGCAGATATATGACAAACAGAACTGACGTATAGAAACTTTTTGGAAATTTAAATCTCCCTTTTTTGGGGGGGGGAGACTGCAGCAAAAAACAGGCCCTGTGTATTACACTACACAATGTAAGTGGCACAACGTGGCTGGCAGATATACGACAAACAAAACTGATGTATAGAAACTTGTTGTCAATTTAAATCTCCCTTTTTTGGGGAGGGAGACTGCAGCAAAAAACAGGCACTGTGTATTACACTACACAATGTAAGTGGCACAACGGGGTTGGCAGATATACGACAAACAGAACTGACGTATAGAAACTTGTTGCCAATTTAAACCTCCTTTTTTTTGGGGGGGGGAGACTGCAGCAAAAAACAGGCCCTGTGTATTACACTACACAATGTAAGTAGCAAAACGTGGCTGGCAGATATATAAAAAATACAAGGGCTGTAGTACAATTTCAATCTCCCTACAGTGATCAAAGGACAAGTATGGCAGCATTAAAAAGGACTGCTGCACACAAAAGTGTGGACAAAGAAACAAGAGAACTGTGCAGAAAGGAGCAACAGGATTTTTGCTTTAACCCCTTAGTGACCGCCGATACGCCTTTTAACGGCGGCCGCTAAGGGTACTTAAACCACAGCGCCGTTAATTAACGATTTAGGGTTTTGATTAGGGTTATGGTTAGGGTTGACATTAGGGTTGTTTTGGGGTAAGGGTTGTGATTATCGTTAGGGTTAGTGATTAGGATTATGGATCGGGTTGGGATTAGGGTTAGGGGTGTGTTGGGGTTAGGGTTGGAGCTAGAATTGGGGGGTTTCCACTGTTTAGTTACATCAGGGGGTCTCCAAACACGACAGCCAATTTTGCGCTCAAAAAGTCAAATGGTGCTCCCTCCTTTCTGAGCTCTGCCGTGCGCCCAAACAGTGGGTTATCCCCACATATGGGGCATAAGCGTACTCGGGATAAATTGGACAACAACTTTTGGGGTCCAATTTCTCCTGTTACCCTTGTGAAAATAAAAACTTGGGGGCTACAATATCTTTTTTGTGGAAAAAAAAATATTTTTTTATTTTCACGACTCTGAATTCTAAACTTCTGTGAAGCACTTGGGCATTCAAAGTTCTCACCACACATCTAGATAAGTGCCTTGGGGGGTCTAGTTTCCAAAATGGGGTCACTTGTGGGGGGTTACTGCTGCTTAGGTACATCAGGGGCTCTGCAATCGCAACATAACGCCCACAGACCATTCTATCTAAGTCTGCATTCCAAAACAGCGCTCCTTCCCTTCCGAGCTCTGCCGTGCGCCCAAACAGTGGTTTACCCCCACATATGGCACATCAGTGTACTCGGAATAAATTGGACAACAACTATTGCAGTCCAATTTCTCCTGTTACCCTTGTGAAAATAAAAACTTGGGGGCTACAATATCTTTTTTGTGGAAAAAAAAATATTTTTTATTTTTACGACTCTGCATTCTAAACTTCTGTGAAGCACTTTGGCATTCAAAGCTCTCACCACACATCTAGATAAGTTCCATGGGGGGTCAAGTTTCCAAAATGGTGTCACTTGTGGGGGGTTTCCACTGTTTAGGCACATCAGGGGCTCTCCGAACGCGACATGGCGTCCAATCTCAATTCCTGCCAATTCTACATTGAAAAAGTAAAACGGCGCTCCTTCACTTCCAAGTTCTGCGGTGCGCCCAAACAGTGGTTTACCCCCACATATTGGGTATCGACGTACTCAGGAGAAATTGCACTACCACTTTTGTGGTCTAATTTCTCCTGTTACCCTTGTGAAAATAAAAATTTGGGGGCAAAAAGATCATTTTTGTAGAAAAAATGCGATTTTTTTTATTTTCACGGCTCAACGTTATAAACTTCTGTGAAGCACATGGGGGTTCAAAGTGCTCACCACACATCTAGATAAGTTCCATAAGGGGTCTAGTTTCCAAAATGGTGTCACTTGTGGGGGGTTTCCACTGTTTAGGCACATCAGGGGCTCTCCGAACGCGACATGGCGTCCAATCTCAATTCCTGCCAATTCTACATTGAAAAAGTAAAACGGCGCTCCTTCACTTCCAAGTTCTGCGGTGCGCCCAAACAGTGGTTTACCCCCACATATTGGGTATCAACGTACTCAGGAGCAATTGCACTACAACTTTTGTGGTCTAATTTCTCCTGTTACCCTTGTGAAAATAAAAATTTGGGGGCAAAAAGATCATTTTTGTAGAAAAAATGCGATTTTTTAATTTCACGGCTCAACATTATAAACTTCTGTGAAGCACATGGGGGTTCAAAGTGCTCACCACACATCTAGATAAGTTCCTTAAGGGGTCTTGTTTCCAAAATGGTGTCACTTGTGGGGGGGGTTCCACTGTTTAGGCACATCAGGGGCTCTCTAAACGTAACATGGCGTTCGATCTCAATTCCAGCCAATTCTGCATTGAAAAAGTCAAACGTCGCTCCTTCACTTCCAAGTTCTGCGGTGCGCCCAAACAGTCGTTTACCCCCACATATGGGGTATTTGCGTATTCAGGAGAAATTGCGTAACAAAATTTATGGTTACATTTCTGTTTTTACACTTGTGAAAATAAAAAAAATGCTTCTGAATTAAAATGTTTGCAAAAAAAAGTTAAATGTTCATTTTTTCCTTCCACATCGTTTCAGTTCCTGTGAAGCACGTAAAGGGTTAATAAACTTCTTGAATGTGGTTTTGAGAACCTTGAGGGGTGTAGTTTTTAGAATGTTGTCACACTTCGTTATTTTCTATCATATAGACCCCTCAAAATGACTTCAAATGTGGTGTGGTTCCTAAAAAAAAGGTGTTGTAAAAATGAGAAATTGCTGGTCAAATTTTAACCCTTATAACTCCCTAACAAAAAAAAATTTTGGTTCCAAAATTGTGCTGATGTAAAGTAGACATGTGGGAAATGTTATTTATTAACTATTTTTTGTGACATATCTCTCTGATTTAAGGGCATAAAAATACAAATTTTGAAAATTGCAAAATTTTAAAAATTTTCGCCATATTTCCATTTTTTTCATAAATAATCGCAAGTAATATCGAAGAAATGTTACCACTAACATGAAATACAATATGTCACGAAAAAACATTCTCAGAATCAGCAGGATCCGTTGAAGCGTTCCAGAGTTATAACCTCATAAAGTGACAGTGGTCAGAATTGCAAAAATTGGCTCGGTCATTAAGTACCAAATTGGCTCTGTCACTAAGGGGTTAAAAAAAGCAGTTGGTTTGCACAGCGGCGTAAAAACAGCAATGCAGCTATCAGGGAGCCTTATAGGACAGCCTAAACAGCTACAGCGCTGATGCACAAAAAAAACTCCACTGTCCTTGCAAAGAAAAGATGGTGTTGGACAGTGGAAATCGCTACAGCACAAGCAGTTTCAGGGTTAATCTTCCCTCCCTAACTATATCCCTTCTTCTGATGAAGCTGCAGCAACCTCTCCCTATGCTAAGATCGTCAGAAGTAAGATGGCGGTCGGCGTGCCCGCCCCTTTATAGCCCCTGTGATGCTGCAGAAAGCAAGCCAATCACTGTAATGCCCTTCTCTAAGATAGTGGGGACCAAGACCTATGTCATTACGCTGCCCACACTCTGCGTCCTCCTTCATCGGATGAGAAATGGCGCTGAAAGTGTCATACAAAAAGCGACTTTGGCACAAAGATCGCCGACCTCATGGCCGATCCCACACTAGGATCGGGTCGGGTTTCATGAAACCCGACTTGGCAGAAAGTCCGCGATTTTTGAATTTGTCCGATCCATTTTGCTCAACCCTAGTAGTGACTATTTTGACTCCATGTGTTTACCAGAAACAAGCAGTAGTGCATGTTGCTGATTGAAAATAGCAAACTGCCATTGTAGTGACCAGTACGTTTTAGTGACCAGCTCATGTGTCTGGAGATATGCATCTGTAAATTAGGTGGTCTCTCACCACTACAGAAATGCCAAACGTGGGTTCTAAATGTGGTTTTGGCAAAGAAGGTGTTAGGTGTCAAGTTCCCGCCGCTGCACAGGGGGAATCTCGAACCATGTCTGCTGCCATCTCCCATTCTCCTCCAGCCATAGTGGAACCTGCTCAGCGAAGACGTCGGTCCCAGCGTCTGGCTCAACCTGATGCTGTGCGAATGGTTACTGCTGCATTTCCAGGCTCTGCCTTTGTAGCCAGCACTGGGTAGTGGCGAGCAGGCTTTTCTCGGACTAAGTCCTGCTTTTCATTTTCATGCACTGAGCATGCCCACGGGAGGACCTCTTATTGGAGGTCGGGGGTCACAAGTTCAGGCCCTGTAGCAGCTCCCCTTGGTCCACCAGGAAGGTCCTGAAAGAGCTGCAACTATAAAAGGTTTGCATGGCCGCACGGCCATGCGCTAGTATCAAATGTGTTTGGCTGCTGCCAGTGGATACTATACCACTTTATACATATGTGGCGCGGACGAACAGCGATTGCATGGGTACATCCAGCAGCTTGAGGGCAGGTTGGTGGCTCTCGAGCATGCAACCTCAGCTGTGGATGTTACCGCAATAGCTGTTCAGGTTGCTAGCATGGCTGCAGCAACTTTAACCACTGCCACCCCTGTTCTGACCTTATCCCACATCCTGCTGCCAGAGAAATACTTTGGTGACAGTAAACCATGTAGGGGTTTCGCGAACCAGTGCGGTATACACCTCAAGCTCTTGGCTGCACGTTTTCCCACAGAGCAGGCAAAGGTGGAATTCATTATTTCTCTTATGTCGGACAGGGCAGTGGAGTGGGCTACGCCGCTGTGGGAGTGCGACGATCATGTGGTGCAGAGTGCTCCTCGGTTTTTGACCATTCTGAAACAGGTCTTTTTAGGACCTCGAGTCACCCATGATACGGCGCTCCAACTGCTGGCATTGACTCAGGGTTTGTTCATGGTCAGCGATTTTGCCGTCCACTTCTGGACTTTAGCATCCAAGCTGGAGTGGCCAGATAAAGCCCTCATGCCAGTATTTTGGAGGGGGCTGGCTGACTATGTGAAGGATGCCTTGGCCACTGGGGAGATTCCCACCACACTGGAGGAGCTCATAGAAGTATCAACTTGCATCGACCTTTGTTTTAACGAGCGATGGTTGGAGCGAGCCCAGTGTATGCAGAGGTTTCAGATGGCTCCCACCTTCGCCAAACCTCAGGAATCTCCGGTCCAGGCATCCGAGTCACATGAGGCCATGGAGGTGTCATGAGCGGGATCCAAGTCCCGGACCGCTCGTGGACTTAAGGTCTGTCATGTTTGCTGGCAGTCAGGACACCTTGCCTCGAGGTGTTCTCAGTGGTCGGGAAAACGTCAGCATCTAGTGGTAGTCAGAGGAGGTACACTAGACACGGCGACGTTTTCCTCCAAATTGTCCTTCAAGGGGACAGTTATCATAGGCCCATCCACTCTTATGGTAGAGCTTTGCGTGGACTCCGGGCGGAGGGCAATTTTATGTCATCTCTGCTTTCGCCCAACGACACGCAATAATCCTGCTGGTGCACGCCAAACCTGTGACCATTCGAGTGGTAAATGGGTCGGCACTACCCTCACAGATTACACACCAAACCATTCCATTCACTCTTTCCATGTCTCCATCTCATTAGGAGATTATTTCCCTACTAGTCATTTCTGAGGGAATTGATGAGGTCCTGTTAGGCTACGGTACCACTCTCCTCATATAGAGTGGTCCTCAGGGAGAATTCTGGGATGGAGTAAATCCTGTGAGGGTAGATGTCAGAAGGAGTGCGTTCAGGTTGCTACAACTGAGGTACCCACAGATCTTTCCTCTCTCCCAAAACACTCTTGGTCCTATGCAGACGTGTTCTCCTAAAGGGATACGGAGACCCTTCCGCCACACCTATGACTGTCCTATTGACCTCTTGTCTGGTGCTGAGCCTCCCCAGGGTCGAGTCTATCCATTATTTCTTCCGAGATGGAGGAAAAGTCCCAGTACATCCGAGAGAATCTGGCAAGTGGATTCATTAGGAAGTCAGTGTCATCTGTTGGGGCTGGGTTCTACCTCCATGCATAGACTACAGGGGTCTTAACGCCATCACCGTTAAGAATAAGTACCCACTACCCCTGAAATCTGAGCTCTTTGATAGGCTAAGGGGAGCGAGGGTATTTACTAAATTAGATCTGTGGGGTGCTTACAACCTGATTTGCATCTGTGAGGTGGATGAATGGAAGACGGCTTTTAACACCAAGAATAGACACTATGAATATCTGGTGATGCTCTTCTGGCTCTTTAATGCCCCAGCAGTTTTCCAAGACTTTGTGAACGACATCTTCCGGGATATGCTCACCACCTCGGTCATAGTCTATCTGGATGATATTCTCATCTACTCTCCAGATATTGATTCCCACTGGAGAGATGTTTGCAAAGTCTTCTAGCTCTTACGGGCAAACTCCCTCTATGCCAAGTTGGAGAAGTGTGTGTTTGAGTCCTTGCTTTTCCTAGGCTATATCATCTCTGCCCAGGGATTGGCTATGGATCCTGCCAAGCTACAGGCTGTGATGGACTGGCAGGAAGCCCATTCTCTTAAAGCAGTGCAGCACTTTATGGGGTTCATTAATTACTATCGCCAGTTCATTCCTCTCTTTTTAACTCTGGAAGCTTCCTTGGTTGCCATCACCAAGAAGGGAGCAAACCCCAAATTGTGGTTGGAGGAAGTCTCCAAAGCCTGTCTTGCTATTAAGTCACACTTCGCTAGCGCTCCCATCCTACATTGCCCCGATGTAGATAAGCCGTTTATAATGGAGGTGGATGCCTCGTCCATTGGTGTTGGAGCAGTCCTCTTCCAAAAGGATGCTCAAGGTCGAAAGCATTCTTGCTTCTTCTTTTCCAAGACCTTCTCACCAGCGGAGAGGAATTATTCCATCAGGGAAAGGGAGTTGCTAGCCATGAAGTTGGCTTTCTCAGAGTGGAGACACCTCTAGGTGGGGGCTCACTTTCCCTTCCAAGTTTTTACAGACCACAAAAATTTGGTGTGCTTACAGACAGCCCAGTGGCTAAATTCTCGTCAGGGTAGATGGTCCCTGTTCTTCTCCCAGTTCCATTTCACCCTCCATTTTCTCTCTGGGGAGAAGAACATTCGTGCCGACGCTCTCTCCCGCTCCATAGTGTCATCAGAGGAGGAGGAGCCTCGGCTTATTGTCCCTTCTGACAGCTTGAGAACGGTGGCTCCGGTTTCGCTAGAATCTGTGCCCCTGGGCAAGACTTTCATTCCATCTAATTTGTGGCCGGAGGTTCTCTCTCGGGCTCATTCGTCCTGGGTGGGTGGACATCTTGGGACCAAGAGGACATTTGAGCTGCTGGCGAGGACATACTGGTGGCCGCATATGGGTCGTGATGTTGGGGATTATATTCGGGCATGTGTCTCCTGTGTCAAGAATCGGTCTCCCTGGCAACGGCCTGCTGGGCTACTTTACCCCCTGCCGGTGGCAGACAGGCCCTGCGAGATTGTCGGGATGGACTTCGTGGTAGGCTTACCTAAGTCTCATAGCTGCAACGTTATCTGGGTAGTCACCAATCATTTTTCTAAAATGATGCACTTGGTGCCACTTCCACGGTTACCTTCTGCACGGGCCTTGGGGGCGTTGTTCATTAAACATATCTTCCGTCTAAATGGCATGTATGACAAAATTGTCAGTGACCGGGGACCCCAGTTCGTGTCTCGGTTTTGGAGAGAGCTCTTACATTTATTCTGCATTGAGCTGAATCTCTCTTATGCATACCATCCCGAGACGAATGGGGTGGTAGAGAGGGCCAACCAGTCTCTGGTGACATACCTGCGACATTTTTTCTCTGCTAGGCAGGATGACTGGGCATCTTTGCTACCTTGGGCGGAATTTGCTTTGAACAACGCCATAGCCGACTCCACTGGGCAGACTCCATTTCTCCTTAATTACGGCCAGCATCTGCGTGTCCCTGTACCCATGCCTATGTCATCCACTGATTCCAGGGTGGCAGACTAGGCAGTGGAGGCACGTGACATTTGGGACCGCACACAGGATGCCTTTCGGGCCTCCAAGGAGAGAATGAGGTTTTCTGCTAATGCACACCGGTGCCCCGCTCCGACCTTCACTCCTGGCGACTTAGTTTGCCTCTCCGTCCGTAACATCAGGCTGCGAGTTGAGTCCACAAAGTTTGTGACTCACTACATTGGTCCTTTCAAGGTTCTGGAACAGGTTAACACTGTGGTCTACCGTTTAGCTATTCTTCGGTGACTTGGTGTCACCGACACCTTTCATGTTTCCCTCTTAAAGCCCGTTTATATGTCCCGGTTTTCCGAGTCATCTGCCGGGACATCGGGTTCATCCACGGATGAGTTCGAGTTGAACTCGATCATGGGGTGCAAGGTGATACGTGGCAATAAATATTATCTGTTGGATTGGAAGGGTCAGAGGACAGAACCTGGGAACCTGTGGAGCACATTCGGACTCCGCTGCTCATTGCAGCCTTTGAGCGTAGCGAGGCTCCAGGATGAGGGGGCCCTAGGAGGGGGGTAATGTTAGGTGTCGAGTTCCTGCCGCTGCACAGGGGGAATCTCGAACTATGTCTGCTGCCGTCTCTCATTCTGCATCAGCCACAGAGGAACCTGCTCAGCGGAGACGTCGGTCCCAGTGTCTGGCTCAGCCTGATACTGTGCGAATGGTTATTGCTGCCTTTCCAGGCTCTGCCCTTGTAGCCAGCACTGGTCAGCGGTAAGCAGGCTTTTCTGGGACTAAGTCCTGCTTTTCACGCACTGAGCATGCCCACGGGAGGACCTCTCATTGGAGTCACACGCTCAGGCCCTGTAGCAGCTCCCATTGGTCCACCAGGAAGGTCCTGAAAGAGCTGCAACTATAAAAGGTTTGCATGGCTGCACGGCCATGCGCTAGTATCAAATGTGTTTGGTTATTGCCATTGGATACTATACCACTCTATACATATGTGGTGTGAGGCTGTAGCTTTTGGACTGTACACTCAGGCAGGCAGCTAGTGTCATTGGGTGCAATTAGCATTGGCTTAGCATCTGGTTCCTTCATGTGTGCCGTTAGCACAGAAGAGTTCCAGAGCAAGCACAACCCTTAGTTAGGGTAATAGTTTTGTGTACAGCGTGACTGTGTGAGTCAACAGAGATCGCTTCCAGTTCACACGGGGGGAAGCTTAACCCACGTGTGAGCTCAGAGTTTATCCGCTGTTAGTTTGCAGCACATATCTCGGCATGGTGGACCCCGGGCTGCGAACACACCTTGTAACTTCCTATCTATACTTGGTGCGTTCCACTAGCACTAACAGAAGGGAGAGGGGAATTTGAATTTGGGCACACAGGATTTGCTGGATTATTTGGAGCCACTTTGTTTTTCCAGGGTCTTTGTACTAACCAGTAATGTGGAAACTCCCTATATTTCCATTGACAGATGACAGACCTGAATGGGCACTTGCTTTTTTTGTGGATTGATTTGAAGCTTTTGTTAGGAACATTTTACACAATGTTTGAGATCGCTTTAATCTGGTTCTCTACACTGAGCACTTACATCGGGGTTTCCATCTAAATATCCTAGTGAAGTGAGAAGTGATTCACATGAAACCCCAGAGAGATCCATTCACTATAATGAGGCAGCAGAGTTACTTTGGACTCCGCCTTTTTTTTGTTCAGCGGTTTTCTTCTTTTCAGAGGTGCACAGAACTGTGGTCGATGGCACTTTTATGCATGCCTAAAAAGATGGACATCACCAGATCATAGGTCAGATGGAATCCACAGTGCCTCCATCTGCCTCTTAATAGGGAATCTTCCATTGAGGAGTTCCATCTAAATCACATATTTCAGAGATTTACACGTAAACCTCCATGTAAGTGCTCAGCATAGAGCACAGAATAAATATGAGCTAAGCCTTACTGTGATATTTGGAAGGCAGAAGGAAAAAATCAACAGCAGATGAAAATTGGCTTTTTTTTTATTTTTTACGCCGTTCATTGTGCAGTATAAGTGATTAGACGACTTTTTTCTTCAGGTTGGCGTGATTACAGTGATACAAGATTTACCGTATATACTCAAGTATAAGCCGAGAATTTCAGCCCATTTTTAGGCTGAAATTGCCCCTCTCGTCTTATACTCGAGTCATACCCAGGGGTCTGCAGGGGAGGGGGAGCGGCAGCTGTCTAATAATACTCACCTGCTCCTGGCTCGCTCCCTGCACGTCCCTGGTTCTCCGGCTGCCGGCAGCTTCTTCCTGTAGTGAGCAGTCACATGGTAACGCTCATTACAGTAATGAATATGGACCCCAATCCACTCCCATAGGGGTGGAGCCACATATTCATTACTGTAATGAGCGGTACCATGTGACCGCTCACTACAGGAAGAAGCTGCTGGCACTAGAGAACCAGGGACTGCACCGCGCCAGGAGCAGGTGAGTATAACGCAGTGCGCGATATTCACCTGTTCCCCATTCCACCGACGGCCGCCGCTGCATCTTCCCCATTCTCTGCAGTGACGCTCAGGTCAGAGGGTGTGGTGACAAGATTAATGTGCACGACTCCCTCTGCCATGTCAGTGCAGAGGACGGGGAGGACAAAGTGGCGGCTATCTGTGGAACGTGGATCGGTGAATATAGCAAGTGCCGGGGGCCTGAGAGGTGAGTATGTCATTTTTTTTTAATCGCAGCAACAGGATATGGGGCAAATGTCTGTATGGAGCATCTTATGGGGCCATGTGCAGCATTATATTAGGCAAATATCTGTATGGGGCCATGTGCAGCATTATATGGGGCAAATATCTGTATGGGGCCATGTGCAGCATTGTATGGGGCAAATATCTGTATGGGGCCATGTACAGCATTATATGGGGCAAATATCTGTATGGAGCATCTTATGGGGCCATGTGCAGCATTACATGGGGCAAATATCTCTATGGTGCCATGTGCAGCATTATATGGGGCAAATATCTCTATGGAGCATCTTATGGGGCCATAACCAGCATTTCTAGAGCATTGTATTGGGCAAATGTCTGTATGGAGCATCCTATGGGGCCATAATCAACATTTGTGCAGCATTATATGGGGCATATTTTAATATGGAGCATCTTATGGGGCCCATCATAAACAGTAGGGAGCATTATATGAGGCGTATTTTGTATGGAGCATCTTATGGAGTCCATCATGAACTGTATGGAGCATTATATGGGGCTCCTGATTCAATATGGATATTCAAAAACACTTAACCTAATGATGTCTCAATTCATTTTACTTTTATTGGTATCTATTTTTATTTTTTAAATTTACCAGTAGCTGCTGCATTTTCCACCCTAGGCTTATACTCGAGTCATTAAATTTTCCAAGTTTTTTGTGGCAAAATTAGGGGTCTCGGCTTATACTCGGGTCGAGTATATACGGTATGTCTTTTTTCATATCTGGCTGCTGTCACACACTAAAATACACTTTTTTGTCAAAAACAAGTTTGGTCGAGTTAGTTTTTATAGGTACCATTTTCAGGCACATGAAATTTTTTGATCGCTTTCTATTCCAATTTTTGGGTGGCAGAATAAACAAACACCAGCAATTCAGCAATTGTTTTTTGCTTTTTCTTTATGCCGTTCCGTGTGTGGTAACATTGATAAGGCAGCTTTATTGTTTGGGTCTGTAAAATTACAACAATACCACATTTATGTTTTTTTTTCTGTTTTTGCGCAATAAAACTACTGTATATACTCGAGTATAAGCCGACCCGGGTATAAGCCGACCCCCCTAATTTTGCCACAAAAAACTGGGAAAACTTAATGACTCGAGTATAAGCCTAGGGTGGGAAATGCAGCAGCTATGGTAAATGTCAAAAGTAAAAATAGATACCAATAAAAGTAAAATTAATTGAGACATCAGTAGGTTGTGTTTTTGAATATCCATATTGAATCAGGAACCCCATATAATGCTCCATAAAGGTTATGATGGGCCCCATAAGATGCTCCATATTAAAATATGCCCCATATAATTCTGCATAAAGGTTAATAATGGCCCCATAAGATGCTCCATAGACACATTTGCCCAATATAATGCTGCACAAATGCTGATTATGGCCCCATAAGATGCTCCATAAAGATATTTGCCCCATATAGTGCTGCACAAACCTTGATTATGGCCCCATAAGATGCTCCATACAAACACTTGCCCCATATAATGCTGCACAAACTTTTTGGCCCCATATACTGCTGCACAAACGTTATGGCCCCATAGATGTTCCATACAAACACTTGCCCCATATAGTGCTGCACAAAGGTTATGGCCCCATATAGTGCTGCACAAACATTATGGCTCCATATAGTGCTGCACAAATGTTATGGCCCCATACAGTGCTGCACAAATGTTATGACCTCATATAGTGCTGCACAAACGGTATGGCCCATAGATGCTCCATACAGACACTTGCCCCATTTGCTGTTGCTGCGATAAAAAAAAAAATCACATATTCACCTCTCCGTCGCTCAGGCCCCCGGCACTTTCAATAGACATCTGCTCCTTGTTCCGGCGCCACTCCATCTTCAGCGTCTTCAGCAGTGGCGTTCAGGCAGAGGGCGTGCACTAACCACGTCACCGCTCCCTCTGACCTGAGCGTCACTGCTGAAGACAGAGCGGCGCCCGGAACGGGGAGCAGGTGAATATCGCGCAGCGCTCCCCTCCCCTTTATACTCACCTGCTCCTGGCGCTGTGCAGTCCCTGCTTCCCCGACGCCACAGCTTCATCCTGTACTGAGCGGTCACCGTTACTGCTCATTACAGTAATGAATATGCGGCTCCACCTCTACCGCGCCAGGAGTAGGTGAGTATAATTAGACAGCCCCCGCTCCTCCACCCCTGCCGACCCCTGGGTATAACTCGAGTATAAGCCGAGAGGGGGACTTTCAGCCCCAAAAAGTGGGCTGAAAATCTTGGCTTATACTCCAGTATATACGGTATTTAAAAAAAAATAATTTTGCATTGCTTTAGTCTGAGAGCTATAACTTTTTCATTTTTCTGCGGATAGAGCTTTATGATGGCTTGTTTTTTGGAGCACAAGATGACGTTCATCTTTTTGACTGCATTTTATTTCACTTTTTGTTGGTTGGTATGATGAGAATGCATAGTTTTTTGTCTTGTTAATTTTTTTTTACGATTTTCACTGATGGTGTTAGCTAGTGAGCCAGTTTTATAGGTCTGGTCATTCAGGACTCGGCAATATCAAATATGTGTACACTTTTTGTTTATTTTTTCATAAAAATATTTATTTATGGGTACAATATATTTTCAACTTTTATTATTATTTTGTAATTTAAAAGAAATATTTTTTTAATTTTTTTATGTCTTTCCATGGAACTTGCACTTTTTGCAGTCTTATCACAGTCCTATTGCATTAGAACTGTCAGTGCTGCATAACAAAAGTTAGCTAGAGCATGCACTGTTCATGATATGGTTGCAGCTCTTTCAGGACCTTCTTGGTGGACCAATAGGAGCTACTACAGGGCCTGAGTGTGTGACCCCCAACCTCAAATGAGAGGTCCTCCCGTGGGCATGCTCAGTGCGTGAAAAGCAGGACTTAGTCCCAGAAAAGCCTGCTCTCCCTCTGCCTGCCTGATAAATGCTGCTGTCAGGACTCGAATCCAGCAGCTCTTAGGCACCAGGAGGCAGTTCTTCCCTCTGAGCTATTGAGCTTGCTGAACAGTTCCATGCTAACCCAGATACTTATACTTGTGTTGTTTCTAATTGTCTCCGCCCTGGGTTCCTGATTGGCTCCACCCTGATTAAACACCCTATTTAAGCCTTGCATTGCACTCCCTTCCTTGTGAGATTATTGAGCTACAAATCTCTAGTCAAGCTTCCTGTCATCCGATCATTCATTCTTAGATTAAACTGCTGCTTCTGTGTATCAACACCTTGTCTATCACTGACTATGCTACATGCTGCTCCTTTAAACTACATTGCTGCTCTTGTGCACTGACTCCTTCGCTATCCCTGTTTACACTACGTGCTGCTTCTTTAAACTACATTGCTGCTCCTGTGTACCGACTCCTAGGCTATCTCTGACTACACTACCTGCTAGTGCTGCAACCCTAGTGGTTGCAATGCCACTACTCCAATCGAGGTCACTCCAAAACATCTGCAATCGCAAGCGATCACAGTATTTAGGGGGTTAAGGTGTGGGTAGTGGTGCACTTAGTGCCTGTGTCAGCTGTCAGAATCAGCTGACACCTGGCGGCGATCGCACACGCACAACCCATGTGCATGCAAAATCATCATAGTTACATAGTTATTAAGGTTGAAGGAAGACTTTAAGTCCATCTAGTTCAACCCATAGCCTAACCTAACATGCCTTAACATGTTGATCCAGAGGAAGGCAAAAAAAACCCATGTGGCAAAGAGTAAGCTCCACATTGGGGAAAAAAATTCCTTCCCGACTCCACATACGGCAATCAGACTAATTTTCTGGATCAACACCCTATCAAGGAATCTAGTATATATAATCTGCAACATTATACTTTTCCAGAAAGGTATCCAGTCCCCTCTTAAATTTAAGTAACGAATCACTCATTACAACATCATACGGCAGAGAGTGCCATAGTCTCACTGCTCTTACAGTAAAGAATCCGTGTCTGTTATCATGCTTAAACCTTCTTTCTTCCAGATGTAGAGGATGCCCCCTTGTCCCTGTCTCAGGTCTATGATTAAAAAGATCATCAGAAAGGTCTTTGTACTGTCCCCTCATATATTTATACATTAAAATAAGATCACCCCTTAGTCTTTGTTTTTCCAAACTAAATAGCCCCAAGTGTAATAACCTATCTTGGTATTGCAGACCCCCCAGTCCTCTAATAACCTTGGTCGCTCTTCTCTGCACCCGCAGCTATCTCTTTCTTATACACCGGAGACCAGAACTGTGCACAGTATTCTAAGTGTGGTCGAACAAGTGACTTGTATAGATGTAAAATTATGTTCTCCTCATGAACATCTATGCCTCTTTTAATGCATTTCATTATTTTATTTGCCTTAGTAGCAGCTGCCTGACACTGGTCACTGAATATGAGTTTGTCATCCACCCATACACCCAGGTCTTTTTCATTGACGGTTTTGCCCAGAGTTTTAGAATTAAGCACATAGTTATACATCTTATTACTTCTACCCAAGTGCATGACCTTACATTTATCCCCATTAAAGCTATTTGCCATTTATCAGCCCAAGCTTCTAGTTTACATAAATCATCCTGTAATATAAACTTGTCCTCCCCTGTATTGATTACCCTGCAGAGTTTAGTGTCATCTGCAAATATTGAAATTCTACTCTGAATGCCCCCTACAAGGTCATTAATAAATATGTTAAAAAGAAGATGGCCCAATACTCACCCCTGTGGTACCCCACTGCTAACCGCTACCCAGTCCGAGTGTGCTCCATTAATAACCACCGTTTGTTTCCTATCCCTGAGCCAGCTCTCAACCCACTTGCACATATTTTCCCCTATCCCCATTATTCTCATTTTATGTATCAATCAACCTTTTGTGTGGCACCGTATCAAAAGCTTTTGAAAAGTCCATATACACTACATCTACTGGGTTCCAGTCCGGAACTTACCTCTTCATAGAAGCTAAATGACGTACCCATACATCCAAGATTGGTGAGTACCAGCAGACCTGGACGTATGGATACGTCCAAGGTCGTGAAGGAGTTAAAGAGTAACTTCAAGTTCTTGGACTTTAATGCAAAGTTTATATGTAAACCCAAACTACCATGTGCCATTTATGCTGTTGGGTTTGTGTCCTCTGATATGGTTTTTGGAGGTTATGACTTTCTGATCCTTTCCTTACATGGATTTTAAAACATTGTTGCTGTATTTTAACCTTTCAGTGCTGTATTTACCATGTAGATATTTTGGATTGGGTAAACTGAAGCACGTAGAGAAAAATAGACTAAATAATGCTGTATAAGGCTGGTTTCACACTTGCGTTTTTGTCTGCAGCGTTTTTTACCAAAAAAAGGCATGCGTTTTTTTCCCCTATATTTAACATTGAAAACGCATGCGTTTTTAGGTGGACGCGTTTGCACGCGTTTGTGAACGCATGCGTTTTTTTACTGCATGCGTTCATTTTATAAAATGCAACTTGTAGTATTTTGAGGGGCGTTTTTTTTACCCAAAAAAACGCATGCGTTTACATGCGTTTTTTTTGGACAAAAAAATGCATTGGAGTCAATGGGAACGCATGCGTTTTTTTGGACATGCGTTTGCATGCGTTTTTTTGACGCATGCGTTTTTTTGGCACCATTGAATTAACTGTAGATAAGGATGTCTAGACACTGATAAGCCTCCCCCATAGCAGCAGGGTTATAAAAGGAAGGTTGGGGGAAGTTTCTGGTCACTTCTCATCAGACTCCAAAGGAGACAGCACCCTGCCCGGACGCATTGTTGGACAAGACACAGAGCAATGTGAGTATATCCTAGCCAATGCATTCATTTTCAATTTTTTGGATCTACATGTCCTAATTTCTTCTATTTTTTTCTTTCAACACGCATCAGAATGTCTTCTCTGGTTTCCTCGTCTGATGAGGAGTTCCAGCCACGTCAATCAGAAGTGGATCACGTGAGCGAGGTAAGTTTTTTGTCCGTCAGCTTGGTAAGTATTGACTGTCACATCGACACATGAGGCAATTTTTATTTTTTTATTTTATAGAGTACTTCAACTGAGGGACAGAGAGGTACTGAGCAGCGGAGTCAAGGTCCAGGTGGAAGACGGCAGCGGGTATGTATACCAGGCAGACTGTCCTTATTGTAATATTCTTTTAACTTCCTTTCTGTACCCTTGTTTTTCTTTACATTTTTCTTGTATCATCCTTTTCTGAAAGTTGTCTTTCATATTCCTGCCCCTTCTCATCTTCGTGTCTTATTTTTTCCAAATGTGGTTGAGCAAACTTAAATGATTTTCTTTTAATTTTAGGTTTCACAACGGGACGACGACTGGATTGATAATGACCTGCTGATCAGTCTGGTCCAGGAGCGAGTCCCGTTGTGGGACAGCCGGGAACAACAGCACGCCGTCAATAGTGTTCTCCGTCGTTTGTGGAGTGAGGTGGCCCAAGCGTTGTGGGATGGCTGGGAGAATTCCCCGCCACGGGTCCGTAATGCATTTGGTAAGTATTGCACGGTAGTGTGAAGCAACAGACCTTGGCCATGCTCTCTTGACTGTGTGTGATGAAAGAAACTTTTCGTAGTTTCTGTCATCACACACAGTCACGAGAGCACGGCCAAAAGTCCTTATTCTGACCATTATATTTTATTGTTATTTCACAGTGGACAAAGTAAGGACACGTTGGTGTTCCATGAAGGACCGCTTCAACAAGGACCTGCGTGCAGAGAAGAGTGCAGCTAGTGGTTCCGGAGCAAGGCACCGGCTCTACAAATACCACCGTGTGTTGGCCTTCCTGAGACCGGTCCTTCTCATGAGAACATAAGTATTTCTCACATGCCTCCGGTTGTATTGCATTGACATAATCTGTCATTTTTAATTCCACAGGATGTACCGTCTTGTTATAGTTTGGTATTAATTTTCTCTTTTCTTTTTTCACAGCACACACTGCACGACTGTCGCCACAGGTTCTGGAGCGGTCCTTCAGCCGGCAGCCACGGACCCGTCCCAGCCATCCAGCAGCGCAGCACCAGGTGGGTCTTCCACACTCACTGGAGACCAGGGGGCTGGCCCATCAGGTCTTCCCCTTTCGCAGTCCTCTTTCGCTGCACCCATTTTTACGGGGTCATCCCGGCAGCGACAGAGGACTTCGGATAGGTCCCTCATGCCCGAGTTTTTGCACTTGAGCTCGGTTTTACACGAAGCTATCAAGGCTTTAGGTGACAGAATGGATGTGTCCCATAACCTGTTAGAGTGCCGCATCCAGGATGTCGCCAAAAGCGTTGATCAAGTGAAAGCCGACCTCCAGAAGCCAGCTCATCATTTTTTTAATCAAATCGAACAGGGCATGTCGGAACACCTTAGCCCTGATCTCCAGCTGAGTGTGATGCAGGCCTGCAATGTTGCTTTTGTGCAGGCTATGCAGCAGAGTCAGAGTCGTAATGTGGCGGCATATCCAACTGTGCCGTCACTGTCACAAGTAACCACCATTCCTACCTCTGCTGCATACCACTGCACGGCCACCTCTATTCCCTCTACAGGTGTACTCCACTACAGCGCCAACACGATGACGAGTGCTGTTGGACATCCCACCTCCACCACCGTGATGACCGCTGCTCCGGCTTGGACCTCCTCCGCTGACACGATGACACAGGACCCTGGCGTGGCTTATCGGCCCGGCACCCTCCCGATGCAGCAGGACCCATCCATGCAATATCGGACCGGCCCACCCCCGATGCAGCAGGACCGAGGCCTGGCATATCGGACCGGACCCACCCCGATGCAGCAGGACCGAGGCCTGGCATATCGGACCGGACCCACCCCGATGCAGCAGGACCGAGGCGTTGCTTTCCGGGCAGGACACCCCCCGATGCAGCAGGACCCATCCATGGCGTATCGCACCGGGCCCCCCATGATGCAGCACGACCAAGCCATACCTTTCCGGGCAGGACCCACCCCGATGCAGCAGGACCCATCCATGGCTTTATGTTCCCCCCCACCAGCAATGCAGCAGGACACTGGTATGGGATTTGTTTCCCCCCCCCAAACGATGCACCAGGACCCTGGGAGGGTGTTATGTTCCCCCCCCCAACGAGGCACCAGGATCCTGGGAGGGTTTTTGTTTCCCCCCCCCAACGAGGCACCAGGACCCAGGCGGGACTTTATCTTTTCCCCCATTGGACTCAGACATTGCCGAGCGCTCCACAATGGAGACTGACTGTGTAATTGTGGAGCCGGGTCCTGACGTGTCTCCCGCCCACACTTTACAACCTAGCCCAACAAGACTTCCCCCAACCCGGAAAACCCAACGAAAAACTGGCAAAACGCATAAAAAACAAAAAACTTTGATTATTCCTCCCCATCACCTCCCGATGTGTCTCAACCTTCCAGTGTGTCTCAAGCCCCTCATGTTTTAAGCCCCATCCCCGAACTTCCAGACCCTTCAAGTTTTCTTGCCCATTTTCCTGCCACCTCTGCCTCCTCCACGGTGAGCCAGGCTTCAGTTCTGAATACCCCCCAGTTACGTCACTCAACCCCAAGCCGGCGTGGTTCAACCCGGCGCGGTACCAAAAAATAAATTTGTTTTGTTTTTCCTCAATAAAAAAAAAGTTTATTTGCAACAATTATGTTTGGTTTATTGTGTCTTTCACCGCTCTCAATACACACCAATAAACTTCGTCACACACTTATTCTTTTGGCCTACACATATCTCCAGTAGTATAAAATACCAGACAACAGCTATATGTGTTTCTTTAGTATACAGATATGAGTTGGCCAAAAAAATAGTAGTTATTTCCATACTCTTATTTTTAATTTTTAACTAGTGTAGTGTCACTGTACAAAGAGCAAATGGTGGCAATCAAGTTCAGAACTCAACTGAACCGGTCAGATGTCAAAATAGACACCTGACCTGTTTAGTTGATTACTGACTTGTATATTCACCATATTCTATATAGCACATTATGTGACAATTGTCAAACTGATGGGACAATGGTTGGCACACGCTAACTATCTATCCTCACCTGGGCAGGTGTAAGAAATTTTGAATTCATGATCATGTATATGTTCATCATGAATTCATTATTTCTTACACTTGACTTGACGGGTATAGAGAGCGTGCCAGTCTTGACGCAATGACGTCAAGAAGATTACCAATAAATAAATTTAAATCTGGTTACATTATTATAAGTATGCGGCTCGTGTTTATATCATTCTTTGTAAACCAAAATAGGGAGTGCAACAGAGGTCAATTATGATTAAAAAAATCTAATTATTACCTCATCAACTATCACCCACTCCTGGTTTTGGATTACAAATTATGATATACATATCTACTGCCCATCTTTGTTCAACCATTTTTTAGAGAGGAAAAAGACAGGAGACCTGGTGAACACAAAAAAGTTTATTATTAGAAAAATTTGTATCAGTATTTAATAATTGGTAAACATTAACATACAACAGGACATTTAAACAACATTGTCCTGCCATGAAACCCGTCCAATATCGGACACAAAATAGGCTGCAAATTGGTCCCGCATAAGACCAACGGCTGCAGTTGACCGCATCGGGTGATGCTGAAAATCTGGCAATGGGTGTGAAACTGGTTCATCAAGTTCAATGTGGGGTCGCTCCTTAGCCATTATATAATTGTGTAGAACCACACAGGCTTTGACCACCTCGTCCACAGTTTCCACTTTTAGATTGATGGCTGTTGCAAGAATGCGCCATTTAGCAACCAGAATGCCAAAGCTGCACTCTACGGTTCTTCTGGCCCTGGTCAGTCTGTAGTTGTATATTCTGCGTGTGTGGTCCAAGTCCCTACTAGAATAGGGCTTCAGGAGATTTTCACACATCTGGAAGGCCTCATCCCCAACCATAACAAATGGCAGCGGTGGGCCTTGAGTGTTGGGGAGAGGCTGTGGAGGGGGAAAATTAAAATTGTTGCCATATACCCGACGGCCCATATCCGAGCTCTTGGATGTCTGGGAATCATTGCCACGGCCAAAAGCTCCAATGTCCACGGCGATGAAGCGACACTCCGCATCCGCTATTGCCATGAGCACTACCGAAAAATATTTTTTATAATTAAAAAACTCAGATCCGGTTCTGGCAGGTTTAACAATGCGGATGTGCTTCCCGTCCACCGCCCCTAAACAGTTTGGAAAATCACACACGTTCAAAAATGTTTTTGATATTTCCCGCCACATGTCCACGGTGGGTACGGGTATAAACTCCTCACGGAGTACATTCCATAACGCACGACAGGTGTCCACAACAATTCCGGACAGGGTTGAGATTCCAAGGCGGTATTGGAAGTGCAGGGAAGATAAACTCTCTCCTGTGGCCAGAAATCTAGAAGAAAAGGAAACAAAAAAAACATTTAAAATCGGCTCTTAATGGTGTTTTTAAATAAGAAAAAGGTAAAAAAAAACAACCAAAAATACATGTCATAACCAAAAATTTGGACTGTCATTGGTTTAGTTTTGGAACGTACCGTAATGTCACTAACAGACGTTCCTCGGGTGGAATTGCTCTACGGAGCCGTGTGTCCTGTCGCCGTATGGAACCTTCTACACTAGACAGTAAATCCCGGAAAGAATCTTGAGACATTCTGGTGTAATCCTGGAATTTCTCCGGGTTGGCATTCAGCTCCGCATAGAGCGTGTGATATGCTCCACGGGTCTCACGCACTTCAATGATGGGGTGCCTCCAAAAACGCCTACGCTGTCTCCTTCTCCATCTTTGGCGGTTTCGGTCTTGCTCCCAAGCAAAAACACAGGCAAGGAAAATCTTGAAGCTGAACTCCAGTTTGAAATAAAAGTTCGCCATTGAAAGATCCATCATGACACCGGAAACAGTAGCAAGCTCTGAAAATTTATGTTCCCCTAGGGTCTATATATTGATTGCCAATCATGTACGCCCTCTCTATTCCCATTGGTTGTGTCTGGTAACCTTTTTTTTTAATTTTTTTTTTTTTTAAAATCCCCCAAAAAACGCAAACGCATGAAAAAACGCATGTAAACGCGTGTAAACGCTGCGTTTTTTAAAATCCCCCAAAAAACGCAGCGTTTACATGCGTTTACATGCGTTTTTGTACCATGCGTTTTTTTTTTTAAAACGCATGCGTTCAAAAACGCAAGTGTGAAACCAGCCTAAGAAATGCCGTTTTCTGCAATATTTCACTTTGTGCCGGGTTAAGAGACTTAGCAACAGTTGAAGAGTTATTCTGTTGAATATACATTACATTTCTAAGCATGTTAAGTGGCCTTTGTGCCATTTCTTATGGCTCTTCTACTACAGTGATGACTTATTTTACGCATTGACATCTAGGAGACTTTTCTATGCCTAATATCGTTTAACACATTATAGCGCAGTGGCTTCCGCAGAAAGCAATTTATTTTTACTAGACACTGTGAATGTAAATGATATGCAGGTACAACAGACTGATGACTCATGCTGTTTATTATGTCTTGAATCTCAAGCTTACCTACTGTACTGAAATCCATTATAATTAGCAGGCAATGGAAATAAAAAAAATGGAACCATTTCAATGCAGTGTAATAGAAATTATAGTAATATTCATGTAGCTAGCTCATACTGTGCCCCTGATAATGTTCTTTTAGTGTTAGCACTGGTCTCTTCATGGAACATTTTGGGCACCTTTACTTTTCAAAGTCCAAGTGGGCCTTCAATTCCTGAAGAGCGCACATCTACACAGCTGCTGGTAATGCAAAACACCACACTGATAAAAGAAAGATCATTTTTAGGTCATAATCTTAATTACTGTGGCAAGATTCATACCATATTGAATTTGGTAAATGTCATGTCCCTGTTTGAACCCTTGACCCTGTGTTTTTTGGTCAGATTCTATGTCTGCTAAGCCACAGCAGGCAGACCTCCTGGGTATTTAAGTTTTGTTATTCTGGTTGCAGTATGTTTAGCATAACACAGGTGTTTTCATTTGTCTGCCCTATCACCTTTCGGGTGCGACTTTATATTCTATACCGCTGCTGGCATCTAATGCTGGTGATATTCTCATTTGGATGTTCAGCCATTCTACTATAGTTTAAAACCAGTCAGTGTTTTTCTAGAGTTTATCTCTTTGCTATTTTTGTTCTTTGCTCTGCATCCACCTTCTGTTTCTTTTTAGGAAGCAGGCGGCACATTTTCTAACAGTACTTACTTTTTACTTTATTTTGTATTTCATGGTTAATTTTACTCACTCTGGGTTCTTTCCTGTTTTCAGCCCACTTTCCCTTTTGCAGGTAATTCACACTCTGCTCTGCCCTCCAGTTCTTTAGGAGAAATGTGATGTGCTCGACAGCCTTTTAGGCAGCATAGGTCCGAATTGCCATTTTCTAGTCTGTGGTTAGGGCGATTTCGGCTCACGCAGGAACCATTAGCGACTGCGAGGTCAGGATTTCTAGGGTCAGATGCAGTATTTAGATTTACCTGTTATCCCGAGTGAGATACCACTCTATAATAACAGTAGGTTTGTGTGAAAAGGAAAGCTGAATATGCCCCAGAAATGTTTAACTCTAAAGGTACCTTCACACATAACGATATCGTTAACGATATCGTTGCAACGTCACGCTTTTTGTGATGTAGCAACGATCTCGCTAACGATCTCCTTATGTGTGACAGCGATCAACGATCAGGCCCCTGCTGGGAGATCGTTGGGGAATGATCAGGACCTTTTTTTGGTCACTGATCACCCGCTGTCATCGCTGGATCGGCGTGTGTGACGCTGATCCAGCGATGTATTCACTTATAACCAGGGTAAATATCGGGTTACTAAGCGCAGGGCCGCGCTTAGCAACCCGATATTTACCCTGGTTACCATTGTAAAAGTAAAAAAAAAAAAACCAGTACATACTCACATTCCGATGTCTGTCACATCCCCCGCCGTCAGCTTCCCGCACTGACTGTGTCAGCGCCAGCCGTAAAGCAGAGCACAGCGGTGACATCACCGCTGTGCTCTGCTTTACGGCCGGCGCTGACAGTCAGTGCAGGGAAGCTGATGGCGGGGGACGTGACAGACATCGGAATGTGAGTATGTACTGGTTTTTTTTTTTAACTGTTACAATGGTAACCAGGGTAAATATCGGGTTACTAAGCGCGGCCCTGCTCTTAGTAACCCGATGTTTACCCTGGTTACCCGGGTGCTGCAGGGGGACTTCGGCATCGTTCAAGACAGTTTCAACGATACCGAAGTCGTTCCCTTGATCGTTGGTCGCTGGAGAGAGCTGTCTGTGTGACAGCTCCCCAGCGACCACACAACGACTTGCCAACGATCACGGCCAGGTCGTATCGCTGGTCGTGATCGTTGGTAAGTCGTTTAGTGTAACGGTACCTTAAGCCTGCACAATTAAAAATGTCTGATGTTGACTTACATCTACTGTAAGAAATATTGCATGTTATATCTATTTTTTTATTTATTTTGCTCCCTTATATAGCGCCATTAATTTCCACAACACTTTACAAACATCCATTTTTTTCCCATGCGGTTCTTTTAGAAAGCTTAGATTACGCTTGGGAATGCAGTTGTATGAAAGGTTTGCTAAAAAGTATATCCAAAGGAAACACTTTTGCATATGCTAAGCTAATAGAAGCCTATGGTCTGATTAGATGTATATGTCTGGAGAATTTTCCAAATAATGTACCAATGCAATAGGATTTGGGCCATCTCTTTATAATGTTGCAAATTGCCAACTATAATATGTGTAAATATATTTAAAATAAAATGAACACATATCATTAATATTATTTTACAGCATCAGTCCTCCTAACCTTACCTTTAAATGTATACTTATGTACACTTATGTGACATCAATTTGCGCAAGTTAAAATTTCTCAAATTTGCAGTATAATACTGGTTTTAGCTTTGTTATAATTTTAAATGGTGCTTTTATATCAGCACAAAGCTTTAGTCATTGATTTCTGACCTTCTAACTTCTAATGCCATTCTTATCCTTGTGCCCTTTTCCTATGTGTTTTTTATTTGAGAGGGATGAAATAAAGCTGACATTACTGAGCACATCGACAATGCTGGCATCAGCTGCTTTGTATTATAGAACAAAGCAATTCTTGACCATCATCTTTTTAGAACTTTACTGGTAGTATAATAATGGCTCAGTAATCATAGAAAATATCTTTATTCTGAAGGTATCTTTGCATTTAGACCACATGAGGTTTACCATAATGTTCTATAGTCTAGTTAACTGCTGCACACCCAGTTCATATACAGTGTAACAAAAGGAAGAAGGACTTCCTTCGGCTTTGAGATCTTCTTAACATCCTTTGTGTTTAGCCCCTTAAAGGGAATCTGTCAGCAGGTTTTTGCTACGTAATCTGGGGACAGCGTGAAGTAGCAGCTGAGACACAGATTTCAGTGATGTGTCAATTGTTAGGCTGTGTGCTGTTGTTTCCATACAAGTTTTATTACCAGAAGATTATCACTGCCCAGATGTGCTCCCTCATGCCAAGGGGTCCAATGATGCCCCCTGCTCTGATTAGCAGCTTACTTTCAATATACAATGTACATTGAGAGCTGTAGTGTGGGCTGGGGCAGCTTTCTGAGCTCTACTGCATCATACATATAAAAATCTCTGACTGGCAACTGCTGCACCATGTAAACTATGAGATACACCGCTGGAATCAGGGTCTCTTTTCTTACGTTATGCTGCTGTCAGATGAAGTAGCAAAAACCTGGTGATAGATTCCTTTTAAAAAGGTTTTATTAGTTAATACATAAATACCTTACCCACAATATCTATCCATAATTAGTGATTAGTGAGCATGCTCGCCACTACTCGGTGCTTGCCCAGGCATCTCACTGCTCGAGATGCTCAGAGCTCGCTGAGTATTTCCGGGTTTGTTCGGCGGGAGCTCGGATCTCTGCCCTGCATGTTTGGCGCTCTTTAGAGATCCAATGAACATGCAGGGATTGTCTGCCACACACTGTAATGCTGCAGCCATGTTGGTTGTGGCATTACAGTGATTGGCTGGCCGCAGTGTCCTCAGGTCTATATCCGACCTGGAGCCGCCATGCTCATCCCAGTCTGCTCTGGAACCAGGCAGTGTAGGGAGAGTTGCTGCTGAGCTAAGGAGAGATTTGTATGCTTCGTACTTAATGTGGGTATAGCGTAGATAATACACATATCCATCTCAACTCACAGTTCTTCTGAGGACTAATAAAGTTGCATAGATATCAGTGCTAGGCAGGCAGGCAGTGTACAGTATGTGGCAGAATTCAGTGCATATAGCAAGAGGGTCCATTCCGGTTCTATCTGCTGCTGTTGCCTATTACAGATATTTGTAGACATAGCCCCAGGTATCAGGGGCCAGGAATAATCTTTTTTTGGGGGATCTTAATCCTGATCATTTGCTTTAAAAACAATCCAGAGAACACCGTTTTTCTGCTCCATTTGCTTGTTGGCACTGCACAATACAGCCAGATCCTTTCCATATTACAGCACTAAAAATAAAGCTATTTTAAACTGGGGTTTGTCCGTCACACGGATTACACATCAGTGCGCTCAAAATTGTGCCTTTTTAGGCCTACATTAATTTTTTTTTCTTTTGCAGTGTTTTACCCAAGTTATTGACAAAACAATAGTTACCTACAGGCCAGATACAGTATTTTAAACTGGGTTTTGTCCATCACAGTTCACCTGCCATTACTGGCACCACTACCAAGCATACTAGCCACTATATGGTTTCCCAGGGACTCCATCTCTATACCTGCACCTTACCCATCTATCATTATTTTATTAAGCGGCAATATGATTAAGGCTCAGGGGGAGCCGAAGCGTCATTCTTTGAAGTCACCTCCTTTTTATATTTCTGTTTGCTCCCACAATTTGTTAATAAATACACTGTTCAAAAAAATAAAGTGAACACTAAAATCCCACATCCTAGATATCACTGAATGAAATATTGCAGTTGTAAATCTTTATTCATTACATAGTGGAATGTGTTGAGAACAATAAAACTTAAAAATGAGGAGGCGGATGGTCTCCTGAGGGATCTCCTCCCAGACCTGAACTGAAGCATCTACCAACTCCTGGACAGTCTATGGTGCAACGTGACGTTGGTGGATGGTGCGAGACATGATGTCCCAGATGTGTTTAATCGGATTCAGGTCTGGGGAACGGGCGAGCCAGTCTATAACGTCAATGCTTTCATCTTGCAGGAACTACTGACACACTCCAGCCACATGAGGTCTGGCATTGTCCTGCATTAGGAGGAACACAGGGCCAACCGCACCAGCATATTGTCTCACAAGGGGTCTGAGGATCTCATCTCGGAACCTAATTGCAGTCAGGCTACCACTGACAAGCACATGGAGGGCTGTGCGGCTCTCCAAAGAAATGCCACCCCACACCATTACTGACCCACTGCCAAACCGGTCATGCTGAAGGATGTTGCAGTAAAGGCACAGATGATTGGCCTCGGGGAGACCAAAACATCCAACATCGCGGAGACACCATCACGTGTTTCTCAACGCAGTGATTCCAGAACACTGCCCCCATCCCTTATGGGAAATATGCAGATGCATGTAAAGAAGCTGCGGAGACACCATCACGTGTTTCTCGACGCAAGCAGTGAATAGCCAGGCCTTTCCCCGGGAAGGAACAACCACGGGAAGGGCAGCATCCTATGAAGGAAAGCCACCTATGCCAAGCATGGTATCCATCCACAGACAGCTGTTTTGGGGTTTTTGCCCCTCATCAGTTTGGCGTAGGAATCTGGCTATTAGGAGCAGTGCCTAGTAAAAAGGCTATAAAGGCACAGATGATTGGCCTCGGGGAGACCAAAACATCCAACACCGCGGAGACACCATCACGTGTTTCTCAATGCAGTGATTCCAGAATATAGCTGTAATTATATGTTATATAGTCGTGTTACACTCCCCTCACTTCTTGTAACCTATAAGTGTACAAAGATATTATACAGTCACCATGAGACAAGTGGGCCTGTGTAACTTCAAATGCCAGGGTTGAATTTTAGTCCCAGTCTGGTCCTGGGTCTAAGGTTGCTAATGGCATTCAGGCTACCTCTGGCGAGTACATGGAGGGCTCTGCGGCCCTCCAAAGAAATGCCACCCCACACCATTACTGACCCACTGCCAAACCGGACATGCTGAAGGATGTTGCAGGCAGCAGGTCACTCACCATGGCGTCTCCAGACTCTGTCACATCTGTCATATGTGCTCAGTGTGAACCTGCTATCACCTGGGAAGAGCACAGGGCCAGTGGCTAATTTGCCAATCCTGGTGTTCTGTGGCAAATGCCAAGCGTCCTGCACAGTGTTGGGCTGTGAGCACAACCCCCATCTGTGGACATCGTGCATTCAGACCATCCTCATGGAATCGGTTTCTAACCATTTGGGCAGACACATGCACATTTGTGGCCTGCTGGAGGTCATTTTTCAGGGCACTGGCAGTGCTCCTCCTGTTCCTCCTTGCACAAAGGCTGAGGTAGCGGTCCTGCTGCTGGGTTGTTGCCCTCCTACTTCCCCATCCACGTCTCTTGGTGTACTGACCTATCTTCTGGTAGCACCTCCAGCCTCTGGACACTACGCTGACAGACACAGCAAATCTTCTTGCCACAGCTCGTATTGATGTGCCATCCTGGATGAGCTGCACTACCTGAGCCACTTGTGTGGGTTGTAGAGTCCATCTCATGCTACCATGTGTGTGAAAGCACAACCAACATTCAAAAGTGACCAAAACATCAGCCAGAAAGCTTTGGTACTGAGATATGGTCTGTGGTCCCCACCTGCAGAACCACTCCTTTATTGAGGGTGTCTTGATAATTGCCAATAATTTCCATCTGCTGTCTATTCCATTTGCACAACAGCAGGTGAAATTGATTGTCAGTCAGTGTTGCTTCCTAAGTGGACAGTTTGATTTCACAGAAGCTTGATTTACTTGGAGTTATAATTGCTGTTTAAGTGTTCCCTTTATTTTTTTGAGCAGTGTATATATGATACCTGGAAGATAATCCACTAGAGTGTGCTTTGAATTTTGATTCAGTTTATGTTTAGGACCTTCATCGTCCATTACACCAGCACCTCAAATTTAGGACAGAGTGCACGCTAAATTTGCATTTTTTTTACCCAAGTTATTGACATCAGTTTGCTGAAAAAAATAGTTACCTACAGGACAGATATTTTAAATGGGGTTTTGTCTGTCATATGGATCACATATCAGTGCGCTTAAAATTGTGCCATTTCAGGGCTACATTTAATTTTTTTTTCAGTGTCTTACCCAAGTTAAACTGTGGTTTTCTGTCACACGGATCTAATAACCATGTATAAGTATATAAGGGGACAATACAAATATCTCTCCGAGGATCTGTTTATACCAGGGAAGGTGACGGTCACAAGGGGGCATTCTCTGCATCTGGAGGAAAGAAGGTTTTTCCACCAACATAGAAGAGGATTCTTTACTGTTAGGGCAGTGAGAATCTGGAATTGCTTGCCTGAGGAGGTGGTGATGGCGAACTCAGTCGAGGGGTTCAAGAGAGGCCTGGATGTCTTCCTGGAGTGTAACAATATTGTATCTTACAGTTATTAGGCCTTGCATTCACTGCTTTGGCAAACAGTACAGGAGAACAAATTCCTAATAATGAGAACATTTTATCAGGAAGCCCTGCTGCACGTCTTTTCAAAAGAATATTGGGGTTCGTCTAAATTTTGGCCAGGCTCTGCAATCACTGCATATAGACAAACAGTATGCGAGAACTACTTCCTAATAATGGGAATTTTGTTTTCAGGAAAACCTCGTGTATGTCTCTTCAAAGGGGTATTGGGGTGTGTCCAAATTATGCATAGCCCTGCCACTCACTGCATAGGCAAACACTATGGGAGACCCACCTTCTAATAATAGGACCATTTTTTTCCTGAGGCTCTCCTATACATCTTGTCAAAGGGGTTTTAGGGTGAGCCCTAATTTTTGGCAGCCCTGCCACTCTCTACATGGACAAAAACAGTATAGGAGACCGACTGTTTAATAATGGGACCAACAAAGCATAGCCAGCTGATGGATCTCTAAGAATAGTGAGGGCTGACTGCTGGCCCTATAAAAATAGGCATTCTGACTTTCAGAGTCCCTCCTTCATAAATGAAATAGGATGTGTCTGATGATGTGTCACACACCACATGGTCAGCTAAGGTTGTAAAATGTTAAAATGACAGTTCTCAGTGAATGCATTTGTATTGGTTGAAATCAATGCTAAAGATCAAAAACGCTATATGTGAACGTAGTCCAAGGCTGGTTATTTATTTTGCCTTATATACAATTCATTACCCTGGAAAGGATGTTCCTCTACATATTTCCTAGGAAAATCCATTCTGACTTCGTTTTTGTATGTCTTATTGTGAGTCTGTAGAAGTGGTGTAAGACTCTGATAACATTTTTCACAGCAGTGACCTGGGAGTCAGAAATACTTCCAGGGGCAATCCCCATGATGTTACCATGCCATTTGTGCACTGTTCCTATTGATTTCTGCAATTTCTAGACCCTCTAAAGACAGCCAGGGGAGGCGCCGGCAAAATGCTCGAGTTTCTCATAGACTTATATTGGGTTTGTTGCTCGGGTCGAGCACCCGAGCATTCCAATATGCTCGGCCCGAGCAACAAGCACCCGAGCATTTTAATGCTTGCCCATCACTAGATGGCTGTAATACGCTATCCCTACTGCCACAACAGCACTAGACGTAGTTTAGATAAGAGCGGTATTATTATAACAAAAAATAATTTATTTGAATTATCCCTGAAAAAAGCTATTAGTTTAATGTAGCAGCATCAAGGACTGTTATTTCACCAACCATGCTGGGGATTCTAGTGTAGCATTTTGCATCTACTCAGCCTTGTATGGAGGAGACCAGGATCTTCTGTACTTACTGTACAAAGTCTCCTGTCCCGGTTGTGAAATCCTGTATGGAGTGTGAGAACTCCTGAGGTGACAACCATTCGCCGATCATTCGTCAAAAATTCTCTGAACATACCCAAATGCCATTCATGTCAATGGGAGGCAAAAACAAACGCATGCACAACACCTTATAATGACCCCAAATGCTGCCAAAACACATCAAATGAGAGACAGACACCAGGAAAGTGGACAGTCAGCCAGGCATGAGGTATTGGGGTCTGGGATAGCATTTACAGTTTTCAATTGAATGTCATAGTAAGACGAGGTGGGTGATGGATTGATTGGTATAGGCCTCCTTTGCTGTGAGCAATGATACCACATGCAATTTCTCTACCTGGTTTCATGCTGAGCCACACTCAGCTGGCACATTTATCAGTTTTGTAGACTTCCATTGTCAGAAAAATGTAAGCATAGTAACACGGGTAGATGAGCCCAAGGAAGTGGAGGCCTGACGGTCTCGGAGGCTTACTGCTACAGGAAACAAGCATGAAAGAGACCCAACCAGGAATGTTCACATTTCCAAAAAATTAATGGCAGACAATACCAAAGTGGCATCAATTTCACTGCAGTATAGATAGTATAATAGGTACCAACAGGTCTTCCACTACACCCAATCCAGCAGATGGACATCCTTCCAGGAGTGTTCACATTTAAACAAATGAGGGCCTTACACCCCAGGAGTGGCATCAATTTCACCCCAGTAGAAATAGTCTAATAGGTACCGACAGGTCTTCCGCTACGCCCAATCAAGGAGATGGACACCCAACCAGGAATGTTCACATTAAAACAATTGAGGGAATCACACCACAGAAGTGGCATCAATTTCCCCACAGTAGAAATAGTAAAATAGGGACTGACAGGTTTTCCACTACACCCAATCCAGCAGATGGACACCCAACCAGGAGTGTTCACAATTAAACAAATAAGAGAATCACACCACAGAAGTGGAATCAATTTCCCCACACTAGAAATAGTAAAATAGGGTCTGATGGGTCTTCCACTACACCCAGTCCAGCAGATGGACATCCATCCAAGAGTGTTCACATTTCCAAAAACTACTGGCAGACATCACAAAAGTGTAATCAATTTCACCACAGTAGAAATAGTATAATAGGGAATGACAGGTCTTCCATTATGCCCAATCCAGCAGATGGACACCCAACGTGGAGTTTTCATATTTTAAAAAGTGAGGGCCTGACACCACCGAAGTGAAATAACTGTTATGAGAGTATAAATAGTATAATTGTGACCGACACCTCTTCTACTACAGCTACTACAGCTAACACAGCAGATGAAGACCAACCATGACTGTTCACATTTCCACAAATTTGTGTTAACATCAGCAGCAGACACAGCAGGCACAGAAACCACACTAAATATACCACAGAGTGTAGTTATGTGACATTAATTAATCACACAAAAAATGCAATATCACTTAGTCTGTACAGTCTTCGATTGGGGTGCAAAAGTCTTTGGAGATCCATGACTTGTTCATCTTGATGAAAATTAGGCAGTCTACACCTTCAGGGGACCGCCTACTGAGCTTATCCGTCAGGACACCACCAGCAGTGCTGAAGACATGTTCTGAGAGAACACTGGCTGCTGGGCATGATAAAACCTCCAAGGTGTGTGAGGCGAGCTCAGGTCACTCATCTAGTTTGGAAGACCAAAATGAAAGGGTCCACACCCTCCCTGATGATATTGATATTCAGCTCTAGTTACTCCTGCACCATTCACTCCATTTGTTCACCACGGGTAAGACTTGGACTTTGTTGTGCTGGTCTAAAAAAAGTGTCAAAGGACTCACAGAAATTGCTTTTTCCACTTACACCACTGCTGCTGCTGCTGCTAATGTTTTAGCGTTGACGAATTGACATGCCGGAAGTTTGAAGTCTAGAGCTGCGATGTGAACTGTGTACTTCACTGCTGTCTTGAGGAAAAGCACTCTTAAAGGTTGTGTTTAAGCATGTTTCAATTCTCCAGCATTCATAGGTCCCTTTAACCCCTTTCTGCCAGCTGACGGAATAATACATCAGCTGGCAGATCCCCCGCTTTGAGGTGGGCTCCGGCGGTGAGCCCACCTCAAAGCCGTGACATGTCAGCTGTTTTGTACAGCTGACATGTGCGCGCAATGAGCACGAGTGGAATCGCGATCCGCCTGCCCCCATAAACTAGTTAAATGCCTCCGTCAAACACTGACAGCGGCATTTAACTAGCTCTCCCGGCCGCACGGCCGGGGCCGCTCACACCGCTGACCCCTGTCACATGATCGGGGATCAACGGTGCATTGCCATAACAACTAGAGGTCTCCTTGAGACCTCTATGGTTTTGATGGTCGATTGCTTTGAGTGCCACCCTGTGGTCGGCGTTCACAGTACACCTGCCTTTCTGCTACATAGAGGTGATCTGTACTTCACCTCTATGTAGCAGAGCCGATCGAGTTGTGCATGCTTCTAGCCTCCTATGGAGGCTATTGAAGCATGCCAAAATAAAAAAAGTGTTTAAAAATATAAAAAAAATAAAAAATATATAAAAGTTCAAATCACCCCCCTTTCGCCCCAATCAAAATAAAACAATTAAAAAAAAAATCAAACCTACACATATTTGGTATTGCCGCGTTCAGAATCGCCCGATCTATCAATAAAAACAAAGGATTAACCTGACCGCTAAATGGCGTAGCGAGAAAAAAATCAAAACGCCAAAATTACGTTTTTTTTGTCACCGCGATATTGCATTAAAATGCAATAACGGGCAATCAAAAGAACGTATCTATACCAAAATGGTATCATTAAAAATGCCAGCTCGGCATGCAAAAAATAAGGCCTCACTTGACCCCAGATCACGAAAATTGGAGACGCTACGGGAATCGGAAAATCGCGCAATTTTTTTTAAAAAAAAATTTTAAGCAAACTTTGGAATTTTTTTTCACCACTTAGATAAAAAAATAACCTAAACATGTTAGGTGTCTATGAACTCATAATCACCTGGAGAATTATATTGGCAGGTCAGTTTTAGCATTTGGTGAACCTAGCAAAAAAGCCAAACAAAAAACAAGTGTGAGATTGCACTTTTTTTGCAATTTCATCACACTTGGAATTTTTTTTCCCGTTTTCTGTTACATGGCATGGTAAAACCAATGGTATCATTCAAAAGTACAACTCGTCCCGCAAAAAAATAAGCTCTCACATGGCCATATTGACAGAAAAATAAAAAAGTTATGGCTCTGGGAAGGAAGGGAGCGAAAAACGAACACGAAAAAACGGAAAAAGCTCGGGGGGCGAAGGGGTTAAAGGGCTGTAAGCAACTGGCAATATTTAGTTTTATAACTTGGATCTAACAGAGTGGTAACCCAGTAGTCAGCAATATTCCTAATCATAACTATACGGGGATCATGTTGCATATAGTGCAGCAAGAATGCACTCATATGTCGGACTCTATCGTGAGGTCCAAGGCCATGCAGTGTTGGTGACTGGGTAACAATGAGGCTCGTTTCCTCCATCCCCTCCTGCAAACCACGAACAACAGAGAGGGGAGGATTATCCTCTTCATCTGACAGTTGCTTGACGGCCGTTTCGCGCCTCCTTGCGCTTCAACTGGTCCAGGACTTGAACCACATTCGTTCCTATAACCAGCTTTAATGTGATGTTTGAATAAAACTTTGGGATTTTAGAAGACTGGCATTTATGTCCTTGTAAATACCTATAGATTATGAATTGGTGATACAGGCTGTAGATATACTTACGATAGATACTTCAGAAAAGTTATTTGAGAGCGTAAATATTTAAGTGTTTTTCTTGATCTTTTTTCTATACAGTTGCTATTTTTGATACATGCTAATTGTCACTTTACGTCAATCAATTACAATTGTGAAAAAATTGGACATGGAGAAGAGCCAATTAAATGAATTGCACAGACTTGTGCCTGTTGGCTTGCGGTTTTTCTAAAAGACTTTACAATATAGAAGAATTAAGGAACAGAATGGGCATCTCCAGAAGAACCAACACTCTTTTGAACATTCATTTTTGGCTATGGTGTACAACCCATACTGTTCTATTAAAATCCTCTAATAAAGTAATTTGCAAGTTGCGTGACTTTTCCTGAAAATTCCGGAATATAAAAAATAAATAAATAATGGGAGTTTAATTACTGATTTTGAAATGATATACAGCATTTTTGGAAGATAACATGATATCGGAGAACTCAGATGTTCCCATCAGTGTCTATGGTCACATACTTTTATTATTGATGCTTTTTAGCTACTATGCAGCAATGAACAATAAATTGGTCGACGGCAGCCGACAAGCAATTTTACTTACCTGTGTTCCAGACAGCAATACCGCTTATACTGTCCTTACGGCAGTCCTGACACATATAATTAGTTTTCCTACAAATCAAATTATATAGTTCTGTGTAAACAAAGACTGAGCTCTCACACCAGTAAATGCATGTATGATTTTTTAATTATTATTTCTGCATTTTTGAGACTTTAAAGGCGTCAGTTTTCAAAGGGCATTTGTGCAAGATTCCTGAGCTTGTACAACTCCGGACCTTTTCAAAAGAAAATACCATGATAGCTGATACAATACAAAGGATTTAGTGCCAGTGATGTGGAATGACATTAAATATATGTACCGGTATATAAAAAAGCAACACAACACAGCTGAACAAACCAAATAAATAGACAAAGAAAAGTATGAATGCTACATCAAAGTACTAGTAGTAATTATTTCTACTTCTGAATCCAAACGCCTCTGGACAAGAATATATTTAGATAATTAGCGTTATGATTAGAAAATAAATAATTTATGGACAATTGCTAGGATCTAACTTTGGCTCAGATATTTAGTCCTAAAAATATTGCACAAAATGTATACTTATTTCTTTTTTTTAACGATATATATTACTAAAATGTTGTGAGATTGAGATTGAGGAATTAAAAGGATTATCCAGTTATTTACTTTCTTGTAAAACAATGCCACCTGCGTCTATGGGTTGTGTCCAGTATTGAAGTTCATCACCATTGAAGTGAATTGGACTGAACTGCGAGACTGGTGCGCTAGTGTGGCACAGTTTTTTGTGCAAAACACAAGCATGTTTTCTACCTTCCATAATCTCACCCAATCTTACTTAAATTGGGGTATGTTGCATAAAATATTTTTCAATATTTTAAATACTGTTCTTACCCACAGCCTAAAAAGTTAAACTCTGAGGGACAAAATGCAAAGAAAGATTTACACTGTTGTTTTATGTGACTGGTGTGCCGTGTCATATGAAATATCGATAAAGAATTGAATGTAGAAGCCGTTTTGGACTTAATATTAATATTCCCACATATAAAAAAATAAGCGTCAGAGGGATTTAATAAATTTGACACTTTGCACAATTGTCATATCTATTGTATTCAAGGCAGTTAGCTGATTTAACTATTGATTAGAGATGAGCAGATCTATTTGCGGGACTCTGTTCCAACGTCCAGGTCAGTGGTACCTGGCAGCTAGACAAGAGGCCCACAAATCTCATCCCATCTGGAGTCCCCGCCACGGCTTTTGATTAGCCATGGCTCCTGTGACATCATTGGTGCATCTTGCTGCACAAATGACATCATACCAGCCTCAATAAACCAAAAATGCCAAACCAGGGATGCTAAAAAGTAAAAAATTTGTCTAGCCACCAGGTACCACAGACCTGGATGTTGGATCGGAGTTGCACAAATCAATCCACTCATCTCTACTATTGACAAATCAATCCATTGTAATTTTGAATTATGAGAGACATAGAAATCGACTTTTTTTCCTCTGGATCTCTACTTAAAAAAAAGCTTCTGATGAAAAACAATAAAATAAAACAGAAGGTGTTGTTTTTACAGATGCATTATATTTAGTAATCCCTTTAGGCTTACATGAACACGTGCTGTAAAGTGACTGATACATTTTGAATTTTTTTATTTATCTGTGTAGTATTTTACCTAGGAATGAATGAAATGTTGAATATTTTGTACTATATAAAATATATATATACTAGCTTAAAAAATCAGATACATGAATATATCTTGCATTTTAAAATCTGATATAAATTCACAAAAAAGTGCTGGAAAATGTATGGGTATAAGTAACTTTGTATTAACAATTAAACTTTGTAGGCGTTTGGAATCAGCAACAGTAAGAGCCTTACAAGCAGCATATAAATAGCATTTCCTGCTTTAACAATTAAGTGATGCAAACTCAGACTTTGCTCTGTATTCCCCTGTATTCCGTCCTGACTTTTGCTTTTATTTGGAATATTAAAGTGTATATATATATATATATATATATATATAAATATATATATATATATATATATATATATACACATGCCTTCCTTCACATATCTGATGTAAACCTACCTTCAAAAGGTGAAAACCGAAAAACCAGAATCTACAGTATAAGGGTATGTGTCCACGTTCAGGATTGCATCAGGATTTGGTCAGGATTTTATGTCAGTATTTGTAAGCCAAAACCAGGAGTGGAACAATTAGAGGAAAAGTATAATGGAAACATATGCACCACTTCTGCATTTATCACCCACTCCTGGTTTTGGCTTACAAATACTGATGTAAAATACTGACCAAATCCTGATGCAATCCTGAACGTGGACACATACCCTTACTCGGATGTAGACTACCATCTGGTAACCACCATTACATATATATATATATGTCTTTCACTTATTTTACTGAGGCTAAATGTAAGTTTGTAGATCATCCATCAATAGGATTGTATTGGATATATGTTTTAATATTTCTTCTCCATACAGTTCAAAAGTTCTATTAAAACATTCTCTTAGTAAGACCTAGGGTGAAACGAATAATACAGAGAAAAAAAAAATTTATCAGACAGTTGTAATTTGGTCAACCACTCTAGTGCTGTCTAGGTCCACCATTTCAACACACTCGATCTCTTCCCTATTTTCCTGTATCTTTTTTTCTTTCCTTTTCTTTTTTGAAGGTGGAACAAAAGTAAGCATAACTGGTAAAATAGCAAAGCAATGAAACAATGTGACAAATGCAATTAAGAACAAGCACCTGAACAGTGTACGGGTCAAATTTGAAGGCACAGCTGCAAGAGGGAACAAACCAACCATGTAGCAGAGGTAGCCCTGTAAAATGGCTACCCCATGCACTTCCAATGAATTTTTTACCCATTTAGTTCTTGTAAATTCCTTTCCTAAAATAAAAGTGGATATCAGTGGTGCACAGTTGTCTATAGTGTAATTAATTCCATAGATAAGACAAAGTACTGATATACAGTCCAATTCAACTTTCCATAAAGTCATGAATCCAATGACTCCAAACTCCACAGAGGCCACAGTTAGAGTAATCCAGATGTTGATGATGGAGCTTGCAACAAGAAAAGCAGAGAAAAACAGCAGGAACAAAGCACTTATACAGGAGTTTTGCAGTGGAGCTCCTACTGAAGAAGCATATCTATCCATGTAAACAAAAGATGGGTTGAAGACAATGAATTTTACTTTGGAGGTTAGAGAAAGTTTTCTTAAAGTTTCGAGGAGATCATAAAGTTCTTCCCTGTTTGTTTCCATGGTCTTGGCTATCAAGAACATCCTAGAGGCCACCACATCAACTTCGTTGTTGTATTTTTTGGGTATGATAATGTCTTCATAAAAGTGTGCATAACGTGGATTTTTCAGAAAAGAATACCGTAGTATATCTGTAAAGTTCTTTTTGGGTAATCCAGTAGACATATTGAGTTTTCTGAGATAACTTAAGTAGCTTTCAAACCAAGATATTCTCACAAAACCTTTTGTGTACTCAAGAACATCTTCCTGGACACTTGTATTCCAGTATTCAATAGACTCATAGATATAAAAGCCAATAACTGGACTATAGTTACTAAAATACTTTTGTTGAATGCTTGTGTAAGTTATGGTTCGTGTTTCAGTTGCTACAATGTTACTTAGATCAGATCCTTCATTAACCTGCAGGTAGCCCATTAAGGCAAAGGAAATATAAACAAGGTAAAAGAGAACTACAAAAGGTTTTACATATGTGTTGGTTATCCAGTCACAGTAATAACGTCTTAGGAAGCAAACCAAAAGATGACTTTCATAAGAATTTGTTTCTTCGGAGTCCGTATCTTCAGTAAATTTTGCAGTCATAAGAAACCTGTACCACAATGACTTGACCTGTAGGATTTCAGGCTTTGGCACCTTTCTGCAGAAAATACTATGCTGGTAATTATTTTCAATGTACCCAGTAAACACAAGGCTAGAGCCATAGAATGATAGAATGTAGAGGTAGTTGAAGAGGATTGCTATACATGAATTGCGACAAAATATCCTTGCAGCTTCAATGTTCGTGAAGGGACTGGCACCAATCCCAAAGGTGACTAAATACATGCCAGTGGTGAGAGAGAAGGAAATCATGGTGTCTGCATACACAACAGCTGTCCTCTCTTTTACGTGTTGATCTTCTCTGGTTTTCCTCCAGGAGGACAGCATTTCAAATGTCCCATATAATCCATGACCTTGAAAGAAAAAAGAACATCACAAAGTTATAATACATCCTTTTGAAAAGACTTAATTATTTAGAGAACATCACTGAAAGATATTTCCGGAAATCGCCTGAAGTCTGACATCTAGAATATCTTATCTAGTTTATCTTTTTCCCTTTCCAGTGCATGATTTTACCTATTATTTTAACTTCTGTATAAAATATTTCTATCTATCTATCTATCTATCTATCTATCTATCTATCTATCTATCATCTATTTATCCATTTGTCTATCCATCTATTATTTTCTTGACTTGTACGGTATCATTCCTGACTCACCAAAATGTTATCATGTTATGCTATTCACTCATACTAAAACTTGTTTAACCCCTTAAGCCCCGAGAGTGATTTGCACGTTAACGACTGGGCCAATTTTTACAATTCTGACCACTGTCCTCTTATGAGGTTAAAACTCTGGAACGCTTCAACGGATCCATTGTGATTCTGAAATAGTTTTTTTGAGACATATTGTACTTCATGATAGTGGTAAAATTTCATTGATATTACCTGCGTTTATTTGTGAAAAAAAAAACGGAAATTTGGCGAAAATTTCGCAATTTTCCAACTTTGAATTTTTATGCCCTTAAATCACAGAGATATGTCACACAAAATACTTAATAAGTAACATTTCCCACATGTCTACTTTACATCAGCACAATTTTGGAAACAATTTTTTTTTGTTAGGGAGTTATAAGGGCTAAAAGTTGACCAGCAATTTCTCATTTTTACAGCACCATTTTTTTTAGGGACCACATCACATTTGAAGTAATTTTGAGGGGTCTATATGATAGAAAATACCCAAGTGTGACACCATTCTAAAAACTGCACCTCTCAAAGTGCTCAAAACCACATTCAAAAAGTTTATTAACCCTTCAGGTGTTTCACAGGAATTTTTGGAATGTTTAAAAAACTGTACATTTAATTTTTTCACATAAAATTTACTTCAGCTCCAATTAGTTTTATTTTACCAAGGGTAACAGGAGAAAATGGACCCCAAAAGTTGTTGTACAATTTGTCCTGAGTACCCGGATACCCCATGTGTGGGGGTAAACCACTGTTTGGGCGCATGGCAGAGCTCGGAAGGGAAGGAGCGCCATTTGACTTTTTAATGTAAAATTGGCTGTAATTGAGATGGGACACCATGTTGCGTTTGGAGAGCCACTAATGTGCCTAAAAATTAAAACCCCCACAAGTGACACCATTTTGGAAACTAGACCCCCCAAGGAACTTATCTAAATGTATTGTGAGGACTTTGAACCCCCAAGTGTTTCACTACAGTTAATAACGCAAAGTCGTGAAAATAAAAAATAATTTTTTCCCACAAAAATTACCTTTAACACCCAGTTTTGTATTTTCCCAAGGGTAACAGGAGAAATTGGTCCCCAAAAGTTGTTGTCCAATTTGTCCTGAGTGCGCTGATACCCCATATGTGGGGGGGAACCACCATTTGGGACTTTGAACCTCCAAGTATTTCACTACAGTTTATAACGCAATAAAAAAATAATTTTTTCCCACAAAAATGTTTTTTTAGCCCTCCAAATTTTCATTTTCCCAAGGGTAACAAGACAACAACAACAACTTGTTGTCCAATTTGTCCTGAGTACGCTGATACCCCATATGTTGGGGTAAACTCCTGTTTGGGCGCACGGGAGAGCTTGGAAGGGAAGGAGCACTGTTTTACTTTTTCAACGCAGAATTGGCTGGAATTGAGATCGGACTCCATGTCGCATTTGTTGAGCCCTGATGTGCCTAAACAGTGGAAACCCCCAATTCTAACTGGAACCCTAACCCAAACACACCCCTAATCCCAACCACACCCTTAACCCCAACCCTAACCACACCCCTAACTCCAACACTCCCCTAACCCTAATCCCAACCATAACCCTAACCACACCTCTAAACCTGACACACCACTAACCCTAATCCCAACCGTAAAGGTAATCCAAACGCTAACCCTAGCCCCAACCCTAACCCTAACCCCAATCCTAACCCTAACCCTAGCCCCAACCCTAACCCTAACTCTAGCCTTAACCCTAACCCCAACTCTAGCCCTGAGCACATCGTCTGGTTCCGAGGATCTCAGGGAAGCCCGCAGTGAGCCCCCTCCCTGCGCGATGCTTCCCTATGCCCCCGGAATGCTGCGATCATGTTTGATCGCAGTGTGCCGGGGGTTAATGTGCCAGGGGAGGTCCATGACCACTCCTGGCACATAGTGCCAGATGTCAGCTGCGATAGTCAGCTGACACCCGGCCGCGATCAGCCGCGCTCCCCCCATGAGCGCAGCTGATCGCGCTGGACGTACTATCCCATCACTGGGAATTAAGTCCCAGGTCACCTTGACGGGATAGTACATCCAATGGGATTAAGGGGTTAAAGGAAATGTTATGGATTTTGAGGAAATGGCCAAGTGCAAATAATATTATGCAATTAAAAAACACCATTTCTATCACATTAAATCCACCCTTTCTCAGGTGTTGCCAATCTGGTAGTTCCTGCAGTGATTATGTCACTTACATTATTCAGAAATTACCTCAGAGTTGCCTCTTACATGTACAAAATGTGACCGCTGAGACCAGTGATTGGCAGCAGCAACCCCACAAATGAGGTACGTAACATTTTGGATCCAGGACCGGCCAGGACCTTGGAAGCATGGGAGTGACATTTATTAAATCAAATTATTATCCACAGATCACAGTAAAATTAAATTATCTTAATATTGTTATGACAAACAAGCCGACTTTAAATTTATGAATGTATGTGCTATTAAGCAATAGGTAAATACTGGCATATAATTGGCATAGGCCTTGACATTTTATTAGTATTATTTTAACAGTTTTTCATGGGCTATGAAATTTAGTACTGAGAATTGTTGGTGTATTATTGATAACTGAGTAAAGGACATTTTAACAACATTTATGGTAAATTCTGTCATAAATGCCTGATTGGAGACGTTTCTGCTTCCTAGCTGCCAACAGTCCCGAATTAGCCTGAGCTGTCCACATTTTTCAGATGCAAACCTGGCAAATTTGAAACTGTTCTGAGTCAAAAAGTGGGTGGGATTTGGGCAAACTTCACCAAAAAGTGGATGTTTTACAGTGGATCAAGGTTATTCACAGCTGGTTGAAGGCATTGCTGGATCGGTTGGAGTGTTTCCTGTTTGGACTTAACCAACTCTAATGATACATTGGTAAATATGCTACTTAAAGATCCCTATTGATCCACATAAAAGATATTATGTTTCCTCTATTGACCTTATTGTGAAGTCTATAGTAAGTCTGCAGCATTTTTTTGATTCTGAAACAATCAGAGTTGCAGAAACATCTTCGACTGTTGGCTCGATGAAGCCCTATTTCGCAATCCTCTGTCCTACAGTAGGTAGTTGTCTAACAACAAGGAAGAGAATGAGGACATATTTGGGTTCCTAAGTCGCTTGCCGATTTATTTATATTTCTAAATTGTAAATATAATTTGAAATAAAATATGATAATTGAAAAGGAGGAAATTACGAGAGGAAGTGCTGGGATGTTTATTTTCTTTGTTTTAATGTTGTGAATTTTTCTGCATTTAGTGCATCATTAATCAGAGGAGGCAGAGGTTCTGTTCTTGATTAGCGCTCTAAACGTAGATAGAGGTTCTGCTCTCGATTATGCCTCTAAAAGTATCTACGGTATTTATGCATTGCTGATCTTATAAAAAAAATTGTAAAATCACAGTATAGACCAACGTAATAGAATACAAGTTCAAGCTGTAGGAAAGTGTAGCAGAGCTATACATAGTTAGTAAATTGATTCATTAATGACAATGGTTAAAGTTAGCAACATAGCTCATAAAAATATGTCTGGGTGGAAACGTGTACCTTATTCTCAGTGTGTGTATGCACCCAAAATGGTTGACATTTTAAGGAATACCAATAAATTACAAAGACTTAGTTTAGAGCGGTAATCTGACCTTGCAGAAAAGAACACACATTTTGTATTCATTCCATTCATTTCTCCTCACAGACATTACTGAATTGTCAGCAATTATGAAATATGGTCAATTATGTAGAATACATTGTTCAAGGGCAAATGCTGTAATGGACTGTGCATCTCAGCACGCATATGGGGCACTATGAGTTGCTTATCCTTGACCTAACTGGCAAAATTAAGAGCTGGCACATAACCTGAAAGATATAAGAGCACATAGGATTCATATTCTGTGTGCCAACTGGAACATAACAAGGCGTGAATCCAAATGACTGTGTATATACTGAAACTTAGGTAGTAATAGCAGAAAGACAAAATCAGATTTTGAAAATAAAATATGAACAGATGTTATAGGAATAGCTATCGTAAAATGGAGAAAAAGTTAATTATCTACTTTTTATTTGTACTTTATAATATTTATTTTAAGCTGAAGGAGAACTTTCTCCAAATAGATCAGGCACATTAAAAAAATAAGAATAAATACAGACATTAATATATAATTAATGTAATAATTAATTAACATAATATTAATATAGAATATGTGCACTACATCCATCCTGAGTCAAAGGTCTTGGGCATTGAGTCCCTGGGGTCTGTAATATGGTACTGGATTTGAGATCTTGCCATATAATGCTGAATTAGACTCTGCCCACATCTACATTTGGAGCCTTGGTTGCAGTTTCTGACAAAAATGACTAATACATCAGTACAACAAGAATGTGTATAGTAATTAAAGGCATAGACTTCATGATGGATTCCAGACTCCAGCATTGTCAGTGGGGTCCTTTAAGCATTATTGATATCCATCGTGAGACAGATCCATCAACAGTGTCATTGATAGAGCAGAGCAACACTATTAAAATGTGAACAAAGTCTTATGGAGACATTTTTCTAGGGAAAACACTACATACTAAAGCATCAAATAGAGCAGGCCATGATTTTTTTCTGTATGAATCTGAGAAAGAAATCTTCTGCATGACTACATTAAAAATCAAATATGCAAATAGCAGCGTCAGCATATTCCACAAATCAATGTAAACCTTTTATCAAGCCTTGCCACATCACTTAGGCTTAGAAACTAAAACAGAAACTCTATTAGTAGACACATTTTCAGAGTTGTTTGCCCCTCATCAGTGCAAAGCAGGAGAACTGATTTGGCTGGGTGAACAATTCCTGACAGGTCTCAGGGCTAAAGTTTGTACTTGTGGAGAGCACCAAGTTAGCGTAAGGAGACTTATAGGCCATGCAATGCTGCCCTGTGATTTGGCATACAGAAATACACCATAGGAGTCCATCGAAATATAATTCAGCTATGTACAATGTAGACATTGTCCATGGCTGCGACTTATTTACGTGCATTAACATGGCATGTGTTCAATGCAGCTTTAAGATCATAAGATATATATCTCTAGTCGCTTCAAGGCCTGTGAAAGTAATCATGTCCCTGATAATATTTAAGAAAATCAAAATGTGGGCATACAATATTGCTGCTTTCAGTAAACCTTTAAACTGATAAACAATCGTTTTAGAATAATACCTAAATTCTAAGACAAAGCTGATGTAAATATTATATAGATTAAAAGGAACTTGGTAGAAATTTCTATCCCCCAAAACAAATTGTTTGACAATATAGCTCTTTAAAAGATAATATAGTTAATAATTGTATGACCCCAGAGTGCTGCTCCAAGCTGCAAGAAATTGCCTTTTGAATTTCAGTTTACATTAATCTGGAAATGCATTCGGACGTGATGATACACATCCAGTTCCCCGGCCAGACACTGTATTTCCTGCCTAGTTATTTTTCCTTGCTTGAGCAGTCATGCTCCGGTACATTGCCAATGAGCTGTCAATTAACCAGAAGAGGGTGGTGCTAGGCAGGGGATACAGTGTTTGGCTGTGAAATCTTGAATTGTATCATCATGCCCAATGCACTTCAACATATCAAAAAAGTGCTTTGCCCACAAAGAACACTCGAGTAAGCAATCAGAAGCCTCTTGAAGGGAGAAAAAGAAAAGCTGTGGTGAAGAAGAAAAGAAGAGTGGTGAGAGGAACAGAAGCCGCTATCTGCCGACCGAACATCAGCTCACAAGAAGTGTGCTGTATTCCAGGTGCTCAAATCAAAGATTTGTCTGATCAAGGCTCTTCAGTGCTACAGACGACCACCCATGTCTACTACTACACGTAGGAAATAGTGATGAGCTAGCATGCTTGGATAAGGTGTTATCCAAGCATGCTAGAATGCAAACAGAGTATTTTCAGCGTGCTCTAATACGATGTCTTGCGGCTGTTCGACAGCCGCAACACATGCAGGGATTGTCTAACAAACAGGCAATCCCTGCATGTGTTGCGGTTGTAGAACTGCCATGGGACAGGCAGCCACGGCGACTCAAACACAGTATTAGAGCACACCAAAGATACTCTATTAGCAGTAGAGCATGCTCGGATAACATCTTATCCAAGCACACTCACTCATCACTAGTAGGAACAAATGACACAGCAAAAAAGGACCTGGAAACTACATGAAGACTTTGAAGCCCTAAGATGGAAAGTGAAGGAACTGAGAGTGCAGGTCATCTTCTCATCCATCCTCCCAGTGGATGGACATGGAACAATAGGATTGAACAGGATTCTGCAGTTGAACAACTGGCTAGTGGATATGTCGATGGTGACGTCAGCAACGTTTTGGGTTTCTTGACCATGGAGTGAATTACCTGTTTGATGAACCCCTTGCTAGAGATTATTATTATTATTATAGCGCCATTTATTCCATGGCGCTTTACATGTGAGGAGGGGTATACATAATAAAACAAGTACAATAATCTTGAACAATACAAGTCACAACTGGTACAGGAGGAGAGAGGACCCTGCCCGCGAGGGCTCACAATCTACAAGGGATGGGTGAGGATACAGTAGGTAGGGTAGAGCTGGCCGTGCAGCGGTTTGGTCAATCGGTGGTTACTGCAGGTTGTATTGCAACTTACGAAAACAAGAAATATTTATTTGGTAGACACCTAGCTACACTCATCAGGAGACCTTTTAATCTAGAGCAATATGGGATGGGAAATATACAGCCAAGAAAAAGTAAGCAGGAAATGAATTATTTTGAGAACCCTGCTAGTAGAAGTGGAAATAAAGAACAAAGACAGCAAATCCTAAATGAAAGTAGATGAGCGTGAGAAACCGACTACAAACTGAAATGTGTTTTTACAGATGCACAGAGCATGGGGAAAAAACAAGGAGAATTGAAGCTGTTAACACAGGAACAGAGATATGGTGTCATAGGCATCACTGACACTTGGGATAATACACATGATTGGAATACAAACGTTGAAGGCTACAAGTTATTTATATGGAACAGGCTTAATAAGAGGGGATGAGGTGGTACTTTGTATATTAAGAAAGCTTACATCTCCACAGAGATCCAAGCTTTAGAGAATAGTAGTTCTGTAGAAACTGTATGGGTAAGAATACAAGGAAAGAAGAACAGAAAGAGCACAATTGTACGTATTTGGTATAGGCCACCTGAACAGACTGAATATATGTATAAATTCTTTTTACATCAGATGTCTTTGTTTTCAAAAAAATATGACATAGTGATTATGCGAGATTTTAACTATCCAGATATTTGTTGGGAATCTCTCTCAGGCAAAAGTAATGGGTCCAGAAAATTCTTATCTTCTTTCGCTGACAATTTTATTTATTTTAATCTTTAAAAATGTAGAATAGAGATCAAGTGGATTGGCCATCTTGCACCTAATTTTTACCAACAGGGAAGAAATGGTTGAGGAATCATGTTGTCCTGGAACTTTGGATTACAAGAAGAGGAAGATCTGGGAGGACTCAGATTTTAAAATTGGATTTCAGAAAGACAGATTTTAATGGACTTGGAAAGAGGCTAAGAAAGGTCCAATGGTTAAATGTTCTAAATCACAGGACTGTCCAAGAAGGATGGAAGATTTTGCTAAATGAAAGTCTCACTGCACAATCAGTAACAATCCAAGAAAGAAAAAAGAATTGGAAGCATTTAAAGAGACCAAGATGGATGAACACAGAACTTACACACTTGCTAAATAGGAAAAAAGAAAAGTATATCAAATGGAAAGAGGGGGGCATTCTAAAGAAGAATAAAATGCTATCTTCAGGAAATGCAGGGCATGCGTTAGAAGAGCTAAAGTCAGTAATAAATGAGGCTTGCAAGGTAGACCAAAAGCAGTAAAAAAGGATTTTGTGGGTATGTCAAAAGCAAAAGAAAAGTCCGCAGGCGTTTGTAACTAAAAGAGCCAACTTGTGCAGCACTAATGCTGCATTCTGACAAGGTGGCTCTTTTAGTTCTTGGTGCTGTAACTGCAGAAATAATCGATTTTGCAATTTGTCCAAAATACCTTGAAATAGTCCTGGGGGCAGGTCTTTCCCCCCTAATGCAGACGCAGCACCGCCGTCACTCTTGGCGCCGCCTCCTCAGCATTGTTTTCAATTGTCCCGGCACCTGCGCTGTTATCTTATGCCTTGAGCATGTCCAGTTAGCGCTGCTCGTCTTCTGACATCATATGATGTCTTGCTGACTGCGCCTGTGTGGCCGCACTGCCCAAGATCCCGCCCCGCAGTGTGAATAAATCAGAAGACACTGCGGGGTGGGATCTCGGGCAGAGCAGCCGCACAGGCACAGTCAGCTAGACATCAAATGATGTTAGAAGATGGGCAGCACTAACTGCGCATGCCCAAGGCATAAGATAACAGCGCAGGTGCCGGGACAATGCTGAGGAGGCGGCGTCAGGCGCCAAGAGGGCATGGATGATGGCGGTGCTGAGTCTGCATTAGAGGGGGAAAGACCTGCCCCAGGACTATTTCAAGGTATTTTGGACAAATTGCAAAATTGATTATTTCTGCAGTTACAGCACCAAGAACTAAAAGGGCCACCTTGTCAGAATGCAGAATTAATGCTGCACAAGGTGGCTCTTTTAGTTACAAACGCCTGGGGGGATAACAGGTTCCCTTTAATTGTGTAACTAAAAATGACTATTCATAATTAATTACACTCTAACTGTTTCCCTGCTGGGAATGGAATCTAACTATTTAGAGGTCCATATTGCCTTCTTTATAGTGCTTTTAATAAAAACAGCTTGACCTTTAGTTGCACATAACTCATCATTTGCCAAGTCTATGACATAGGAGTTTAATCCTTTTCATTTATTACTATTTGCACATTATTTTTTTTACTGCATAATGACAGTGGACAATATATAAAAGTAAAACATTCTAAAATATAACATTTTCATTACAAATTATTCAAATGTTAAGGTTTCTCATGCAGTTGATCCTCCAGCTGAAATACTGCAGCATATGGATTGCTATATTAACTTCATTAGCTAGAAATTGTGTTTGTATATTTTCCATTTACATGTCCATTGTAGCGCTATGGCCAGTGCTCCTGCATGGTGTCCCCTTCCTCATCTATACAGGGACACCAGCCTACTCATGATCCTGCTACCTTCAGGGTGCATGCACACTCTCCTGCTGTTAAAGGGGCAGCACTTGCATATTGCTAAATGCTCTCAGCCTGTTGCTGAGAGGCGTTTATCATAATGTGTATACCTGCTGGATGTCCAATTGCTGAGAGTCATCCTGTATAAAAGACTCCCACTCACTTAGGGAATCGCCAAGCAATGAGCTAAGTCATTAGATAGTATAGTGTTCTACCAGTGCAATTGTGAGGTCCCCTGGTCCAAGTGTGGCCAGTGTCCTGACCCCAAATCCCTAGTGCAGCTGCAGCTAGCTTCTTGAACATGAAGAACTGGTCCTGGTGCAGCCAGTTCCTGAATGTTGCCCCCTGGCCCCAGTACATCCAGTTCTTGGACATTGTTCCCTGGTCCGTGTGTGGCCAGTCCCTGATCCAGTATCTTAGACTGGTGTGTCTGAACATAGCACTAGTCCGTGACAGCAAACATGACCCCTAGGCAGCATAATGTAGAAAAAGAGAAAGAGACCCTGATTCCAATGATGTATCACTTAGTTTACTGAATTCAGCAGTTATGACACAATTAGAGTTTTCAGATGGGACATGTAGCAGATGTGCATATCTATATATATAATTGTCTAAGGGTTTTTCCGTCTGTCTGTCTGTCTTTCTGTCTGTCTGTCTGTCCTGGAAATCCCGGCTCTCTGATTGGTCGAGGCCGCCAGCATCGAGACGTACTCTGGAGAAGGTGGTCCCTGTACTGACCGCAAACCCTGAACCTAGCAGCGCAACTAGAAGTAGCCGTGGGGGGTACCTAACACTCCCTAGACCCCTCGGCACAGCCTAAGATCTAACTACCCCTAAAGACAGAAACAAGAAACCTATCTTGCCTCAGAGAAAATCCCCAAAGGATAGATAGCCCCCCACAAATATTGACTGTGAGAGGAGAGGGAAATAACATACGCAGATATGAAATCAGATTTTAGCATAGGAGGCCATACTATCTAAAAAGAAAGAATAGAACAGAGTACTATGCGGTCAGTATAAAAACACTAGAAAATATCCACCGCAGAAAATACGGATCACCACATCTGACTAAAGACATGAGGGGTATATCTGCATCTCCAGAGAAATAGCTAGGCTGCAAAAAAATCCTTCACAGAACAAGCTGGACAAGACAAAAACATGAAAATGCACAGAACTATAAGGTCCACTGCAGGTGGACAGCAAAAACAAAGCCAGGACTTATCTTTGTAGAAAAACACAGCAAACTGGAGAGACCAGCAGGAAAGTGAATCCTTCAAGAACAATGGACAACTGGCACTGACTAAAGGATCCAGCAAAGCTATATACCCCAGTCAGTTTTGCAATTAGTAGATACACCTGTCCACTCCTGCAGTCCAGGCACAACTGCATTACCCTCTACAACCACCGGAGGAAGCCCAAAAGCTGAATTCACAACAGTATCCCCCCTTGAGAAGGGGTCATCGAACCCTCACCAGAGCCCCCAGGCCGATCAGGATGAGCCTGATGAAAGGCACGAACCAAATCAACGGCATGTACATCAGAGGCAGAAACCCAAGAATTATCCTCCTGGCCATAACCCTTCCACTTGACAAGGTACTGAAGCTTCCGCCTCGAAAAACGGGAATCCAAAATCTTCTCAACAACATATTCCAACTCCCCATCGACCAATACAGGGGCCGGAGGATCAACAGAGGGAACAACGGGCTCCACATATTTCCGCAACAAAGATCTATGGAAGACATTATGAATAGCAAAAGAGGCCGGAAGCGCCAGGCGAAAGGACACCGGATTAATAATTTCAGAAATCCTATAAGGACCAATAAATCGAGGCTCAAACTTAGGGGAAGAAACCTTCATAGGAACATGACGGGAAGATAACCAAACCAGATCACCAACCCGAAGCCGGTAACCAACACACCGACGACGGTTAGCAAAACGCTGTGCCTCCGCCTGAGACAGCACCAAATTGTCCACCACACAAGCCCAAATCTGCTGCAACCTGTCGACCACAGAATCCACACCAGGAAGGTCAGAAGGCTCAACCTGCCCAGAAGAAAAACGAGAATGAAAACCAAAATTACAAAAAAAAGGCGAAACCAAAGTAGCCGAACTAGCCCGATTATTAAGGGCAAACTCGGCCAACGGCAAAAAAGCCACCCAATCATCCTGATCAGCAGACACAAAGCATCTCAAATAGATCTCCAAGGTCTGATTAGTTCGCTCAGTCTGGCCATTTGTCTGAGGATGAAATGCAGAGGAAAAAGACAAATCAATGCCCAGCTTGGCACAAAAGGCCCGCCAAAACCTAGAAATAAACTGGGAACCTCTGTCGGACACAATATTCTCCAGAATACCATGTAAACGTACCACATGCTGAAGAAACAACGGAACCAAATCAGAAGAAGAAGGCAATTTAGGCAAAGGCACCAAATGAACCATCTTAGAAAATCGGTCACAGACAACCCAGATAACCGACATTCTTTGGGAAACAGGAAGATCGGAAATAAAATCCATAGAAATATGCGTCCAAGATCTCTCAGGGACCGGCAATGGCAAAAGCAACCCACTAGCGCGGGAACAGCAAGGCTTAGCCCGCGCACAAATCCCACAGGACTGCACAAAAGAACGCACATCCCGTGACAAAAAAGGCCACCAAAAGGACCTACCAACCAAATCTCTGGTACCAAAAATCCCAGGATGGCCAGCCAACACAGAACAATGAACCTCAGAAATCACTTTACTAGTCCATCTATCAGGAACAAACAGTTTCCCCACAGGACAACGGTCAGGCTTATCAGCCTGAAATTCCTGAAGAACCCGTCGCAAATCAGGGGAGATGGCAGAAAGAATCACCCCTTCCTTCAAAATGCCGACCGACTCAAGAACCCCTGGGGAATCAGGAAAAAAACTCCTAGAGAGGGCATCCGCCTTAACATTCTTAGTACCAGGAATGTACAAGACCACAAAATCAAAATGGGAGAAAAACAGGGACCATCGAGCCTGTCTAGGATTCATCCCTTTGGCAGACTCGAGGTAAATCAGATTCTTATGATCGGTCAGGACCACAATACGGTGCTTGGCCCCCTCAAGCCAATGTTGCCACTCCTCAAATGCCCACTTCATAGCGAACAGCTCCCGATTGCCGACATCATAATTGCGTTCCACAGGCGAAAACTTCCAAGAAAAGAAGGCACACGGTTTCATCAAGGAACTATCAGAATTCCTCTGAGACAAAATGGCCCCTGCCCCAATCTCAGACGCGTCAACCTCAACCTGAAATAGAAGAGAAACATCTGGCTGACGCAACACAGGGGCAATAGTAAATCGGCGTTTAAGCTCCTGAAAGGCAGAAACAGCCACGGAGGACCAATTCGTCACATCAGCGCCTTTCTTGGTCAAATCAGTTAGAGGTTTAACCACACTGGAGAAGTTGGCAATGAAACGACGATAAAAATTAGCAAAGCCCAAGAATTTCTGAAGGCTCTTCACAGATGTGGGCTGAATCCAATCATGAATGACCTGAACCTTAACCGGATCCATTTCTATAGATGAGGGAGAAAAAATGAAACCCAAAAAAGAAACCTTCTGCACTCCAAAGAGGCACTTTGACCCCTTCACAAACAAAGCATTATTACGGAGGATCTGAAATACCATCCTGACCTGTTTCACATGAGACTCCCAATCATTGGAGAAAATCAAAATATCATCCAACTATACAACCATGAATTTATCAAGATAACTCCGAAAGATATCATGCATGAAGGACTGGAACACAGATGGGGCATTAGAGAGTCCGAATGGCATCACAAGGTATTCAAAATGGCCTTCGGGCGTATTAAATGCAGTTTTCCATTCGTCACCCTGCTTGATACGAATAAGATTATATGCCCCTCGAAGGTCAATCTTAGTAAACCAGCTAGACCCCTTATTCCTAGCAAACAAATCAGTAAGCAAAGGCAAGGGGTATTGAAATTTAACCGTGATCTTATTCAAGAGGCGATAATCAATACAGGGTCTCAAGGAGCCATCCTTCTTGGCAACAAAAAGAACCCCGCTCCCAACGGTGAAGAAGATGGCTGAATATGCCCTTTCTCCAAAGACTCCTTACTATAGCTCCGCATGGCGGTATGTTCAGGCACAGACAGGTTGAAAAGTCGGCCCTTAGGGAATTTACAACCTGGAATCAAATCAATAGCACAATCACAGTCCCTATGCGGTGGAAGGGAACTGGATTTGGGCTCATCGAATACATCCTGGAAGTCAGACAAAAACTCAGGAACTTCAGAAGAGGGGGGAGAGGAGATTGACATCAAAGGAACCTGATCATGAACCCCCTGACAACCCCAACTAGTCACAGACATGGATTTCCAATCTAACACCGGATTATGTAGCTGCAACCATGGAAAACCCAGCACAATATCATCATGCAAATTATGCAATACCAGAAAACGACAATCTTCCTGATGGGCTGGCGCCATGTGCATGGTCAGCTGTGTCCAAAACTGAGGTTTATTTTTAGCCAACGGTGTAGCATCAATGCCCCTCAAAGGAATAGGGTTCTGCAAAGGCTGCAAGGGAAAACCACAATGTCTGGCAAATTCTAAGTCCATTAAGTTCAGAGCGGCGCCTGAATCCACAAATGCCATGACAGAAAATGATGATAATGAGCAGATCAAGGTCACAGATAACAGAAATTTAGGTTGTATAGTACTGATGGCAACAGAACTAGCGATTCTCTTAGTACGCTTAGGGCAATCAGAAATAACATTAGCAGAATCGCCGCAGTAAAAGCACAACCTATTCTGACGCCTGAATGTTTGACGTTCAGCTCTAGACAAAATCCTATCACACTGCATAGGCTCAGGGCTCCGCTCAGAGGACAACGCCACAGTGTGCACAATTCTGCGCTTGCACAAGCGCCGATCAATCTGAATGGCCAGAGACATAGAATCACTCAGACCAGCAGGCGTGGGGAACCCCACCATAACATCTTTAATGGATTCAGAAAGACCCTTTCTGAAAATTGCCGCCAAGGCATCCTCATTCCATTTAGTCAGTACAGACCATTTTCTAAATTTCTGGCAATACAATTCTGCAGCTGCTTGACCTTGACACAGGGCTAACAAGATTTTCTCAGCCTGATCCACAGAACTAGGCTCATCATACAACAACCCCAATGCCTGAAAGAACAAATCAACATTAAGCAAAGCAGGATTGCCAGATTCCAGGGAAAATGCCCAATCCTGTGGGTCACCACGCAGCAGAGATATGATGATTTTAACCTGCTTAATAGGATCACCAGAAGACCAGGGTTTTAATGCAAAAAACAGTTTACAGTTATTTTTGAAACTCAAAAATTTGGATCTGTCACCAAAGAATAAATCAGGAGTGGGAATCTTAGGCTCTAAGGCAGGAGTCTGAACAATATAATCTGAAATACCCTGTACCCTAGCAGCAAGCTGATCCACCCGAGAAACTAACTCCTGAACATTCATGTTAATACTAGACTCCGTAGCCACCCAGAGGTAAAGAGGGAGGAACAGACCAAACAGGCTAAGGAAAAAAAATGGCTCAAAATCTTTCTACCCTTCTTCTGAGATGCAATTAACTCATTGTGGGCCAGTTGTACTGTTATGATCTGGTGGCCTTGGAGCAGCATGAGACGTACTCTGGAGAAGGTGGTCCCTGTACTGACCGCAAACCCTGAACCTAGCAGCGCAACTAGAAGTAGCCGTGGGGGGTACCTAACACTCCCTAGACCCCTCGGCACAGCCTAAGATCTAACTACCCCTAAAGACAGAAACAGGAAACCTATCTTGCCTCAGAGAAAATCCCCAAAGGATAGATAGCCCCCCACAAATATTGACTGTGAGAGGAGAGGGAAATAACATACGCAGATATGAAATCAGATTTTAGCATAGGAGGCCATACTAGCTAAAAAGAAAGAATAGAACAGAGTACTATGCGGTCAGTATAAAAACACTAGAAAATATCCACCGCAGAAAATACGGATCACCACATCTGACTAAAGACATGGGGGGTATATCTGCATCTCCAGAGAAATAGCTAGGCTGCAAAAAAATCCTTCACAGAACAAGCTGGACAAGACAAAAACATGAAAATGCACAGAACTATAAGGTCCACTGCAGGTGGACAGCAAAAACAAAGCCAGGACTTATCTTTGTAGAAAAACACAGCAAACTGGAGAGACCAGCAGGAAAGTGAATCCTTCAAGAACAATGGACAACTGGCACTGACTAAAGGATCCAGCAAAGCTATATACCCCAGTCAGTTTTGCAATTAGTAGATACACCTGTCCACTCCTGCAGTCCAGGCACAACTGCATTACCCTCTACAACCACCGGAGGAAGCCCAAAAGCTGAATTCACAACACCTTGTCTGGTTGTGTGAAGACACAACCGCTTTATAGGTTTAGATAGCTAGCCGCTGCTGCCCCGTGGCTGGGGGGAAAAATCCTCCAGATGGAAATTACCAAAACAGCATAAAAAAAACATTTAAAAATTGTCTGGGATATTGGAAAGAAGTCTATTTTTTGCGATATTCTTAGAAGGTTCTTTACTGTCCACTACGGGTGGACAATATAAATGTCATAGTCCTCTAATGCGGTGACCCTATAAGAAGTATATAAATTGTTTTTTTTTTCATAACTGAATGCAGTTATTATATATTTATACTCCACAGTTTACACTGTAAAATAGTTCTAAAAACAGTAGGGGAATTACAGTTTTTTCTCTATTCCCATGAAAAAAAATAGTTAAAATTATTCAATAAATTATAAGCCCGCAAAATGATGTTATTAAATAACTCAACTCATTCCAGAGGACAAAGTCCTCGTACAGATGTGTCAACAGAGAAATAAAAAACAGGTATTCCTTTTGTAATGTAAAGCCATCTATTGCTTTTCGCATTTTCTTAAAAGAAAATTATGTTAGCTTATCCCTCTAGAAATAGAAAGAAATAAGGTTGGAATGAGTCGATATTCTATTTCTATGAACATTGCAGATCCAGTTGAAGTACATCACATATTCTGCTAATGTCTTGCAGTATCTTACGTTCTTTTAGGCAGACAGACCTACAAATGTCACAGTTAATTATCAGTATTGTGAAAAGAAATTATAGTTAGAATGAAAGAGCTTTTATATTTTATGGTCTTCAGGCTGGAAAGCTGATGGTCCATGGCAATGGGCGAAGATGAGACGGGAGAATATTATAAAGGAATAAGACAGATTTTGATGAAATATCTTCCTTTTGTGTTTCACCAGTATTACTGAGGTGCTTTGCCAATTTATTCATTTCTTATCTATTCAGTTAGAGAAAATTACTCTCATAGTGCAACGCTCCATTGAGTTGTTCTAATTGAAAGAGAAAGATGTGGACAAGCCAATGTAAAATAGCACCAGCGAAACTGGGAGAATCATAAAAATTAATGTGACAATGTTATCAATGACTGTCTTTTAAAAATTAACCTAACTATGGTGTCCTATCGCTCAGCATGCATGGTTGTATATATATTTTTGGCAATTCCTTTTTGCACAGAGCCCAAAGAATGAACACATGACCAAGTACAATTATCCATACCATTTGGTTCCTCATAAACTACTTAAAGGGGTTTTCCCACAAACAAAAGTTAATTTTAGGCCATGTTCACACAGTGCGTTTTTTACCGCGGAACCGCGGCGGTTTTGCCGCTGCGGTTCCGCAGCTGTTTTCCATGCAGGGTACAGTACACTGTACCCTATGGAAAACAGGACACACTGTGCACATGGTCCGGAAATTGTAAAAAAAAAGACGCGCTGAATAGCTCCCGGAAAAAAGAAGGAGCATGTCAATTCTTTTTCCGGAGCCGCAGCGGTTCTGCACCCATAGACCTCCATTGTGAGGTCCAAACCGCAGTAAAACCCGCAGATCAAAAATATATCTGCGGGTTTTACTGCGGTTTGATGTGCAGAACCGCTGCAGCAGGAAGTGCGGGGAGCGGGCGGAAGTGCGTGGGCGGAGGATGTCGAGTCCATATGGGTCGAAATTCATGGAGGGAAAAATGGTAACAAAATTCTCATTGGGGTCTGTTACAAACCCCCAAATATAACAGAAAGCATGGAAAGTCTACTTCTAAAGCAGATAGATGAAGCTGCAACCCATAATGAGGTCCTGGTTATGGGGGACTTTAACTACCCGGATATTAACTGGGAAACAGAAACCTGTGAAACCCATAAAGGCAACAGGTTTCTGCTAATAACCAAGAAAAATTATCTTTCACAATTGGTGCAGAATCCAACCAGAGGAGCAGCACTTTTAGACCTAATACTATCTAATAGACCTGACAGAATAACAAATCTGCAGGTGGTCGGGCATCTAGGAAATAGCGACCACAATATTGTGCAGTTTCACCTGTCTTTCACTAGGGGGACTTGTCAGGGAGTCACAAAAACATTGAACTTTAGGAAGGCAAAGTTTGAACAGCTTAGAGATGCCCTTAATCTGGTAGACTGGGACAATATCCTCAGAAATAAGAATGCAGATAATAAATGGGAAATGTTTAAGAACATCCTAAATAGGCAGTGTAAGCGGTTTATACCTTGTGGGAATAAAAGGACTAGAAATAGGAAAAACCCAATGTGGCTAAACAAAGAAGTAAGACAGGCAATTAACAGTAAAAAGAAAGCATTTGCACTACTAAAGCAGGATGGCACCATTGAAGCTCTAAAAAACTATAGGGAGAAAAATACTTTATCTAAAAAACTAATTAAAGCTGCCAAAAAGGAAACAGAGAAGCACATTGCTAAGGAGAGTAAAACTAATCCCAAACTGTTCTTCAACTATATCAATAGTAAAAGAATAAAAACTGAAAATGTAGGCCCCTTAAAAAATAGTGAGGAAAGAATGGTTGTAGATGACGAGGAAAAAGCTAACATATTAAACACCTTCTTCTCCACGGTATTCACGGTGGAAAATGAAATGCTAGGTGAAATCCCAAGAAACAATGAAAACCCTATATTAAGGGTCACCAATCTAACCCAAGAAGAGGTGCGAAATCGGCTAAATAAGATTAAAATAGATAAATCTCCGGGTCCGGATGGCATACACCCACGAGTACTAAGAGAACTAAGTAATGTAATAGATAAACCATTATTTCTTATTTTTAGGGACTCTATAGCGACAGGGTCTGTTCCGCAGGACTGGCGCATAGCAAATGTGGTGCCAATATTCAAAAAGGGCTCTAAAAGTGAACCTGGAAATTATAGGCCAGTAAGTCTAACCTCTATTGTTGGTAAAATATTTGAAGGGTTTCTGAGGGATGTTATTCTGGATTATCTCAATGAGAATAACTGTTTAACTCCATATCAGCATGGGTTTATGAGAAATCGCTCCTGTCAAACCAATCTAATCAGTTTTTATGAAGAGGTAAGCTATAGGCTGGACCACGGTGAGTCATTGGACGTGGTATATCTCGATTTTTCCAAAGCGTTTGATACCGTGCCGCACAAGAGGTTGGTACACAAAATGAGAATGCTTGGTCTGGGGGAAAATGTGTGTAAATGGGTTAGTAACTGGCTTAGTGATAGAAAGCAGAGGGTGGTTATAAATGGTATAGTCTCTAACTGGGTCGCTGTGACCAGTGGGGTACCGCAGGGGTCAGTATTGGGACCTGTTCTCTTCAACATATTCATTAATGATCTGGTAGAAGGTTTACACAGTAAAATATCGATATTTGCAGATGATACAAAACTATGTAAAGCAGTTAATACAAGAGAAGATAGTATTCTGCTACAGATGGATCTGGATAAGTTGGAAACTTGGGCTGAAAGGTGGCAGATGAGGTTTAACAATGATAAATGTAAGGTTATACACATGGGAAGAAGGAATCAATGTCACCATTACACACTGAACGGGAAACCACTGGGTAAATCTGACAGGGAGAAGGACTTGGGGATCCTAGTTAATGATAAACTTACCTGGAGCAGCCAGTGCCAGGCAGCAGCTGCCAAGGCAAACAGGATCATGAGGTGCATTAAAAGAGGTCTGGATACACATGATGAGAGCATTATACTGCCTCTGTACAAATCCCTAGTTAGACCGCACATGGAGTACTGTGTCCAGTTTTGGGCACCGGTGCTCAGGAAGGATATAATGGAACTAGAGAGAGTACAAAGGAGGGCAACAAAATTAATAAAGGGGATGGGAGAACTACAATACCCAGATAGATTAGCGAAATTAGGATTATTTAGTCTAGAAAAAAGACGACTGAGGGGCGATCTAATAACCATGTATAAGTATATAAGGGGACAATACAAATATCTCACTGAGGATCTGTTTATACCAAGGAAGGTGACGGGCACAAGGGGGCATTCTTTGCGTCTGGAGGAGAGAAGGTTTTTCCACCAACATAGAAGAGGATTCTTTACTGTTAGGGCAGTGAGAATCTGGAATTGCTTGCCTGAGGAGGTGGTGATGGCGAACTCAGTCGAGGGGTTCAAGAGAGGCCTGGATGTCTTCCTGGAGCAGAACAATATTGTATCATACAATTATTAGGTTCTGTAGAAGGACGTAGATCTGGGTATTTATTATGATGGAATATAGGCTGAACTGGATGGACAAATGTCTTTTTTCGGCCTTACTAACTATGTTACTATGTTACTATGTTAGTGTGGCTGCCCCCCCGTGCTCCGATCCCGCCCCCCCGTGCTCCGATGCCCCCCCCCAGTGCTCCGATGCCCCCCCCCAGTGCTCTGATGCCCCCCCCGTGCCCTAATCTCCCCCCCTTATACTCACCCGGCGTCCCGGTGTCCGTCCGGCCGTCTTCTCCCTGGGCGCCGCCATCTTGCAAAATGGCGGGCGCATGCGCAGTGCGCCCGCCGAATCTGCCGGCCGGCAGATTCGTTCCAAAGTGCATTTTGATCACTGAGATATAACCTATCTCAGTGATCAAAATAAAAAAATAGTAAATGACACCCCCCCCCCTTTGTCACCCCCATAGGTAGGGACAATAAAAAAAATAAAGAATTTTTTTTTTTTTTTTCACTAAGGTTAGAATAGGGGTAGGGGTAGGGTTAGGGGTAGGGTTAGGGGTAGGGTTAGGGTTAGGGTTAGGGGTAGGGTTAGGGGTAGGGTTAGGGGTAGGGTTAGGGTTAGGGGTAGGGTTAGGGTTAGGGGTAGGGTTAGGGGTAGGGTTAGGGGTAGGGTTAGGGGTAGGGTTAGGGTTAGGGTTAGGGGTAGGGTTAGGGGTAGGGGTAGGGTTAGGGGTAGGGGTAGGGTTAGGGGTAGGGTTAGGGTATTTTCAGCCATTTTAACCCTAAAAAAATTCCTAGAAAACACACAGACTCTGGCTAGAAAACTGCATCAAAAAAACGCATCAAAAAAGGACCAAAAAAAGGACCTGCGTTTTCTGCCAAGAGCTGCAGTTTTTTAAAAAACAGTCAGGAAAAAAAAAGGATGGAAATCCTGAACGTGTGAACATACCCTTAATCAATAAATCTTGGAATAATAACTTCCACAATTGGATATGCTTAAATAAAATATTCCTGTGCTGAGATAATCTTATACATGTGCCCCTGCTGTGTACTGTGTAATGGCTGTGTCTGACTGTGCAGGAACTTGGTCTGATCATACCACAGCTCCTGGGCAGGGGAGGAAGCAAAAGAGAATATACAGACAGGACAGCAGGGGATCGAAGCTGATTCTTTTTGTGAGGTAAAATATTTCATTGCGTGTTATTAAACAATGCTTTTCCTAAAAGAAAGAATCAGCTGTGATCACCTGCTGTATGCTGTAGTATCAGCATACTCTCTTGCATTCTCCCCTGCCCAGGCACTGTGGTATGATCAGACCATGTCCCTGTACAGTCAGACACAGCCATTACACAGTACACAGCAGGGGCACATTTTTAAGATTATCTCAGCACAGGAACGTTTTTTTTTAAACACATCCAATTGTGGAAGTTATTATTATTACAAGATCTATTGATTAAAATTAACTTTCGTTTGTGGGAAAATCCCTTTAAAGCATGTTCATCTTGAACTGTCAAAGCTCACATGCATAGCAGCGGGTGAGTCCGGGCTTATAATACAGTTTGTAAAACAGTACGATTCTTCATTTGTCCATTCTTGTTTTTTGGGTTTGATGAAATAGGGGTCTTTCTCTACAATTCAGTAACTCTATGGTAGAATTTGGTTCCATAAAAAAAGGAATTTAAGGAACATATTGCATTATTTCATGCTGAAATGCATATTGCTATTAAAATATATGATACTATATACTCAGGATCAGTGTTATAAAGATGTCAAATCCACTTGTGTATAATGCCTTATCCACTGACTGCTCAGATACCGTAGTGTTATACAGTCCATGATTGTACAGTGTTTCCTTCCCTCTGCCCTCTTTAGTTCTTTCAATAAAGCGTTGGGTCTGTGATTTCCTTTCACATCGCTAGTCTTCCTATTCCAATGAGTTACACATATTTTGTTTGCTTTAATGAATGACATTTGAGTTAATAATAATATGCAATAATTTTACAATAATTCATTTTCTAATGTATCATATTGCATTGATGTATAGGATAGGGACTCCTGAGTTTTTATTCTACTATCATGCTTCAAATGTTGAGTTTCTTTATTTCTACCATTTGGTACTGGTAATTTCATTGTGAATTCAATAATTTAGTGATAGGTATAGCCCTTAATTAAAAGTCCAATCAAAGCATCCTTTGCGATTGATAACCATATAAATGTTTCTCATGCATGTTATATTTTAACCCCTTTACCCCCAAGGGTGGTTTGCACATTAATGACCGGGCCAATTTTTACAATTCTGACCACTGTCCCTTTAATGAGGTTATAACTCTGGAACGCTTCAACAGATCCCAATGATTTTGACAATGTTTTCTCGTGACATATTGTACTTCATGGTAGTGGTAAAATTTATTCGATATAACTTGCGCTTATTTGTGAAAAAAATGGAAATTTGGCCAAAATTTTTTAAATTTTGCAACTTTCCAAACTTGAATATTTATGCCCTTCAATCACAGAGTTATATCACACAAAGTACTTAATAGGTAACATTTCCCACATGTCTACTTTACATCAGCACAATTTTGGAACCAATTTTTTTTTGTTAGGGAGGTATAAGGGTTAAAAGTTGATCAGCAATTTCTTATTTTTACAACACCATTTTTTTAGGGACTACATCACAAATTTAAGTCATTTTGAGGGGTCTATATGATAGAAAATACCCAAGTGTGACACCATTCTAAAAACTGCACACCTCACAGTACTCAAAACCACATTCAAAAAGTTTATTAACCCTTCAGGTGTTTCACAGGAATTTTCGGAATGTTTAAAAAAAAATGGACATTAACCTTTTTTCACAAAAAATTTACTTTAGCTCCAATTTGTTTTATTTTACCAAGGGTAGCAGGAGAAATTGGACCTGAAAAGTTGTTGTACAATCTGTACTGAGTACGCTGATACCCCATATGTGGGGGTAAACCACTGTTTGGGCACATGGCAGAGCTCAGAAGGGAAGGAGCGCCATTTGACTTTTCAATGCAAAATTGACTGGAATTGAGATGAGATGCCATGTTGCGTTTGGAGAGCCCCTGATGTGCCTAAACATTGAACCCCCCCACAAGTGACACCATTTTCGAAAGTAGACCCCCTAAGGAACTTATCTAGAGGTGTGGTGAGCACTTTGGCCCACCAAGTGCTTCACAGAAGTTTATAATGTAGAGCTGTAAAAATAAAAAATCTAATTTTTCACAAAAATTATATTTTCGCCCCCAGTTTTTTATTTTCCCAAGGGTAACAGAAGAAATTGGAGCCCAAAAGTTGTTGTACAGTTTGTCCTGAGTATGCTGATACCCCATATGTGGGGGTAAACCACTGTTTGGGCGCATGGCAGAGCTCGGAAGGAAAGGAGCGCCGTTTGACTTGTCAATGCAAAATTGACTGGAATTGAGATAGGACACCATGTTGCATTTGGAGAGCCCCTGATGTGCCTAAACATTGAACCCCCCACAAGTGACACCATTTTGGAAAGTAGACCCCCTAAGGAACTTATCTAGATGAGTGGTGAGCACTTTGAACCCCAAGAGTTTCACTACAATATGTTTAATGTTGAATCATTGATTAATCGTTTACAACAATTTTACACAATGACAGTTTATTGACTATGAACATTTTTCTGTGTTAGTATGCCCTTATACAATGTAAGATCTAAAATGCACAACTCTTCTTTGTACTGTACTTTAAAGCAATGTGGTATGTTCATTTATGCTTTTTTCTTTTTAATTAAAGCCTAGTGAGGGTGAGAACTCTTACTGTGAGAAAGAAACTTTCTGTCATTAATATACTGAACTCATAAATGTATTCAGTGTATTATCCTATTGCACGACTACTAGACAAATGGCACAATATTTTATTGCCATTTTGACTAATAGGAGGGACAATTTGTCCACCTTCTATTTTGTTGTTATATATCATAGCAAAGTTTGATCACAGAACGCTTTAAGGTTATTTTTTTTCTAGTTTTAGTAAGAAGAAAAATATTAACGTTTTGAGCAATAGACATTTTTTGATGCTTTTGTTTGTAGCAATGGTATTATTATTTCAGTTCCTTGTGATTGAACAGAATCATGTTGTCACCATTAATGCATGATCTTGGAAGTGGCAATTCACTATTAGAATAATAGAATTATGGAATTTTAGAGTTGGAAGTGACCTCCAGGCTCATCGTGTCCAATCCCCTTGCTCAATGCAGGATTCACTAAATCATCTCAGACAGATGTCTGTCCAGCCTCTGTTTGAAGACTTCCATTGAAGGAGAACTCACCACCTTTCATGGCAGCCTGTTCCACTCATTGATCACCCTCACTTTCAAAAAGTTTTTATTCTAATATCTATTCTTTATCTTCTCCCTTGCAGTTCACTTCTTGTGTTTCCATGTGCAGATGACAATAAGGATGATCCCTCTACACTTTGATATCCCTTCAAATATTTGTGGATAGCTATTAAGTTTCCTCTTAGCCTTAGGACAGTCTGATGTCACACTGAGGACTTACATTTACAAATTGCAGACAAAAGGGGCTAATTTTGGCCATATGAATGACATTTATCAGAGTAATAAACACAATTAGAATTAATACTTGTATGTTCCACTTGCTTCCATAGTTATAGTTTAACCCCTTCCCGACCTTTGACGCCACGTAGGCGTCATGAAAGTCGGTGCCAATCCGACCCATGACGCCTATGCGGCGTCATGGAAAGATCGCGTCCCTGCAGATCGGGTGAAAGGGTTAACTCCCATTTCACCCGATCTGCAGGGACAGGGGGAGTGGTAGTTTAGCCCAGGGGGGGTGGCTTCAAACCCTCGTGGCTACGATCGCTCTGATTGGCTGTTGAAAGTGAAACTGCCAATCAGAGCGATTTGTAATATTTCACCCATTATAACGGGTGAAATATTACAATCCAGCCATGGCCGATGCTGAAATATCATCGGCCATGGCTGGAAATACTAGTGTGCCCCCACCCCACCCCTCCGATCGCCCCCCCACCCCCCCGATCTGGCCGGTACACTGCTCCGGCTCCCCTCCGTCCAGTGCTCCGCTCCCCCCCGTGCTCGTGTCCGCTCCCCCCGTGCTCCAATCACCCCCCTGTGCTCCAATCACCCCCCCTGCACTCCGATCCACCCCCCCCCCCGTGCTCCGTTCCACCCCCCCGTGCTCCATTCCAGCCCCCCCGTGCTCCGTTCCACGCCCCCCGCGCTCCGTTCCACCCCTCCCGCGCTCCGATTCCCCCCCGTGCTCCGATCCCCCCCCGTGGTCCCCCCCACCCTATCATACTTACCGATCCAGCCGTGGTCCCGTCCGTCTTCTCCCGGGCGCCGCCATCTTCCAAAATGGCGGGCGCATACGCAGTGCGCCCGCCGAATCTGCCGGCCGGCAGATTCGTTCCAAAGTGCATTTTGATCACTGAGATAGATTATATCTCAGTGATCAAAATAAAAAAAATAATAAATGACCCCCCCCCCCTTTGTCACCCCCATAGGTAGGGACAATAAAAAAATAAAGAAATTTTTTTTTTCCACTAATGTTAGAATAGGGTTAGGGTTAGGGGTAGGGTTAGGGTTAGGGGTAAGGTTAAGGTTAGGGGTAGGGGTAGGGGTAGGGGTAGGGTTAGGGTTAGGGGTAGGGGTAGGGGTAGGGTTAGGGGTAGGGTTAGGGGTAGGGGTAGGGCTAGGGTTAGGGCTAGGGTTAGGGCTAGGATTAGGGTTAGGAATGTGCACACGTATTCTGGTCCTCTGCGGATTTTTCCGCTGCGGATTTGATAAATCCGCAGTGCTAAACCGCTGCGGATTTATGGCGGATTTACCGCGTTTTTTTCTGCGCATTTCACTGCGGTTTTACAATTGCGATTTTCTATTGGAGCAGTTGTAAAACCGCTGCGGAATCCGCACAAAGAAGTGACATGCTGCGGAATGTAAACCGCTGCGTTTCCGTGCAGTTTTTCCGCAGCATGTGTACAGCGATTTTTGTTTCCCATAGGTTTACATTGAACTGTACACTCATGGGAAACTGCTGCGGATCCGCAGCGTGTGCACATACCTTTAGAATTAGGCTATGTGCACACGGTGCGGATTTGGCTGAGGATCCGCAGCAGTGTTCCATCAGGTTTACAGTACCATGTAAACATATGAAAAACCAAATCCGCTGTGCCCATGGTGCGGAAAATACCGCGCGGAAACGCTGCGTTGTATTTTCCGCAGCATGTCAATTCTTTGTGCGGATTCCGCAGCGTTTTACACCTGTTCCTCAATAGGAATCCGCAGGTGAAATCCGCACAAAAAACACTGGAAATCCGCGGAAAATCCGCAGGTAAAACACAGTGCCTTTTACCCGCAGATTTTTCAAAAATGGTGCGGAAATATCTCACACGAATCCGCAACGTGGGCACATAGCCTTAGGGTTAGGGTTGGAATTAGGGTTGTGGTTAGGGTTAGGGGTGTGTTGGGGTTAGTGTTGTGGTTAGGGGTGTGTTGGGGTTAGGGTTGTGATTAGGATTATGGCTACAGTTGGGATTAGGGTTAGGGGTGTGTTGGGGTTAGTGTTGGAGTTAGAATTGAGGGGTTACCACTGTTTAGGCACATCAGGGGTCTCCAAATGCAACATGGCGCCACCATTGATTCCAGCCAATCTCGTATTCAAAAAGTCAAATGGTGCTCCCTCACTTCCGAGCCCTGACGTGTGCCCAAACAGTGGTTTACCCCCACATATGGGGTACCAGCATACTCAGGACAAACTGCGCAACAATTACTGGGGTCCAATTTCTCCTGTTACCCTTGTGAATCTAAAAAAATGCTTGCTAAAACATAATTTTTGAGGAAAGAAAAATGATTTTTTATTTTCACGGCTCTGCGTTGTAAACGTCTGTGAAGCACTTGGGGGTTCAAAGTGCTCACCACATATCTAGATAAGTTCCTTGGGGGGTCTAGTTTCTAAAATGGGGTCACTTGTGGGGGGTCTCTACTGTTTAGGCACACCAGGGGCTCTGCAAACGCAACGTGACACCCGCAGACCATTCCATCAAAGTCTGCATTTCAAAAGTCGCTACTTCCCTTCTGAGCCCCGACGTGTGCCCAAACAGTGGTTTACCCCCACATATGGGGTATCAGCTTACTCAGGAGAAACTGGACAACAACTTTTGGGGTCCAATTTCTCCTGTAACCCTTGGGAAAATAAAAAATTCTGGGCTAAATAATTATTTTTGAGGAAAGAAAACGTATTTATTATTTTCACGGCTCTGCATTATAAACTTCTATGAAGCACTTGGGGGTTCAAAGTGCTCACCACACATCTAGATAAGTTCCTTTCAGGGTCTAGTTTCCAAAATGGGGTCACTTGTGGGGGGTTTCTACTGTTTAGGCACATCAGGGGCTCTGCAAACGCAACGTGACGCCCGCAGAGCATTCCATCAAAGTCTGCATTTCAAAACGTCACTACTTCAATTCCAAGCCCCGGCATGTGCCCAAACAGTAGTTTACCCCCACATATGGGGTATCACCGTACTCAGGAGAAACTGGACAACAACTTTTGGGGTCAAATTTCTCCTGTTACCCTTGGGAAAATTAAAAAATTCTGGGCTAAATAATTATTTTTGAGGAAAGAAAACGTATTTATTATTTTCACGGCTCTGCATTATAAACTTCTATGAAGCACTTGGGGGTTCAAAGTGCTCACCACACATCTAGATAAGTTCCTTTGGGGGTCTAGTTTCCAAAATGGGGTCACTTGTGGGGGGTTTCTACTGTTAAGCCACATCAGGGGCTCTGCAAACGCAACGTGACGCCCACAGAGCATTCCATCAAAGTCTGCATTTCAAAACGTCACTACTTCACTTCCGAGCCCCGGCATGTGCCCAAACAGTGATTTACCCCCACATATGGGGTATCAGCGTACTCAGGAGAAACTGGACAACAACTTTTGGGGTCAAATTTCTCCTGTTACCCTTGGGAAAATAAAAAATTGCAGGCTAAAAGATCATTTTTGAGAAAATAATTTTTTTTTTTATTTTCATGGCTCTGCGTTATAAACTTCTGTGAAGCACTTGGGGGTTCAAAGTCCTCACCACACATCTAGATTAGTTCCTTTGGGGGTCTAGTTTCCAAAATGGTGTCATTTCTGGGGGATCTCCAATGTTTAAGCACACAGGGGCTCTCCAAACGTGACATGGTGTCCGCTAATGATTGGAGCTAATTTTCCATTTAAAAAGCCAAAAGCCTTCCGAGCCCTGCCGTGCGCCCAAACAGTGGTTTACCCCCACATATGGGGTATCAGCGTACTCAGGACAAACTGGACAACAATATTTGGGGTCCAATTTCTCCCATTATCCTTGGCAAAATAGGAAATTCCAGGCTAAAAAATCATTTTTGAGGAAAGAAAAATTATTTTTTATTTTCATGGCTCTGCGTTATAAACTTCTGTGAAGCACCTGGGGGTTTAAAGTGCTCAATATGCATCTAGATAAGTTCCTTGGGGGGTCTAGTTTCCAAAATGGGGTCACTTGTGGGGGAGCTCCAATGTTTAGGCACACAGGGGGCTCTCCAAACGCGACATGGTGTCCGCTAACAATTGGAGCTAATTTTCCATTCAAAAAGTCAAATGGCGCGCCTTCCCTTCCGAGCCCTGCCGTGTGCCCAAACAGTGGTTTACCCCCACATATGAGGTATCGGCGTACTCGGGAGAAATTGCCCAACAAATTTTATGATCCATTTTATCCTACTGCCCATGTGAAAATGAAAAAATTGAGGCGAAAATAATTTTTTTGTGAAAAAAAAGTACTTTTTCATTTTTACAGATCAATTTGTGAAGCACCTGAGGGTTTAAAGTGCTCACTAGGCATCTAAATAAGTTCCTTGGGGGGTCTAGTTTCCAAAATGGGGTCACTTGTGGGGGAGCGCCAATGTTTAGGCACACAGGAGCTATCCAAACGCGACATGGTGTCCGCTAACGATGGAAATAATTTTTCATTCAAAAAGTCAAATGGCGCTCCTTCCCTTCCGAGCCTTACCATGTGCCCAAACAGTGGTTTACCCCCACATGTGAGGTATTGGTGTACTCAGGAGAAATTGCCCAACACATTTTAGGATCCATTTTATCCTGTTGCCCATGTGAAAATGAAAAAATTGAGGCTAAAAGAATTTTTTTGTGAAAAAAAAGTACTTTTTCATTTTTACGGATCAATTTGTGAAGCACCTGGGGGTTCAAAGTGCTCACTATGCATCTAGATAAGTTCCTTGGGGCGTCTAGTTTCCAAAATGGGGTCACTTGTGGGGGAGCTCCAATTTTTAGGCACACGGGGGCTCTCCAAACGTGACATGGTGTCCGCTAAAGAGTGGAGCCAATTTTTGATTCAAAAAGTCAAATGGCGCTCCTTCCCTTCCAAGCCCTGCCGTGCGCCCAAACAGTGGTTTACCCCCACATATGAGGTATCAGCGTACTCAGGACAAATTGGACAACAACTTACGTGGTTCAGTTTCTCCTTTTACCATTGGGAAAATAAAAAAATTGTTGCTAAAAGATAATTTTTGTGACTAAAAAGTTAAATGTTCATTTTTTCCTTCCATGTTGCTTCTGCTGCTGTGAAGCACCTGAAGGGTTAATAAACTTCTTGAATGTGGTTTTGAGTACCTTGAGGGGTGCAGTTTTTAGAATGGTGTCACTTTTGGGTATTTTCAGCCATATAGACCCCTCAAACTGACTTCATATGTGAGGTGGTCCCTAAAAAAAATGGTTTTGTAAATTTCGTTGTAAAAATGACAAATCGCTGGTCAAATTTTAACCCTTATAACTTCCTAACAAAAAAAAATTTTGTTTCCAAAATTGTGCTGATGTAAAGTAAACATGTGGGAAATGTTATTTATTAACTATTTTGTGTCACATATCTCTCTGGTTTAACAGAATAAAAATTCAAAATGTGAAAATTGCGAAATTTTCAAAATTTTCGCCAAATTTCCGTGTTTATCACAAATAAACGCAGAATTTATTGACCTAAATTTACCACTAACATGAAGCCCAATATGTCACGAAAAAACAATCTCAGAACCGCTAGGATCCGTTGAAGCGTTCCTGAGCTATTACCTCATAAAGGGACACTGGTCAGAATTGCAAAAAACGGCAAGGTCTTTAAGGTCAAAATAGGCTGGGTCTTGAAGGGGTTAAATTAAAAGATTAATTAACCTAGTTTTCGTTGAAAGCCATCTGGACTAGTTTTAACATTGTATAATGTTTTATTTTTATTTAAAGTTTTATAATCATACAGTCTAATCATAGCTTATTTTTAACCTTTCATCATTTTGTAACACCTTTTGCAATCACTCTTTCCATGTGACTCATGTGCAGATGTTTTTAATGCATATACAGTATGTTGAGGTGATTCATCTGAAAATGCTTTTATTGCTCATAAAGTGTTCCTACTTCAAACATTATGCATAAAATGTATTGTAATTTTTTTTATAGAGAACCTCCAGACAATTTTTCGCAATCAGTAAAACTGACCTACTAGGCTCATTTATTATCCCAGGGCAATTAAGTCTTTCACTCAGATTCCAAACATATGTTTCCAATGTTCTTTGTTTAATATACCTCCCAAAAAACATAGGCAAGAACAACTATTGTTCTCTGTTACTCTAGGCTCACATTAGCATTTCTGTGCGCAGCGCATCATCTGCATGCGCAAATGCATGCCAAAAAGCATGCAAATGCATGTTTACCCAGCATTTTTTACCTGCATGATCTTATGCATGATGGCAAAAAAACGCTGCGTGTGCATGCGTTTGTATGCGTTTTTTGCATGCGTTTGCGTTGTTTATGCGCATGCGTACGGTATTTCCCAATGGGCGTGGCTTATGGGACTTCTATATATAGACCCTGCACAGATGAAATCCTCTTCTTTTGATGCTGTATCCTGCTGCAAGATGGATCTTAGCGTGGAGAGCTTCAATCTGAATCTGGATTTATCATTGAAATTGGCTTTTGCTGTGGCTTGTGAGGAAGAAAAGAGAAGAGAAAGATGAAGATGTCATCACTATTGGCAACACCTCATTGTTGAAGTCTGAGAGAGCTGTGGAGCCTACCACTCATTGTACCCTGAGCTTCGTGAAAACCCACAAAAGTTTTTTGAGTACACAAGAATGTCTGAACAGAGCTGCCAAGAATTGCTGCTACGTGTCAGAGGATCTATCGCCAGGCAGGACACACAGCTACGTAAAGCAGTTTCTGCTGAGTAACGTCTGTTGATGACCCTAAGGTACGTAATTTTGAAAAAGAAACACCTGTTGTTAATATTATTGTTCTAAAAGCCATGCACTGATTTTTTTCCCATTTTCTTTTCCACAGATTCTTGGCTACCGGAGAGACCTTAAGATCTCTACATTTTCAATTTCGGATTGGATTGTCCACACTTTCTGGGATTGTTGGAGACACCTGCTGTGCATTGTGTGACGTTCTGCATGCAGAATTCCTCCCCAACACACAACTGAACTCTGGCTGAAAAATGCAGAAAAATTCAATGAAATTTGTAATTTTCCAAACTGTGTGGGGGCTGTGGACTGCAATCACATTCTGATTCTAAAACCTGCTGGAAGTGGATCCGAGTACTTCAATTATAAAAATACTTTTCCATTGTTCTCATGGTGATTGTGGATGCTGAATGTCGATTTGTCATCGTTGACGTTGGCTCATTTGGAAGAGGAAATGACAGACTTTCAAAAACTCTGACATGGGACAACGTTTGTATGCTAATAATTTTAATTTTCCACCGCCACAACCTCTTCCGAACACTGAAGGACCACCAATGCCGTTTGTTGCTGTTGGGGATGAGGCGTTGTGTGCCAACCTCTTAAAACCATACTCAAATTGGGACTTGAATAACACCAAAAGGATTTTCAACTACAGACTGACAAGGGCACACAGAACTGTGGAGAATGCCTTTGGTTTGCTGGCAGCTAAATGGCACATTTTGGGAACACCAATCAATCTAAAATAGAGACAATTGATGAGGTTGTGAAAGCATATGGTGTTCTGCATAATTACATCCTGTCAAAAGAGCAACCCCACTTTGAACTTGATGAAACTGTTAATACTACATTGCTGGATTATCATGCTCACCCTCTTAGGACTAAAGTGGAAGTTGCCCAAATGAGGGATAAATTTGCTGCCTACTTTGTCTCTGATATTGGACGTGTGTCATGGCAAGATGAAATGGTTTAAGCTGTAAATAAGTCAAATGCACCTGTAATGTTATGTACCTGTACTTTTTTCTAACTGTAATATTGACACCTTGAATGTATCTTTAATAAGAAACACCTTAACTGTAACACCCATTAATACTTCACACAACAATACACTCAACAATACACACATGTTTAAAAAAGAGCTAAAGAAAACACAGTGAGACAGTTATTGTGAATCAAAAGAATTTTTATTAGCAAAAATAAAAACAATTTTAAAATAAAAAAAAGAAAATGTGATTTACTTTCTGGTTCTGCGGGAGGGAATTACATGGTAAACCTGGGGGGTGTCAGGCTGTGATGGTAGGAGTGGTTGGGGAAGTAGGGGAAGTGGAAGTGGCAGACAATTGAAGAATTGGGTCAGAATCATTGGCATAGGACACATTGGTGGAAGAGGAAACATTTGGAGTGGAAAACAAGTTGGAAGGGATTGACACATTGAATGGGAAAGAACCAAGGGAAAGTTTGGACAGACTGGAAAAAAAGACACATTCGTTGGTGAGGGTGGAGGGTGGTGGGTAATATTTTTAGCAGCTTTCCATTTCCTGGACTTTGTTTTCCTACTTTCTCAGCCTTTTGCTTCCTGTTGCTGCGTGGTGGGAGTGGAAGGCTGGGCTGCTGCACTTGGCTGTATGCTTGAAGGTGAGGGCAGGGCTGCTGCACTCACCTGCATGGTGTAGCTGGGTACTGTTGGAACAGTCCTAATGTCCAGCGGTGGTTGTGGTGGTGGTGGATAAGTTGGGAAAGGTGCTGGCGGATTCTGCAACAGATGCTGTCCTGGAGCTTGTTGCCCTGTAGGGAATGAAGTTTATGCCTGTTGCTGATATCAGGACCACTGCATGGCCTCGGTGTAAGCAGCCTGACAGGCTTTCATCACATAGAGGTGGAGATCAGGACTAAGGTTTTCCATCACACCCCGTTCTATAACGAAAAATAATGTTGCGCCGGTCTATTAAAGTCAGCTTCCAGGCGGTCTTAGCATCTGTGGATGTCCTGGAAAAGTGTATTCACGTGAGTGAACCCACAATCCAGTCTTTCTATAATCGCCTTCATCCCAGCCTGGAAGACCGAGCTTAAGTGAATAAACTTGGGCATGACTGACATCTCTCAGGCCCTCTGCCACTGGCGAGTAGACCCAAGTAAAGTAGTAGCAGAGGGCTGGGAGAGGGGAAAACCAGATGGACCGACTTCCAGTTCCCCAGCCTGTGAAGCTGGCCCGGTTTCTACGTCACTGGTGGATGATTGTGATTGGGCCTGTTCGTTGACTGGTCGATGAGGGGCAGCTCAAACAGAGGATGATCCAGGTTCTGTGGTGCTGCACCAGATTCTGTGTGGAAAATAAATGAAAAACAGTCTTTATTTTTATATAGCGCTAACATATTCTGCAGCGCTTTACAGTTTGCACACATTATCATCACTGTCCCCGTTAGGGCTCACAATCTAAATTCCCTATCAGTATGTGTTTGGAATGTGGGAGGAAACCAGAGTACCCGGAGGAAACCTACGCAAACACAGAGAGAACATACAATCTCTTTGCAGATGTTGTCCTTGGTGGGATTTGAACCCAGGACTCCAGCGCTGCAAGGCTGCTGTGCCAACCACTGCGCCACCGTGCTGCCCTATTAGTAAAAAAATTAAAAGTTTAAAAATAGTAAGGCAATACAAAAGATACTCACGTTCGCTGAGCAAGCGCAGGCCTCAGAAAAAAAGGCATATATTTTCTGACTTTTTGAGCAGCACCACTTCAAACCCGAATCTCTTCTCTCATGTCCTTATTGAAGCGATCCTTCATCGAACGCCAACAAACTTTTACTCTCTTCACTGTGAAGGGGAAAGAAAAAAAATAATTGTAAAAAGACACCAATATTTACAGCAAAACTGATGCAAGACCACATTGCAATACTTACGAGAATCCTTGCTGAATTGTGACCTTGCATGATCCCAATCATCCAACAGCGATCTGGCCACTTCTTCCCAGAGTCGTTGGATCAAAGCTGTGTAGGAATGATTCCAATCACGGAGGTCCCACAATGCTGTTCGCTCTTGCACAGCTTGAATAAGGATGTCATTATCGATATCCGGTTTATTCCTCACGTTGTTGAACCTATAGATGAAATCCCCCCAAAATTTGTAAGTAAAACTGAAAACAAATTCAATTGCAACTCTGATAAAGGCTACTTACACCCTGTCTTTCCTCCTCAGCAACTTGAGACCGACGACCCTGGGAAGAATCATTTCCACTAGACTGCTCCTGCTCTTCTGCACTGTCAGGTACCTGTAAAGAAAATACATGATTTAACACATGTCTAGTATTGACAGTCAATACATACCAATCATTAAATCAAATGTGATTACATAATCAGTGTCATGTCCACTTTCGGAAGCTTCAGTGGAGGACATGTTGGAAGAGCAGGCCGCAGTCAAGTGAAACAGTAGAGAAAAAACAGATATGGAAAATTTAACTTGATAAAAGTCAAACACAATGTAGCACAAAAAAAAAAAAAAACAATAAACACCAATACTTACATTACAGGCAGTAGTCCCACAGCTCAGCAGTCAGGCAACACCAGGACGGCTGCAGCACCAGGACGGCAGCAGCACCAGGAAGGCAGCAGCACCAGGACGGCAGCAGCAACAGGATCGGAGCAGCAAACAGTCTACAAGGAAAAGAAAAAAATTAGTACAGAGTACACAAGATGGCAGCGGCAGGACCGGAGCAGCAAAGAGTCTACAAGGAACAGAAAAATATTAGTATAGAGTACAGCCTGCAAACACAAACAGACATTTTCAAAGCTTCTATACTTACATCCAGCAGCACCAGGACGGCAGCCCCAGGAAGATGGCAGCACCAGAAAGACGGCAGCACCATGAAGATGGCAGCAACAGGAATACGGCAGCAACAGTAAGACGGCAGCAACAGGAAGGAGGCAGCACCAGGAAGGCAGCTGTGGTGTGTGAACAGGTTCCTACAGACATGTTCAATGTGCAAGTAGCCCATGTGTTTCTGGTTCTATAATTGTTCTCTTGTTTCTACAAAACCAGGGAGTCCACCACTCCTTATGGGTAATTTCCATCAAAGCTGCTCCATCCAGCATGTCCACACGGATATTCACTCTCTGAACCCTGCTTATACAGGTACTATACAGATGATCAGGTTTCTAAATACATCAGATAGGGATTATATACATTAGATAGGACTGCTCTATATGGGTATACCTTGACGATTGGTGGAGCAGCTTAGTATGCATTTTTTTGCAAAAAAACGTATCAACTAAATACCCTGTTTTTTTCCATCTTTTGACTAGCACTTGCTTATTACTGTGATTTTTTTACAACAGATTATTTTTGACCTCACTGTGCTCTTTTGTGTCTTCAAGTTTCTTGGTGGTGTGTGAACAGGTTCCTACAGACTTGTTCAATGTGCAAGTAACCCATGTGTTTCTAGCAACAAGAAGGCAGCAGCACCAGGAAGGCGGAAACACCAGGACAGCGGCAGCACTAGGACAGCAGCAACAGGATGGCATCAACAGGATGGCAGCAACAGGACCGGAGGAGCAAACAGTCTACAAGGAACAAAAAAAATTAGCACAGAGTACAGACTGCAAAGACAAACAGACATTTTCAAAGCTTCTATACTTCCATCCAGTGTCTTTTCCTGAGTCTTGTGCTTCCATCCAGAGTCTTGAGAGTAATGGACTACCTGTCTCCAGAACCCCTTTTATACATCAGTGATTTTGTAGGCGTTAACATCATTTCCTGGACATGATTAGTGTGAAGTATGCTTTGCGCATCGAACGCATGCATATGCATGTACTTGCGTAACAATGCATTCCCATAGACAGTAATGCATTTTTTATGCACTTAACCGCAATCATCCGCATGCGGATGATTTTGCAATATTTGATGCCTCAAAAATGCCACATGTTGCGTTCGCCGGACACCGCTGCAAACCGCGAAACGACGCATGCATATGCACGCAAAGGCATGTCCCCGCGTACACCATGTTAAAGATATGTACTAATGACGCATGTGGATGTATGCGGATCGTACATAGCAGAAAGAAACGCTAATGTGACCCTGGCCTTATTGAGTGCCCCAAACAGAAATAGTCTAAAGTATGTCACCATTCCAAACCTTAATCTGTGTCATGACCATCCTATTTTAAAGTGGCTGTTGGACACCTAGTGGTTGGGAGATAAACTTGAAGTAATGCTTTAGTACATACAGGACTAAAAGTTGTTAATCTGCCATGACAGATTGATTGTGAGCAGCTAATGAGTTGGGAGACACAGCTGCACACAATATCTCCACCCCTGGGTGTGGTTCGCTTTGTAAATTGAGAGCTGTTTGTCTCACATAGGTCTGTGTGTATGGAGGCGTGCAGATCTCCTGGTTTGAATGCCTGTGCTAAAATGACTAAGAAGCTGGACTCTAAAGGTACCTTCACACTAAACGATATCGCTAGCAATCCGTGACGTTGCAGCGTCCTCGCTAGCGATATCGTTTAGTTTGACACGCAGCAGCGATCTGAATCCTGCCGTGATGTCGTTGGTCGGGGCTAGAGGGCCAGACCTTTCTTTAGTCGCTGGCTCTCCCGCTGACATCGCTGAATCGGCGTGTGTGACACCGATTCAGCGATGTCTTCGCTGGTAACCAGGGTAAATATCGGGTTACTAAGCGCAGGGCCGCGCTTAGTAACCCAATGTTTACCCTGGTTACCATCCTAAAAGTAAAAAAAACAAACGCTACATACTTACCTACCGCTGTCTGTCCCCGGCGCTTTGCTTCTCTGCTCTGGCTGTGAGCACAGCGGCCGGAAAGCAGAGCGGTGACGTCACCGCTCTGCTTTCCGGCTGCCCGGCGCTCACAGCCAGAGCAGAGAAGCAAAGCGCCGGGGACAGACAGCGGTAGGTAAGTATGTAGCGTTTGTTTTTTTTACTTTTAGGATGGTAACCAGGGTAAACATCGGGTTACTAAGCGCGGCCCTGCGCTTAGTAACCCGATGTTTACCCTGGTTACCGGCATCGTTGGTCGCTGGAGAGCGGTCTGTGTGATAGCTCTCCAGCGACCAAACAGCGACGCTGCAGCGATCCGGATCGTTGTCTGGATCGCTGCAGCGTCGTTTAGTGTGAAGGTACCTTAAGCCAGGTGAGCTTACCAACCCTATTTCATGGATTTGCTACTTTGTTACATCTGGTGATGTGGTTTATGAGGACTACAATAAACCAGTCTGACATTAAATAGAAACAGTTCCTGTGTCTACCTCTTTAAGAAGCCAAGTAAGTTGACCTGCCACACCATGTAGAAGCTTATCATAATAAGCGCTTATTCAGATGACTGTAATATTTCGAGAGCTATCCATCGGTTTTATGGATAACACTTGTCTCCATGTTATTACGTGGGGTCGCCCACATGTCGGAATTTTTCCTTGGACAGACGCGGTCTGAGGGAAAAAATTGCTACATGCCATAGTTTGATCCGTTATTCTGATCACACTCTACCATGCAAGTGAATGACTCCATGGGGACCATTGGACTGCACTCGGATGACATATGTGTACAGTTCCATTTCCACTGTCATCTACAACTGCTCTAATGGTAATAATAATATTACCACTATTCAGCTCTCAGCACTTTCATTGTTATTTACACTAATTAGGGAAGGATTTTTTCATCTTAATTATTCCCCCTTTTATTTAATCTTTTCATAATAATTAAACTAAAAAAAAACTTTTGGGTGGGGATATCTTGATTATTTTAACTAATTCATATTTTACATTACATATTTCTATCCTACCTAAATCAGACATGGCAGCCCAAGTTCCAGGAGAAAATAGCTCTGACAATACGCCAGCTGTGAAAATCAATTCTGTGCAAGGTCTAGTGAAAGCATGCAGCTTGTCGATGTGACTTGGCTCCTGCTTATCCTCCATTATATATTCATCACTCATTTAAGTGATGTAAATGGACAGCTAAGGAAGATAGAAAAAGTAAATGACTATTTCTGCCTTCTGTATTGGATGTCTAGCCGCAACTGATATTCAGGTACATCACCCACTGTAGAAAAACCTTCCACTCAGTTGTTATTCTAAAGCACCGTGTTCGAATTACCAGTCTTGAATGGGGTATTTCCAGAAACTGTTTCTCTTAAATATTCCCCCAAAATACTCCACGTTATCTTGCTTTATTCTCCATAATGCATTTCTTCTAGTATTGGATATTTTCTTCGCACTGTGCAGCAAGGTGATGCATGCATTGTCTGACCGTCCTCACCATTCAGTGCATGCATGTGCTGTGCTACTGCCTGGTACAGAGCCTATGTGCTTGTTGGAATTATACTTTCTTAGGCCTGTCCCACACGTCCAGATAATTCCGGTACCGGAAAAATCAGTACCGGAGTTATCCGTGTCCGTGTGCTCACATGGCACATCAGTGTGGCACACGTGCGGCAGCCGTGTGCCATCCGTTTGCCGACTGGGTACCACACGCACCATGCAGGAGACAGCGCTAGAGTTAAGCACTGTCCCCTGCTTTGGGTGCTGAATCCAGAATTCATTCCTTCTTCCCAGCAGCGTTCGCTGGAGAGAAGGAATGAAAAATAATTTTTAAAAAATTGTTTCTGTTGTTAAAATAAAGTTCCCGGTAATCTCCCCCCTCCCACCCCCTGTGCGCCTGCCCGCTGGCATTAAAATACTTACCCAGCTCCATCGGTGCTTCCATCCTCTCAGCATCGCAGCTCTTCCTGTATGAGCGCTCACGTGGTGCTGCTTATTACAGTGATGAATATGCGGCTCCACCCCTATGGGAGGTGGAGCCGCATATTCATCACTGTAATGTGCGGCACCACGTGAGCGCTCATACAGGAAGAGCTGTGACGCTGAGAGGATGGAAGCGCCGAGGGAGCTGGGTAAGTATTTTAATGCCAGTGGACGGGTGCACAGGGGGTGGGAGGGGGAGATTACCGGGAACTTTATTTTAACAACAAAAATTTTAAAAAAATATATATTTTTCATTCCTTCTCTCCAGTGAACGCTGCTGGAGAGAAGAAATGAATGGGGCTTCAGCACCACAAGCTGGGGGGACAGCGCTTACAGTAGCGCTGTCTCCTGCATGGCACACGGACTGCACACGGACAGCATCCGTGTGCGGTACGTGTTTTACATGGATCCATTGACTTTAATGGGTCCGTGTGATCCGTGCGTTCCCACAAACACTGACATGTCTCCGTGTTTTTCAAACGGACACACGGTCCGTGAAAACACGCTGACATGTGCAGAGACACATTGATTTTAATGTGTCTACGTGAGTCAGTGTCTCCGGTACGTGAGGAAACTGACACCTCACGTATCGGAGCCACTGACATGTGAAACCAGCCTTAGTTGCAAAAACCATGTTCAGCTATGCAGGTCTGATCACCATACTAGTTGCCTACATGAAAGGACCTAAAAATAATTTTTTTTTGGGCTCATACTGCTTCAGTCCAAGTTTCCATATGGTTTGTCTGCAAACCGAGCATAGATACTTTGTACTACTTTATAGTCTCCATATAAGGGAAGGTGCAAACGACCGTATGTTCTCCATCCGAGAAAAATCGGTCTGAATATGCTAATCGCACTCTGATCACACTCTAATCAGAGCTTGATCAGAGTGGGATTTGATTTTCCTCAAAGTGGAGAAAAAACAAGTTTTCTCTCCTTCTCTGTGTCAGTCCTTGAAAATTGGATCACACTCGATTTTTTTCTATAGACCTATAAAGTTGACTGGGTGAGTGCTGTAGATTCTCAGAGGCAAATCATGCATGCTGTGATTTTTTTTCCTCTGACCAAATTGGTCTAGAGCACATCCCCACAGAATAATATGGGGATGAGCGCTATCTATCAAAAGGATGGAAAGCATTCATTGGAGTTATACGGTCGTCTGCACGAGCCCTACGAGTATGACTCAAGTTCCATTTCATTTTTTTTTTCATTTTAGTGCAAATAGTAAAGTTAGAAATATATGCTGAGAACGTTGTAAAAAAAAACCTAATTCAAGAAAAAAATTACTTTAATTTTTGATATAATGTCAAAGGTGTAGGCGTGAAGAACATTTTGCAAGTTTTTTTTTGATCATTAAAATTGTACGAAATGCAATTAAAAGCCGATACTGCATGAGAAATTCTGGCAGTTTCCTGAATGTGTCACAGAAGTGATAAGCTACACAGATGTCGTTTTATCGGCACAGTGTGGACTATTTATTTTTAGGAGTGTACATTTTTTCTCTTTATGGGTGATATTCCCCTGAGCTGCAGCTGGGTTAGGTAATTTATTCAGGAAATATGTTTATTTTTACATTTACAGGAGTTGGAGCTTGTGTAACAGAGTTATTCAGAATCATTTTACTGGAAGATTGTAGCAGAGCGAAACTTATACTCTATACTTGGTATCAAGAGGTCTAATAAGGAACTTCATTACAATCTGCAAGTGTATAATAAAGCACTGTGTAATTATGTACATTATAGGAACTGGTAAATGGAAATTAAAGATTTTGTGACACAGGAATGAATGTAATGGCAAAAAAAGTAAAAAGAACGAAAAGAATAGAATTGTCATGATATCCAGTACGCTTCATTACTGGAGATCATCATAGCAGTTGTGGAAAATAATCATAAAAGGGCAAAACACAATGAATTCATTCTCAAAAAGGTTTTAGGACTCTCAGCAGAAGAAACTCCCAAATACATCTCTGCATAATACATGAAAGAGCCACTTTGAGACAAAAGCACCTTAAAGCGGGTTTTCCCCAAACAAAAGTTAATTTTAATCAATAGATTTGGAATAATAATTTCCACAATTGGGTGTCTTTAAATAAAATGTTCCTGTGCTGTGATAATCTTATAAATGTGCCCCTGCTGTGTACTGTGTAATGGCTGTGTCTGACTCTACAGGAACATGGTCTGATCATACCACAGCTCCTGGGCAGGGGGGAAGCAAAAGAGAGTATACAGACAGTATAGCATTGGGTCTCAGGTGATTCTTTTTGTGGGGTAAAACAATTCTCTGCTTGTTTTTAAATAATATTTTATTTTACAGAAAGATTTATTTGCGATCCTGTGCTGTAATGTCTGTTCACTTCATTCCCTCCTCCCCTGGCCAGGAGCTGTGGTATGATCAGACCATGTTCCTGTACAGCCATTACACAGTACACAGCAGGGACACATAAGATTATCTCAGCACAGGAACATTTCATTGTAACACATCCAATTGTGGAAATTATTATTATTCCAAGATCTATTGATTAAAATGAACTTTTGTTTGTTGGAAAACCCCTTTAATGCTGGTATTTATTAGATGCAAATAAGCAATTAGATCAGAGAATGCTCTAAATACAACATGAATTTGGAAGAGTTCTTCACCACTCTTGGAGCCTCTTTATAAAGTATGAGTGTGGAGTTTAAAAGGGTTGTCCACTACTAGGACTATCCCTTCTTAAACTAAATGTTTGGCCCCGATAAAATAATAAAAGTTATACTCACCTCCTGCGCCAGCGCTATTCCTGTGGCGTCAGCACTCGCTCTCCTCGGGGCCATGATGCGGTGTTGTGACATGTGACGTCGGCACCCAATCAGCTCTGTCATCAGTGTCTCCTCCTTTGGACAAACTTAACATAAGAGGAAGCCAGAGCTGCAGCTCATCCCGGACATCCTTTCCTATTCAGTTTGTCCAAAGTTGGAGACAGTGACGCCAGTGCTGATTGAGTGTCGGCATCGTGTGTCACAACACCGCATCACAGCCCCAGGGAGAGCGAGATCCGACATTGCTGGAGATGGCGTGGAAGGTGAATATAGGCTTTATTATTTTATAGGGGTGGAGCATTCAGTTTAAAAAGGGGTTGTCCTAGTAGTGGAAGGATACTGTCAGCTACCAGCACTCTTAGTGGTGCCCTGTATTGTAACATGCTGATTGACAGAAACTTCGTGTTCAGACATCATTTCACGGTGACTTCGAAAAGTGGCAAACAGCTCTCTAAATGCTGGTCCACTCCTGAAGCATGATTTGCCTCCACTGATCAAATTGCTCAAAAGGATGAGAATTAAAAAGATTATACTAGTAACAAAAACAGTACCAATATTATCTTACGTCTTATGTTGCAGTCCTCTTGACTTAAATGGGCATTCCCATCTCCAAGATTCGATCCCAATATGTACTAGGTGTAATAATAATAATAATTTTAGCAAATACCTCCAATTAGAATTCTGATTAGCTATGTTGCTTACCTAGGTTACTTAGGTATCCATGGTTATGAACCCTCATATAGTGACAGCTAGTTAGTTGTTAGTGGTTGTAACCATGGATACCTAAGTTACTACAATTGCGCTGCATATGGGATAAGTGACATAGCTTATCAGAAGAACTATGCTACATTACTAATTGGAGGTATTTACTAGTATTATTATTATGACTACTACTACATATTGAGAGTGGATCTTGGTAATGGGAATACTCCTTTAAATCGAAGTTGTAATTGCAGACATAGCCAATAAGGGTATGTGCACACGTCAGGTTTTTTTCCTGACAAAATCCGGAGATTTCTGGCAGAAAATCGCATTTTTTTCCGCGCGGATTTCTTGCGTTTTTTGCGCATTTTTGGCGCGGTTTTTGCACGGATTTTTTGCGGATTTTTTGCGTTTTTTTTTTTTTTTTTTTCCCTGAATGCATGAAATCCGCAAAAAATCCGCAAAAAGAATGAGCATGGCCATTCTTTTTGCGGATTGCGTTTTTTTTGCGGAAAAAAACGCATACATCTGCACAAAAAATGCGGAATGCATTCTAAATGATAGGATGCATAATTTGAGCGTTTTTATGCAGATTTATAGCGTTTTTATAGCGAAATTCCGCAAAAAAAACGCGAAAAATCCGGACGTGTGCACATACCCTAAAAAGGACTGGAACTGTTTCTGAAAAAAAGATGTTTTTTCTCTGATCCCAAACAACTCATTGAAATAACTGTGCTCTTTTCACATTGTTTTTTTTTAAATTTTTTTAGGTTTTCCATTACTACTGAGATATTACTATGCATAGAATACATTTACACAAGATACAAATTCACCAATTTGCTTTTCATTTTATGAACCTTTATGCTTTGGGTAAATGGATAAACCTATATCAGATGATCTTTTGAGAAGATTCTGGAATAATCCATTAATTTATTCTATTGTATGGAATATCCAGTCCGTGAAATTCATCTATCTCTACTACAGCCGGCTTCCAGTTTGATTTGAACTTAGTCCTGACAACAATGACAGTGCTAACTACCAAAGTGTTTGTATTTAATATTCAGTTTTAATATGCATTTAAGAGCCATAGTCATAAACATAAGAAAATATTAAAGGGGTTGTTGACGGCCCCCTCAACCCTATCCTGGTATGCATGGCTCCCTCAACCCTATCCTGTTATGCATGGCGCTCTCATCCCTATCCTGGTATGCATGGCCTCCTCATCCCTATCCTGGTCTGCATGGCCCCCTCATCCCTATCCTGTTATGCATGGCACTCTCATCCCTATCCTGGTATGCATGGTCTCCTCATCCCTATACTTTTATGCGTGGCGCTCTCATCCCTAACCTGGTATGCATGGCACCCTTATCTCTATCCTTGTATGCATGGCCTCCATCAGAAAAACATAAAACAAAAAATCTTACTTACCTTTACTGCGCTCCCTTGCAGCACCTTGTTCTGATGCCAGTACCTGAGTTATGCTTGTAAGCGTCGCATGGCAAGGATGCCATACTCTGCTTACAAGCAGAGGACAGCTGCTGGAATACTCACTGCTCTTCATGCCAGGGCTATGTGCGTGGAGAGCAGTGAGACTTCATTGCTATTTAGTAATGGGGCCTGTAGCAGCAGCCGCCGACTTCCTGCAGTGGCCAGGTGATCACACGTGGCCGCTACTTAAGGGAATGCTTATTCAGTGCCATCCATGAGTGGAGAGAAGTGAATATTCATTTCTCTTAAATAGTGGGAACACGTGATCGCCCGACAGCTCTTAAGCAGCGGGCACAGGCTTTAGCGGCAGCAGCTGACTCCTGCCTCCTGTGACCTGCTGCTCGCCTCCATCTTGTGGGACCCTCACTCAAGCATAAGCTGATGGGGGCTTTTTCAGCTGAAAATCTCAGCTTGAGTATATACAGAACTATAAAACTCAAAACAATATGCAAATCTATCATATCAATATTCTAAATTTTGAATTCAAGTTCATTAAGCTTAAAAAGTTATTTTCAATTTTTTAATAGTTAAAATTGCAAACTTCTTGTAAAAACTATTATTTATATTCATCTTTGTTGAAAAACATGGAGATTTTTTATTTTATTTGCACTGCTTATTAACCATCACTGCACTGCTTACCATGTCTTTCTGTTAAGCTATATTCACAGGATGAATGAGTATTTGGTGAGTTTTTGATGTTACATATTTTTTGTATCTATTATGTAAATTAGGTTGCTTGCAGTTTTTTCATTATGTTTTTGATTGTTTTTTTTACTTGCATTTTTATTGCTTTCTTAATGCTGCACCTTGTCTCTGTTTGGTGTGTCAAGTCTTAAATAAAGCTGCATTGTCTCTGATACTTCCTGGTATTTGACTTTGTCAAAACTGTATTCATATAGTGGTTTAAATGAGTTTTTTTTTACCTGTGATTTTTCTACATTTAATGCAGTTGTATGGCGAAAATCTAAAAATAAAAGTGACATGTTGCAGATTTCAAAACTGTCCTTCAAGTCAGTTTTTCCAGTGTAAAAAAAAAAAAAAAAGGCTTACCGGGCATAAGATTTCTGTAAATCCCATTGACTTTTTTGAAACTGTAAGATGCTGCTTTTTTTGTAAAGTGAAAATACACAGCGTCAAAAAAGTACCAAAAAACTCATCGTAACAGTAAGTTAACCTTAAACTTTTTAAGCAGCACTCTGAAACTGGCCAGATTGTTGGATCCATCCAACTTCAGTACCATTGTAGCCCTCTCATGCCGTACAGGCAATACTGCCTCTGCTTGCAGCATTAGAAAGTGCACAGTTCATGACAGCGGCAATAATGCTATTGTTTCGAACTGTCAATTAATTAGAAGAGAACTGCCTTCCGGTAAGCAGGAGGCCTGGTGTCGGGGGATCCCTGTGCTCTTGAAAAGATGAGAAATTTTTCTTTAAACTCATTCCCTAGACCTGTGATTTAGTTTCCTAAAATGCCTTGCCAGTAGAATTTTTTAATGAAAAATCACATAAAACGATATAGAAAAGCAAAAGGTGAAACACAATTTAATAAAGCTGTCCTTCCATCAGCTTTGTGATGTGATTATTTTAGAGCTTGTTTCATAAATAATACAGTCTCGCATAATGCTTGCTACATTTCCCTCAATAGCTTTCAAGTGCCTCCAGTGCTCTAAACAAAGTGTCCAAATGCCATTATTTTATATAAAAAAATGTCTGTTTTATTCCCATGAATATAAAATGTGACATTTCACTAAAATGGAGAACAGTTAATAATAGCTTTTCAGTTAATATTAGGAATTTGTTTTTCTTGTTTTTATCTCAGCCACACATTTTAAAATATTTAACTGGTGTTATGTTACTCACAAAAAAGTGGTTCTCACAAATCGATCTTGAAAGCTATACTAAGTTGCCTGCACTATTGTCTGATATCACATCTCAACTTTAGTGCACAGACAAAATTGAACAATTGTATTCACTGAGAGAATATTAACCCCTTCAAGACCCAGCCTATTTTGACCTTAAAGACCTTGCCGTTTTTTGCAATTCTGACCAGTGTCCCTTTATGAGGTAATAACTCAGGAACGCTTCAACGGATCCTAGCGGTTCTGAGATTGTTTTTTCGTGACATATTGGGCTTCATGTTAGTGGTAAATTTAGGTCAATAAATTCTGCATTTATTTGTGATAAACACGGAAATTTGGCGAAAATTTTGAAAATTTCGCAATTTTCACATTTTGAATTTTTATTCTGTTAAACCAGAGAGATATGTGACACAAAATAGTTAATAAATAACATTTCCCACATGTTTACTTTACATCAGCACAATTTTGGAAACAAAATTTTTTTTTGTTAGGAAGTTATAAGGGTTAAAATTCGACCAGCGATTTGTCATTTTTACAACGAAATTTACAAAACCATTTTTTTTAGGGACCACCTCACATTTGAAGTCAGTTTGAGGGGTCTATATGGCTGAAAATACCCAAAAGTGACACCATTCTAAAAACTGCACCCCTCAAGGTACTCAAAACCACATTCAAGAAGTTTATTAACCCTTCAGGTGCTTCACAGCAGCAGAAGCAACATGGAAGGAAAAAATGAACATTTAACTTTTTAGTCACAAAAATTATCTTTTAGCAACAATTTTTTTATTTTCCCAATGGTAAAAGGAGAAACTGAACCACGAAAGTTGTTGTCCAATTTGTCCTGAGTACGCTGATACCTCATATGTGGGGGTAAACCACTGTTTTGGCGCACGGCAGGGCTTGGAAGGGAAGGAGCGCCATTTGACTTTTTGAATCAAAAATTGGCTCCACTCTTTAGCGGACACCATGTCACGTTTGGAGAGCCCCCGTGTGCCTAAAAATTGGAGCTCCCCCACAAGTGACCCCATTTTGGAAACTAGACGCCCCAAGGAACTTATCTAGATGCATAGTGAGCACTTTGAACCCCCAGGTGCTTCACAAATTGATCCGTAAAAATGAAAAAGTACTTTTTTTTCACAAAAAAATTCTTTTAGCCTCAATTTTTTCATTTTCACATGGGCAACAGGATAAAATGGATCCTAAAATGTGTTGGGCAATTTCTCCTGAGTACACCAATACCTCACATGTGGAGGTAAACCACTGTTTGGGCACATGGTAAGGCTCGGAAGGGAAGGAGCGCCATTTGACTTTTTGAATGAAAAATTATTTCCATCGTTAGCGGACACCATGTCGCGTTTGGATAGCTCCTGTGTGCCTAAACATTGGCGCTCCCCCACAAGTGACCCCATTTTGGAAACTAGACCCCCCAAGGAACTAATTTAGATGCCTAGTGAGCACTTTAAACCCTCAGGTGCTTCACAAATTGATCTGTAAAAATGAAAAAGTACTTTTTTTTCACAAAAAAATTCTTTTCGCCTCAATTTTTTCATTTTCACATGGGCAGTAGGATAAAATGGATCATAAAATTTGTTGGGCAATTTCTCCCGAGTACGCCGATACCTCATATGTGGGGGTAAACCACTGTTTGGGCACTCGGCAGGGCTCGGAAGAGAAGGCGCGCCATTTGACTTTTTGAATGGAAAATTAGCTCCAATTGTTAGCGGACACCATGTCGCGTTTGGAGAGCCCCTGTGTGCCTAAACATTGGAGCTCCCGCACAAGTGACCCCATTTTGGAAACTAGACCCCCCAAGGAACTTATCTAGATGCATATTGAGCACTTTAAACCCCCAGGTGCTTCACAGAAGTTTATAACGCAGAGCCATGAAAATAAAAAATAATTTTTCTTTCCTCAAAAATGATTTTTTAGCCTGGAATTTCCTATTTTGCCAAGGATAATAGGAGAAATTGGACCCCAAATATTGTTGTCCAGTTTGTCCTGAGTACGCTGATACCCCATATGTGGGGGTAAACCACTGTTTGGGCGCACGGCAGGGCTCGGAAGGGATGGCACGCCATTTGGCTTTTTAAATGGAAAATTAGCTCCAATCATTAGCGGACACCATGTCACGTTTGGAGAGCCCCTGTGTGCCTAAACATTGGAGATCCCCCAGAAATGACACCATTTTAGAAACTAGACCCCCAAAGGAACTAATCTAGATGTGTGGTGAGGACTTTGAACCCCCAAGTGCTTCACAGAAGTTTATAACGCAGAGCCATGAAAAAAAAAAAAAAAATTATTTTCTCAAAAATGATCTTTTAGCCTGCAATTTTTTATTTTCCCAAGGGTAACAGGAGAAATTTGACCCCAAAAGTTGTTGTCCAGTTTCTCCTGAGTACGCTGATACCCCATATGTGGGGGTAAATCACTGTTTGGGCACATGCCGGGGCTCGGAAGTGAAGTAGTGACGTTTTGAAATGCAGACTTTGATGGAATGCTCTGTGGGCGTCACGTTGCGTTTGCAGAGCCCCTGATGTGGCTTAACAGTAGAAACCCCCCACAAGTGACCCCATTTTGGAAACTAGACCCCCAAAGGAACTTATCTAGATGTGTGGTGAGCACTTTGAACCCCCAAGTGCTTCATAGAAGTTTATAATGCAGAGCCGTGAAAATAATAAATACGTTTTCTTTCCTCAAAAATAATTATTTAGCCCAGAGTTTTTTATTTTTCCCAAGGGTAACAGGAGAAATTTGACCCCAATATTTGTTGTCCAGTTTCTCCTGAGTACGGTGATACCCCATATGTGGGGGTAAACTACTGTTTGGGCACATGCCGGGGCTTGGAATTGAAGTAGTGACGTTTTGAAATGCAGACTTTGATGGAATGCTCTGCGGGCGTCACGTTGCGTTTGCAGAGCCCCTGATGTGCCTAAACAGTAGAAACCCCCCACAAGTGACCCCATTTTGGAAACTAGACCCTGAAAGGAACTTATCTAGATGTGTGGTGAGCACTTTGAACCCCCAAGTGCTTCATAGAAGTTTATAATGCAGAGCCGTGAAAATAATAAATACGTTTTCTTTCCTCAAAAATAATTATTTAGCCCAGAATTTTTTATTTTCCCAAGGGTTACAGGAGAAATTGGACCCCAAAAGTTGTTGTCCAGTTTCTCCTGAGTACGCTGATACCCCATATGTGGGGGTAAACCACTGTTTGGGCACACGTCGGGGCTCAGAAGGGAAGTAGTGACTTTTGAAATGCAGACTTTGATGGAATGGTCTGCGGGTGTCACGTTGCGTTTGCAGAGCCCCTGGTGTGCCTAAACAGTAGAAACCCCCCACAAGTGACCCCATTTTAGAAACTAGACCCCCCAAGGAACTTATCTAGATATGTGGTGAGCACTTTGAACCCCCAAGTGCTTCACAAACGTTTACAACACAGATCCGTGAAAATAAAAAATCATTTTTCTTTCCTCAAAAATTATGTTTTAGCAAGCATTTTTTTAGATTCACAAGGGTAACAGGAGAAATTGGACCCCAGTAATTGTTGCGCAGTTTGTCCTGAGTATGCTGGTACCCCATATGTGGGGGTAAACCACTGTTTGGGCACACGTCAGGGCTCGGAAGTGAGGGAGCACCATTTGACTTTTTGAATACGAGATTGGCTGGAATCAATGGTGGCGCCATGTTGCGTTTGGAGACCCCTGATGTGCCTAAACAGTGGTAACCCCTCAATTCTAACTCCAACACTAACCCCAACACACCCCTAACCCTAATCCCAACTGTAGCCATAATCCTAATCACAACCCTAACCCCAACACACCCCTAACCACAACACTAATTCCAACCCTAACCCTAAGGCTATGTGCCCACGTTGCGGATTCGTGTGAGATATTTCCGCACCATTTTTGAAAAATCTGCGGGTAAAAGGCACTGTGTTTTACCTGCGGATTTTCCGCGGATTTCCAGTGTTTTTTGTGCGGATTTCACCTGCGGATTCCTATTGAGGAACAGGTGTAAAACGCTGCGGAATCCGCACAAAGAATTCACATGCTGCGGAAAATACAACGCAGCGTTCCCGCGCGGTATTTTCCGCATCACGGGCACAGCGGATTTGGTTTTTCATATGTTTACATGGTACTGTAAACCTGATGGAACACTGCTGCGAATCCGCAGCCAAATCCGCACCGTGTGCACATAGCCTAATTCTAAAGGTATGTGCACACGCTGCGGAAAACGCTGCGGATCCGCAGCAGTTTCCCATGAGTGTACAGTTCAATGTAAACCTATGGGAAACAAAAATCGCTGTACACATGCTGCGGAAAAACTGCACGGAAACGCAGCGGTTTACATTCCGCAGCATGTCACTTCTTTGTGCGGATTCCGCAGCGGTTTTACAACTGCTCCAATAGAAAATCGCAATTGTAAAACCGCAGTGAAATGCGCAGAAAAAAACGCGGTAAATCCGCCATAAATCCGCAGCGGTTTAGCACTGCGGATTTATCAAATCCGCAGCGGAAAAATCCGCAGAGGACCAGAATACGTGTGCACATTCCTAACCCTAACCCTACCCCTAACCCTACCCCTAACCCTAACCCTAACCCTACCCCTAACCCTACCCCTACCCCTAACCCTACCCCTACCCCTAACCCTAACCCTACCCCTAACCCTACCCCTAACCCTAACCCTACCCCTAACCCTAACCCTATTCTAACATTAGTGGAAAAAAAAAAATTTCTTTATTTTTTTATTGTCCCTACCTATGGGGGTGACAAAGGGGGGGGGGTCATTTATTATTTTTTTTATTTTGATCACTGAGATAGATTATATCTCAGTGATCAAAATGCACTTTGGAACGAATCTGCCGGCCGGCAGATTCGGCGGGCGCACTGCACATGCGCCCGCCATTTTGGAAGATGGCGGCGCCCGGGAGAAGACGGACGGGACCACGGCTGGATCGGTAAGTATGATAGGGTGGGGGGGGACCACGGGGGGGGGGATCGGAGCACGGGGGGGGGGATCGGAGCACGGGGGGGGGAATCGGAGCGCGGGAGGGGTGGAACGGAGCGCGGGGGGCGTGGAACGGAGCACGGGGGGGCTGGAATGGAGCACGGGGGGGTGGAACGGAGCACGGGGGGGGGGTGGATCGGAGTGCAGGGGGGGTGATTGGAGCACGGGGGGGTGATTGGAGCACGGGGGGAGCGGACACGAGCACGGGGGGGAGCGGAGCACAGGGCGGAGGGGAGCCGGAGCAGTGTACCGGCCAGATCGGGGGGGTGGGGGGGCGATCGGAGGGGTGGGGTGGGGGCACACTAGTATTTCCAGCCATGGCCGATGATATTTCAGCATCGGCCATGGCTGGATTGTAATATTTCACCCGTTATAATGGGTGAAATATTACAAATCGCTCTGATTGGCAGTTTCACTTTCAACAGCCAATCAGAGCGATCGTAGCCACGAGGGGGTGAAGCCACCCCCCCTGGGCTAAACTACCACTCCCCCTGTCCCTGCAGATCGGGTGAAATGGGAGTTAACCCTTTCACCCGATCTGCAGGGACGCGATCTTTCCATGACGCCGCATAGGCGTCATGGGTCGGATTGGCACCGACTTTCATGACGCCTACGTGGCGTCAAAGGTCGGGAAGGGGTTAAGCCAACTGTTTGGTAGTCACTTTGGATATATTGTCAAGATACAGTATATTGAGCACTAAGTTTATTTTCCTCTTGTGAACAGTAAATTCATTTTACAAAGCAGCACCGGCGATTTACAGTCATGTTAATGGAAGTGTGAGGCAAAAAGTCTACAGTTCCCGCAGCCCCCACACTTTATGTAAACTTCTTGATGGTACACTTTTTGGATGGTATGGGGAGCTAAATACCTTTTTGATGCAGGACATTAAATCTGATCCTATGACATACTCTACTTCAAAGGTTATTCTGATATTCATTTATTCAGTTCAAATTGATGTGATGAGAATGGCCAGGGTAGGGAGCAGAGATAAGCAGTAGTGATGAGCGAGTGTACTCGTCGCTCGGGTTTTCCCGAGCACGCTCAGGTGATCGAGTATTTGTTAGTGTTCGGAGATTTAGTTTTCATCCCGGCAGCTGAATGATTTACAGCTATTAGCCAGGCTAAGTACATGTGGGGGTTGCTTGGTTGCTAGGGAATCCCCACATGTAATCAAGCAGGCTACTACTCGCGCATCACTAATAAGTAGTGTTGAGCGATACCGTCCGATACTTGAAAGTATCGGTATCGGATAGTATCGGCCGATACCCGAAAAATATCGGATATCGCCGATACCGATATCCGATACCAATACAAGTCAATGGGACATCAAGTATCGGAAGGTATTCTCATGGTTCCCAGGGTCTGAAGGAGAGGAAACTCTCCTTCAGGCCCTGGGATCCATAGGGATGTGTAAAATAAAGAATTAAAATAAAAAATATTGATATATTTACCTCTCCGGCGGCCCCTGAACTCAGCGCGGGTAACCGGCAGGCTTCTTTGTTCAAAATCAGCGCTTTTAGGACCTGAGAATCACGTCCCGGCTTCTGATTGGTCGCGGGCCGCCCATGTGACCGCCACGCGACCAATCACAAGCCGCGACGTCACCGCAAGCTATTAACGTGCTCATTTTTAAAAATGAGCGCGTTAATGACTTTCAAAGACATAGCGGCTTGTGATTGGTCGCGGCCGCGACCAATCACAAGCCGCTACGTCTTTGAAAGTCATTAACGCGCTCATTTTTAAAAATGAGCGCGTTAATAGCTTGCGGTGACGTCGCGGCTTGTGATTGGTCGCGGCCACGCGATCAATCACAAGCCGCTACGTCTTTGAAAGCCATTAACGCGCTCATTTTTAAAAATGAGCGCGTTAATAGCTTGCGGTGACGTCGCGGCTTGTGATTGGTCGCGGCCACGCGACCAATCACAAGCCGCTACGTCTTTGAAAGCCATTAACGCGCTCATTTTTAAAAATGAGCGCGTTAATAGCTTGCGGTGACGTCGCGGCTTGTGATTGGTCGCGGCCACGTGACCAATCACAAGCCGCTACGTCTTTGAAAGCCATTAACGCGCTCATTTTTCAAAAATGAGCGCGCTAATAGCTTGCGGTGACGTCGCGGCTTGTGATTGGTCGCGTGGCGGTCACATGGGCGGCCCGCGACCAATCAGAAGCCGGGACGTGATTCTCAGGTCCTAAAAGCGCTGATTTTGAACAACGAAGCCTGCCGGTTACCCGCGCTGAGTCCAGGGGCCGCCGGAGAGGTAAATATATCAATATTTTTTATTTTAATTCTTTATTTTACACATCTCTATGTATCCGATACCGATACCCGATACCACAAAAGTATCGGATCTCGGTATCGGAATTCCGATACCGCAAGTATCGGCCGATACCCGATACTTGCGGTATCGGAATGCTCAACACTACTAATAAGCAGACCTCTTAAAATTCTAATTCGTCAACTTGGCTAAATTTTCTCCCAAAAATTTATTTGTGCAATTTCTCAATACTGTAAAGCTCAGAAATTACACATGAGGGAGAGATGAGAGACAGAGAACACTACTGACCATAAAAGCTTACACTTACAGGTAAGAGAGAAGACCCCGCTGACCATAAGAGCTTGCACTCTACAAGATAGAGACAAAGGTTAAGAGAGGACCCCACTGATCATAACAGCTTACACTCAACAGGAGACAGAGAAACACTCAGTGAGTCTAGAGTTGGTAAACGACTCTGCAGTACAAACTGTGCTCCACTGGGATCTGCTGATCTGGGATCTCTCTACCCCAACACATCAGACTCTCGCCTACCATGGAACCCTTCAAAAAGAACCTCAATACATACTTCTTCCGACAAGCCTACAACCTGCAATAACCACCGATCAACCAAACCGCTGCACGACCAGCTCTACCGTCACCTACTGTATCCTCACCCATCCCTTGTAGATTGTGAGCCCTCGTGGGCAGGGTCCTTTCACATCCTGTACCAGTTGTGACTTGTATTGATTAAGTATTGTACTTGTTTATTATTATGTATACTCAGGGCCGGCATCAGCACCCGGTGCACCTGGGCAAGTGCCGGGGCCCTGAGCAGGCGAGGGGCCCACTCGCCTTCAGGGACACCGGCGTGTGCAGTGGACGCTTCATGAGACTGTCTGAGATTGGGCTCTGAGCTCTCCATGAGACGGCACAGACACGAGATTGACTGAGGCGGAGGCTGAATGACGGATATAGGGCACTGAGCACACTGTAAGATGGCAGAGGGGCTGTCAGCGGCTGGAGGAGCAGTTGATGCCAGGCTGCTGTGGCTGCTGCAGGCAGTGAGGATGGAGCCGCAGAGCTCAGGCTCATTCACTGGGCTTCTTACAAGGAGTGGGCCTGCAGCAATGCAGGGCTCCGGGGACGCCCGGTCTGCACTCCGGCGTCTGTAGCAGACGGAGGTACCAGGGTCGGCATGGGAGTGTTGAGCTGCCCCAGGGCTCAGCGCCCTACTGTTGCCCCTTTTGCACCTGGCACTGGGTAAGTCCACACCCATCACAGGGCGCTATTTGCACCCAGCACTTACTATCTTGCGCTGCTGTAAATAGTGACCCCAAACAGCGCCATATATGTGCTGCGACCCTCAATTGTCTGCACCCCTGTATCGTGTGTGATCTTGTAAGTGGGAGCAGACATGGTATAGTGAGAACCCCTATATATCTTTATGTACCCCTAAATGCCTGTCTGTGTGCACCCCCATATAGCTATTTGCACCCAATGCCTGTCCTGTGTCTGTGTGCACCCCCATATATCTTTATGCACCCATTTATGCCTGTCATATGTGTCTGTGTGCACCCCCATATAACTATATGCACCCCCATACGCCTGTCCTATGTGTCTGTGTGCACCCCCATATAACTATATGCACCCTCATACGCCTGTCCTATGTGTCTGTGTGCACCCTATATATGCACCCCTACACTCCTGTCCTATGTGTTTGTGTGCACTCCCATATATCTAAATGCATATATCTAAATGCAACCCTGTTCACCGGTCCTGTGTCTGTGTGCACCCCATATCTCTATATGCACCCCAATACGCCAATCCTGTGCCTGTGCGCATCCCAATATCTTTATGCACCCCTATATTCCTGTACCATGGGCCCCTCATTAAACTGTATGGAGCATTATATGGGCCTCATTATACTGTATGGAGCAATGCATGGGGCTCATCATATACTGGAGCATTATATGGGGCCCATTCTGTGTGGAGCAATTTATGGGGCTCATTATACTGTATTGAGCATTATATTGGGCCCAAACTGTATGGAGCTGATTACACTGTATGAGGCAATGTATGGGGCTGATTATTCTGTATGGAGCAATATATGGGCCTCATAATACTGTATGGAGAAATATACTGTCCGATTTCTGAGCTATTGTAGAATGTACAATAGATATCACTCATGTACTGTAATAAGTGAAATCTTTGGCATTGTACTATGCCTATATTTATCTGCCGTGTCTGTGCATCATGAATTGTGGTATGTGTTAAAGGGGCCCACAGACTTTTCTGCCCGGGGCCCAGAAAAACTTGGAGCCGGCCCTGTGTATACTGCTCTTCACATGTAAAGTGCCATGGAATAAATGGCGCTATAATAATAAATACTACTAATAATAATAATCTGTGATGGCCCAGGTAATGACCACAACTGTATAAGGTATGATAATACGCTAGAAGTCATAGCTGCAGGGCATTATACGGGGCTTGCATGACAATGCAAAACAACATAAGACTGCTCTTTGATGCTTCAGCAATGTGGGATATTTCAGTTTTTCTTTTTTAATAAATATGCCAAAATGTCTATGAATTTTTTTAAAGACCTAGAAATGTTATAGATCCATCATAAAATAAATAAATAAAAATACATATATTATACCAATGAATATATTTCTGTAAAAACAAAAATAAACAAGAACATATTTGTATTCCCATATCCGGAACAACCCGCCCTGAAAACCTGTCTCACTGGTTCACCCCTTCAGTAAAAAGATAAAAGCATGGAACACAACCATGTTTCAACTGCCAGCTAACTGTTCCAGTCTCATATTTCCATGATTCCCTAGTGCCATTACCCATAATAGAGGTACCATGTGACTGCATTGATATGGATCTTATCGGACCCTTGATTTAGTCTGCCAGACGTCACGCCAATATATCCTGGTGGTCATGGATTACGCAATACGCTGCCTGGAAGCAGAATGATTGAGAAACTCTTGCGCCAGGAATATAACCCGAGAGTGAGCCCATTTTTTTTCCTGGATGAGCCTGCCAAAGGAGAGATCCTGATGGATCAAGGACCTCCTTTAATGTCTAAAGTAAAGTGGGAGTTGTGTAAGGTCTACCAGATTACGCAACTCCAGACATCAGTGTATCTTCTGCAAAACCCTAGAGACCGTGCTCAAGAAGGTCATGGAGAATGATGGTCGAAAATGGGATTGCCTACTCCTGTATGTATCTGCTGTTTTTTATTAGGGAAGTTTCACAGGCCTCCACGGGTGTGAAGACACAGCATTGTATCTTAATTAACCAGACGACTATTTTTAGCAAACCAAAAAGTATAGACTACTATCTGTATGTTGGCTTTTGAATTTATGTGTTGGGCAAGAAAACAGACTTTTGCTTGTGTAAGCCTGTTATATTGACATTTCATGTAAAGGTACCTTCACACTGAGTGACGCTGCAGCGATACCGACAACGATGTCGATCGCTGCAGCGTCGCTGTTTGGTCGCTGGAGAGCTGTCACACAGACAGCTCTCCAGCGACCAACGATGCCGGTAACCAGGGTAAACATCGGGTTACTAAGCGCAGGGCTGCGCTTAGTAACCCGATGTTTACCCTGGTTACCAGCGTAAAAGTTAAAAAAACAAACACTACATACTTAAGGTACCGTCACACATAACGATATCATTAACAATATCGTTGCTTTTTGTGACGTAGCAACGATATCGTTAAGGAAATCATTATGTGTGACAGCGACCAACGATCAGGCCCCTGCTGGGAGATCGTTGGTGACGTCACCGCTCTGCTTTCCGGCCGCTGTGCTCACAGTCAGTGCAGAGGAGTGCAGAGAAGCAGAGCGCCGGGGACAGACAGCGGTAAGTAAGTATGTACTGTTTTTTTTTTTTTTACTTTTACGCTGGTAACCAGGGTAAACATCGGGTTACTAAGCGCGGCCCTGCGCTTAGTAACCCAATGTTTTCCCTGGTTACCCGGGAACTTCAGGATCGTTGGTCGCTGGAGAGCTGTCTGTGTGACAGCTCTCCAGCGACCAAACAGCGACGCTGCAGCGATCGACATCGTTGTCGGTATCGCTGCAGTGTCGCTTAGTGTGACGGTACCTTTACCTTCCGCTGTCTGTCCCCCGGCATTCTGCTTCTCTGCGCTGTGTAAGCACAGCGGCCGGAAAGCACAGCGGTGACGTCACTGCTGTGGTCTGCTTTCCGGCTGGCCGGTGCTCACAGTGCAGAGAAGCACAGCGCCGGGGACAGACAGCGGAAGGTAAGTATGTAGTGTTTGTTTTTTTAACTTTTACGCTGGTAACCAGGGTAAACATCAGGTCACTAAGCGTGGCCCTGCGCTTAGTAACCCGATGTTTACCCTGGTTACCAGTGAAGACATCGCTGAATTGGCGTCACACACGCTGATTCAGCGATGTCTGCAGGTAGTCCAGCGACGAAACAAAGTTCGGGACTTTCTGCAGCGACCAACGACATCACAGCAAGATCCTGATCGCTGCTGCCTGTCAAACTGAATGATATCGCTAGCCAGGACGCTGCAACGTCACGGATAGCTAGCGATATCGTTCAGTGTGAAGGTACCTTTACATATTGTCCTCTTATCCTTGATGACTAGTGATGTTTACTGATATGCTAATTATGCATCGTGCAGGCTAGATTGGTGACTTCAAAAACAGAGGAGGAAAGCTATGCAAATGGATTAAACAATCAAGTAATGCTACTTGATATCATCTCCATTCTTACCCTTTATGTCAATACTGAATGAAGGACACTTGTTAAGTATAACAAGAGGTTACATGCCTCTCTATAGAGACACAGAGCGAGACAGCTAGAGATTCTGCTTAGACATCCAAGCATCCAGGGGACCCTACAGGACTGTTGCAAATACATCACGGCTCTATCACAAGGGACACGTATCTATCATTCTACAGGAAACAGTATAAGGGACCTTGGCACCGGTTGGAAGAATAGAGATCTGCTCCACTGACCATCGCTGAACCATGGATATGCTTGGAGAAAGCCTCGATTGGGACCCACTGGTTGCCTGGCTCCATGGAGATGTTCAGAAATGCCATGTTGTTACACTCGGGTCAACTGCCCTTGTACCTGAATGGACTTTCATGTTCCTACACTTGTCATTACCTCCTCTCTTTGTGCGTGCTACAGGTGTGGTAGTCGAACCATTGAGCTCTGAAGTAACAGATGTCATTATCTCGGCGAGTCAGCACAAATGTGAGACTCTGTAATGAGCTGGGACTGTTCTACATGTTATCTGCCTGTTTTATGGTTCAATATTGCATTGCCACGCTTTTACCCTCACCCTGTGGTGACTGAGTAGCATTATGCTCACGTTAAAATGAGTGCGGGCATTCGGTGGGACTATCCCTGGTCCGTGCAGTATCGGCTAGCAGACCTAAGCACCCGCTGACCCCCCCATGTCTCCACAATGGGTTTTTCTCCATTCGAGTTATTGTACGGCCGGTACCCTCGAGGACTTCTGGATATTACAAAGGAGACCTGGCAAGCAGAGGTTACTGAGCATGTGGCCATGATGCAAGAAAGACGTGGTGATGTCTATTCTGAGAGAAAGCATGCAACTTTTCCAGCACGTCAGCTGATTTGAACAGCTGACGTGTGCCCCTAACGTGATCCATCCACAGCTGTTAACATGTTAAATGTGGCTGCCAATCTTTGACAGTGGCATTTAACATTCTCATGCTGGAAGTGCATCACTAATCCCACCCATCAGTGCCCGTGTCACGTGACCGCGGGTTACAAATGGGTTGGCAGACAACACAGGGTCTGCAGCAGACCACTGTGGTTGTAATTGCCAGATTTCTTTGGATTGCCGGATTTCAGTGGGCGGCGCTCATAGTAAGTGAGCATTTCACTTACTCTGTGTAGTACAAGCGATCAGATGATCTCAGTTTCTAGTCTCTCATTGAGACTAATGAAGCACGTAAAAAGTAAAAAAAGTTTTTAAAAATGTTAAAAAAATAAAAAATATCTAAAAGTTCAAATAACCCCCCAATTTGTTTCATTCAAAATAAAACAATAAAAAAATGCACATATTTGTTATGCCCACATTCAGAATCGCCTGATCTATCAATATATAAAACAATTAATCTGATTGGTAAACAAGGTAATGAGAAAAAAGTCAAACTACTAGAATTAAGTTTTTTGGTCGCCGCAACTTTGCATTAAAATGTAGCGATGGGCGAACCCCCTGATGATCGAGATAGGCGGGTTCGCCAGAGTTTTTTGTAAAGTTCGAGCTCAGGGTCGGAGATGACTCAAACTTGCATCTGAACCCCAAGCTTGGACTTTACAGATACAGGATTGGGTGGGGGGCTGTAAAACAAAGCATACAATTAATAATAAACATTAAAATTATAATTAGCGGCCCAGCGATGCGTCCTCCCATCTCACTGTCTTCCATCCGCAAGTACTCCCGGGGCCGCTTATTATCTTCCGGGTTATTCAGGCGCTCGGCAATTTTCGGCCGGCATCGGCAGTATTTGTACGGTGAAGTCAAGGTTCACGAGCACTGCCAGAAAAAGCCGGAGACTGACGAGTGCAGTGAATACCACCGGAAGTTAATGAGCGACCCCGGAAGCAGATGCGGTCGGGAGACAGCGGGATGGGAGGATGCATCGCTGGACAGGTAAGTATAATTATAATTTTTATTATTAATTTTATGCTTTTATAGTCCCTGGACCTGAACTGGACCAAAACTGTAACACGGGTTGCCATGGAAACCCATGTTCGGGACCTTTTGAACGAACGGTACGGGTCTTTAACATAACAGTTTGGGTTTGCCCATCCCTATTAAAATGCAATAATGGGTGATCAAAAGATTGTATCGACACCAAAATGGTATCAATAAAAATGTCAGTTTGGTGTCCAAAAATAAGCCTTCACCTTTCCCAAGATCACGAAAAATGGACACGCTACAGGTCTTGGAAAATGGTGACTTTTTTTTAAGAAACTGGATTTTTTTCACCACTTAAATAAAAAGAACCTATGCATATTTGGAATCTATGAACTTGTAATGACCTGGAGAATCATAATGGCAGGTCAGTATCATCATTTAGTGAACATGGTACAACAGCAAAATAAAAAACAATTGTGGAATTTGAGTTCCTTTCCTGTTTTCCAGTAAACTATATGGCAAAACCAATAGTGTCGTTCAAAAGTACAACTCATCTTGCAAACAAAAAAGCCCTCACATGGCCATATGGATGGAAAAATATAAGTTATGCCTCAAGGAAAAAGGGGAGCAAAAAACGTAAACTCAAAAATGGAAAAACCCAAGGTGGTTAAGGACTTACAAATTCAAAGTTTGAAAAATTGCTCAATTTTCAATTTTTTTGTCAACATTTTTATATTTTCATAAATAAACATAAATCATATGAAACAACTTTTACTACTAACACAAAGTACAATATGTCATGAATAAATATTATCAGAATCACTGGGATATGTTGAAGTGTTCCAGAATTATTACCTCATGAAGTGACATAATTGATAAAAATGGCCTGGTCAGAAAAGTGGAATCAGGCTGGGGGTCGGTTTTGCTACCTCATCTGAGATCCGCGTGATATAGACAAAAAGACCTCTGAATCCAACAATGTATCACTTAGTTTAAGTAAACAACAGCACGCTTCCTGACTAGGGTTGAGCGACCTTGACCTTTTTGGAGTTGAGCCGTGTTTCGCGAAACCCGACTATCTTAGAAGTTGAGTCGAGTGGAATCGGCCGATTATCGCGAAAAGTCGGGTATCGCCCGAAACACGAAACCCAATGCAAGTCAATGGGGGAGCATAGTCGGCAGTGAGTGGAGGCCAGGAAAACATCTACACTGCCCATTTAATGGCAAAAACATCCATTCTTGTTACTGAAGCTTGTCAATCGTAACTTAGCTTATAATAATTGGAAGGCATTTGAAATTGGGGGTCATTTGGCTAAAGTTGTGGGGGGTAGGGCTGGTTCAAGTAATTAGTGGGCCCAGGAAATCTGGAACACGTCACGGCAGTGGAGCAGGGAGAGGTAAGTATTTCAACTTTGCAAGTGCTGTGATCCTGAGCAAGCAGGGGGGGCCCACTAGTTGGCATTGGCACTGGCACAGGGCCCCTCAAAGTACAGCGGTGTGTTTGCACGGCGGGGGCGCCTCCCACCGGCAGCAACACTTTTGCGTACTATGAGAGGCCCTGTGCCAGTGACGTCGCCAACTAGTATTCCTCCCCCCACCTGATGAAGGAACCTGCACTTTCATCTGCACCTTCCTCTTTGTCCCCGTGTAAGGTGGTATGGTATGCGGGAAAAGGAACCTCACTTTCAGCAGGGCCACAATCTTGCTGTGTAGCGTGCACAGGGAATTTTGCGTTATGGGTCAATGTACCAGCAGACTCATCTATCACTGGCTGGGCAATGGGCAGGATGAGGAGGAAACACAGATATAGGCCCAAAGAATAAAGTGGGCTAAATGCAGTTCAAAATTGGTAACACAGGACTAACCAGGGGGCATTGCAGTGGAGGACAACTGGAATGAGAGGCTGACACAGAGAGTAGGCCCAAATCAGTAAGTAGTCGAAATGCAGTTCAAAATTGGCAACTGTAGTAAACAGGCGGCACAGCTTTGTTCAGTGGAGGAGAACAGCAAGGAGCGGCAGACACTGTTAGTAGGCCCCAAACCAACTAGTACGCCAAATGCAGTTGTTCCATTTAACCACTATTTAACAAGAGCCTGAAGATAGAAGCTCAGGAAAAGCAACCTGGAGAACACCTTGGAGTGTAACACACCATCTCTCTACACCCCATACCCAATTTGTAGGCCTAATGCAGTGTAGTTTCCAACAACTACTAAACGAGAGCATGAAGATCGAAGCAATGGCGAGGAAACCTGGGGAACACCTTGGAGTGGAACACACCATCTCTCTACACCCCATACCCAATTTGTAGGCCTAATGCAGCGTAGTTTCCAACAAGTACTAAACAAGAGCATGAAGATCGAAGCAATGGAGAGGAAACCTGGGGAACACCTTGGAGTGGAACACACCATCTCTCTACACCCCATACCCAATTTGTAGGCCTAATGCAGCGTAGTTTCCAACAAGTACTAAACGAGAGCATGAAGATCGAAGCAATGGAGAGGAAACCTGGGGAACACCTTGGAGTGGAACACACCATCTCTCTACACCCCATACCCAATTTGTAGGCCTAATGCAGCGTAGTTTCCAACAAGTACTAAACGAGAGCATGAAGATCGAAGCAATGGAGAGGAAACCTGGGTAACACCTTGGAGTGGAACACACCATCTCTCTACACCCCATACCCATTTTGTAGGCCTAATGCAGTGTAGTTTCCAACAACTACTAAACGAGAGCATGAAGATCGAAGCAATGGAGAGGAAACCTGGGGAACACCTTGGAGTGGAACACACCATCTCTCTACACCCCATACCCATTTTGTAGGCCTAATGCAGTGTAGTTCCCAACAACTACTAAACGAGAGCCTGAAGATAGAAGCTCAGGAAAGGCAACCTGGAGAACACCTTGGAGTGTAACACACCATCTCTCTACACCCCATACCCAATTTGTAGGCTTAATGCAGTGTAGTTTCCAACAACTACTAAACGAGAGCATGAAGATCGAAGCATTGGCGAGGAAACCTGGGGAACACCTTGGAGTGGAACACACCATCTCTCTACACCCCATACCCAATTTGTAGGCCTAATGCAGCGTAGTTTCCAACAAGTACTAAACGAGAGCATGAAGATCGAAGCAATGGAGAGGAAACCTGGGGAACACCTTGGAGTGGAACACACCATCTCTCTACACCCCATACCCATTTTGTAGGCCTAATGCAGTGTAGTTTCCAACAACTACTTAACGAGAGCCTGAAGATAGAAGCTCAGGAAAGGCAACCTGGAGAACACCTTGGAGTGTAACACACCATCTCTCTACACCCCATACCCAATTTGTAGGCCTAATGCAGTCTAGTTTCCAACAACTACTAAACGAGAGCATGAAGATCGAAGCATTGGCGAGGAAACCTGGGGAACACCTTGGAGTGGAACACACCATCTCTCTACACCCCATACCCAATTTGTAGGCCTAATGCAGCGTAGTTTCCAACAAGTACTAAACGAGAGCATGAAGATCGAAGCAATGGAGAGGAAACCTTAGGAACACCTTGGAGTGGAACACACTATCTCTCTACACCCCATACCCATTTTGTAGGCCTAATGCAGTCTAGTTTCCAACAACTACTAAACGAGAGCATGAAGATCGAAGCATTGGCGAGGAAACCTGGGGAACACCTTGGAGTGGAACACACCATCTCTCTACACCCCATACCCAATTTGTAGGCCTAATGCAGCGTAGTTTCCAACAAGTACTAAACGAGAGCATGAAGATCGAAGCAATGGAGAGGAAACCTTAGGAACACCTTGGAGTGGAACACACCATCTCTATACACCCCATACCCATTTTGTAGGCCTAATGCAGTGTAGTTTCCAACAACTACTAAACGAGAGCATGAAGATCGAAGCATTGGCGAGGAAACCTGGGGAACACCTTGGAGTGGAACACACCATCTCTCTACACCCCATACCCAATTTGTAGGCCTAATGCAGCGTAGTTTCCAACAAGTACTAAACGAGAGCATGAAGATCGAAGCAATGGAGAGGAAACCTGGGGAACACCTTGGAGTGGAACACACCATCTCTCTACACCCCATACCCATTTTGTAGGCCTAATGCAGTGTAGTTTCCAACAACTACTTAACGAGAGCCTGAAGATAGAAGCTCAGGAAAGGCAACCTGGAGAACACCTTGGAGTGTAACACACCATCTCTCTACACCCCATACCCAATTCGTAGGCCTAATGCAGTGTAGTTTCCAACAACTACTAAACGAGAGCAGGAAGATCGAAGCATTGGCGAGGAAACCTGGGGAACACCTTGGAGTGGAACACACCATCTCTCTACACCCCATACCCAATTTGTAGGCCTAATGCAGCGTAGTTTCCAACAAGTACTAAACGAGAGCATGAAGATCGAAGCAATGGAGAGGAAACCTGGGGAACACCTTGGAGTGGAACACACCATCTCTCTACACCCCATACCCAATTTGTAGGCCTAATGCAGTCTAGTTTCCAACAACTACTAAACGAGAGCATGAAGATCGAAGCATTGGCGAGGAAACCTGGGGAACACCTTGGAGTGGAACACACCATCTCTCTACACCCCATACCCAATTTGTAGGCCTAATGCAGCGTAGTTTCCAACAAGTACTAAACGAGAGCATGAAGATCGAAGCAATGGAGAGGAAACCTTAGGAACACCTTGGAGTGGAACACACCATCTCTCTACACCCCATACCCATTTTGTAGGCCTAATGCAGTGTAGTTTCCAACAACTACTAAACGAGAGCATGAAGATCGAAGCAATGGAGAGGAAACCTGGGGAACACCTTGGAGTGGAACACACCATCTCTCTACACCCCATACCCATTTTGTAGGCCTAATGCAGTGTAGTTCCCAACAACTACTAAACGAGAGCCTGAAGATAGAAGCTCAGGAAAGGCAACCTAGAGAACACCTTGGAGTGTAACACACCATCTCTCTACACCCCATACCCAATTTTTAGGCCTAATGCAGTGTAGTTTCCAACAACTACTAAACGAGAGCATGAAGATCGAAGCATTGGCGAGGAAACCTGGGGAACACCTTGGAGTGGAACACACCATCTCTCTACACCCCATACCCAATTTGTAGGCCTAATGCAGTGTAGTTTCCAACAACTAGTAAACGAGAGCATGAAGATCGAAGCATTGGCGAGGAAACCTGGGGAACACCTTGGAGTGGAACACACCATCTCTCTACACCCCATACCCAATTTGTAGGCCTAATGCAGCGTAGTTTCCAACAAGTACTAAATGAGAGCATGAAGATCGAAGCAATGGAGAGGAAACCTGGGGAACACCTTGGAGTGGAACACACCATCTCTCTACACCCCATACCCAATTTGTAGGCCTAATGCAGCGTAGCTTCCAACAACTACTAAACGAGAGCATGAAGATCGAAGCAATGGAGAGGAAACCTGGGGAACACCTTGGAGTGGAACACACCATCTCTCTACACCCCATACCCAATTTGTAGGCCTAATGCAGTGTAGTTTCCAACAACTACTAAACGAGAGCCTGAAGATAGTAGCTCAGGAAAGGCAACCTGGAGAACACCTTGGAGTGTAGCACACCATCTCTCTACACCCCATACCCAATTTGTAGGCATAATGCAGTGTAGTTTTCTACAACTACTAAACGAGAGTCGGAAGACCGAAGCAATGTGGACGAAACCTGGGGCACACCTTGGGGCGGCAGACACTGTTAGTAGGCCCTACCAAAGTTGTACCCCCAATGCAGTTTTAAAATTCCTAGAGGCTGAAAACAAGACTATTGACGCTCAGCTTTTTTCAAAGGAACACAGCTGAATTGAGTGGCGCAGACAGACACAGGTAGTAGGCCTTAAACCAAAAATGTGGCTCACTGCAGCTTAAAAAAGTTACAGGGGTACACAGGCAGCGTTGTTCTGGGCAGTGGAGGACAATTTCAATAGTGGACCGCAGACAGACTTTGTACGCCTACTATTAAAAAAAGGATGCTCTATGCAATTAAAAATAGGTTCCAGGGGTCCACGGGCAGCAGTGGTCTGGTCAGTGGACGAGTATTGGAAGGAGGGACCGCAGACAGGCGTAGTTGGCCTAACATAACAAAATTAGGCTGTAGACACTTTAAAATTGGTTCCAGGGGTACACGGGCAGCAGTGGTGTGGTCAGCGGAGGAAAATTTGAATTAGGGACTGCAGACAGACTTTGTAGGCTGTCCCCTGTGGACCATGCATCCAACACATTAACCCAGTGCGCTGTAATGGACACGTAACTTTTTGTGGACATGCCTACTGGTCCATGCGTCTCTTGTCAGGTGCACCTTTCTACTGTTTGATTGCCTGAGTGCTATGACAATGCAGACTTTTTCATGCCGCTGGAGGGCTGGGATGGCTTTTCTCGCAAAAGAAATGTCGACTGGGTAGCTTGAACCGTGGTACAGCGTAGTTCATCTGGGCTTTCTAAATATAAAACAAAGAAAAAAAGGAGGCTCCATGCACTTTCAGCTGGGTTCCAGGGGTACACGGCCAGCATTGGTCTGGTCAGTGGAGAACTATTGGAAGGAAGGACCACAGACAGGCTTCGAAGGCCTAACATAAAAAAATTGGGCTGGCTGTAGGCAATTTTAAATTGGTTCCAGGGGTACACGGGCAGCAGTGGTGTGGTCAGTGGAGGCCTAGTGGAAGGAGTGACCTCAGACAGGCATCGAAGACCTAACATAATAACAGATGGCTGCAGGCAATTTTAAATTGGTTCCAGGGGAACACGGGCAGCAGTGGCCTGGTCAGTGTAGTAGTAGTTGAAAGAACGGACCGCAGACAGGCTTCGAAGGCGTAACATAAAAAAATTGGGCTGGCTGTAGGCAATTTTAAATTGGTTCCAGGGGTACACGGGTAGCAGTGGTGTGGTCAGTGGAGGCCTAGTACAAGGAGTGACCGCAGACAGGCATCGAAGGCCTAACATAATAACAGATGGCTGTAGGCAATTTTAAATTGGTTCCAGGGGAACATGGGCAGCAGTGGCCTGGTCAGTGTAGTAGTAGTAGAAAGAACGGACCGCAGACAGGCTTCGAAGGCCTAACATAAAAAAATTGGGCTGGCTGTAGGCAATTTTAAATTGGTTCCAGGGGAACACGGGCAGCAGTGGTCTGGTCAGTGGAGGCCTAGTGGAAGGAGTGACCGCAGACAGGCATCGAAGGCCTAACATAATAACAGATGGCTGTAGGCAATTTTAAATTGGTTCCAGGGGAACACGGGCAGCAGTGGCCTGGTCAGTGTAGTAGTAGTAGAAAGAACGGACCGCAGACAGGCTTCGAAGGCCTAACATAAAAAAATTGGGCTGGCTGTAGGCAATTTTAAATTGGTTCCAGGGGTACACGGCAGCAGTGGTGTGGTCAGTGGAGGCCTAGTGGAAGGAGTGACCGCAGACAGGCATCGAAGGCCTAACATAATAACAGATGGCTGTAGGCAATTTTAAATTGGTTCCAGGGGAACACGGGCAGCAGTGGCCTGGTCAGTGTAGTAGTAGTTGAAAGAACGGACCGCATACAGGCTTCGAAGGCCTAACATAAAAAAATTGGTCTGGCTGTAGGCAATTTTAAATTGGTTCCAGGGGTACACGGGCAGCAGTGGTGTGGTCAGTGGAGGCCTAGTGGAAGGAGTGACCGCAGACAGGCATCGAAGGCCTAACATAATAACAGATGGCTGTAGGCAATTTTAAATTGGTTCCAGGGGAACATGGGCAGCAGTGGTCTGGTCAGTGGAGGCCTAGTGGAAGGAGTGACCGCAGACAGGCATCGAAGGCCTAACATAATAACAGATGGCTGTAGGCAATTTTAAATTGGTTCCAGGGGAACACGGGCAGCAGTGGCCTGGTCAGTGTAGTAGTAGTTGAAAGAACGGACCGCAGACAGGCTTCGAAGGCCTAACATAAAAAAATTGGGCTGGCTGTAGGCAATTTTAAATTGGTTCCAGGGGAACACGGGCAGCAGTGGTCTGGTCAGTGGAGGCCTAGTGGAAGGAGTGACTAGAAACAGGCATCGAAGGCCTAACATAATAACAGATGGCTGTAGGCAATTTTAAATTGGTTCCAGGGGAACACGGGCAGCAGTGGCCTGGTCAGTGTAGTAGTAGTTGAAAGAACGGACAGCAGACAGGCTTCGAAGGCCTAACATAAAAAATTGGGCTGGCTGTAAGCAATTTTAAATTGGTTCCAGGGGTACACGGGCAGCAGTGGTGTGGTCAGTGGAGGCCTAGTGGAAGGAGTGACCGCAGACAGGCATCGAAGGCCTAACATAATAACAGATGGCTGTAGGCAATTTTAAATTGGTTCCAGGGGAACACGGGCAGCAGTGGTCTGGTCAGTGGAGGCCTAGTGGAAGGAGTGACCACAGACAGGCATCGAAGGCCTAACATAATAACAGATGGCTGTAGGCAATTTTAAATTGGTTCCAGGGGAACACGGGCAGCAGTGGCCTGGTCAGTGTAGTAGTAGTAGAAAGAACGGACCGCAGACAGGCTTCGAAGGCCTAACATAATAAAATTGGGCTGGCTGTAGGCAATTTTAAATTGGTTCCAGGGGAACACGGGCAGCAGTGGTCTGGTCAGTGTAGTAGTAGTTGAAAGAACGGACCGCAGACAGGCTTCGAAGGCGTAACATAAAAAAATTGGGCTGGCTGTAGGCAATTTTAAATTGGTTCCAGGGGTACACGGGCAGCAGTGGCCTGGTCAGTGTAGTAGTAGTTGAAAGAACGGACCGCAGACAGGCTTCGAAGGCCTAACATAAAAAAATTGGGCTGGCTGTAGGCAATTTTAAATTGGTTCCAGGGGAACACGGGCAGCAGTGGTCTGGTCAGTGGAGGCCTAGTAGAAGGAGTGACCGCAGACAGGCATCGAAGGCCTAACATAATAACAGATGGCTGTAGGCAATTTTAAATTGGTTCCAGGGGAACACGGGCAGCAGTGGCCTGGTCAGTGTAGTAGTAGTAGAAAGAACGGACCGCAGACAGGCTTCGAAGGCCTAACATAAAAAAATTGGGCTGGCTGTAGGCAATTTTAAATTGGTTCCAGGGGAACACGGGCAGCAGTGGTCTGGTCAGTGGAGGCCTAGTGGAAGGAGTGACCGCAGACAGGCATCGAAGGCCTAACATAATAACAGATGGCTGTAGGCAATTTTAAATTGGTTCCAGGGGAACATGGGCAGCAGTGGCCTGGTCAGTGTAGTAGTAGTAGAAAGAACGGACCGCAGACAGGCTTCGAAGGCCTAACATAAAAAAATTGGGCTGGCTGTAGGCAATTTTAAATTGGTTCCAGGGGTACACGGGCAGCAGTGGTGTGGTCAGTGGAGGCCTAGTGGAAGGAGTGACCGCAGACAGGCATCGAAGGCCTAACATAATAACAGATGGCTGTAGGCAATTTTAAATTGGTTCCAGGGGAACACGGGCAGCAGTGGCCTGGTCAGTGTAGTAGTAGTTGAAAGAACGGACCGCATACAGGCTTCGAAGGCCTAACATAAAAAAATTGGGCTGGCTGTAGGCAATTTTAAATTGGTTCCAGGGGTACACGGGCAGCAGTGGTGTGGTCAGTGGAGGCCTAGTGGAAGGAGTGACCGCAGACAGGCATCGAAGGCCTAACATAATAACAGATGGCTGTAGGCAATTTTAAATTGGTTCCAGGGGAACACGGGTAGCAGTGGTCTGGTCAGTGGAGGCCTAGTGGAAGGTGTGACCGCAGACAGGCATCGAAGGCCTAACATAATAACAGATGGCTGTAGGCAATTTTAAATTGGTTCCAGGGGAACACGGGCAGCAGTGGCCTGGTCAGTGTAGTAGTAGTAGAAAGAACGGACCGCAGACAGGCTTCGAAGGCCTAACATAAAAAAATTGGGCTGGCTGTAGGCAATTTTAAATTGGTTCCAGGGGAACACGGGCAGCAGTGGTCTGGTCAGTGTAGTAGTAGTTGAAAGAACGGACCGCAGACAGGCTTCGAAGGCGTAACATAAAAATATTGGGCTGGCTGTAGGCAATTTTAAATTGGTTCCAGGGGTACACGGGCAGCAGTGGCCTTGTCAGTGTAGTAGTAGTTGAAAGAACGGACCGCAGACAGGCTTCGAAGGCCTAACATAAAAAAATTGGGCTGGCTGTAGGCAATTTTAAATTGGTTCCAGGGGTACACGGGCAGCAGTGGTGTGGTCAGTGGAGGCCTAGTGGAAGGAGTGACCGCAGACAGGCATCAAAGGCCAAACATAATAACATATGGCTGTAGGCAATTTTAAATTGGTTCCAGGTGAACACGGCCAGCAGTGGCCTGGTCAGCGGAGGATGATTGTAATGAGTGTCTGCCAGTTAGTAGTCCAAAACAATACATAAATGTGAATGTCTCACATTAAAATCCAGCAAAAACACTAAAGGGTGCAATCTTTAGGTACAGGGGTGGGATCCTCTGCGTTGTTTCTGACCTACTAATTTGGCGCAAAGTTTTTACTTTGGTAAATAGAGGACACTGCCCCTGACTATGTTAAGTACCATTATACATGTCAACACAATGGTATTGTCAGTGGCAGGAATGGAAGGATGTCAGCGCATAGTCTAAACATTGGTGGAAGTGTGAGAGATAATTGTGGAAGTGGCAGAGCAATGTTTGACCTGGGGGTGGGTGAACTCTCTTGTGGACGGCGGTAGAGGCCCAGGGCCCCTCATGTTACAACAGTGTGTCTGACGTTGGGTGCGCACCACCACCGCCAGAGACAGTTTATTGTACTATGAGGGACCCAGTGGCAGTGCTGTCGACCAAAAGCGGGCACACCCACCTCTTCAGACAAACAGCACTCTGACGGGTGCTTGCGCCAAGTCGCGATACCACAGCCCCGTGTGGGGAGTTTGGCCATTTAGGGAGGTGTAAACATGTCGTATGCTGGACAATCAGCTGCTGCAAATTAAGACATTTGAAAAGTCATTCACAGTAGTCCACAGGCAAGAGCTTTTCATAGGAAAGCTAGGTGTCGCCCGGGCAAGGTGGGGCAAACGAATTCGAAATCCAGTTGTGGTTCATTTTAATGAATGTTATATCATCAACATTTTGTGTAGCCAGACGAGTCCTTTTTTCGGTTAATATTGAACCTGCAGCACTGAATATTCTTTCTGATAGGACACTAGCTGCCGGGCAAGCAAGCTCCTGCAATGCATATTCAGCCAATTCTGGCCAGGTGTCTAATTTTGATGCCCAGTAATCAAATGGGAATGACGGTTGAGGGAGAACATCGATAAGGGATGAAAAATAGTTTGTTACCATACTGGACAAATGTTGTCTCCTGTCACTTTCAATTGATGCAGCAGTACCTGTCCTGTCTGCGGTCATAGCAAAATCACTCCACAACCTGGTCAGAAAACCCCTCTGTCCAACGCCACTTCTGATGTGTGCACCCCTAACACTCCTGGTCTGCTGCCCCCTGGAGCTCGTGTGAGAACGATCAGGGGCGCTGTGTGCTGGGAATGCCTGAAGCAAACAGTCAACAAGAGTTGATTGTTATGTTGCTAATATTAGTTCCAAGTTCTCATGTGGCATAATATTTTGCAATTTGCCTTTATAGCGAGGATCAAGGAGGCAGGCCAACCAGTAATCGTCATCGTTCATCATTTTAGTAATGCGTGTGTCCCTTTTGAGGATACGCAAGGCATAATCCGCCATGTGGGCCAAAGTTCCAGTTGTCAAATCTGCGGTTGTGCTTGGTTGAGGTGCAGTTGCAGGCAAATCTACGTCACTTGTGTCCCTCAAAAAACCAGAACCCGGCCTTGCCACGCCACCAATTTCCAGTGCCCCCGGGAAAGCTTCCTCATTAAAAATATACTCATCCCCATCATCCTCCTCGTCCTCCACCTCCTCTTCGCCCGCTACCTCGTCCTGTACACTGCCCTGACCAGACAATGGCTGACTGTCATCAAGGCTTTCCTCTTCCTCTGGTGCAGACGCCTGATCCTTTATGTGCGTCAAACTTTGCATCAGCAGACGCATTAGGGGGATGCTCATGCTTATTATGGCGTTGTCTGCACTAACCAGCCGTGTGCATTCCTCAAAACACTGAAGGACTTGACACATGTCTTGTATCTTCGACCACTGCACACCCAACAGCTCCATGTCTGCCATCCTACTGCCTGCCCGTGTATGTGTATCCTCCCACAAAAACATAACAGCCCGCCTCTGTTCGCACAGTCTCTGAAGCATGTGCAGTGTTGAGTTCCACCTTGTTGCAACGTCTATGATTAGGCGATGCTGGGGAAGGTTCAAAGACCGCTGATAGGTCTGCATACGGCTGGAGTGTACAGGCGAACGGCGGATATGTGAGCAAAGTCCACGCACTTTGAGGAGCAGGTCGGAGAAACCAGGATAAGTTTTCAATAAGCACTGCACCACCAGGTTTAAGGTGTGAGCCAGGCAAGGAATGTGTTTCAGTTGGGAAAGGGAGATGGCAGCCATGAAATTCCTTCCATTATCACTCACTACCTTGCCTGCCTCAAGATCTACTGTGCCCAGCCACGACTGCGTTTCTTCCTGCAAGAACTCGGACAGAACTTCCGCGGTGTGTCTGTTGTCGCCCAAACACTTCATAGCCAATAGATCCTGCTGACGCTTGCCAGTAGCTGCCCCATAATGGGACAACTGGTGTGCAACAGTGACAGCTGACGATGGAGTGGTTTGGCGACTGCGGTCTGTGGAAGAGCTCTCGCTTCTGCAGGAGGATGAGGAGGAGGGGGTGCGAACGCCTACAGCAAACTGTTTCCTAGACCGTGGGCTAGGCACAACTATCCCGAAATTGCTGTCCCCTGTGGACCCTGCATCCACCACATTCACCCAGTGTGCCGTGATGGACACGTAATGTCCCTGGCCATGCCTACTGGTCCATGCATCTGTAGTCAGGTGCACCTTTGTACTCACAGATTGCCTGAGTGCATGGACGATGCGCTGTTTAACATGCTGGTGCAGGGCTGGGATGGCTTTTCTGGAAAAAAAGTGTCGACTGGGTAGCTCGTAGCATGGTTCAGCGTACTCCATCAGGGCTTTGAAAGCTTCGCTTTCAACTAACCGGTAGGGCATCATCTCTAACAAGATTAGTCTAGCTATGTGGGCATTCAAACCCTGTGTACGCGGATGCGAGAATAAGTACTTCCTTTTTCTAACCAGAGTCTCATGTAGGGTGAGCTGGACTGGAGAGCTGGAGATCGTGGAACTAGCGGGTGTGCCGGTGGCCATGGCAGACTGAGAGACTGTTGGAGACGGTATTGTTTCCGCCGGTGCCCTAGATGCAGTATTTCCTCCTACAAAACTGGTGATTCCCTGACCCTGACTGCTTTGGGCTGGCAAAGAAACCTGCACAGATACTGCCGGTGGTGCGGAAAATGGTGGCCTTACAGTGACGGAAGGGATGTTGCGTTGCTGACTAGCTTCATTGGCCGAGGGTGCTACAACCTTAAGGGATGTTTGGTAGTTAGTCCAGGCTTGCAAATGCATGGTGGTTAAATGTCTATGCATGCAACTTGTATTGAGACTTTTCAGATTCTGACCTCTGTTTAAGCTAGTTGAACATTTTTGACAGATGACTTTGCGCTGATCAATTGGATGTTGTTTAAAAAAATGCCAGACTGCACTCTTCCTAGCATCGGATCCCTTTTCAGGAATTGCAGACTGAGCTTTAACCGGATGGACACGCTGTCCTCCAACAGTTTTTTGCTTTGCCACGCGTTTTGGGCCAGATACGGGCCCGGCAGATGGAACCTGTTGCGATGTTGATGCCTGCTGCGGCCCCTCCTCCTCCGCTTCAGAACTACTGCCGCCTGCACCCTGTTCCCCCAATGGCTGCCAATCGGGGTCAACAACAGGGTCATCTATTACCTCCTCTTCTACCTCGTGTGCAACTTCGTCTGTGTCACCGTGTCGGTCGGTGGTATAGCGTTCGTGATGGGGCAACATAGTCTCATCAGGGTCTGATTGTGGATCAGTACCCTGAGAGGGCAATGTTGTGGTCTGAGTCAAAGGACCAGCATAGTAGTCTGGCTGTGGCTGTGCATCAGTGCACTCCATGTCAGAATCTACTTGTAATGGGCATGGCCTGTTAACTGTTTCACTTTCTAAGCCAGGGACGGTATGTGTAAAGAGCTCCATGGAGTAACCCGTTGTGTCGCCTGCTGCATCCTTCTCTCTTGTTGTTGTTTTTGCTGAAGAGGACAAGGAAGCGACTTGTCCCTGACCGTGAACATCCACAAACGACGCGCTGCTTTTACATTTACCAGTTTCAGAAGAGGAGGCAAAAGAGCTAGAGGCTGAGTCTGCAAGGTAAGCCAAAACTTGCTGTTGCTGCTCCGGCTTTAAAAGCGGTTTTCCTACTCCCAGAAAAGAGAGCGTTCGAGGCCTTGTGTAGCCAGACGACGAACCTGGCTCCACAGCTCCAGACTTAGGTGGAATATTTTTTTTCCCACGACCACCTGATGCTCCACTACCACTACCATCATTACCAGCTGACAATGAACGCCCACGGCCACGACCTCTTGCACCAGACTTCCTCATTGTTTTAAAAACTTAACCAAAGTAACTTTATTTGTTGCTGTCAAACAACTTACACGGTGAGCTATAACTTCTGTTTGATTTCAATATCCCTTTACAGGTTGGTGATACCACAAGGAAAATCAGGCACAATGTTACACACTCTGTTTTCTGTGGCACCAAATCACAGAGATGCCACACACGCTGTTAGGACTGGCGGAACGCACCAAGAAAGGTGATATAGATGCGTTCGCAGTCCGGGGTCCACCGTGCAGGTGAAAACCTGCTGCTAGTAAATACAGACTATATGGCGGTACACTAAAGTATATACATGTGGGTTCAACCTCACCCAGCGTGAAGAGAGCAATCCTGTTGCGTCACAGGATCGCGGTACCGCACCTAAAGCGCGAGCGAGTAGTCAGCGTACTTAACCCCAACTGGGATTGAAGTCCGATTAGACCCTCGCTGGCACTACACCACAACTGGGTGTGTAAGGAAACTAAGTATAAATATACAAATGCACAGGAGTGCGAGCAATGCCGCACTGACGGACGCTACCAACCACACTGGCTTGGGTATGGAAAGCGCAAGGCAAGCGCACGGCGCCGTACAGGCGGACACAGCAAGAGGACGCTGTAATGTGTGTATCGTGCAGATGATTAGTCGGGCGCTAGATAGCTACCAACATCCGCGAGCAGACAACAACACTAGGGAGGGATATTTAAGAGCTTTCATCCATCGACATACATTCATCTACACACACACATATAACATTATGAGACAATACTAGCGCATGGCCTTGCGGTCATGCGCAGTTTATATAGTTGCAGCACAGGAAGTGGCTACAGCACTTTTGCCCTTCCAAGATCTGCCAAGAGGACCAATGGAATGTGCTGCAGAGCCTGAGCACATGACCCTCGATCTCCAACGGGAGATCTTACCCTGGGCATGCTCAGTACGTGCAGACAAGGACTTAGTCCCAGAGAAGTCCGCTCGCTGCTGACCAGCACTGACTTTAATGGCAGAGACTGGAGAAGCAGCAGCAACTCTTCGCACAGAGTCAGACTGAGCGAGACGCTGGGATCGACGTCCCTGCTGAGCAGACTCCACCGCGGCTGGAGGAGAATGGGAGACCACAGCGGAGACGGATCGAGATTCCCCCTGTGCAGCAGAGGAAACTCGACTCCTAACATTACCCCCCCCCCTAGGGCCCCCCCCTCCTTGGGCCTCGCTACATTCGAAGGCAGCAAAGAGCTGCGGAGCCCGAGTGTGCTCAACAGGCACCCAGGACCTGTCCTCGGGGCCATAACCCTTCCAGTCTACCAAATAAAATTTTTTACCGCGCACCACCTTGCACCCCAAAATAGCGTTCACCTCATAATCGTCCGTAGACGAACCCGATGTCCCAGCAGATGACTCGGAAAACCGGGACATATACACGGGTTTCAAGAGGGACACATGAAAGGTGTCGGTGATACCCAGGCGTGGCGGAAGGGCCAAACGATAGACCACAGGATTAACCTGCTCGAGGACCTAGAATGGGCCCAAGTAGCGAGGAGCAAATTTAGTGGACTCAACTCGCAGCCTGATGTTACGGGCGGAGAGCCACACCAAGTCGCCAGGAGCAAATGTCGGAGCGGGGCGCCGATGAGCATCGGCGGAGGACCTCATTCTCTCCTTAGAGGCCCGAATGGCATCCTGAGTGCGGTCCCAAATATCCCGTGCCTCCACAGCCCAGTCTGCCACCCTGGAGTCGGCGGAAGACACGGGCATAGGCACAGGTACCCGTGGATGCTGACCATAGTTGAGGAGGAATGGGGTTTGTCCAGTGGAATCGGCTACGGCGTTGTTCAGTGCAAACTCTGCCCATGATAGCAAGGATGCCCAGTCATCCTGCCTGGCTGAAACAAAATGTCGCAGGTATGTGACCAAGGTCTGGTTGGCCCTCTCTACCAACCCATTCGTCTCGGGATGATAAGCGGAAGAGAGATTCAACTCAATACTGAGAAGACGACAGAGCTCTCTCCAGAACCGAGACGCAAACTGGGGACCCCGGTCACTGACAATTTTGTCTGGCATACCATGCAGGCGGAAGATATGTCTAATGAACAACGCTGCCAAGGCCCGTGCAGAAGGTAACCGCGGCAGCGGCACCAAATGCACCATTTTTGAGAAATGATCGGTGATGACCCAAATGATGGTACAGCCGCGAGACTTGGGCAAACCCACAACAAAGTCCATCCCGACCATCTCCCAGGGCCTATCTGCCACCGGCAAGGGATAGAGCAAACCAGCTGGCCTTTGACGCGGAGATTTATTTTTGGCGCAGGAGACACACGCCAGAACATAATCCCTGACATCCCGGACCATATGCGGCCACCAGTACGTCCTCGCCAGTAGCTCAGATGTTCTCTTTGTCCCAAAGTGTCCACCCACCCTGGACGAATGAGCCCAAGAGAGAACCTCCGATCGCAAATTAATGGGCACAAAAGTCTTGCCCGGAGACACAGACTCTAGCGAAACCGGCGCCACGGTTCTCAGGCTCTCGGAAGGGACAATAAGCCGAGGCTCCTCTTCCTCCTCCTCAGTTGACATAAGGGAGCGAGAGAGAGCGTCAGCACGGATGTTCTTCTCCCCGGCGAGATAATGAAGGGAAAAGTGGAACCGGGAGAAGAACAGGGACCATCTGGCCTGGCGAGAATTTAGCCGCTGGGCTGTCTGCAAATAGACCAAATTTTTGTGGTCTGTGTAAACTTGGAAGGGAAACCGCGCACCTTCCAGAAGCTGTCTCCACTCCGAAAAGGCCAACTTCATTGCTAGCAACTCCCTGTCCCCGATGGAGTAGTTCCTCTCCGCTGGCGAGAAGGTCTTGGAGAAGAAGAAGCATGGATGCCTCCGAGCTTGAGCATCCTTTTGGTAGAGGACTGCTCCAGCACCAACGGACGAGGCATCCACCTCCATTAGGAATGGCTTATCCACATCGGGACAATGTAAGATGGGAGCACTAGCAAAGTGGGACTTAATAGAAGTGAAGGCCTTGGAGACCTCTTCCGACCACAATTTGGGATTCGCTCCCTTCTTGGTGAGGGCTACCAAGGGAGCTACCAGAGTTGAGAAGTGGGGAATGAACTGGTGGTAACAGTTTATGAACCCCATAAAGCGCTGCACCGCTTTAAGAGAATGGGGCTCTTGCCAGTCCATCACAGCCTGTAGTTTGGCAGGATCCATAGCCAATCCCTGGGCGGAGATGATATAGCCCAGGAAAGGTAAAGACTCCTGCTCAAACACACACTTCTCCAACATTGCATAAAGAGAGTTTGCCCGTAGGAGGTCGAAGACTCTGCCAACATCTCTCCGGTGGGAGTCAATATCTGGAGAAAAGATGAGAATATCATCCAGATAGACTACAACCGAGGTGGAAAGCATATCCCGGAAGATGTCGTTGACAAAGTCTTGGAAAACGGCAGGTGCATTACAGAGCCCGAAGGGCATCACCAGATACTCATAGTGCCCATCTCTGGTGTTAAATGCCGTTTTCCACTCGTCCCTCTCATGGATGCGAATCAGGTTATAAGCACCCCGCAGATCTAGTTTAGTAAACACTCTAGCTCCCCGAAGCCTATCGAAAAGCTCAGATATCAACGGCAAAGGGTACTTGTTCTTAACTGTGATAGCATTAAGACCCCTGTAGTCTATGCATGGACGTAGTTCTCCATTCTTCTTCTGCACGAAAAAGAACCCTGCCCCAGCAGGTGACACTGACTTCCTGATGAACCCTCTTGCCAGATTCTCTTGTATGTACTGAGACATTGCCTCCGTTTCCGGGAGAGATAATGGATAGACTCGACCCCGGGGAGGCTCAGCACCAGGCAAGAGATCAATAGGACAGTCATAGGGGCGATGGGGCGGAAGAGTCTCCGCTGCCTTTTTGGAGAACACGTCTGCATAAGACCAATATTGCTTGGGGAGAGAGGAGAGATCTGCGGGTACCTCTGTAGTAGTAACCTGAACGCACTCTCGATGACACCTGTTCCCACAAGATTCACCCTATCCCAGAATTCTGCCTGAGGACCACTCGATGTGAGGAGAGTGGTACCGTAACCAAGGTATCCCCAAGAGAACCTCATCAATTCCCTCAGGAATGACGAGTAGAGATATAATCTCCTGATGAGATGGTGACATGGACAGAGTAAAAGGGATAGTTTGATGTGTAATCTGTGTGGGCAGTGTCGACCCATTCACCACTCGTACCGTTACTGGTTGAGATAGCATGACCAGAGGAATTGCGTGACGTTGGGCGAAGGCTGAAGACATAAAATTGCCCTCCGCCCCAGAATCCACGCAGAGTTCCACCGAGTGAGAGGATGAGCCCAATGTTATTGTCCCCTTAAAGGACAATTTGGAGGCAAACGTCGCCGTGTCTAGTGCACCTCCACCAACTACCACTAGACGCTGACGTTTCCTCGACCGCTGGAGACATCTGGAGGCAAGATGTCCAGACTGTTGGCAAAGATGACAAATCTGGAGTGCACGAGCGGTCCGGGACTTAGATCCTGCTCGAGACTCTACCACAGGCTCATGGGGCTCAGGAGCCTGGTCTGGAGATTCCAAAGGTTTGGCGAAGGTGGGAGCCAGCCGAAACCTCTGCCTACACTGGGCTCGCTCTAACCTCCGCTCGTGAAAATGGAGATCAATACGAGTGGATAGAGTAATTAATTCCTCCAGTGTGGCGGGAATCTCCCTAGTGGCCAGGGCGTCCTTAACGTGGTCAGCCAGCCCCCTCCAAAATATTGGAATGAGGGCTTTATCCGACCACTCCAGCTCAGATGCTAAGGTGCGGAAGTGGACGGCAAAATGACTGACCAAGGACGAGCCCTGAGTCAATGCCAACAATTGGAGCACCGTATCATGGGTGACACGAGGTCCCAAAAAGACCTGTTTCAGAGTGCTCAGAAACAACGGAGCACTCTGCACCACATGATCGCTACGCTCCCATAGCGGCGTAGCCCACTGCAACGCTCTGTCCGACAGAAGCGACACTATAAATCCCACCTTAGCCCGCTCTGTAGGGAAACGAGAGGCCAGAAGCTCGAGATGGATAGAGCACTGACTCACGAAACCCCTACAAGACTTACTGTCACCAGAGAATTTCTCTGGAAGCGGGAGGCGAGTTAGAGTCGGGACAGGAGCGGCAGTGGACAAAGTGGCTGCAGCAACACTAGCAGCCTGAACAGCGACAGCAGTGACATCCACAGCTGAAGTTGAACGCTCAAGATCCGCCAACCTTCCCTCCAGCTGCTGGATGTACCGCTGTGAACGCTGATCGTCCATCATTTACTAGCCAGACCCTGGCGCTAGTATTCTGTTAGGACTGGCGGAACGCACCAAGAAAGGTGATATAGATGCGTTCGCAGTCCGGGGTCCACCGTGCAGGTGAAAACCTGATGCTAGTAAATACAGACTATATGGCGGTAAACTAAAGTATATACATGTGGGTTCAACCTCACCCAGCGTGAAGAGAGCAATCCTGTTGCGTCACAGGATCGCGGTACCGCACCTAAAGCGCGAGCGAGTAGTCAGCGTACTTAACCCCAACTGGGATTGAAGTCCGATTAGACCCTCGCTGGCACTACACCACAACTGGGTGTGTAAGGAAACTAAGTATAAATATACAAATGCACAGGAGTGCGAGCAATGCCGCACTGACGGACGCCACCAACCACACTGGCTTGGGTATGGAAAGCGCAAGGCAAGCGCACGGTGCCGTACAGGCGGACACAGCAAGAGGACGCTGTAATGTGTGTATCGTGCAGATGATTAGTCGGGCGCTAGATAGCTACCAACATCCGCGAGCAGACAACAACTCTAGGGAGGGATATTTAGGAGCTTTCATCCATCGACATACATTCATCTACACACACACATATAACATTATGAGACAATACTAGTGCATGGCCGTGCGGTCATGCGCAGTTTATATAGTTGCAGCACAGGAAGTGGCTACAGCACTTTTGCCCTTCCAAGACCTGCCAAGAGGACCAATGGAATGTGCTGCAGAGCCTGAGCACATGACCCTCGATCTCCAACGGGAGATCTTACCCTGGGCATGCTCAGTACGTGCAGACAAGGACTTAGTCCCAGAGAAGTCCGCTCGCTGCTGACCAGCACTGACTTTAATGGCAGAGACTGGAGAAACAGCAGCAACTCTTCGCACAGAGTCAGACTGAGCGAGACGCTGGGATCGACGTCCCTGCTGAGCAGACTCCACTGCGGCTGGAGGAGAATGGGAGACCGCAGCGGAGATGGATCAAGATTCCCCCTGTGCAGCAGAGGAAACTCAACTCCTAACACACGCAGGACTGTCACTCAAGCACAAATGTCAATATAAATCTCCCAATTTTTTTTTTTTTTTTTTCAGGGAGACTTTATAAACAAAATAAAATAAAATGATTTTTTCAGGAAGAATTTAGAAACCAAATAAAATAAAATTATTTTTCATGGACAATTTAGAAACCAAAAAAAAAAAAAAAAATATTGGCTTTCTAGATTTTTTCAGGTAGATTTTAGAACCCAAATTAAGCAAAAAAATAAATAGGCTTTCTATGGCCCACTGACTGAGAGATGGCACACACAGGAGTCAGGAGTGGCACACAAGCCCTGAGGCCAATATTTTTCTCACACTGATTGATGTAGTGATTTTTTCAGGTAGATTTTGGAACCCAAATCAAGCAAAAAAATTAATAGGCTTTCTATGGCCCACAATTTGAGAGAGAGAGAGAGATGGCACACCCAGGAGTCAAGACTGGCACACAAGCAGAAAGGGCAATATTAATCTCCCACCTATTTTTTTTTTTCAGGGAGACTTTATAAACAAAATAAAATAAAATGATTTTTTCAGGAATAATTTAGAAACCAAATAAAATAAAATGATTTTTTCAATGACAATTTAGAAACCAAATAAAAAAAAATAAAAAAAGGCTTTCTATGCCCCACTGAGTGAGAGATGGCACACACAGGAGTCAGGAGTGGCACACAAGCCCTGAGGCCAATATTTTTCTGCCAATGATTGATGTAGTGATTTTTTCAGGTAGATTTTAGAACCCAAATCAAGCAAAAAAATAAATAGGCTTTCTATGGCCCACTGACTGAGAGATGGCACACACAGGAGTCAGGAGTGGCACACAAGCCCTGAGGCCAATATTTTTCTCCCACTGATTGATGTAGTGATTTTTTCAGGTAGATTTTAGAACCCAAATCAAGCAAAAAAATAAATAGGCTTTCTATGGCCCACTGACTGAGAGATGGCACACACAGGAGTCAGGAGTGGCACACAAGCCCTGAGGCCAATATTTTTCTCCCACTGATTAATGTAGTGATTTTTTCAGGTAGATTTTAGAACCCAAATTAAGCAAAAAAATAAATAGGCTTTCTATGGCCCACTGACTGAGAGATGGCACACACAGGAGTCAGGAGTGGCACACAAGCCCTGAGGCCAATATTTTTCTCCCACTGATTGATGTAGTGATTTTTTCAGGTAGATTTTAGAACCCAAATCAAGCAAAAAAATAAATAGGCTTTCTATGGCCCACTGACTGAGAGATGGCACACACAGGAGTCAGGAGTGGCACACAAGCCCTGAGGCCAATATTTTTCTCCCACTGATTGATGTAGTGATTTTTTCAGGTAGATTTTAGAACCCAAATCAAGCAAAAAAATAAATAGGCTTTCTATGGCCCACTGACTGAGAGATGGCACACACAGGAATCAGGAGTGGCACACAAGCCCTGAGGCCAATATTTTTCTCCCACTGATTGATGTAGTGATTTTTTCAGGTAGATATTAGAACCCAAATCAAGCAAAAAAATAAATAGGCTTTCTATGGCCCACTGACTGAGAGATGGCACACACAGGAGTCAGGAGTGGCACACAAGCCCTGAGGCCAATATTTTTCTCCCACTGATTGATGTAGTGATTTTTTCAGGTAGATTTTGGAACCCAAATCAAGCAAAAAAATAAATAGGCTTTCTATGGCCCACTGACTGAGAGATGGCACACACAGGAGTCAGGAGTGGCACACAAGCCCTGAGGCCAATATTTTTCTCCCACTGATTGATGTAGTGATTTTTTCAGGTAGATTTTAGAACCCAAATCAAGCAAAAAAATAAATAGGCTTTCTATGGCCCACTGACTGAGAGATGGCACACACAGGAGTTAGGAGTGGCACACAAGCCCTGAGGCCAATATTTTTCTCCCACTGATTGATGTAGTGATTTTTTCAGGTAGATTTTAGAACCCAAATCAAGCAAAAAAATAAATAGGCTTTCTATGGCCCACTGACTGAGAGATGGCACACACAGGGATGGCACTCTAGCAGAATTGCCAATCTTAATCTCCCACAAAAAAAAAAAAAAAAGGGACTGTCCTACAATTACTATCTCCCTGCAGTAATCTCAGCCAGGTATGGCAGGCAGCAATAAGGAGTGGACTGATGCACAAATTAAATAAAAAGTGTGGACAAACAAAAAAGATAGCTGTGCAGAAAGGAAGGAACAAGAGGATTTGTGCTTTGAAAAAAGCAGTTGGTTTGCACAGCGGCTTACACACAGCAATGCAGCTATCAGGGAGCCTTCTAGGGCAGCCCAATGAGCTACAGCGCTGAGGAAAAAAAAAATGTAGCTTCCACTGTCCCTGCACACCGAAGGTGGTGTTGGGCAGTGGAAATCGCTACAGCACAAGCGGTTTGGTGGTTAATGGACCCTGCCTAACGCTATCCCTGCTTCTGACGAAGTGGCAGCAACCTCTCCCTAAGCTCAGATCAGCAGCAGTAAGATGCCGGTCGGCGGGAATGCCTCTTTATAGCCCCTGTGACGCCGCAGACAGCAAGCCAATCACTGCAATGCCCTTCTCTAAGATGGTGGGGACCAGGACCTATGTCATCATGCTGCCCACACTCTGCGTTCACCTTCATTGGCTGAGAAATGGCACTTTTCGCGTCATTGAAACGCGACTTTGGCGCGAAAGTCGCGTACCACATGGCCGACCACGCACAGGGGTCGGATCGGGTTTCATGAAACTCGACCGCCAAAAGTCGGCGACTTTTGAAAATGTTCGACCCGTTTCGCTCAACCCTAATCCTGACATCGTTGTAATCTGAGTTTAAGGCCAGAATCAACACCAGTAAGAGAGAAGACTCAACTAATAATGGTATGCACACCGGTCAATAATAAGAAAATAAGACAAATTTTATTGTTAAACCTCAAGCAACAAACACACAATAAAACCACTTAAAAGGCCTAAATGTAAGACCGATCACCAACACCCCTTAAATATTGAATGCCTATTACACTGTGACATAACCAATAGATTAATTAAAGATACAAACACGCCGCACTGAACATCCCCCAGCTGGTGAGCTGGTCAGCATCGGAGGTGAGCTAGCCACAAGGGACCCCGGGGGCGCGGGTGTGAGGGAGGACGAGCCCGACCTAGCCGGACTAGATAAGTGGATTGTGAGCAGGGGGTCGAGAGAGGGCACAGGAAGGTGAGCCCTGATGCCGGTAAAAAGGGCCTGAAGCCAGTGCTCACCTTCCTGTGCTGCTCGCTCTCTTCTGCAGGGCCTCAACCAGGGGATCCGACATCACTGCAGGGACCAAGACAAAAGCTTCCAGGTATCCGCCGGGAGGAAAAGAGGAAGTTCACGGCCGGACACCTGGATTTAACCCCTGTAGGAGTGGCCGTAGGCCCCCCTCCCCTCTAGTGACCACTGGCCGGTGGGGGGCCTCCTTTTAGTGCATCACCAAGGGGATCGATGCTAGGGGGGAACTGGGCACTGACATTATTTAATGTTGCTCTCTCTGTGTGCTCCGCAGACAGAGGCGCGCACCTTATACAGTACCACGCCTGCCATTAGGAGCTCTGTATATAATGTCACAATTAATCTCTATGAGGTCATTATTAGGGTTTAAGAATGTTTTATATATATTGCACATAATTATTCATTTCAACATTCCATCATTTGGAGTGTTTTCTCATCATATTATTGCTATACTGGGGTCTACAGAGCAAGAGATTTTGTTAATATTGCATACCTCCATAACCAACTGTACTATGCTTCTTATTTTGTATTTGTATCTTTAATTAATCTATTGGTTATGTCACAGTGTAATAGGCATTCAATATTTAAGGGGTGTTGGTGATCGTTCTTACATAGATAACAAAGGAGTATGGATGCAATACATAACCTGCACGTGCAGTCCTGAAGGCCCCAACGCGCGTTTCGCAACTTGCTTCTTCCGGGGGAATCTACATGTACATCCATACTCCTTTGTTATCTATTTGAGCTTTATATGGGGCATGTTGTGGCTACCAGCCCCTGTAGCACAGGTTGTTTCAAGTACTGTTAACCATGCAGTGGCTGCTATGTGAGGAAGTTTACTAAGCACTTGGTACTTTACCGCTATGGCAGCTATTGATATATACCGGTCCATACATAGTATAGTGAGGTGATAGTGATCACCACATACTTAGGACACTGTGTCATTTGTTTTGGACTGATCTATTTATTTACAGTACTGTATCCATATACTTACCTGCTTAAATACTTTTTTCTGTGCATTGTGATACTATCATTGGTGACTTAGTGTGGTTGCTGTGCATGGCTTTGTGCCTGCAGTTATATTTTGCATTGTGTCTCTCTGAGGACAGTATATTTTATGTATTATATATGCAATTAATGGTGATTTTTGTTTGTACTCAATAAAATTTGTTGGTTTTAGATACTTATGACATTTGCTTCCTAGATTCTCTTTTTGGTTTATTTTGTATTTATGGGAAGAGTCATTTATATAGGCCATTTCTATAATATATGAGTCTGCTGCTAGAACTCTGTGTGGCATTGACCTGGTCTCTAAGCTGAGCTGCTGTTAACCTGCGATTTCTGAGGCTAGTGACTCGGATAAACTTATCCTTAGAAGCAGAGGTGACTCTTCGTCTTCCTTTCCTGGGGTGGTTCTCATGTGAGCCAGCGCTTTATGGTTTTTGCCAATGCACTTGGGGACACTTTCAAAGTTTTTCCAATTTTTCGAACTGAACGACCTTCATTTCTTAAAGTAATGGCCACTCGTTTTTCTTTACTTAGCTGCTTTCTTCTTGCCATAAAACAAATTCTAACAGTCTATTCAGTAGGACTATCAGCTGAGTATCCACTAGACTTCTGCACAACACAACTGATGGTCCCAACCCCATTTATAAGGCAAGAAATCTTATTAAACCTGACAGGGCACACCTGTGAAGTGAAAACCATTCCCGGTGACTACCTCTTGAAGCTCATCAAGAGAATGCCAAGAGTGTGCAAAGCAGTCATCAAAGCAAAAGGTGGCTACTTTGAAGAACCTAGACTATAAGACATAATTTCAGTTGTTTCACACTTTTTTGTTAAGTATATAATTCTACATGTGTTAATTCATAGTTTTGATGCCTTCAGTGTGAATGTACAATTTTCATAGTCATGAAAATACAGAAAAATCTTTAAATGAGAGGGTGTGTCCAAACTTTTGGTCTGTACTATATATATATATATGTGTGTGTATGCCACTGAAATCTATATATCTATGTATTCTATGTGTATGTCTCTTCTATCTATTCTATTCTAACCCGTCAATGTAATTTTACTGTACTCGGCACGTGAATTGCAGTTTTTTCAAAGGACACTGGTGCGTAAAAATCGGACAGCACTCGCATGGTCCGAGCACTGTGTGATTTTTGTTCTCGCACACATAGGCTTGCATTGGCTGGTCTTGGATGATATACGTGTACAATCATAACATGCTGCGAATTTTCACGCATGTAGAATAAGCTGGAGAAAAAAAACGGTGATATTTGCTGCCCCATAGATTAACACTGGTCTGAGTGCTATGCAATGTTTTCTCGCATAGTACTCGCCCGTATTCTACGGTAGTGTGACCCCGGCCTAAACCCCTAACTCATGCTGTCTTAAGATGAATAACATAACAAAAACCTGTAGGCAGAGTCCATTTAAATGCAACTCAGACCTGATGTCATTGTACTAACTTTAGAAATCCATGGCAGAATAGTTGCATCATTTTGAAATTAAATTGAACATTTTATGAGACAAATTGGATGGTCCTAAAATAATTGCTAAAATGCTCATTTTATTAATAGGCAAGGAAACTTTCAGAAAATAATTAACAGCTAATGTAATATAGATTTTCAAAGTAACTACACCAACCTTGTCAGGTCTAATAGAATTATTTCATTGTGTAGAGTTTTTATTGTGAAATCTGGTGACAGATCTTCTTTAACATGAGTTTTTTCAAAAGCTAATCCACTTGTAAAAATGGCCACCTAAACAAAACAAAAGTCTAATTTCTCTGTAAGCTAATCTAATATATAATTGCCTAGAATACTACTTCCTGCAATTTGTGCCAACTTCCTGTCCGGAGCTAATGTCCGGAGCTAATGTCCGGAGCTAATGTCCGGAGATAAGTGACGTCAACAGTGTCCAGTGTCTGATTGGTTGCCGCCTGCTGCGAGCGACCAATCAGAAACGTGCCGTACTGTGACACACTCCGCCCGCCATTTTGGTGTGATTTTTGAATTTTTACCTCACAGCAAGTTTCTACTGCGTGGAGGCGGGCCCAGTGACGTTGCTCTTCAAGCTCCTGCCGAATTTCGTCCAAAAAATGATAATACCATTTACCAAAACTATATATATTTAGTTGTGAAGTGGTTCAGTGACATTTTCACACCAATTTTGAACTTTTGTTTGGTGTTTTCTCCATATACTGCCTATTATTCACTGACTGTTATACTGAGAGACTGCCGTTTATTAACCTCTTCTTTGCCACATTGGGTATATTGCTCTATTATTTGCCACATAAGGACATTGTCCATTATTGCCCAGCAATTTCTTAAATAACAAGAATTGTCAAGAGTAGTGTTGAGCATTCCGATACCGCAAGTATCGGGTATCGGCCGATACTTGCGGTATCGGAATTCCGATACCGAGATCCGATACTTTTGTGGTATCGGGTATCGGTATCGGATACATAGAGATGTGTAAAATAAAGAATTAAAATAAAAAATATTGATATATTTACCTCTCCGGCGGCCCCTGAACTCAGCGCGGGTAACCGGCAGGCTTCTTTGTTCAAAATCAGCGCTTTTAGGACCTGAGAATCACGTCCCGGCTTCTGATTGGTCGCGGGCCGCCCATGTGACCGCCACGCGACCAATCACAAGCCGCGACGTCACCGCAAGCTATTAACGCGCTCATTTTTAAAAATGAGCGCGTTAATGACTTTCAAAGACGTAGCGGCTTGTGATTGGTCGCGGCCACGCGACCAATCACAAGCCGCGACGTCACCGCAAGCTATTAACGCGCTCATTTTTAAAAATGAGCGCGTTAATGGCTTTCAAAGACGTAGCGGCTTGTGATTGATCGCGGCCACGCGACCAATCACAAGCCGCGACGTCACCGCAAGCTATTAACGCGCTCATTTTTAAAAATGAGCGCGTTAATGGCTTTCAAAGACGTAGCGGCTTGTGATTGGTCGCGGCCACGCGACCAATCACAAGCCGCGACGTCACCGCAAGCTATTAACGCGCTCATTTTTAAAAATGAGCGCGTTAATGGCTTTCAAATACGTAGTGGCTTGTGATTGGTCGCGTGGCAGCGACCAATCACAAGCCGCGACGTCACCGCAAGCTATTAACGCGCTCATTTTTAAAAATGAGCGCGTTAATGGCTTTCAAATACGTAGTGGCTTGTGATTGGTCGCGTGGCCGCGACCAATCACAAGCCGCGACGTCACCGCAAGCTATTAACGCACTCATTTTTAAAAATGAGCGCGTTAATGGCTTTCAAAGACGTAGCGGCTTGTGATTGGTCACGGCCACGCGACCAATCACAAGCCGCGACGTCACCGCAAGCTACTAACGCGCTCATTTTTAAAAATGAGCGCGTTAATGGCTTTCAAATACGTAGCGGCTTGTGATTGGTCGCGTGGCCGCGACCAATCACAAGCCGCGACGTCACCGCAAGCTATTAACGCGCTCATTTTTAAAAATGAGCGCGTTAATGACTTTCAAAGACGTAGCGGCATGTGATTGGTCGCGCGGCCACGCGACCAATCACAAGCCGCTACGTCTTTGAAAGCCATTAACGCGCTCATTTTTAAAAATGAGCGCGTTAATAGCTTGCGGTGACGTCGCGGCTTGTGATTGGTCGCGTGCCGGTCACATGGGCGGCCCGCGACCAATCAGAAGCCGGGACGTGATTCTCAGGTCCTAAAAGCGCTGATTTTGAACAAAGAAGCCTGCCGGTTACCCGCGCTGAGTTCAGGGGCCGCCGGAGAGGTGAATATATCAATATTTTTTATTTTAATTCTTTATTTTACACATCCCTATGGATCCCAGGGCCTGAAGGAGAGTTTCCTCTCCTTCAGACCCTGGGAACCATGAGAATACCTTCCGATACTTGATGTCCCATTGACTTGTATTGGTATCGGATATCGGTATCGGCGATATCCGATATTTTTCGGGTATCGGCCGATACTATCCGATACCGATACTTTCAAGTATCGGACGGTATCGCTCAACACTAGTCAAGAGCTGGTAAGTGCAGCCATTTTTTGTTCTTTCTTACTATTATTTATTAATTGTATTATTCTTACATTTGAATAAATAAAGTATATATGGATTCTAGACTCCCGATTCTTTAGAATCGGGCTGCCATCTAATTAAAAATAATTACCATACTGGCCATGGCGTTCTCACTTTTGATTTTATATATGGTATTTTATATTGCAGTTCTACTGTATATATTTTTCTGTAAATCCTCTTTAATAATAATCTTTAGCATTATCTTTCAACAACTATAATATTTAATAATAGCCTTGAAAGCTTTATCATGAAACAGGCTCTCCTTTGAGGCTCGATAAATGAAAATGGGTTAATAGTATCCTTGAATATGTCACTTTGTAATGTGTTTTTTATTTGAAAATGGATTACGAGAAATTGCTGTAGATAATTCTGCACGAAACTTAAAAAGTGCTAAAATATCTATGCCGAGATGTGCGCCTATCTCCAATGAGCAAACTGTGCAGAATGTGTGGTGTTCTCATCAATCTGAGTATTGTGCAGTAAGGTGATAAGTATTAAAATAGTGAATTCCTAAACTGACAGTGTTCCTCTAGAATAATGCAAATCAGAAATCCCACAGAGATAGAGGATGAACAGATGGTTCAAAGCAGTCTAGCGGCAAGTATTGTTCTTTCAGATGGAAGTGAATCATGGAGGGGTTTCTCATTAAAACCCTTAAATGTAAAGAATTGTTGCGCTCGGAACATTTTGAGTGTTTCTAACGGTATATATTAACCCCTTCATGACCGGGGGATTTTTCGTTTTTCCGTGTTCGTTTTTCGCTCCCCTCCTTCCCAGAGCCATAACTTTTTATTTTTCCGTCAATTTGGCCATGTGAGGGCTTATTTTTTGCGGGACGAGTTGTACTTTTGAACGACATCATTGGTTTTAGCATGTCGTGTACTAGAAAACGGGAAAAAAATTCCAAGTGCGGTGAAATTGCAAAAAAAGTGCAATCCCACATTGGTTTTTTGTTTGGCTTTTTTGCTAGGTTCACTAAATGCTAAAAATGACCTGCCATTATGATTCTCCAGGTCAGTACGAGTTCATAGACACCTAACATGACTAGGTTATTTTTTATCTAAGTGGTGAAAAAAAATTCCAAACTTTGCTAAAAAAAAAAAAAAACTGTGCCATTTTCCGATACTCGTAGCGTCTCCATTTTTCATGATCTGGGGTCGGTTGAGGGCTTATTTTTTGCGTGCCGAGATGACGTTTTTAATGATAGCATTTTGGTGCAGATACTTTCTTTTGATCGCCTGTTATTGCATTTTAATGCAATGTCGCGGCGACCAAAAAAACGTAATTCTGGCGTTTCGAATTTTTTTCCCGCTACGCTGTTTAGCGATCAGGTTAATACTTTTTTTTAATTGATAGATCGGGCGATTCTGAGCGCGGTGATACCAAATATGCGTAGATTTGATATTTTTTTTATTGATTTATTTTGATTGGGGCGAAAGGGGGGTGATTTAAACTTTTAGGTTTTTTTTATTTTTTTCACATTTTTTTAAACTTTTTTTCTTAACTTTTGCCATGCTTCAATAGCCTCCATGGGAGGCTAGAAGCTGGCACAGCACGATCGGCTCTGCTGCATAGCAGCGATCTGCTGATCGCTGCTATGTAGCAGAAATGGAGGTGTGCTGTGAGCACCGACCACAGGGTGGCGCTCACAGCCACCGCTCATCAGTAACCATAGAGGTCTCTGGGACCTCTATGGCTACAATATACAAGCATCGCCGACCCCCGATCATGTGACGGGGGTCGGCGATTACGTCATTTCCGGCCGCCCGGCCGGAAGCGGTAGTTAAATGCCGCTGTCTGCGTTTGACAGCGGCATTTAACTAGTTAATAGGTGCGGGCAGATCGCGATTCTGCCCGCGCCTATTACGGACACATGTCAGCTGTTCAAAACAGCTGACATGTCCCGGCTTTGGTGCGGGCTCACCGCGGAGCCCTGCATCAAAGCAGGGGAGCCGGCATCGGACGGTATATTACGTCCGATGCCGGTAAGGGGTTAAAGTTAACTAAGTGCCATAAAGGCTTTACTGAATTATTCCTTATGCTTTAAGGATGTAACTGAAAATATATAACATTATCTGTCCAAGATTGCCTTGCGCAGGCGTGTACTACGGAGGACAGAGAATGAACTTCAATCCAATATTGTGGCCAGCATGCAGCCAGCGGGTAAGGAAAGGGTGAATCAAACATCCGAAAACTCCGCCCATATGACCGAAAACCAGTGCCGGCAAATTCAGGTGACAGGTTCTCTTTAAATCTATTACAGTTAACGGCGGCAAAAACAAAGAAAGTAACCAATTTTTTCTTATCCTATGGGAAAAGTAACGTAGGACAATCTGAATGAATCCCTTGAACAAAGACTCATCTTCCGTACAGCTTTTCTATAAAATAAGCCTCTAAAGTATATCATCTATACTCATTTAAAAATCTTTTGATGATTTAAAGATTAAAATTTCATGAGAACGGGAGCTCCCTCTGCTCTGACAGTATAGAAACCATTCTATGATGAAAATCTTTTCTCCTCTAGACACAGCGGATGTTCCCTTGCTATAGAGTCCTTGGTATAAATAGATATCTATGCACTTCCCAATTCAGACTTTTTCTTATAGCCCAACTATGGAGTGCGTGAACATGGCATCACACACCTTTAGGATCAATATCAAAAATGCATTTTCTAAAAAGAAGGATTATTCTACATTAGTTAAATATTTAGAATTCATCAAATAACTATGTACAGTACAAAAAAACCCCACAAAAATTGAGCTTGTGTTTAAATGGTATACATGCAGCACATAAACGCATGTTCACATTAATCAGACAAAACACTCAAGAAACAAAATGATCATATACTCTACTGTAACTAAATAAGTAAAAAAGCTAAAGTGCATTTAAACACCAGCTATCCCAATAGCTATGTACTCAAAAGAGTTTGCATAGATCTTAGTGTATCTACAGTAATATCCCAACTGCTTCCGGTTTATGGAGAAAAAGCTGAATATAACCCCCTGTTGTTAGGAACTCTATGTATGGCATTATATAAATTATCCAATTTGTATACTAACTAACTTCATTTTTTAAATATATTCAACATAACAGTAGAATGACGCCCTCCCGGAAGAAGCCAGTGGCGAAACGTGCGTCGGGTTGTGGGGAGTTCACGTTCCTATAACCTGAGTTACAGTAATATGGCATTAATTGTTTGAAATTTAACTCCCTCCACCATGAGTGAGTTCAAGTCTTTGGGTGTGGAGATTGTCATTTCTAGTACATTCACAGTGACAGTATTATGATTATGTCTGATGGTTCATGATTTGAATGAGGGGTTTTATATTGAAATTTTTGGATGAGATTTAGGCTTTGTTTCACTTCTCTCCCCCCTTGTTTATGAATTTCTTTTTATTACATTTAGTCTCATTTTTGCTGTCTTTTATCTTATACATGGACTTACCTCAACTTATAGTGACTCACGTCTTTAGCAATTGAGCTTGTTTATTTATTATTCATGCGGCTCTCCCCTGTGAGGCACTCTACTATTTTTATTATTTCTCTTTTGTTTATGGTTTTTTAAATTAATAAATTAAACTTAATAAAGTTTCATTAATTTTTAGTTTTTTCTTATGGATCTCTTCTTACATTTTGGTATTGCTAGGTACCAAAATATGTGATTATACTTCATTTGAAGTGCTGTTATTATGATTTGGTGGACATTTTTTGTTAATATAACAGTAATACAGTCTAAGTTTCTAATATACAGTGCAATGCTTGCATAAATCTTAATGTTTGCAGTGTGCTGCTGTATTCTTTTGTTTGTATATTATGCAGTCATAACAGCTTGCTCTTGCTGACAGTTTTGTACTTACTTCATTCTGGTCAGTTTTTGGTAGTATACTATTGGCGATGGAGACTGCCTTCATATTTGACTGAGCACTCTTCTCATCAGACTAAAGCTGTTTGCAATTAGTGCTGCAGCCTGGCTTTGATGAATTGTCCCCAAAGAGAGAATTTTTAATATGATATGTACAGTGGCATGTGAGGGTATGTGCACACGTTCAGGATTTCTTGCAGAAATTTCCTTTAAAAAAAACCGGACATTTCTGCCAGAAATCTGCATGCTTTTTTTTGCGTTTTTGACGCGTTTTTTGCATTTTTCCCAATGCATTAAATAGTGGGAAAAATGCGAAAAATCCGCAAAATTAATGAACGTGCTGCTTTTTTTTTACCACAAGGCGTTTTTTTTCACGGAAAAAAAACGCATCATGTGCACAAAAATTGCAGAATGCATTCTAAATGATAGGATGCATATGTATGCGTTTTTTATGCATTTTTATTGCGAAAAAACCTGAACGTGTGCACATAGCCTAACAGTTTGGGCACCCCTGGTCAAAATCACTAGTATGGCCATGCAAAACAAATTAGTAGCTTGCTGACTGCTGCTTCGGAAGTTTGGAAAAGTTGACAGGCAGGTTGTTTTATACAAACCACGAATAGAATGTCAAAGTGTTCAAATTTACCTGCAAAGCAGATGTCATGGAAATTGCATTTGACCTCGATCCTCTTTGGATCAATCCACTCATCCCTAGGTACTGTGTTATGAAAGGCAATTCAGTACCACAATGGACATAGCGGTCAGAGCACATACAGTGATCTGACAATAACCCAAAATCATAGAACGAGCTCTGAGACGTGGGAACTCTGCAGACCGCAATCCCTAATCCTCTCCAAACAACACTAGAGGCAGCCGTGGATTGCGCCTAACTCTACCTATGCAACTCGGCACAGCCTGAGAAACTAACTAGCCTAAAGATAGAAAATAAGCCTACCTTGCCTCAGAGAAATACCCCAAAGGAAAAGGCAGCCCCCCACATATAATGACTGTGAGTAAGATGAAAAGACAAACGTAGGGATGAAAATAGATTCAGCAAAGTGAGGCCCGACTTTCTTAACAGAGCGAGGATAGAAAAGATAACTTTGCGGTCTACACAAAACCCTAAAGAAAACCACGCAAAGGGGGCAAAAAGACCCTCCGTACCGAACTAACGGCACAGAGGTACACCCTTTGCGTCCCAGAGCTTCCAGCAAAACAATTAGACAAGCTGGACATAAAAAATAGCAAACAAATAGCAAAGAAGAACTTAGCTATGCAGAGCAGCAGGCCACAGGAATGATCCAGGGAAAAACAAGTCCAACACTGGAACATAGACAGGAAGCCAGGATCAAAGCATTAGGTGGAGTTAAGTAGAGCAGTACCTAACGACCTCACCACATCACCTGAGGTAGGAAACTCAGAAGCCGCAATACCACTTTCCTCCACCAACAGAAGCTCACAGAGAGAATCAGCCGAAGTACCACTTGTGACCACAGGAGGGAGCTCTGTCACAGAATTCACAACAGTACCCCCCCCTTGAGGAGGGGTCACCGAACCCTCACCAGAGCCCCCAGGCCGACCAGGATGAGCCACATGAAAGGCACGAACAAGATCGGGAGCATGGACATCAGAGGCAAAAACCCAGGAATTATCTTCCTGAGCATAACCCTTCCATTTAACCAGATACTGGAGTTTCCGTCTTGAAACACGAGAATCCAAAATCTTCTCCACAATATACTCCAACTCCCCCTCCACCAAAACCGGGGCAGGAGGGTCAACAGATGGAACCATAGGTGCCACGTATCTCCGCAACAATGACCTATGGAATACGTTATGTATGGAAAAAGAATCTGGAAGGGTCAGACGAAAAGACACAGGATTAAGAACCTCAGAAATCCTATACGGACCAATGAAACGAGGTTTAAACTTAGGAGAGGACACCTTCATAGGAATATGACGAGAAGATAACCAAACCAGATCCCCAACACGAAGTCGGGGACCCACACAGCGTCTGCGATTAGCAAAACGTTGAGCCCTCTCCGGGGACAAGGTCAAATTGTCCACTACATGAGTCCAAATCTGCTGCAACCTGTCCACCACAGTATCCACACCAGGACAGTCCGAAGACTCAAGCTGTCCTGAAGAGAAACGAGGATGGAACCCATAGTTGCAGAAAAATGGCGAAACCAAGGTAGCCGAGCTGGCCCGGTTATTAAGGGCGAACTCAGCCAAAGGCAAAAAGGACACCCAGTCATCCTGATCAGCAGAAACAAAACGTCTCAGATATGTTTCCAAGGTCTGATTGGTTCGTTCGGTCTGGCCATTAGTCTGAGGATGGAAAGCCGAGGAAAAAGACAAGTCAATGCCCATCCTACCACAAAAGGCTCGCCAGAACCTCGAAACAAACTGGGAACCTCTGTCAGAAACGATATTCTCTGGAATACCATGTAAACGAACCACATGCTGGAAGAACAATGGCACCAAATCAGAGGAGGAAGGCAATTTAGGCAAGGGTACCAGATGGACCATCTTAGAAAAGCGATCACAGACCACCCAAATGACTGACATCTTTTGAGAAACGGGAAGATCTGAAATAAAATCCATAGAGATATGTGTCCAAGGTCTCTTCGGGACCGGCAAGGGCAAAAGCAACCCACTGGCACGAGAACAGCAGGGCTTAGCCCGAGCACAAATCCCACAAGACTGCACAAAAGTACACACATCCCGCGACAGAGATGGCCACCAAAAGGATCTAGCCACTAACTCTCTGGTACCAAAGATTCCAGGATGACCAGCCAACACCGAACAATGAACCTCAGAGATAACTTTATTCGTCCACCTATCAGGGACAAACAGTTTCTCCGCTGGACAACGATCAGGTTTATTAGCCTGAAGTTTTTGCAGCACCCGCCGCAAATCAGGGGAGATGGTAGACACAATTACTCCCTCCTTGAGGATACCCGCCGGCTCAGACAAACCCGGAGAGTCGGGCACAAAACTCCTAGACAGAGCATCCGCCTTCACATTTTTAGAGCCCGGAAGGTACGAAATCACAAAGTCAAAACGGGCAAAAAAACAGCGACCAACGAGCCTGTCTAGGATTCAACCGCTTGGCAGACTCAAGATAAGTCAAGTTCTTATGATCAGTCAATACCACCACGCGATGCTTAGCTCCTTCAAGCCAATGACGCCACTCCTCGAATGCCCACTTCATGGCCAGCAACTCTCGGTTGCCCACATCATAATTTCGCTCAGCAGGCGAAAACTTCCTGGAAAAAAAAAGCGCATGGTTTCATCACTGAGCAATCAGAACCTCTCTGCGACAAAACAGCCCCTGCTCCAATCTCAGAAGCATCAACCTCGACCTGGAACGGAAGAGAAACATCTGGTTGACACAACACAGGGGCAGAAGAAAAACGATGCTTCAACTCTTGAAAGGCTTCCACAGCAGCAGAAGACCAATTGACCACATCAGCACCCTTCTTGGTCAAATCGGTCAATGGTTTAGCAATACTAGAAAAATTGCAGATGAAGCGACGATAAAAACTAGCAAAGCCCAGGAACTTTTGCAGACTTTTCAGAGATGTCGGCTGAGTCCAATCATGGATGGCTTGGACCTTAACAGGATCCATCTCGATAGTAGAAGGGGAAGAGATGAACCCCAAAAATGAAACCTTCTGCACACGAAAGAGACACTTTGATCCCTTCACAAACAAAGAATTAGCACGCAGGACCTGAAAAACTGTTCTGACCTGCTTCACATGAGACTCCCAATCATCCGAGAAGATCAAAATGTCATCCAAGTACACAATCAGGAATTTATCCAGGTACTCTCGGAAGATGTCATGCATAAAGGACTGAAAGACTGATGGAGCATTGGCAAGTCCGAACGGCATCACTAGATACTCAAAATGACCCTCGGGCGTATTAAATGCAGTTTTCCATTCATCGCCTTGCTTAATTCGCACCAGATTATACGCACCACGAAGATCTATCTTGGTGAACCAACTAGCCCCCTTAATCCGAGCAAACAGATCAGATAACAATGGCAAGAGGTACTGAAATTTAACCGTGATCTTATTAAGAAGGCGGTAATCTATACAAGGTCTCAGCGAACCATCTTTCTTGGCTACAAAAAAGAACCCTGCTCCTAATGGCGACGATGACGGGCGAATATGCCCCTTCTCCAGGGATTCCTTCACATAACTGCGCATACCGGTGTGCTCAGGCACGGATAAATTAAACAGTCGACCTTTTGGGAATTTACTACCAGGAATCAAATTGATAGCACAATCACAATCCCTATGCGGAGGTAGGGCATCGGACTTGGGCTCATCAAATACATCCCGGTAATCAGACAAGAACTCTGGGACCTCAGAAGGAGTGGATGACGAAATTGACAGAAATGGAACATCACCAAGTACCCCCTGACAACCCCAGCTGGATACCGACATGGATTTCCAATCTAGTACTGGATTATAGACTTGTAGCCATGGCAACCCCAACACGACCACATCATGCAGATTATGCAACACCAGAAAGCGAATATCCTCCTGATGTGCAGGAGCCATGCACATGGTCAGCTGGGTCCAGTACTGAGGCTTATTCTTGGCCAAAGGTGTAGCATCAATTCCTCTCAATGGAATAGGACACTGCAAGGGCTCCAAGAAAAACCCACAACGCTTAGCATACTCCAAGTCCATCAAATTCAGGGCAGCGCCTGAATCCACAAATGCCATGACAGAATACGATGACAAAGAGCAGATCAAGGTAACGGACAGAAGAAATTTTGACTGTACCGTACCAATGGCGGCAGACCTAGCGAACCGCTAAGAGCGCTTAGGACAATCAGAGATGGCATGAGTGGAATCACCACAGTAGAAACACAGACCATTCAGACGTCTGTGTTCTTGCCGTTCAACTCTGGTCAAAGTCCTATCGCACTGCATAGGCTTAGGTTTAATCTCAGGTAATACCGCCAAATGGTGCACAGATTTACGCTCACGCAAGCGTCGACCGATCTGAATGGCCAAAGACATAGATTCATTCAGACCAGCAGGCATAGGAAATCCCACCATGACATCTTTAAGGGCTTCAGAGAGACCCTTTCTGAAAATCGCTGCAAGCGCAACTTCATTCCATTGAGTGAGTACAGACCACTTTCTAAATTTCTGACAATATACCTCTATCTCATCCTGACCCTGACACAAAGCCAACAAATTTTTCTCTGCCTGATCCACTGAATCAGGCTCATCGTACAGCAATCCGAGCGCCAGGAAAAACGCATCAATATTACTTAATGCAGGATCTCCTGGCGCAAGGGAAAATGCCCAGTCTTGAGAGTCGCCGCGCAAAAAAGAAATAATAATTCTCACTTGTTGAGCTGGGTCACCAGAGGAGTGAGGTTTCAAGGCCAGAAACAGTTTGCAATTATTTTTGAAATTCCCAAACTTGACTCTATCACCATAAAACAAATCAGGAATAGGAATTCTTGGTTCAAACATAGGCTTCTGAACCACCAAATCTTGAATCTTTTGTACATTTATAACGAGATTATCCATTGAAGAGCACAGACCCTGAATGTCCATGTCCACACCTGTGTCCTGAACCACCCAAATGTCTAGGGGAAAAAAAAGGCAAAACACAGTGCAAAGAAAAAAAAATGGTCTCAGAACTTCTTTTTTCCCTCTATTGAGAATCATTAGTACTTTTGGCTTCCTGTACTGTTATGAAAGGCAATTCAGTACCACAATGGACATAGCGGTCAGAGCACATACAGTGATCTGACAATAACCCAAAATCATAGAACGAGCTCTGAGACGTGGGAACTCTGCAGACCGCAATCCCTAATCCTCTCCAAACAACACTAGAGGCAGCCGTGGATTGCGCCTAACTCTACCTATGCAACTCGGCACAGCCTGAGAAACTAACTAGCCTGAAGATAGAAAATAAGCCTACCTTGCCTCAGAGAAATACCCCAAAGGAAAAGGCAGCCCCCACATATAATGACTGTGAGTAAGATGAAAAGACAAACGTAGGGATGAAAATAGATTCAGCAAAGTGAGGCCCGACTTTCTTAACAGAGCGAGGATAGAAAAGATAACTTTGCGGTCTACACAAAACCCTAAAGAAAACCACGCAAAGGGGGCAAAAAGACCCTCCGTACCGAACTAACGGCACAGAGGTACACCCTTTGCGTCCCAGAGCTTCCAGCAAAACAATTAGACAAGCTGGACAGAAAAAATAGCAAACAAATAGCAAAGAAGAACTTAGCTATGCAGAGCAGCAGGCCACAGGAATGATCCAGGGAAAAACAAGTCCAACACTGGAACATAGACAGGAAGCCAGGATCAAAGCATTAGGTGGAGTTAAGTAGAGCAGTACCTAACGACCTCACCACATCACCTGAGGTAGGAAACTCAGAAGCCGCAATACCACTTTCCTCCACCAACAGAAGCTCACAGAGAGAATCAGCCGAAGTACCACTTGTGCCCACAGGAGGGAGCTCTGTCACAGAATTCACAACAGTACTGTATAACAGAAACTTTTTCACAGAAAATCTGTTCTAGATAAAAGCTGATCATTTCTAAAGTAAGTCTTTTAGAGAAGTGTGGCATTCATACCAAATAATTGATCACAATGATAATTTTGCTACAGGTGTGGCCACCATGAAGAAAGCACAGCTCGCACCTTTCCCTATGTTAATCATGGTACTCTAAATTATATCACAAACATAATTAACAGCATACGTAGTACTGGAAGAAATACATTTACAATCTTTAGTATCACTGACCAAGTAGTGCCTATGGACAAAAACGGGGGGGAAATATCAACTGTTTCTCCTGAGGGATTATTCTGGTTACGTTATAGTAATGCAATAACATTTTTTGCAATGTATGCTCCATATTAATTTTTAAAGTTCTGGTTTGCATGTAACAGGGGGGGGTGGGGGTGGGCAGGATAGTAGTCATGGGCGAATGGCACTTTTTTGTCACTCTAACCTGCTACAGAAACAGGAGAACATTTGGGTTTCTGGGTGTGTGCGTGTTGTGGTGTTTCAGTGAGTGAGATGTCGATACTCAATTCTGAGCCGCTTTTCACAGCTCCAATTCCTTTTGGTATTCAGAATGAGGAAACCACACCATTTTAAAAATGTAAAGTCCCTTTTGCTAACAGCAACATTCAATTACAGGCAATAAAATGTGACACAGTTTCCATGTTCTTCTTTCACATACAATGGCACATTCCCTGTGATGATGGACACAAATCTTGAAATACACAAGAATGCAGAATGCTTCAGCCCTAAGGGTAGCTCCATTTTCCCCATAACCTACATGTAAGGGAACTAATCCTACCACCCTACTACTCCCGCTACCTTACTGTCCTGGATGTACCTTGCAGATAAGGCTGTCTCAGTTCCGACATGTTTGTTACAGCGTTGCAGTTAAAAAAGGATGGAGTCCTCAAATTGGTCTCTTCAGGTAAGTCTGTTCTGATTGTCCACATTATTCCCATTCCCTTCTATTCGCCATACACATCCATCTCTTCTTTCATTAGCTCATCTTCTGCTTCTCTCTCCTCTAACACTTACTCACTAACTAATCCGCTGTTTTCCCAAAGTTCCTTCCGTAACTTCAACCCACCAAAGGGCCAGCCTATCTGGTTAACCTTGTGTCCAACTAACAGGATTATGACAGGCATCACTACCATCTAGTGAGCATAACATACATTACACATCTTGTAATAAAATACACAGTGTTCTAGAGGGGCATGGGAGTCCTTGAACACCCCCTCACATACATACAGGTCGCCAGTAGCTTTTCTTAAAAGAACAAAGGTTTCACTATACAGAATGCTATTTAGGCTACGTTCACACTAGCGTTGTGCGCCGCTGCGTCGGCGACGCGACGCACAACGCACCGAAAAATGCGTGCAAACGCTGCGTTTTTCGACGCGTGCGTCGTTTTTTGACGAAAATCGGACGCAAGAAAAATGCAACTTGTTGCGTTTTCTTGGTCCGACGCTAGCGTAAAAAAAGACGCACGTGTCGGAAAACGCAACAAGCAAAAACGCATGCGTCCCCCATGTTAAACATAGGGGCGCATGACGCGTGCGTCGCCGCTGCGTCGCCCGATGCTAGCGCGACGCACACTAGCCGAACGCTAGTGTGAACGTAGCCTTAGATGCAGAAAATTGTAACTTGGTACTTAACTATACAAATTCAGTGACTTTTGCTGTGGTAATTGTTAAAGAGCAGCTATCATCAGAAAATTACCTACTGTGTAAATCAGTAATGTTTTTCTTTAACCCCTTTACCCCCAAGGGTGGTTTGCACGTTAATGACCGGGCCAATTTTTACAATTCTGACCACTGTCCCTTTATGAGGTTATAGCTCTGGAACGCTTCAACGGATCCCAGTGATTCTGACATTGTTTTCTCGTGACATATTGTACTTCATGACAATGGTAAAAATTCTTTGATAGTACCTGCGTTTATTTGTGAAAAAAATGGAAATTTGGCGAAAATTATGAAAATTTCGCAATTTTCCAACTTTGAGTTTTTATGCAATTAAATCACAGAGATATGTCACACAAAATACTTAATAAGTAACATTTCCCACATGTCTACTTTACATCAGCACAATTTTGGAACCAAAATTTTTTTTGTTAGGGAGTTATAAGGGTTAAAAGTTGACCAGCAATTTCTCATTTCTACAACACCATTTATTTTTAGGGACCACATCTCATTTGAAGTCATTTTGAGGGGTCTATATGATAGAAAATACCCAAGTGTGACACCATTCTAAAAACTACACCCCTCAAGGTGCTCAAAACCATATTCAAGAAGTTTATTAACCCTTCTGGTGCTTCACAGGATTTTTTTGAATGTTTAAATAAAAATGAACATTTAACTTTTTTTAAAAAAAATTTAATTCAGCTCCAATTTGTTTTATTTTACCAAGGGTAACAGGAGAAAATGGACCCCAAACATTGTTGTACAATTTGTTCTGAGTACGCCGATACCCCACATGTGGGGGTAAACCACTGTTTGGGCGCATGGCAGAGCTCGGAAGCGAAGGAGCACCATTTGACTTTTCAATGCAAAATTGACTGGAATTGAGATTGGACGCCATGTTTCGTTTGGAGAACCCCTGATGTGCCTAAACATTGAAACCCCCCACAAGTGACACCATTTTGGAAAGTAGACCCAATTTGTCCTGAGTGCGATGATACACCATATGTGGGGGGAACCACTGTTTGGGCGCATGGGAGGGCTTGGAAGGGAAGGAGTGCCATTTGAATGCAGACTTAGATGGAATGGTCTGCAGGTGTCACATTGCGTTTGCAGAGCCCCTAATGTACCTAAACAGTAGAAACCCCCCACAAGTGACACCATTTTGGAAAGTAGACCCCCTAAGGAACTTATCTAGATGTTTGGTGAGCGCTTTGACCCACCAAGGGCTTCACAGAAGTTTATAATGGAGAGCCGTAAAAATAAAACAAATATTTTTTCCCACAAAAATTATTTTTTAGCCGCCAGTTTTGTATTTTCCCGAGGGTAAGAGGAGCAATTCGACCCCAAAAGTTGTTGTCCAATTTGTCCTGAGTATGCTGATACCCCATATGTTGGGGGGAACCACCGTTTGGGCGCATGGGAGGGCTTGGAAGGGAAGGAGTGCCATTTGGAATGCAGACTTTGATGGAATGGTCTGCAGGCGTCACATTGCGTTTGCAGAACCTCTAATGTACCTAAACAGTAGAAACCCCCCACAAGTGACCACATATTGGAAACTAGACCCCCCAAGGAACTTATCTAGATGTGTTGTGAGAACTTTGAACCCCCAAGTGTTTCACTACAGTTTAAAAAATAAAAAATCTTTTTTTCCCCACAAAAATAATTTTTTAGCCCCCAGTTTTGTATTTTCCCAAGGGTAACAGGAGAAATTGGACCCCAAAAGTTGTTGTCCTATTTGTCCTGAGTACGCTGATACCCCATATGTTGGGTTAAACCCCTGTTTGGGCACACGGGAGAGCTCGGAAGGGAAGATGCACTGTTTTACTTTTTCAACGCAGAATTGGCTGGAATTGAGAACGGACGCCATGTCGCGTTTGGAGAGCCCCTGATGTGCCTAAACAGTGGAAACCCCCCAATTATAACTGAAACCCTAATCCAAACACACCCCTAACCCTAATCCCAACAGTAACCCTAACCACACCTCTATCCCTCACACACCCCTAACCTTAATCCCAACCCTATTCCCAGCTGTAAATGTAATCTAAACCCTAACTGTAACTTTAGCCCCAACCCTAACCCTAACTTTAGCCCCAACCCAAACTGTAGCCCTAACCCTAACCCTAGCCCTAACCCTAGCCCTAACCCTAACCCTAGCACTAACCCTAACCCTAGCCCTAACCCTAGCCCTAACCCTAGCCCTAACCCTAACCCTAGCCCTAGCCCTAACCCTAGCCCTAACCCTAGCCCTAACCCTAGCCCTAGCCCTAATGGGAAAATGGAAATAAATACATTTTTTTAAATTTTCCCTAAATAAGGGGGTGATGAAGGGTGGTTTGATTTACTTTTATAGCAGGTTTTTTTGCGGATTTTTATGATTGGCAGCCGTCACACACTGAAAGACGCTTTTTATTGCAAAAAATATTTTTTGCGTTACCACATTTTGAGAGCTATAATTTTTCCATATTTTGGTCCACAGAGTCATGTGAGGTCTTGTTTTTTGCAGGACGATTTGACATTTTTATTGGTAACATTTTCGGGCATGTGACATTTTTTGATCGCTTTTTATTACGATTTTTGTGAGGCAGAATGACCAAAAACCAGCTATTCATAAATTTCTTTTGGGGGAGGCGTTTATACCGTTCCGTGTTTGGTAAAATTGATAAAGCAGTTTTATTCTTCGGGTCAGTATGATTACAGCGACACCTCATTTATATCATTTTTTTATGTTTTGGCGCTTTTATACGATAAAAACTATTTTATAGAAAAAATAATTATTTTTGCATCGCTTTATTCTGAGGACTATAACTTTTTTATGTTTTTGCTGATGATGCTGTATGGCAGCTCGTTTTTTGCGGGACAAGATGTCGCTTTCAGCGGTACCATGGTTATTTATATCTGTCTTTTTGATCGCGTGTTATTCCACTTTTTGTTCGGCAGTATGATAATAAAGCGTTGTTTTTTGCCTCGTTTTTTTTTTTTCTTACGGTGTTTACTGAAGGGGTTAACTAGTGGGCCAGTTTTATAGGTCGGGCTGTTACGGACGTGGCGATACTAAATATGTGAACTTTTATTGTTTTGTTTTTTTTATTTAGATAAAGAAATGTATTTATGGGAATAATATTTTTTTTTTTTCATTATTTAGGAATATTTTTTTTATTTCTTTTTACACATTTGGAAATTTTTTTTTAAACTTTTTTACTTTGTCCCAGGGAGGGACATCACAGATCGATGATCTTACAGTTTGCATAGCACTCTGTCAGATCACCGATCTTACTTACAGGGCTGCAGGCTTCACAGTGCCTGCTCTAAGCAGGCGCTGTGAAGCCAACTCCCTCCCTGCAGGACCCGGATGCCGTGGCCATCTTGGATCCGGGCATGGAGCAGGGAGGGAGGTATGCAGACCCTCGCAGCAACGCGATCACATCGCGTTGCTGCGGGGGGCTCAGGGAAGCCCGCAGGGAGCCCCCTCCCTGCGCGATGCTTCCCTGCTCCGCCGGCACATTGCGATCATGTTTGATCGTGGTGTGCCAGGGGTTAATGTGCCGGGGGCGATCCGTGACCGCTCCTGGCACATAGTGCCGGATGTCAGCTGCGATAGGCAGCTGACACCCGGCCGCGATCAGCCGCGCTCCCCCCGTGAGCGCTGCCGATCGCGCTGGACGTACTATCCCGTCGATGGTCATACGGGCTCACCCCACCTCGACGGGATAGTACGTCTGATGTCAGAAAGGGGTTAACCCTTTCATGACCCAGCCTATTTTGAACTTAATGACCTGGCCATTTTTTGCAATTCTGACCAGTGTCCCTTTATGAGGTAATAACTCAAGAACACTTCAACGGATCCTAGCGATTCTGAGAATGTTTTTTTGGGACGTATTGAGCTTCATGATAGTGGTAAATTTAGGTCGATAATTTTTGTGCTTATTTGTGAAAAAAATGGAACTTTGGTGAAAATTTAGAAAATTTAGCAATTTTCAAATTTTGAATTTTTATTCTGTTAAACCAGAGAGTTATGTGACACAAAATAGTTAATAAATAACATTTCGCACATGTCTACTTTACATCAGCATAATTTTGCAACCAAAATTTTTTTTTGCTAGGAAGTTATAAGGCTTAAAATTTGACCAGCGATTTCTCATTTTTACAACAAAATTTACGAAACCATTTTTTTTAGGGACCACCTCACATTTGAAATCACTTTGAGGGGTCTATATGATTGAAAATACACAAACGTGACACCATTCTAAAAACTGTACCCCTCCAGGTGCTCAAAACCACATTCAAGAAGTTTATTAACCCTTCAGGTGCTTCACAGCAGGAGAAGCAACATGGAAGGAAAAAAAATTACATTTAGCTTTTTAGTCACAAGAATTAACTTTTAGCAACAATTTTTTTATTTTCCCAAGGGTAAAGGGATAAACTGGACCACAAAGGTTGTTGAACAATTTGTCCTGAGTACGCCAATACCTCATATGTGGGGGAGAATCACTGTTTGGGCGCATGACAGGGCTCGGAAGGGAAGGAGCGCCATTTGACTTTTTGAATGAAAAATTGGCTCTAATCTTTTGCGGACACCATGTCGCGTTTGGAGAGCCCCTGTGTGCCTAAAGATTGGAGCTCCCCCACAAGTAACCCCATTTTGGAAACTAGACCCCCAAGGAACTTATCTAGATGCCTAGTGAGCACTTTCAACCCCCAGGTGCTTCACAAATTGATCCGTAAAAATGAAAAAGTACTTTTTTTTCACAAAAAATTCTTTAGCTTCAATTTTTTTGTTTTCACATGGGTAACAGGATAAAATGGATCCTAAAATTTGTTGGGCAATTTCTCCTGAGTACACCGGTACCTCACATGGGGCTAAACCACTGTTTGGGCACAAGGCAAGGCAAATTTGACTTTTTGAATGAAAAATTAGCTCCAATCGTTAGCGGACACCATGTCACGTTTGGAGAGCCCCTGTGTGCCTAAACATTGGAGCTCCCCCACAAATGACACCATTTTTTATTTTCACAAGGGTAACAGAAGAAATTGGACCCCAAAAGTTGTTGTACAGTTTGTCCTGAGTACGCTCATACCCCATATGTTGGGGTAAACCACTATTAGGGAGCATGTCAGAGCTCGGAAGGGAAGTGGTGATGTTTTGGAATGCAGACTTTGATGGAATGGTCTGCGGGCGTCATGTTAGGTTTGCAGAGCCCCTGATGTGCCTAAACAGTAGAAACCTCCACAATTGACCCCATTTTGGAAACTAGAGCCTCCAAGGAACTTATCTAGATGTGTGGTGAGCACTTTGAACCCCCAAGTGATTTACAGATGTTTATAACGCAGAGCCGTGAAAATAAAAAAAATCATTTTTCTTTCCTCAAAAAATATATTTTAGCTCGCAATTTTTTTATTTTTACAAGGGTAACAATAGAAATTGGACCCCAAAAGTTGTTGTCCAGTTTGCCCTGAGTACGTTGATACCCCATATGTGGGGGTAAACCACTGTTTGGGTGCATGGCAGAGCTCGGAAGAGTAGTGACTTTTTGAAATGCAGACTTTGATGGAATAGTCTGCGGGTGTCATGTTACGTTTGCAGAGCCCTTGATGTGCCTAAACAAAAGAAACCCCCCACACGTGACCCCATTTTGGAAACTAGACCCCCCAAAGAACGTATCTAGATGTGTGGTGAGCACTTTGAACCCCCAAGTGCTTCACAAAAGTTTATAACACAGAGCCGTGAAAATAAAAAATCTTTTTTTTCCCTAAAAAATGATTTTATTAACTCACAATTTTTTATTTTCACAAGGGTAGCAGGAGAAACTGAACCCCAACAGTTGTAGTCCAGTTTGTCCTGAGTATGCTGATACCCCATATGTGGGGGTAAACACACTGATTGGGCACACGTCGGGGCTCGGAAAGGAAGTAGTGACGTTTTGAAATGCAGACTTTGATGGAATGGTCTGCGGGTGTCACGTTGAGTTTACAGAGCCCCTGATGTTCCCTAACAGTAGAAACCCCCACATGTGACCCCATTTTGGAAACTAGACCCCCCAAGGAACTTATCTAGATGTGTGGTGAGCACTTTGAACCCCCAAGCGCTTCACAAAAGTTTATAACGCAGAGCCATGAAAATAAAAAATCATTTTTTTCCATAAAAATTATTTTTGTAGCCCACAGTTTTTTATTTTCACAAGGGTAACACGAGAAACTGAACCCCGATAGTTGTTGTCCAGTTTGTCGTGAGTACCCTGATGCCCAATATGTGGGGGTAAACTAGACCCCCCAAGAAACTTATCTAGATTTGTGGTTAGCACTTTGAACCCCCAAGTGCTCCGTAGAATTTTATAACGCAGAGCCGTGAAAATAAAAAAACTTTTTTTCCCCACAAAAATAATTTTTTAGCCCCCATTTTTTTATTTTTCCAAGGGTAACAGGAGAAATTAGACTGCCAAAATTGTTGTACAATTTTTCCTGAGTACGCTTATGCCCCATATGTTTGGGTAAACCAATGTTTGGGCACACTTCGGGGCTTGGAAGAGAGGGAGCACCATTTGACTTTTTGAATGCAAGATTGGTTGGAATCAATGGTGGAGCCATGTCGTGATTGGAGACCCCCTGATGTGCCTAAACAGTGGAAACCCCTCAATTCTAACTCCAACACTAACCCCAACACACCCCTAACTCTAAGCCCAACTCTAATCATAACCTTAATCACAACTCTAACCCCAACACACCCCTAACCCTAATCCCAACCCTAACCCCAACACACAACCAACCCTAATCCCAACCCTAACTATAACCCTAACCACAAGCCTAACCCTAACCTCAACACACCCCTAAGGCTGGGGTCACACCCAGCATATGAAAATACGGTCTGTTTTTTACGGCTGTAATACGCAGAAATGTTCCCAAAATAGTGATCCATATGTCATCTGTAGGCAGCGTGTGGCAGCGTATTTTGCGCATGTCATCCTCCGTATGTAATCCATATGGCATCCGTACAGCAAGATTTTCTTGCCGGCTTGCAAAACAGACATACAATGGATCCATGGCCTCACATATGAAAACATATATACAGTCTATATATGGTGCATTGCCGCTGTGGCGGTGGTCGCTGCACGGCTCCGCTCTGTTAGGGCAGTAGGACCCACTATGAGGTTTGCCGTGACGTGGCAGTGGGCTTCATACAGTCTGATCAGAATGTTAAACTGAAAACCTCATATTCAGTTATATAAATTTTTGCCTAGCGGCTTTAGATCAACTTATGATTTTTGGAGATGCGGTTCATGCCTTTTCTTTTCCTTTTTGTGCAAAGCATGTTCTAGTTTCTTTCTTGGACCAGCACTCCTCCCATTTGGCACAGGTAATTTTAATTGGCAGGAGACTGCAAATTAAGGGGTCTAGCCCATTTTGGGTCTCACTGAAGAGCTGGAGGAAGGTGAGTTTCAGTGCTCCTTTCATTTTGGTGCTGGTGCTGTGTGGCGGCCATTGTTGCTGTGGCTTTGTGCTGGTGGGGCAGCGCGGTCTGGAGTCATGGGGACTCAGTCTTGCAGCATGGGTGCTGTGGGGCAACAGGCCGTCTGGCCTGCTGGTGCATTGCTGCTGTGGCGGTGGTCGCCACACGGCTCCGCTCCATTAGGGCAGTAGGACTCACTACGAGGTTTGCCGTGACGTGGCAGTGGGCTTCATACAGTCTGATCAGAATGTTAAACTGAAAACCTCATATTCAGTTATATAAATTTGTGCCATAGTGGCTTTTTTTCTTTCTGTGCAAAGCATATATATATATATATATATATATATATATATATATATATATATTCAAAAAATAAAAAAAAATATTCAGAAAAATTCCCACGCTCGAGTTCATCTGAGGTTATGCCAGCAGGGGGCGCAGCACCGCAAGTCTAGGTAGCTACATTCCCCTGCTTTCCATTCATTCCCCAGATTTTACAGTCAGGAGCACAGCTGCATAAGCAGGTTCCTGCTTGTAAAATTATTTAACCCCTTCAGATGGATATATAGCATGGGACAAGACTGAACGACGGAAGGTATGGGATATTGTTGATTTTTTTTTTTTTTTTTTTTTACAGAATGAGGGTCTTCAATTGGATTGAGAGTATAATAAAATATAACAACACCCTGTGCCTTACTTTCAAGAAAATACTTTTTTTCATAATATGTGTGTGTGTTTTATTAACCATTTACTACTATTGGATTAATAATGGATAGGTGTCTTACTGACACCTCTCCATTATTAATCCGGCTTAATGTCACCTTACAATAACAAGGTGACATCAACCCTTTATTACCCCATATCCCTCCGCTACACGGGAGTGGGAAGAGAGAGGCTAAGTGCCAGAATAGGCGCATCTATACAGATGTGCCTTTTCTGGGGTGGCTGGGGGCAGATGTTTTAGCCAGGGGGGTCCTATAACCAAGGTCCCTCTCCAGGCTATTAATATCTGCCCTCAGTCACTGGCTTTCCCACTCTGGCGGAGAAAATTGCGCGGGAGCCCACACCATTTTTTTCCGCGATTTAACCCTTTATTTTAACAGCTAGAGCCCCCAAGTTTGACACATACATACTACTAACATTAATAGTGAGGAATAGGCAAAAAAAAGGGATATGAAAAGGTTTACTGTATGTAAACAATGTCTAATATCATGTCGGGTTTGCGAAGTAGATAGCAAAAGCCGGCAATTGAATTACCGGCTTTTCTGCTATCTAGCGCTGTATGAAATATTCATATATATATATATATATATATATATATATATATATATATATATATATATATATATATATGTCTCACCGATATATACATATATATATATATATATATATATATATATATATATATATACCCCTATACTATGTGTAGACATTTATTTTAGCTATTCTATTGTAACCTGTCAGTGTGATTTTAGTGTACACCGCACTGAATTGCTGGCTTTTCTATAGAACACCGCTGCGTATTTCTCGCAAGTCACACTGTTGGTCCGTATGTAATCCGTATTTTTCTCTCCCCCATTGACTTTCATTGGCGGATTTTTTGCGCAATACGCTGACAAACGCAGCATGCTGCAATTTTCTATGGCCATACAATACCATATAATACGGATGCGTAAAATACGGCAGATAGGAGCTGCCCCATAGAAAATCATTTGTCCGTGTGCAATGCGTATTTTCTGCGCCTCTCATACGTCCGTAAAACTCGCTAGTGTGACCCCGGCCTAACCCTAATCTTAACCCTAATTCCAACCTAACCCTAATTCCAACCCTTTCTCTTGTTCCAGCCCTAACCCTAAAGCTATGTGCCCACATTGTGGATTCGTGTGCGGATTTTTCTGCACCATTTTTGAAAAATCCACAGGTAAAACGCACTGCATTTTACTTGTGGATTTACCATGGATTTCCAGTGTTTTTTGTGTGGATATCACCTGCGGATTACTATTGAGGAACAGGTGTAAAACGCTGCGGAATCCTCACAAAGAATTGACATGTTGCGGAAAATACAAATCAGCGTTTCTGCACAGTATTTTCCGCACCACGGGCACAGCATATTTGCAACACATGCAAAAGTTGCCTCACACAAAACTTGCACATATTCAAAACGCACCACACATAAAACTCGCCATGCGCAAAGCTAGCCATGCGCAAAACTTGCTGCACACAACTTGCTACACTAACCTGTCACATGCAACTCGACTCAAAAAAAGTTGCTACACGCATGTCACCACACAAAAATCATGTTGGGGTAGCAGACCGCACCGAGTAAATAGAGAGATGTTATTTGGTGTGTTCGCAGCCCGGGGTCCACCATGCAGGAGAGAACCTGCTGCTGGTAAATGGCGGCCCTATATGGCGGTAGAAGCGACCTCTGTTACTTCACAGAGTCACCTAAAGAAAGCACTGTGTCCTGTTAACCTCACAGGAGTACACAGCGACTGCCGAGCAGTTGGCAGTTGGTGGTTACGCAAACATACAATCTCCTCACTGGAGGAGCCGGTATTCTAGGGACTTATTTCAGTCGGGGCCCTGAATCCATACAAACAATCTCTTCACCGGAGGTGTCGGTATTCTAGGGGCTTATTTCAGCCGGGTCCCTGAACACATACAAACGTAACCACACTGGCGCAAAGCACATAACTTACATTTGATACTAGCGCATGGCTGTGCGGCCATGTGAACCTTTTATAGCTGCAGCAGGTAAAGGACCTTTGTAGAAGGACCAATGAGAGGTTGACACAGAGCCTGAGGAACTTCAGGACCTTCCTGGAGAACCAATGGGTTTTGCTGCAGTATCTAAGCATGTGACCCTCGATCTCCAATGAGATATCTTACCCTGGGCATGCTCAGAAGGGAAAAAGCAGTACTTAGTCCCAAAAGCGTCTGCTCGCCGCTGCCCAGCACTGGCTTCAATGGCAAAAGCTGGAAAAGCAGCAGTAACCCTTTGCACAGAGTCAGACTGAGCGAGATGCTGGGACCGACATCTCCACCAAGCAGGCTCCACTGTGGCAGGAGAAGAATGGGAGACCGCAGCGGAGATGGCCTGAGATTCCCCCTGTGCAGAATTGGGAACTTGACCACTAACATAACCCCCCTCCTTGGACCTCGCCACGCTCGAAGGCAGCAATGAGCTGTGGAGCCTGAATGTGCTCAGCAGGCTCCCAGGACCTGTCCTCATGACCATAACCCTTCCAGTCCACCAAATAAAATTTTTTGCCACGTACAACCTTGCACCCCAAAATAGCGTTCAACTCGTAATCGTCCGTAGACGAACCCGAGGTCCCGGCAGATGACTTGGAAAACTGTGACATGTATGTGGGTTTCAAGAGGGACACATGAAAGGTGTCGGTGATACCCAGGCGTGGTGGAAGGGCTAAACGGTAGACCACAGGGTTAACCTGTTCAAGGACCTTGAAAGGGCCCAAGTAGCGAGGTGCAAACTTAGTGGACTCAACTCGCAGCCTGATGTTACGGGCGGAGAGCCACACCAAGTCGCCAGGAGCAAAGGTCAGAGCGGTGCACTGATGTGCATCAGCAGAGGACCTCATTCTCTCCTTGGAGGCCCGAATGGCATCCTGAGTGCGGTCCCAAATATCCTGTGCCTCCACAGCCCAGTCTGCGACCCTGGAGTCGGCGGAAGACACGGGCATAGGCACAGGTACCCGCGGATGCTGACCATAGTTAAGGAGGAATGAGGTTTATCCAGTGGAGTTGGCTACGGTGTTGTTCAGCACAAACTCCGCCCATGATAGCAAGGATGCACAGTCATCCTGCCTGGCTGAGACAAAATGTCGCAGATATGTGACCAAAGTCTGGTTGGCCCTCTCTACCAACCCATTCCTCTCGGGATGATATGCGGCAGAGAGATTTAACTCAATGCTGAGAAGACAACAAAGCTCTCTCCAGAACCGAGATGCAAACTGGGGACTCCGGTCACTGACAATTTTGTCCGGCATACCGTGTAGGCGGAAGATGGGTTTTATGAACAACGCTGCCAAGGCCCGTGCAGAAGGTAGCCGTGGAAGCGGCACCACATGCACCATTTTAGAAAAATGATCGGTGATAACCCAAATGATGGTACAGCCACAAGACTTGGGCAAACGTACCACAAAGTCCATCCTGACCATCTCCCATGGCCTGTCTGCCACCGGCAAGGGATAGAGTAACCCAGCTGTCCGTTGTCGAGGAAACTTATTTTTGGCGCAGGAGACACACGCCCGAATATAATCTCCGACGTCACGGACCATATGTGGCCACCAGTACGTCCTCGCCACCAGCTCAGATGTCCTCTTTGTCCCAAAGTGTCCACCCACCCTGGACGAATGAGCCCAAGAGAGAACCTCCAGTCGCAAATTCATGGGTACAAAAGTCTAGCCTGGAGGCACAGACTCTAGCGATACTGGAGCTACGGTTCTCAGGCTCTCAAAAGAGACAATAAGCCGAGGCTCCCCTTCCTCCTCCTCAGATGACACAACGGAGTGAGAGAGGGTGTCAGCACGAATGTTCTTCTCCCCAGTGAGATAATGAATGGTGAAGTGGAACCGGGAGAAGAACAAGGACCATCTGGCCTGATGAGAATTTAGCCATTGGGCTGTTTATAAATATAACAATTTTTTGTGGTCCGTGAAGACTTGAAAGGGAAAGCGAGCCCCCTCCAAAAGATGTCTCCACTTTGAGAATGCCAACTTCATTGCTAGCAACTCCCTGTCCCCAATGGAATAATTCCTCTCCTCTGGTGTGAAGGTCTTTGAGAAGAAGAAGCAAGGATGCTTCTGACCTTGAGCATCCTTTTGGAAGAGGACTGCTCCTGCACCAACGGATGAGGCATACACCTCCATTATAAATGGCTTATCAATATCAGGACGATATAGGATGGGAGCGCTAGCAAAACAAGACTTAATAGAAGAGAAGGCCCTGGGAACCTCTTCAGACCACAATTTGGAATTTGCTCCCTTCTTGGTGAGGGCTACCAAGGGAGCTACCAAAGTTGAGAAGTGGGGAATGAACTGGCGATAGTAATTAATGAACCCCATAAAGCACTGCACCGCTTTAAGAGAATGGGGTTCTTGCCAGTCCATCACAACCTGTAGCTTGGCAGGATCCATAGCCAATTCCTCGGCGGAGATGATATAGCCCAGGAAAGGTAAAGACTCCTGCTCAAACATACACTTCTCCAACTTTGCATAGAGGGAAATTGACCGTAAGAGATCGAAGACTCTGCCAACATCTCTCCAGTGGGAGTCAATATCTGGATTGAAGATGAGAATATCATCCAGATACACTACGACTGAGGTGAAGAGAATATCCCGGAAGATGACGTTGACAAAGTCTTGGAAAACGGCTGGGGCACTACAGTACTTAGTCCCAAAAGCGTCTGCTCGCCGCTGCCCAGCACTGGTTTCAATGGCAGAAGCTGGAAAAGCAGCAGTAACCCTTTGCACAGAGTCAGACTGAGCGAGACGCTGGGACCGACGTCTCCGCTGAGCAGGCTCCACTGCGGCAGGAGAAGAATGGGAGATGGCCCGAGATTCCCCCTGTGCAGAGGCTGGAACTCGACCCTAACAACTCATCTCACAAAAGTGGCTACATGCATGTCGCCACATGTAACTCAACACACACAACTTGACACATGAAACTCGCCCTAAAACACACACAAGTCTGTATTATCCTTCAAAAATAAAAATCTGAGCAACAAATGTACCATATAGGAAATACGGCAACTGTCAGTCACATGACCTGTTTATTATGTGTATGTGTGAGCTAATATATACTGCCAGGGGGGAGCGCTTCCTGTTGGCTGGGGATTTATCAGACTGCCAATAGCAACCAATCACACCTCTGCTTCTATTTTGCTACAGTTAAATAATCTGAGCTCTGATAGGCAACAAAGGACATTCTCAGTATAACAAAGCTTGTGTGAGGTAATAGCATGTCAGTTAGGGTGTGTTGGTGGAAAGGCTGATGTCAGTCACATTACCTCTACATGAGAGGATATAGAAACTGCCAGTTACAGACTATTTTTACCACAATAATGCCTCATAAGAAAAGGAATTCCATGGCATAAATGTCAGCTGATGTGAAAAGAAAAGCTGCATTACGGGCCAATGAAAAATGTGAAGACCGAGAAACGAGGCTGACACATGAGAACAGCAGCTGCTTCCTCAAGAGCCATATCCATCTGAGTTCCTCAATTCCTTGGAGCCACAAGGATTTCCTCCTCACAACCTCTTTCTAAAAACTGGAGCACCTATTCTGATATTGAGAAATTTGGATCCACCAAAGCTGTGCAATGGAACAAGACTCTTGATTAAGAACCTGTTTCCACATGTTAGTAACCCCACAATAATGGATAATCAGACAAGATGGCTCACATGGCTACAAATGCACTGGGAAGGATTCCTAAATTTTGACAAAACTTGTACATTTCATTTGAAATCATTAATGTCCAACCACAGGTGTCAGCTCTGTAGAATTTACCATAACCCATCTACTTAAACATTTACTTAGTATTTTTAGCTTGGACTTTTTTCCCTTTCAAACTTTAAAGGTAATCTGGTTGCCCTCCAGTATTTTTTGTTGCATTCAGGAAGAGATGAAATGTCATCCTGACACATTAGCACTGCAGCCAATCAATAGCTGGAGTGCTGATGTAAGTATGTATGGCACAAGATCGCTGCAGCTGTCAGTGGCCAGAATTACATGTGCTAAAATGTAAGCAAAAACTCGCAAAGAAGCTTTGAAGCTTCAACACTAATTAACAGGTGTATATATTTTCATTATTATAACATTTGTTGCTATTAGTTTTTTTTCTCCTACTCAGACAACTTATTTAAAATGATAGGCATTGTGATTCTACATGTAATAGGAATAACTAAGGTCAAAAATGGTTTTGAGTTGTAGCAAGTTACTGTTCGTTTTATACAAACTTCCTGTTAGGGCTAGCGGAACGCACCAAATAATTCGAGAAATGGAATAAGGTGCGTTCGCAGCCCAGGGTCCACCATGCAGAGATGGTACCTGCTGCTAAGCAATGATGGACTATATGGCGGTACAATGAGGATACACAGGGGTTAGCTTCACCCTGTGTGAAAGAAGCAAACCCTGTTGCGTCACAGGGCCGCAGTACCGCACGTAACAAAACTAATAATTAAATAGCACGAGAGCGCGAGCTGTGCCGTACTGGTGGACGCAACTAACCACACAGACTTGGGTTAAAGAAGCGCTCTAATGGCGCGTGGCGCCGTACTGGTGGTCACAGCAGTAGACGCTGTTTCGTGTGTTAATACTGTGAGTTCAGCCGGGCACTAGATAGCAGCCATACACCTTACGCGAACAGTCGTACACAAGGGATGGGTTTTTTAAGGAACGACTTGCACTCATCAACACACACACAATTACAAATGTATACTAGCGAATGGCCGTGTGGCCATGCAAACCTTTTATAGCTGCAGCATGTACAGGACCTTCCCAGAAGGACCAATGGGAGGCTGCCACAGAAGTTGAACACCTTCAGGACCTTCCAGGAGGACCAATGGGATCTGCTGCAGTATCTGAGCATGTGACCCTCAATCTCCAATGGGAGATCTTGCCTTGGGCATGCTCAGAAGGGGAAAAGCAGGACTTAGTCCCAAAAGCATCTGCTTGCCACTGCCCAGCACTGGCTTCAATGGCAGAAGCAGGAAAAGCAGCAGTAACCCTTTGCACAGAGTGAGACTGAGCAAGACACTGGAACCGACGTCTCCGCTGAGCAGGCTCCACTGCGGCAGATGCAGAATGAGAGACCGCAGCAGACACGGTTCAAGATTCCCCCTGTGCAGCAGCAGGAACTTGGCTCTTAACACTTCCCACTAAACATGGATAAACCTGTTTAAGGACCAAGTTCAACAAACTGTTAAAAAGACTGCTACCTAATGATTACTTGGATCTACTAAATCAAGGAATTAATAAAATCATTAATTGAATGAGCATCATCCTACTTCTGAGATTTATGATGGCTCATATCTGCCTGTAACTTACATTTTGCCTTCTTTATGTAATTATTTTCATCAAGATATGATGCCTCCAAAATGAATGAAAAATAGAAGGGTTTCTTGTACATATAAGAAAGCATTGTAGACTCTGGTGTTTATAGAATTCACAGGGCCACATAGCAAATGTCTTAATTGGGCCCCACTTTACACATCTCCACCCCCAAAAAGATATGCATTTGTATATAATTTTGGTGGAGTAGGTGGGGTCATACCTCTCAAATTGTAAAAATCGTGGAAAGGTCCATATTACGGCAGATACAAAATAAGTATGCCAACACTGAAGTCCCTTAGTGTGCTCACTCACCACTATACCCTTTCATGGCCCTTATAGAGTGTACTAGCTGTACCACCCGGCTTCGCCCAGGTTAATAACTGCTGTTAGCAAAATAGAATGTGTTAACAAAAATTTATTCTGCACACAAAAACCACAAAACAAATAGATAGAAATGTAATTATTAGAAGGCAAAAACTAAGTTAATAGAAGCATTTCACAACATATATTTCAACACCAAAGATATTCCACACAGATTTAACTAAATTGGCCACGTAATGTGAAGTAATCTTCTACTACTTATTCGAGAGCCTTTTGATAAACGACATTCTTAGTTTTTCCTTCAGGTGCAAAGACGAACAGATTTTTGGCTGTTCCAACTCATGAACAGGCCACATAAAGTTGACCATGGGTAAAGCATGGCGATTGTAAATTGATTCCAACTACTTTGAAGGACTGTCCCTGATCCTTGTTGATGGGCATAGCAAATGCCAGTCAAACAGGAAACTGGAGGCGTTTAAAATCAAAAGGCAAATCAGATGTAATGAGAGGAATTGTTGGAATGAAAACATCTTCTCCTGCGGCACATCCTGTCAAAATGGTTGCCTCAAGAAACAATAGCTGCAGCTGTCATTAGGTTGTTACTCGTGAAACACATGAAAGCCTCAGAAGTAAAAGCAGTCTCACTGGCAGTACACTAGCAATTGGCATGTCATGTAAGGAACTGTTGAAAAAGACAGGAATGGACACAGTAGATATCTGAAACAAAGTGACCACTTTTATGTGCTGCTAAACCACAACCGGGATGTTCTTTTCTTAGAACCATCAAAATCAATATAATATTCCAAGGGAAAAGGGTCCTGGTAGGGGGTGGTAAGGAGAGATTTGACAAGTCTTAAAAACACTATGTCAATATCGATTCTGGCCACAAGACATGATTCATTACAAGAGTTTTCTTATACTTAACACTTAAGGCGAGCTGCATGTTACATGTCCAGTGCTACATTTCATCTCTTTTTTTAAACAACTATTCCCCTTCCCAGGGTTGTATTAACTGTCCTGCTGCTCTTCTCATTTATAGTGCTGAAGTCCTATTATACAGAGTCACACAATTGTCAGACAGGGATACAGGTGTAACAATTGGCAAATCAAACACTGGGTTAGTTGCACTCAGCGGACATTAAAGGGGTTGTCTGGTCCCAACTGATGATGTATCTATAGTACAGATCTGTCCTATTCAATATCTATATCTGGACCTAGTAACAGCCGGTTCGTGGAGATATAGGGTGTCGGATCCACACTGATATGATAATAATGACCTATCCTAAGGAAAACTATTTTAAGCAGTATTTTGTAGTCCAGCAGAAGTGTCACAATGCTGAAGTTGGTTTTGCTGCTTTCACACATCAGTTTTTTGCAGTCAGGCACAACCTGTCGAATGTTTAAATAAACATCCATCGCAGATTGTGAAATACTGATGCAACGGATCCATTTTTTTGACGGATCCGACTAGGTGATCCAGCTAATTGGATCCCCAAAAATTGGAGTATTCTCAATTAAAAAAAACAGAATTTGTCGCAGAATCCCATAAACAGACATGGTGGTGGAGTTGGCATACTCCTGTCCCCACAATGCACTTTCCAGCTCATCCCCCCCAGCTCCATCACTCTCATTCCCTTCTTTTGAGGTCCACACCATCAGACTATTTCGTCCCCTCTCCCTCAGAGTAGGGGTCATATACCGGACCCCAGGCTCACACACCCACTTCCTGGACCATTTCTGCCTGGCTGCCGCACTTCATGTACTCAGAACTCCCAACCCTTATCCTGGGACACTTCAACATCCCCATTAACAGCCCCAGTTCCACATTTGCATCCCAGCTTCTATCACTAACCACTTCTCTAGGCCTCTCACAGCTCTCAACCTCTGAAACACACAAAGACGGTAACACCCTGGACCTGGTCTTTGACCGGCTCTGTTCAATCTCCTACCTAGATAACTCACTACTTCCCCTCTCTGACCACAACATTCTCTCCTTCATGCTCACAAATCCCCGCTCACCCCAGCACACTCCTACCTACCACACATTCAGAAATCTACATGCTATTAATCCTCACGCACTTTCAGACTCCCTGCACTCATTATTGTCCCCAATCTCTTCTTTTTCCTGTCCTGATCTGGCTGTACATCACTTCAATGACATTCTTAGAAGCACCCTTGACCAAGTAGCTTCCCTTACTCTCAGAACCTCCAAACACAGAGTGAAACAGCCCTGGCTCACATCGCAAACCCGATTTCTCCAGCGATGCTCTAGGTGTGCTGAATGCTTATGGAGGAAAACATGCACACCAGAAGACTTCTTACACTTCAAATTTATGTTAAGGACCTATAGCTCTGCCTTTCACCTCGCCAAACAGACCTACTTCACCACCCTGATCTCCTCACTATCCAACAACCCCAAGAAACTTTTTGACACCTTTCACTCCCTCCTCAAGCCCCTATCACAGACATTTGTGCTGATGACCTGGCCTCCCACTTTATAGAGAAAATAGATAATATCCGTCAGGAAATCCACTCCCAGACACCAAGTGCAGTGACTCCCATCCCTCCCTGCATCTCTCCCCTGGCTCACTCTCCACATTCGATCTCATCACAGAAGAAGAAGTCTCCAAGCTCCTCTCTATATCTCGTCCGACTACATGCACCACCGACCCAATTCCCTCACACCTCCTCCAGTCTCTCTCTCCAGTCGTCACAACTCACCTAACTACAATCTTTATTCTCTCCCTCTCCTCTGACATTTTCCCCTCCTCCATCAAACACTCTATCATTACTCCATTAATAAAGAAACCCACTCTTGAGCCATCCTGCACAAATAACTACAGACTGGTCTCCAATCTCCTCTTCATCTCTAAACTATTGTAGCGCCTGATCTACTCCCGCCTTACCTGTTACCTCTCCACTCACTCCCTCCTAGACCCTTCACAGTCCGGTTTCCACCCCTTACATTCGTCAGAAACTGCACTCATCAAAGTGACCACTCTCTGCTCATTCTTCTCGACCTTTCTGCAGCTTTCGACACTTTTGACCACCCTCTCCTACTCTCTAGGCTCCAGTCACTAGGCATTAAGGACACTGCTCACTCCTGGTTCTCCTCCTACCTTTCTGACCGCTCCTTCAGTGTTCTGTTCTCTGGCTTCACTTCACCTCCTCTTCATCTCACTGTCGGGGTACCTCAGGGCTCAGTCCTTGGCCCCCTTCTCTTCTCCCTCTACACAGCCCCAATTGGACAGTCCATCAGCAGATTTGGCTTTCAGTACCATCTTTATGCTGATGACACACAACTATACACGTCAGCCCATGACCTTACCCCCGCTGTACTACAGAGCGCCACTGTCTGTCTGTCTGCAGTCTCCAACATCATGTCCGCTCTCTATCTGAAACTCAACCTCTCCAAAACTGAACTTCTTCTGCTCCCGCCATCTACTAACCTCCCTAAATCTGACATTTCTCTCTCCATGGGTGGCACCATAATAACGCCCCGGCAGCAGGCTCGCTGTCTGGGTGTTATGTTTGACTCTGATCTCTCCTTCACCTCCCATATACAATCTCTTGCCCGCTCGTGCCGCTTACACCTAAAGAAATCTCTAGAATACACCCTTTTCTCACCATGGAAACAACAAAAACCCTCACTGTTGCCCTGATCCACTCCCGCCTGGACTACTGCAATGCTCTATTAATTGGCCTCCCCCTCACTCGACTTTCCCCTCTCCAGTCCATCCTTAATGCAGCAGCCAGGGTCGTCTATCTGGCTAATCATTACTTGGATGCGTCCGCTCTTCGCCAGTCATTACACTGGCTGCCCATTCATTACAGGATACAATTCAAAGTACTTGCTCTCACCTACAAAGCTCTGCACAGTGTGGCACCCCCTTATATCTCCTCCCTCATTTATGTCTATCGGCCTAACCGACCACTGAGCTTTGCAAATGACTTTCGACTAACCTCTGCACTAATCCGTACCTCCCACTCCCGACTCCAAGACTTCTCAAGTGCTGTGCCAATCCTCTGGAATGCTCTACCCCACGATATTAGGACTATCCACAATTTGCATTGTTTTAGACGCTCACTCAAAACACATTTTTTCAGAGCGACCTACCACGTTCACTAATCAAAGTCATTTTATGTTTGTGTGTGTGTTTAGCTCATTCACTATTTCCATCTATCCCCCACCCCCTGAAGATGGACCATCATTGTAAATACATCGTTGTAAATACACACCTGGACTTTGTATCTCCCCCACCTCATTGTAGATTGTAAGCTCTCATGAGCAGGGTAGTCTTATTTCGCTTTAATTATTCTATTGTTAACGTTGTTACTTATGACTGTTGTGTTTGAAACTGTAAAGCGCTGCGGAATATATTGGCGCTATATAAATTAAAATTATTATTATTATTCCTTCATTTGATGGATTCGGCGCCATAGGGTTTCATTTTAACAAGTGACGGATGGAGATGGATCTGTCGATGTCCGTTTTTTCGACGGACACAAAAAATGTTACTATGTCCGTTTTTTCCTGCCGCTGGAAAACCATTTTTCGACGGATACAGCAAAAAACGGATGAAACGTGAGACCATCTGTCGCAATTCATCACTAATACAAGTCTATCAGAAAAAAACAGATCCGGTGGCAACTTTTGCCAGATCCGTTTTTTTTCAGAATTCGCCGGATTGTGACTGATGGCAAAAAACTGATGTGTGAAAGCAGCCATAGGGTATGTGCACATGTATAGAGCTCCTCTGCGGATTTTTCTGCAGCGGATTTGATAAATCCGCAGGGGAAAACCGCTGCGTTTTTTTTCTGCGGATTTATCATGTTTTCTATTGCGGATTCCGCTGCGGATTTACATCTGCAGTTTTCTATTGGAGCAGATGTAAAAACGCTGCGGATTCCGCACAAAGAATTGACATGCTGCGGAAAATAAAACGCTGCGTTTCCGTGCGTTTTTTTCCGCAGCATGGGCACAGCGTTTTTTGTTTCCCATAGGTTTACATTGTACTGTAAACTCATGGGAAACTGCTGCGGATCCGCAGCTGTGGATCCGATTCGGATCCGCAGTATAATCCGCATCGTGTTCACATACCCTTATTCTTCCAGTTTCTTATTCGAGGCTGAAGTTGGTTTCTTATTCAGCAACTTTTTTTCCTGTTTTTTACAGGTTTAACAACAAAAATCTAAATAATTAAATACAGCAGCGAGATGCCCTGATATGAATCCACTTAAAAGCAACTACACAACTACAAAAACTATAAAACTTGTACAAACTTGGACATCAAAGTGGGCACTAAAGGGCATTATTGAAAGGGGTACATGATTTTGGGCCACTGATTTAACAATGCCGACAATCAGATATTGATGCCCCACATCTAATTCATGTCTCTCCAGCCTGGCCCAAATGGGTTCTGGGCATCAGAACTAGCATCAAAATGGGCAGTCAATCTAACTAATTGAATGAGTAAATGTTTTTTAAAGTATTAAATGATTTTGGGCCACTGATAACACCACCAATGCATAGATAGTGATGCTACACATCAAAGTCAGCTCACTCCAGCCCGGTCCAAATGGGTTCTGACCATGAGAACTGGTACCAAAGTTTACAAATCACATTATTTTCCTGAGATTAGAATAAGTAACTTGTGTTTTGAAGGGATTAAATAATGTTGGACCACTGATGTCACACTACCATTACACAAATAGTGATGCCCTGGATCAAATTAAGGTCACTGCAGCCTGGCCCAAGTGGGTTCTGGGCAATAGAACTGGCATCAAAGTGGGCACATAGCCAATTCTCACAGATTTTAAAAAGTAACTGGTGTTTTGAAGGGGTTAAATGACCTTGGGCCACTGATCTCACACCACCATAACACAGATAATAACATGTGATGTGGAGATTCACCAGTCTGTAGACAGATAGACTGACTGCATAATTGTAGCTTAAGACTGAACAACCCATTTAAACCTTAAAACAAACCAGAAACTTATTCAAATCAGTATAAAGTTGTAATTTGCTCACTTTGATGCCACCTTTTTGGGGAAAATTGCTATTTCCAAACTTTGATAATAGTTCTGATGCCCAGAACTCATTTGGGCCAGGCTGCATGGACCTGAGTTTGATGCAAGGTATCACTATCTGTGTAATAGTAGTGTCAGATCAGTGGCCCAAAGTCATTTAACCTGTTAAAAACACCAGTTACTTATACAAATCTGTGAAAATTGGCTATTCGCCCACATTGATGCCAATTCTGATGCCCAGAACTAGATTGGGCCAGGCTGCAGTGTCCTGATCTTGATGCAGGGCATCATTTTCTGTGTACTGTTAGTGTGAGATCTGTGGCCCAAAGTCATTTAACTTCTTACAAACTCCAGTAATTTATTCAAATCTGTGACAATTGACTCTGTACCCACTTTGAAGCCAGTTCTGATTCAGAAATCCATTTTCCAATCCAGGCTGGAGGGACCAGAATTTGATGCATGGCATCACTATCTGTTTAATAGTGTTGTGAGATCAGTGGTCCAAAGTCATTTAACCCCTTAAAAACACCAGTTACTTATTCAAATTATCAAAATCGATTGTCTGCCCACTTTGATCTGATGCCCAGAATCCATTTGGGCCAGGCTGGAGAGATCTGAATTAGATGTGGGATCACAATCTGTGTGACTGCAGTGTGAGGTCAGTGGCCAAAAGTAATTTAACACTTTCAATAATCCCTGTAGGTGCCAACTTTGATGCCTTTTTTTGTGCCAGTTTTATTATTTTTGTAGCTGCTTTTAAGTGTGTTAACATCAGGGCTTTTTACTGCATTGTATTTTATTATTGTGATTTTTTTTATTTTTGCTGTTAAACCGGCAAAAAAAACAGAAAAAAATTGCCAAATAAGAAACTACTGAATATGAAAACAGCTACAGCCCCAAATACTTAACCAGATGAATAAGAAACCAATTTCAGCATTGTAGAAGTACTTTATTTATGGTATTGTAAATCAGAAATATGATAGTAATTTGGCTACAAAATATAGGGTCTTTGTATGTGATCAGTACATGTTAAATATATAGATTATCTATTTATAGAATTGCCTTCTAATGTTTTCATTTCCTGTTCTGTCCAGATGTCACCATATCCTAGAATTCCAAGCGGAGGAAGTTCACCGACTGCCATATTGGGACACCCAAGTGATGGGTGTCTCAATATGGAAACTGCTGCTGGTACCAACCTATTGCACGGTACCACCAGCGGAACACCGTTGTGCCACACACACACTCTATACGCCGTATGCACCACACACTCACACTCACACACACTCATACACACACTCTCACACACCCACACACACTGTTAGGGCTGGCGGAATGCACCAAATAATTATAAGGAAGGTATAAGGTGCGTTCGCAGCCCGGGGTCCACCGTGCAGAGATGACACCTGCTGCTCGGTAATGGAAGACAATATATGGCGGTATAAAGTGAACACTCATGGGTTAGCTTCACCCGGTATGTTAGGAGGCGAACCCTGTTGCATCACAGGGCCGCAATACCGCAGTGTGAACACTAGTATTGGGTCTCAGAACTCTGCCCCAAGAACACAGGGTTAGAGTCCCTCTAGGCCACTATCGCTCGGCGCCGCAACTGTGGAGCCAAGGAAAACCTAAATAAACATTTACCGCACTAAGTGCGTACAGCGCCACTCTGGCAGATGTCACTAACCACCCTAACTAGTGCCAGGAAAGCGCACTAGTTGCGCACAGCACCTCACTGGCCGTCGCTGCTGATTGACGCTGTATTCTTGTGCTGGATGGCACAGTCTGGCGCTAGGTAGCTCAATCACCCAAGTACATTCAACAACACTAGGGATGGGTATGATTAAGGAGCTTTCACCAGATTCAATCACACATCCACAAACACACGATTTCAGTTTTATACTAGCACATGGCCGAGCTGCCATGCAAACCTTTTATAGCTGTAGCCTTCTGGGACCTTCCTAGTGGTCCATTCGGAGCCACTACAGGACCCGAGCATGTGACCCCCGACCTCCAATGAGAAGTCGTCCCGTGGGCATTCTCAGTAGAAGCAAAGCAGGACTTAATCCCTGGAATGTCTGCTTGCTGCTGATCAATGCTGGTTACAAAGGCTGAGCCTGGAATGGCAGCTGTAACCAAATGCACGGTATCTTCTTGAGCCAGGTGCTGGGACCGATGTCTCTGCTGCGCAGGCTCCACTGCGGCTGGAGGAGAATGGGAGATCGCAGTGGACATGGTTCGAGATTCCCCCTGTGCGGTGGTGGGAACTTGACACCTAACATTGCCCTCCCTCCTTGGGCCTCACTACGCTTGAAGGCAGCAATGAGATGAGGAGCCCAAATGTGCTCAATAGGCTGCCAGGTCCTGTCCTCTGGGCCATGACCCTTCCGATCCACCAGATAGAACTTTTTGCCACGTACCACCTTAGACCCAATGATGGCATTCACCTCGTAATCGTCCGCTGGACAAGCCCGATGTCCAAGCAGATGACTCGGAAAACCGGGACATTTGAACGGGTTTTAAGAGGGACACATGAAAGGTGTCGGTGATACCTAGGCGTGGAGGAAGAGACAACCGATAGACCACAGAGTTTACTTGTTCGAGGACCTTGAACGCATATGTAGCGAGGTGCAAACTTAGTGGACTCAACTTGCAGTCTGATGTTACAGGCAGAGAGCTGTTGTGAATTCTGTGGCTGAATTCACTCCTGTGGTCACAAGTGGTACTGCAGCTTCTGAGCTTCCTCCCTCAGGTGTTCTGGTGAGCTCGTTGGCTGCTTTGTTATTTAACTCCACCTGATTCTGTCTTCCTTGCTCCTTGTCAATGTTCCAGTGTTGGATCTGAGCTTCTGGATCTTTCCTGTGGCCTGCTGCTCTGCTTAGATTAGTGCTTTTTGCTTTTGTTGCTACTTTTTCTGTCCAGCTTGTCATTTCGTTTTGCTGGAAGCTCTGAGACGCAAAGGGTGTACCGCCGTGCCGTTAGTTCGGCACGGTGGGTCTTTTTGCCCCGTTTGCGTGGTTTTTTGCTTCAGGGTTTTTTGTAGACTGCAAAGTTCTCTTTGCTATCCTCGCTCTATCTAGAATATCGGGCCTCACTTTGCTGAATCTATTTCATCCCTACGTTTGTCTTTTCATCTTGCTAACAGTCATTATATGTGGGGGGCTGCCTTTTCCTTTGGGGTATTTCTCTGAGGTAAGTCAGGCTTGTTTTTCTATCTTCAGGCTAGTCAGCTCCTCAGGCTGTGCCGAGTTGCATAGGTAGTGTCAGGCGCAATCCACAGCTGCCTTTAGTTGTGTTTAGGTTAGGTTCAGGTTTTGCGGTCTACAGAGATTCCACGTCTCAGAGCTCGTTCTATTGTTTTTGGGTTATTATCAGATCACTGTATGTGCTCTGATTGCTGGCACACTGTGTCACTGGATTGCCTTCATAACAGTACAAGGAGCCAACCTAATGATTCTCAATAGAGGGAAAAAAGAAGTTCTGACATCATTTTTTTTTCTCAGCTCTGTGTTCAGTCTTTTTTTTCCCCTAGACATTTGGGTGTTTCAGGACACAGGTGTGGACATGGATATTCAGGGTCTGTGCTCTTCAATGGATAATCTCATTACACATGTACAAAGGATTCAAGATACTATTGATCAGAAATCTATGTTAGAACCAAGAATTCCTATTCCTGATTTGTTTTTTGGTGATAGAACTAAGTTTCTTAATTTCAAAAATAATTGTAAGCTATTTCTGGCCTTGAAACCTCATTCTTCTGGTAATCCTATTCAACAGGTTTTGATTATTATTTCTTTTTTGCGCGGCGACCCTCAGGACTGGGTATTTTCTCTTGCGCCAGGAGACCCTGCATTGAGTAATGTCAATGCGTTTTTCCTGGCGCTCGGATTACTTTACGATGAGCCTAATTCAGTGGATCAGGCTGAGAAAAATTTGCTGGCTTTGTGCCAGGGTCAGGATGATATAGAAGTATATTGTCAGAAATTTAGGAAGTGGTCAGTACTCACTCTGTGGAATGAATCTGCGCTGGCAGCTTTGTTCAGAAAGGGTCTCTCTGAGGCTCTTAAGGATGTCATGGTGGGTTTTCCTATGCCTGCTGGTTTGAATGAGTCTATGTCTTTGGCCATTCATATCGGTCGACGCTTGCGCGAGCGTAAATCTGTGCACCATTTGGCGGTATTGTCTAAGATTAAACCTGAGCCTATGCAGTGCGATAGGACTATGACCAGAGTTGAACGGCAAGAACACAGACGTCTGAATGGTCTGTGTTTCTACTGTGGTGATTCCACTCATGCTATTTCTGATTGTCCTAAGCGCACTAAGCGGTTCGATAGGTCTGCCGTCATTGGTACTGTACAATCCAAATTCCTTCTGTCCATTACCTTGATATGCTCTTTGTCATCGTATTCTGTCATGGCGTTTGTGGATTCAGGCGCTGCCCTGAATCTAGATGGATTTGGATTATGCTAAACGTTGTGGGTTTTTCTTGGAGCCTTTGCGGTGTCCTATTCCGTTGAGAGGAATTGATGCTACACCTTTGGCCAAGAATAAACCTCAGTACTGGACCCAGCTGACCATGTGCATGGCTCCTGCACATCAGGAAGTTATTCGCTTTCTGGTGCTACATAATCTGCATGATGTGGTCGTGTTGGGGTTGCCATGGCTGCAAACCCATAATCCAGTATTGGATTGGAACTCTGTGTCGGTATCCAGCTGGGGTTGTCAGGGGGTACATGGTGATGTTCCATTTTTGTCTATTTCGTCATCCACTCCTTCTGAGGTCCCAGAGTTCTTGTCTGATTATCAGGATGTATTTGAAGAGCCCAAGTCCGATGCCCTACCTCCGCATAGGGATTGTGATTGTGCTATCAATTTGATTCCTGGTAGTAAATTCCCTAAAGGTCGATTATTTAATTTATCCGTGCCTGAACACGCCGCTATGCGCAGTTATGTGAAGGAATCCCTGGAGAAGGGACATATTCGCCCATCGTCATCACCACTGGGAGCAGGGTTCTTTTTTGTAGCCAAGAAGGATGGTTCGCTGAGACCGTGTATTGATTACCGCCTTCTTAATAAGATCACTGTGAAATTTCAGTATCCCTTGCCATTGTTATCTGACTTGTTTGCTCAGATTAAGGGGGCTAGTTGGTTCACTAAGATAGATCTTCGTGGTGCGTATAATCTGGTGAGAATCAGGCAAGGAGATGAATGGAAAACTGCATTTAATACGTCCGAGGGTCATTTTGAGTATCTAGTGATGCCGTTCGGACTTGCCAATGCTCCATCTGTGTTTCAGTCTTTTATGCATGACATCTTCCGTGAGTATCTGGATAAATTCCTGATTGTTTACTTGGATGACATTTTGATCTTCTCAAATGATTGGGACTCTCATGTGAAGCAGGTCAGAATGGTTTTCCAGGTCCTGCGTGCTAATTCTTTGTTTGTGAAGGGATCAAAGTGTCTCTTCAGTGTGCAGAAAGTTTCATTTTTGGGGTTCATCTTTTCCCCTTCTACTATCGAGATGGATCCGGTTAAGGTCCAAGCCATCCAGGATTGGACTCAGCCGACATCTCTGAAAAGTCTGCAAAAATTCCTGGGCTTTGCTAATTTTTATCGTCGCTTCATCTGTAATTTTTCTAGCATTGCCAAACCATTGACCGATTTGACCAAGAAGGGTGCTGATTTGGTTAATTGGTCTTCTGCTGCTGTGGAAGCTTTTCAGGAGTTGAAGCGTCGTTTTTGTTCTGCCCCTGTGTTGTGTCAACCAGATGTTTCTCTTCCGTTCCAGGTCGAGGTTGATGCTTCTGAGATTGGAGCAGGGGCGGTTTTGTCACAGAGAGGTTCTGGTTGCTCAGTGTTGAAACCATGTGCTTTCTTTTCCAGGAAGTTTTCGGCTGCTGAGCGTAATTATGATGTGGGCAACCGAGAGTTGCTGGCCATGAAGTGGGCATTCGAGGAATGGCGTCATTGGCTTGAAGGAGCTAAGCATCGCGTGGTGGTATTGACTGATCATAAGAACCTTACTTATCTCGAGTCTGCCAAGCGCTTGAATCCTAGACAGGCCCGTTGGTCGTTATTTTTTGCCCGCTTCGATTTTGTGATTTCATACCTTCCGGGCTCTAAAAATGTGAAGGCGGATGCTCTGTCTAGGAGTTTTGTGCCCGACTCTCCGGGTTCATCTGAGCCGGCGAGTATCCTCAAGGAAGGAGTCATTGTGTCTGCCATCTCCCCTGATTTGCGGCGAGTGTTGCTAAAATTTCAGGCGAATAAACCTGATCGTTGTCCGGCGGAGAAACTGTTCGTCCCTGATAGGTGGACTAGTAAAGTTATCTCTGAACTTCATTGTTCGGTGTTGGCTGGTCATCCTGGAATCTTTGGTACCAGAGAGTTAGTGGCTAGATCCTTCTGGTGGCCATCTCTGTCACGGGATGTACGTACTTTTGCGCAGTCCTGTGGGATTTGTGCTAGGGCTAAGCCCTGCTGTTCACGTGCCAGTGGGTTGCTTTTGCCCTTGCCGGTCCCAAAGAGGCCTTGGACACATATTTCGATGGATTTCATTTCTGACCTTCCCATTTCTCAAAAGATGTCAGTCATTTGGGTGGTCTGTGATCGCTTTTCTAAAATGGTCCATCTGGTGCCCTTGGTTAAATTGCCTTCCTCCTCTGATTTGGTGCCTTTGTTCTTCCAGCATGTGGTTCGTTTGCATGGCATTCCTGAGAATATTGTTTCTGACAGAGGTTCCCAGTTTGTTTCAAGGTTTTGGCGAGCCTTTTGTGGTAGGATGGGCATTGACCTATCTTTTTCCTCGGCTTTCCATCCTCAGACTAATGGCCAGACCGAACGAACCAATCAGACCTTGGAAACATATCTGAGATGTTTTGTTTCTGCAGACCAGGATGATTAGGTGTCCTTTTTGCCGTTGGCTGAGTTCGCCCTTAATAATCGGGCCAGCTCGGCTACCTTAGTCTCTCCATTTTTCTGCAATTCTGGGTTCCATCCTCGTTTCTCTTCAGGACAGGTTGAGTCTTCGGACTGTCCTGGTGTGGATTCTGTGGTGGACAGGATGCAGCAGATCTGGACTCAGGTAGTGGACAATTTGACCTTGTCCCAGGAGAAGGCTCAACTTTTCGCTAATCGCAGACGCCGTGTGGGTCCCCGACTTCGTGTTGGGGATCTGGTTTGGTTATCTTCTCGTCATATTCCTATGAAGGTTTCCTCTCCTAAATTTAAACCTCGTTTTATTGGTCCGTATAGGATTTCTGAGATTCTCAATCCTGTGTCTTTTCGTCTGACCCTCCCAGACTCCTTTTCCATACATAATGTATGCCATAGGTCGTTGTTGCGGAGATACGTGGCACCTATGGTTCCATCTGTTGAGCCTCCTGCCCCGGTTTTGGTGGAGGGGGAATTGGAGTATATTGTGGAGAAAATTTTGGATTCTCGTGTTTCTAGACGGAAACTCCAGTATCTGGTTAAATGGAAGGGTTATGCTCAGGAAGATAATTCCTGGGTTTTTGCCTCTGATGTCCATGCTCCAGATCTTGTTCGTGCCTTTCATGTGGCTCATCCTGGTCGGCTTGGGGGCTCTGGTGAGGGTTCGGTGACCCCTCCTCAAGGGGGGGGTACTGTTGTGAATTCTGTGGCTGAATTCACTCCTGTGGTCACAAGTGGTACTGCAGCTTCTGAGCTTCCTCCCTCAGGTGTTCTGGTGAGCTCGTTGGCTGCTTTGTTATTTAACTCCACCTGATTCTGTCTTCCTTGCTCCTTGTCAATGTTCCAGTGTTGGATCTGAGCTTCTGGATCTTTCCTGTGGCCTGCTGCTCTGCTTAGATTAGTGCTTTTTGCTTTTGTTGCTACTTTTTCTGTCCAGCTTGTCATTTCGTTTTGCTGGAAGCTCTGAGACGCAAAGGGTGTACCGCCGTGCCGTTAGTTCGGCACGGTGGGTCTTTTTGCCCCCTTTGCGTGGTTTTTTGCTTTAGGGTTTTTTGTAGACTGCAAAGTTCTCTTTGCTATCCTCGCTCTATCTAGAATATCGGGCCTCACTTTGCTGAATCTATTTCATCCCTACGTTTGTCTTTTCATCTTGCTAACAGTCATTATACGTGGGGGGCTGCCTTTTCCTTTGGGGTATTTCTCTGAGGCAAGTCAGGCTTGTTTTTCTATCTTCAGGCTAGTCAGCTCCTCAGGCTGTGCCGAGTTGCATAGGTAGTGTCAGGCGCAATCCACAGCTGCCTTTAGTTGTGTTTAGGTTAGGTTCAGGTTTTGCGGTCTACAGAGATTCCACGTCTCAGAGCTCGTTCTATTGTTTTTGGGTTATTATCAGATCACTGTATGTGCTCTGATTGCTGGCACACTGTGTCACTGGATTGCCTTCATAACAGAGAGCCACACTAAGTCGCCAGGAGCAAATGTCGAAGCGGAGCACCGGTGAGCATCGGCAGAGACCCTCATACTCTCCTTGGAGGCCCATATGGCATCCTGTGTGCAGTCCCAAATGTCACGTGCCTCCACCGGGCAATGGGACACGGGGATGCTGGCCATAGTTAAAGAGGAATGGAGTCTGCCAGGTGGAGTGGGCTACGGCGTTGTTCAACACAAACTGCCTGGTGGAGACAAAATGTTGCAGGTATGTGACCAGAGTCTGGTTGGCCCTCTCTACCAACCCATTCGTCTCGGGATGGTATGCTGAAGAGAGATTCAGCTCAATGCTGAGTAAATGACAGAGCACTCTCCAGAACCGAGACGCAAACTGGAGACCCAGGTCACTGACAATTTTGTCTGGCGGAAAACATGCTTAATAAACAACGCCGCCAAGGCCCGTGCAGAAGGTACCCATGGAAGAGGCACCAAGTGCACCATTTTGGAAAAATGGTCGGTGACTACCCAGATTACGGTGCAGCTACAAGACTTGGGTAAGCCCACCACGAAGTCCATCTCGACCATTTCCCAGGGCCTGTCTGCCACTGGCAGGGGGGAAAGTAACCCAGCAGGCCATTGCCGAGAAGACCGAATTCATGGCGCAGGAGACACATGCCCGAATATAGTCCCCAATGTCACGGGCCATATGCGGCCACTAGTACGTCCTCGCCAGAAGCTCCGATGTCCTCTTGGTGCCAAAATGTCCACCAACCCTGGACGAGTGAGCCCAAGAGAGAATTTCTGGTCACAAATTAGGTGGAAAGAAAGTCTTGCCTGGGGGCACAGACTTTAGCTAAACCGGAGCCAAAGTTCTCTCTGAAGGGACAATAAGCCGAGGCTCCTCCTCCTCTGATGACACTACAGAGCGGGAGAGAGTGTCAGCATGAATGTTCTTCTCCCCACAGAGAAAATTAAGGGTGAAATGGAACCGGGAGAAGAACAAGGACCATCTAGCCTGGGGAGAATTTAGCCGCTGGGCAGTCTGTAGATACACAAAATTCTTGTGGTCAGTGTGAACTTCGAAGAGAAAATGAGCCCCCATCCAGGAGGTGTCTCCTCTCCGAGAAGGGCAACTTCATAGCTAGCAATTCCCTGTCCCCAATGGAGTAATTCCTCTTCACTGATGTGAAGGTCTTAGAGAAAAAGAAGCAAGGGTGCTTTTGGAATAGGACTGCATCGACAGATGAGGCATCCACCTCCATTATAAAAGGTTTATCTACATCAGGGCAATGAAGAATGGGAGCACTAGCAAAGTGGGACTTAATAGAGAGGAAGGCCTTGGAGACATCCTCCGACCACAATTTGGGACTTGCTCCCTTCTTGGTGAAGGCTATTCACTGTGGTATGTTCGGTACACGGTCAGACACAGACAATTTTTAAAATGAACTTTTGTTCGTGGGAAAACCCCTTTAAAAAGCAAATATCAACGCTAACATGGCTCCTCCTAAAAAGTATGCCAATGACAATAAAAGGAAAGAAGCAAAGGCACGACATCGAAGACAACAAAGGGCAAATAAGACTCTTGAAGAGCAACAGCATCACTGTTACAAAAACAATGCATATAAGTGTAGGTGTCAAGCACATGAGTCCCCTGATGCAAAAGTCATTAGATTATCACAGGATGCCACTAGGCAACAACAGCGCCACATGCCTGCCCCCATCGTGACGTTACTGCCCTCCCGATGCGATAGCATCGGGCCTCCATCCAGGGGTGGATTAAGGGTAGCCAGGGCCCCTGGCTGTTCACACACTGTGGGCCCCCCCAGTCATGTGACGGGGGTCATGTGACGGGGTCATGTGACGGGGGTCATGTGACGGGGGTCATGAGACGGGGGTCATGTGACGGGGGTCATGAGACGGGGGTCATGAGACGGGGGTCATGATATACCCGAACCAGATTATTCCAGAAAAATGGCCGGGCCCTACTCTACTGTAACCTATTAAATATTTGTTAAAATCTGCAATACAATTTAGGTATATCTTGACCAATAATATCACATACAAGGAACAAATACAACCGCACCGTGACCAGACCACAAATTACAACCACAGTGATCGAATATCACATACAAGGAACAAATACCACTGCACCATGTCAAGACCACATATTACCACTTGGTGACCAAATAGCACATACAAGGGACAAATACCACAACACCATTTCCAGACCACATATTACCACCACATAGTGACTGAGTACCACAATACTGATCAGTAATAAAAAAACAAAAAACACAATACTATCACCATAAGTGCCAGTATTCACAGGAGATCTGTACTTAGTATGCAGTGTCTGTTTAGAGGTAATACAGTGATCACTGGTGACATTGTACACAGGACCGCTGTATATAGTATACAGTGTATAGTGTCAGTGTATAGGCAACACTGACTCACCAGTGATGTCTCTAGGTGAACTCCTTCATCTTTCATCCAGCACAGACTGCCATCATTTCTTCCAGCCAGGACTAGTTTCTGCAGGAAATAACACAGTTATCTCGAGCTCCACTTGCAGAACACATTACTTAATTTTTCACAACTTCTACATTACACCACATGAAGATAAAAAGGCGATATAGTGTCACTCTGCACAATAACAGGACCGCCCCCCCAGTTAAAACAGTATACTCAAAAAATAAAATAAATACATCACTGCAGTAATAATATCCCTTAATTAGCCCCTATGGTAATAATATTCCTCACCCTGGCTCCGTTTATCTCATTCCTGGCTCCAGCCATATGTTCTCCCATCCTGCACTCATGAGTATCCATTCTACACCATATGATCTCCCCATCCTGCCCCATCTGTCTCCATCGTATCCATCCTGCCCCATGATCCAATCCTGCCCCATGTCTCCAATCATGCCCCGTGTCTACATTCTGCCCATGCCTCCAGTCCTGCCCCCAGTGTGTCCAGCATATTACCCCCAGTGTGTCCAGTATATTACCCCCAGTGTGTCCAGCAATCTGCCCCAGTATTTCCAGCATATTGCCCCCAGACAGTGTGTCCAGCAATCTGCCCCAGTGTGTCCAGCATATTACCACCAGTGTGTCCAGCAATCTGGCCCAGTGTCTCCAGCATTGCCCCAGTGTGTCTAGCAATCATCTGCCCCAGTGTATCCAGCATTGCCCCAGTGTGTCCAGCAATCATCTGCCCCAGTGTCTCCAGCAATCTGCCCCAGTGTCTCCAGCAATCTGCCCCAGTGTCTCCAGCAATCTGCCCCCAGTGTCTCCAGCAGTCTGCCCCCAGTGTGTCCTCCAGCAATCTGCCCCCAGTGTGTCCTCCAGCAATCTGCCCCACTGTCTCCAGCAATCTGTCCCACTGTCTCCAGCAATCTGCCCCACTGTCTCCAGCATTGCCCCAGTGTGTCCTCCAGCATTGCCCCCCAGTGTGTCCCCCAGCAATCTGCCCCACTGTCTCCAGCATTGCCCCACTGTCTCCAGCATTGCCCCCAGTGTGTCCTCCAATCTGCCCCAGTGTCTCCAGTATTGCCCCCCAGTGTGTCCTCCAATCTGCCCCACTGTCTCCAGCATTGCCCCCAGTGTGTCCTCCAATCTGCCCCAGTGTCTCCAGCATTGCCCCCCCAGTGTGTCCTCCAATCTGCCTCACTTTCTCCAGCATTCTGCCCCACTGTCTCCAGCAATCTGCCCCACTGTCTCCAGCAATCTGCCCCACTGTCTCCAGCATTGCCCCCAGTGTGTCCTCCAGCATTGCCCCCCAGTGTGTCTTCCAGCAATCTGCCCCACTGTCTCCAGCATTGCCCCACTGTGTCCTCCAATCTGCCCCAGTGTCTCCAGCATTGCCCCCCAGTGTGTCCTCCAATCTGCCCCACTGTCTCCAGCATTGCCCCCAGTGTGTCCTCCAATCTGCCCCAGTGTCTCCAGCATTGCCCCCCCCCAGTGTGTCCTCCAATCTGCCTCACTGTCTCCAGCAATCTGCCCCACTGTCTCCAGCAATCTGCCCCACTGTCTCCAGCATTGCCCCCAGTGTGTCCAGCAATCTGCCCCACTGTCTCCAGCAATCTGCCCCACTGTCTCCAGCAATCTGCCCCACTGTCTCCAGCATTGCCCCCAGTGTGTCCTCCAATCTGCCCCAGTGTCTCCAGCATTGCCCCCCAGTGTGTCCTCCAGCATTGCCCCCCAGTGTGTCCTCCAGCATTGCCCCCCAGTGTGTCCTCCAGCATTGCCCCCCAGTGTGTCCACCGATAACTGATAACTGATCAAAAAAAAAAACAAGCAGTCTCCTCACCTCTCCGCGCTCCAGGCGGCGAGCTCCCTGCAGCAGCGCACACTCGCCGGCGACTGACAATGACGTCAGACGCCGGCGACATGCGCGCTGTGGCTGACATTAACTGCCAGCCTCCAATTGGCTGGCGGCTGTTGTTGTTAACTTTTGACGTGCGGGTGCGCGCCCGCACATCAATAGGAAACCGCCGCAGCGCCGGAAGGGGCCCGGTGAGCAGATGAGAAGGGGCCCAATGCGGGCCCCCTCTCTCTGCCCACCAGGTCCGGGGGGCACATAAACGCCGCCCGGCGGGCAGTCACAGAGGATTATTATCAGAGGGTTAATCTGCGGTAGCCCAGAGCCCCCCCAGACCACTGGGCCCTGGGCTACCGCCCATATTGACCCTCTGATAATCCGCCCCTGCCTCCATCTAGTACTATATAACCAGGTATGTACTCTATCAAATAAAAGTCCACTGTCTGACAACATGACTAAGGGGATTCAGTGGGGAGGAGGTATTTCTTATGTATTTCAATAAAGAGTAGTTGTTATCTTAGACTATGGCATACGTCATAGACTAAGGTCTCACCTATCACACATTTATCAACATCTAAACACATTTATACATCAGACACGTGTGCAAGTGTTAAATATACACTTACAGGTCCTGTTTGTTACTGTACTTTGGATATCTGTCTACTGGTTAATCCAGTTAGCATGTGTTAGGGGTCGAGTTCCCGCTTCTGTAGAGGGGGAATCTCGGGCCATTTCTGCTGCGGTCTCCCATTCTTCTCCTGCCACAGTGGAACCTGCTCAGCGGAGACGTCGGTCCTTGCATCTGGCTCAGACTCACTCTGTGCTTAGGCTTGCTGTTGCTTTTCCAGCTTTGGCCATTAAAGCTAGTGCTGGGCAGTGGCGAGCGAACGCTTTTGGGACTAAGTCCTGCTTTTTCCCTTCTGAGCATGCCATGGGTGAGATCTCCCATTGGAGATCGAGGGTCACATGCTCAGATGCTGCAGCGGTTCCCATTGGTCCTCCTGGAAGGTCCTGAAGGTGCAAAACTTCTGTGGCAGCTTCCCTTTGGTCCTTTTTTGGAAGGTCCTATACGTACTGCAGCTATATAACCTTCGCATGACCGCACGGCCATGCGCTAGTGTACAATTGTATACGTGTGTATGTTGATGAGTGCAAGTCGTCCTTTAAATAACCCACCCTATTGAATGACTGCTAAGGTGTATGGCTGCTATTTAGCGCCCGACTATCCTCACAATGTGTTACACACGAATCAGCGTCTATTGCTGTCACCGCCAGTGCGGTGCCACGCACCAGTAGTGCGCTTCCTAACCCACGTCTGGGTGCCTGGTGGTGTCTGCCAGCATGGTACAGTTCGCACTTCGGTGCTCTAAAAACTATTTCTATTAGATACCTAATACACCCAGTTGCGGTGTTGTGCACTATTAGTCTGAACGGACTTCAACCCCGAGTCTTGGGACTGAGTTCGGTGAGTCTTAGCTTGCGCTCTTTAGTGTGGTATTGCGGTCCTGTGGCTTAACAGGGTTCGCTTCCACCACCATATAGCGCTGTCATTTACTAGCAGCAGGTTTTCACCTGCACGGTGGACCCCGGACTGCGAACGCACCTAATATTATTTCATCTTATACTTGGTGCGTTCCGCCAGTCCTAACAGCATGAGATCAGCCATGATTTTAGCTGAAAGGAAGTGTCATGTCTCATAACTTGGGAATAATAAAGTATTGTATTACGTTGTCATTATATTGCTGGTAGGGGAGAGAAAAACAAAGGTGGCAGGCAGGATCTGTGTGTTTTCTGCCATTGGTGAAGAATAGTGATGCCTTGGGTTTGGCTTGTGAAAGGAAGCACCTAGTTTCTCTCCTGTAAATACAGATTCTTCCCAAAATGGGGCCCAATGGAAAGTAACTGCTGTCATCTTCTTCTATAACTTCTGCTAGTAATTAGCTGCCTAGCTTTCCTTATCTTGAATTCATGATCTTCATGGGTCGATCTCACATCATGGCTTCGCTCACTTTCACCTGTAGGTTCACCCATAGCTGCAAGAGGAGTTGGAAATTGAATGTTATAGAGACTATCAGGCTCACATCAACTTTCATCTTGAAGTGGGACGTTATCTGCACCCCCTCCGACGTGAATTATACACTCATCCTTCTTCACAAGTTCCTATGACATCATCACTGTGAACCACTTACAAAACAGAACCAAATAAGCTGAGTGTTGTGGAGTTTCCATCTAGAGACTTAAAATAGAAAAAAATATTATACCTGAAAATTCTGTCCCATGATGACTGTTGCTCTAGGCACCCACCCTCAGATGCCTAGTGGCAAAAATGGGCCTGTGTGCTCCCCATAGCAAACATAATTTATAGGCAGATAAATTATATTCATGACTGAGTTCTTCTCATTCTGATTTTTTGTAGTCATTTGTTAGCTCTAATAACCTAATTTGCTTGATTTTGAGGGCCAATGAGGGGCTAAAAACAATAAATTTTTATGCTCCCCTATCCTCTGTCCTCCTCATAACTATCTTGCCTCTGCCAGGTCCTCTGATCGTTCCTCCTTGGCCTCCTCATTTTGGGCATGCAACACTGTCATTCTTTTCTTGTCCTTAAGTTGTCACGAGATGCAATACATGGCTCAAGTGACAAAGTGTGATCTAATGAAGAAAAACAGTGCTTGGGATCGGAAACAAAACAAAAAGAATGGAGAAGACTGTGAAACCAATTGAAAGACCATGGGAGAGGTCCCTTCTCAGCAAATACGATTGATACCAAATTTATTTCATGCTAGTTGAATTTCCTGACAAATTCAATTGAATCTACTCGATTTAAATTTCAACAGGTTCTCATCTTTGTTGTGTTCCTCACCCATGGAGACACTTAGGTCAGAAAATTAGCTCTATACACTTTTTTATATATATTTTTCATTTGTTTTTTGGTGAACAATGAACTAAAACGTACAAACACAAAAGGCATATATAATATCATGTGAATTGAATTATTTACTGAGACTTTCATGTGCATTTTCTATGCCTCCACTTCATGATAATAAAGTTGTGTGTATATAGGCAGCACAGTTTTGGTCCGCAGGAAAATCTAGTGACATCCTTATTGTATGATTCAAGAAAGCAATGCAAGCAACATTTGCAATCATGGCTGTCCAAACCTGCATGCAATGAAATGAATGATATCACTTCTATCCACTGGTCATTTCTGTAATGTAATAAAAATCTCTGTTTACAAGATTAACCTTCAATCCAGTTTAAGATAAAATCGAACTAGCTTTCTGCTACTGCTTAGGCATGAGGCTATAAATTAGAAATACAAAACTAACTGGCCAGTTTTATCAATAGGTAAGATTATTTCATAAAGAAATGAAATTTAGTTCAGCTTTATTGGGCCCCACTGCAACATGTTTCTGGATATTGTTCTAGAAACTACATGGGAGGAAAGCCAGCTCCACTTTCACCCAGCCCTGTTGGTAAATTATGATGTTATCAGTTTTCTGCATATCCTGTCTGGTTTCAGTATCCGACCACTATATCTAATTGCTGCATCTCCCATTTATCTGACTGTTCTGAATGAGGTAACTTGTAGAAAACACTCCATGGGCATTGATGGTTGAAGCATGATGTGGGACCATCTAGAAGACCCATGCATATTAGATAACATTCATCAGATTCTGATGATTTTATTTGGCCTACCATGTTAGGTTGACATTCAGCTGTCCACTCCTTTTGTTCTGAGTATATATAAGTCGCTGACAGATTATTCTAGCAGTGGCTCTTTCCCCGGGAACATAGAAATGCTTGGCTGAGCTGAGTATTTTTGTGTATGGGTGACTAGGAAGATGGCCAAAACTATCTATTACGAATTGCCAATTTAAAAGCAACCCGTCATATAAAAAAAGTTATTAACCTCCAGATATATGGTTAATTTGCAGGTTATTAGCATTCTAAACCTTCCTGGCACCTTCACTTAGAGCCCTGTTGCTAGGAGGGAATTAACTTTATTCCTCTCAGCAGCCTAAGACTTTAAGTCATATGGGTGGTGCTTGAGAAGAAAACTAGGCACTTCTCGAAATATAGTGGTGCACAACTAGTATAATCAAATCCGTCACCTGTAATGTAAAGACACTTGGCACTCATGTAAGTGTAATCAAAGGAAATTTATTAAGCATAGTATATCCAGAAAAATAAGAGACGTTTCGATCAACACAAGACCTTCATCAGTCATCTGGATAGGGGAAAACCATGTATAGTAGCTCTACATGAAGGTCTACGGTGTCCACTGCACTTCTAGTCTTAGTGGTGGACATCGCAGACCTTCCCCTAGCGCTACTATACACAGTTTTCCCCTATCCAGATGACGGATGAAGGTCTTGTGATGACCGAAACGTCTCTTATTTTTCTGGATTTACTTGGAATACACCTACATGAGTGCCAAGTGTCTCTACATTGTGGGGGTGGTGCTGGCACGATTTCAGTCACCGTTCTGTGCATAGAGCGTCTGTCACTGCGTCCCTGGTACTGACTGACAACTCGTTCAACATTAGGGAACGCTGCCAGTTAGAGCTTTTTACTTTTTCTTTGGTTTGATATGGCTTACACATCAAAATTGTCCTTTAAAGCTTATTTGTCACCCAATATCACCTGATAAGGCGGGCGTACGTACTTTAAATATGCAAGTAAGGCTGAGTAAATTTAAAATGAAATTGAGCATTGTTTGAGTTCAGCCATAAAATGCTTGTTTTAATGTTAAGCAGGGAAATGTTAAAAAAAGTTATACAGTAATTCTGACATTTTTTCAAAGAAAGTATACCATCATCAGGTCTAAGAGTTCTGTTTAATAATCTATGCCATCTGCATTGTGAAATCTAGTGACCGATCAGCTTTAACCCATATGTCATCATGCTTGTCTGTAATTAAGTATACTACTTGACCTTGGGGCACTATGAAATGTGCATAAATAATGAAGCAACAGTATCGTTATGGCTTGTGCTACTGAACATCTTTTTTAACAGACATCTTGATTTTGAAAAGCCTCCATCTGTCTTTAGTGTCTATGTATACAGCTGCATGCAAAAATTATTTTCTCATTTTACAATGTACATGATCTTTGCCCCTTAATAAGCATACATTACGGGCAAGTATGGTAATTAAGTAATTGCATAGAAAACGGGAGAGTTCAGAAAATAATGGAAGACCATAACACGTGTGCCCATTTTTCAGAATTTCTAATGATCCTAACGAAGATGTTATTTGTAAAGACATAGATTTTACAATTAACCAATGTCCATGTAAGAAAAACCACTAGCATATTCCAGGTCATTGTCATTCTACTTTAGCATCGAGTCTCCTAACAACAGCTCTCTGTATCTGTAGGTAATAAGTGTCTGACTTTGATGGTGACTGACATATTGGATTCTTCAGATTAAGGGTTGAAAAGATGATGGGAGTCAGCAGGTAACTCTCTCTGGATGCAGTTTAGCACTGCAGTATAACAGAGCCTGACAGGGACTCATGATAATGTTCTGAGAAAAGTTATCTGTCATTGCTTTTCTGTGATTTCTGTCTGAAGAAGCTGAAATAATGTGCTAAAAAATGTAAAGCCAATATCCACTTTTGTTCTCTGCTTGTCTAATAGTCTGGATAACAAAATATTAAAGATATCTGTTCATTGCTCCTTAGTTTAACATATTTTTCACTCAATGTTTAGTTCTTCGTTAATAATGTTGTCTTATAAAAGAAATAAAATGACTCCAGACTTCAGATTTTTGTAGACAGGTTCTTCAATCTTCAAATTGACAGTATCCTTGAGCAACATAAGATTTTCAGGGAGTTTTTTTTTTGCTATGTCCAACATCTTCTTATTACTAGATATGCTGTATGCTGATCCATTGGTTTATAGCAGCCTCGTTAGCCTCCAGTAATAAAGTAAGGCTGGTCAGACTAAACATTGCTTCTAATGAGTTGCTGGAAGAGGCAAAAAGCTTTGGTAAAGTAATAGCAAAAACCTATTTCATGTCACACATCCGACTTTCACAACCTGAGAACAGATTGTGGTGTCTACATTGGCCATGGGTCTTTTATTTCGAGTTCAACAGCCTCATATTTTCTTATGAAGCTGTTGAGTAAAGATCAGGAAACCTTGGGCTGCCCAGAGATTACTTTCCATACTGAGACTCTGAAATTCAGATGTTTGTTGCCTACTTTATATGCACCTTTTAATATGTGTGTGTGTATATATATATATATATATATATATATATATACCGTATATAATTTCATCTTGTTACCGTCACAGAATAATAACGTAATTAGCCGTAATCTGAAGAATTCATGGTCTTTTTAAGAAAGTTAATTCTTATCATAATTAGAGATAGTAAATTTCAGAAAACATAATTGAGCATCAACTAAACATTGTGTACATTTACTTTCTATAATACACCACTGTAACATAATGGATCAAAGAGTCATTTTCATGGTTCTTTTTGTTGCATTAGGTATCTCGTGCATTGCTCTCTCATTAATTATTTTTTGTGCTCTTGTTTTATTTGCTGTTTGTCTGCTAACCCCTTTCTGACCTCAGACAGGATATGTACGAGGTCAGAATCCCTGCTTTGATGTCGGCTCTGGAGGTGAGCCTGCATCAAAGCTGGGACATGTCAGCTGTTTTGTACAGCTCTCCCTCCGTTGCCCTTCACTTGCTGGCTGCCCAGCCCTTGCTATATTGTCTCTATATTTTGTGAGCCTTCTGTCTGGATCACCTTCTAGCTGCCGCAGCATGTTCCCCTCTTTTGCTCAGGACGGGTGACAACCGTGTTCCTTTTACCTATTTGGGGTAATTATTTGGCCGTATTTGCATGTGCCCTACTCATTATATACCAGGAGGACTATTTGCTGTGGGTAAGCTGCAGCCTGACAGGGTTTTGCTATTGACAGATATATATTTTGCTGGTCAGGACAGGGCGGCTTTGCCAGTAATTATTTGTGTGTATACTATTTGATTATCTGCCATATTTGATGCATGTTTTCCACTACTATATGGAAGTATTGTGTATTGGGCAGTGTTGGGCACACGTATATGGAGGGAGTTTTGTGTGTATGGTTTTAATTGTTTTTATATGTTACCAATAAAGCTTGTGTGACTTATTATAACTTTTGGTGGTGTGCATACATTATAGTGGCTTTTCTTTTCTTGATTATTATCTGTTTTGTACAGCTGACATGTGCCCACAATAGCGGCAGGTGGAATTGCGATCCATCTGCCGCTATTAACTAGTCAAATACCGCTGTCAAATGCTGACAGTGGCATTTAACTAGCGCTTCCGGCTATCTGGCCGGAAATGCGTGCATCGCTGAGCCCCATTACATGATCGGTGGTCAGCGATGTGTCAGCATGACAATCAGAGGTCTACCCACCCTGTGGTCGGCATTCATAGCAATGCGGCAATTCTACTACATAGGAGCGATCTGAGCATTGCTCCTATGTAGCAGAGCCGATCAGTCTATGCCAGCTTCTAGCCTCCCATGGAGGCTATTGAAGATTGGCAAATGTTAAAAAAATGTTTTAAAAAATATGAAAAAAAATAAAAAAGTATAAAAGTTTAAATCACCCCCCTTTCGCCCCATTCAAAATGAAACAATAAAAAAATCAAATATGCACATATTTGGTATCGCTGCATTCAGAATCTCCCGATATATCAATCTATCATTTTTTTGGTCACAGCGACATTGCATTAAAATGCAATAACGTGCGATCAAAAGAACATATCTGCACCAAAATGGTATCATTAAAAACGCAAGCTCGGCATGCAAAAAGTAAGCCCTTTCCCAACCCCTGATCCAAGAAAAATGGAGATGCTACAGGTATCGGAAAATTGCCCAATTTTTTTTTTTTTTAGCAAGTTTGGATTTTTTTTACCACTTAGATAAAAAATAACCTAGACATGTTTGGAGTCTATGAACTCATAATGACCCGAAAAAATCAAAATGTCAGGTCAGTTTTAGCATTTAGTGAACCTAGCAAAAAAGCCAAACAAAAAACAAGTTTGGGATTGCACTTTCTTTGCAATTTCACCGCACTTGGGATTTTTTTTCCATTTTCTAGTACATAGCTTGCTAAAACCAATGATATCTTTCAAAAGTACAACTTGCCCCGCAAAAAATAAGCCCTCACATGGCCGTATTGACAGAAAATAAAAAAGTTATGGCTCTGGGAAGGAGGGGAGCGAAAAAAGAAAACACAAAAACGAAAAAAGTTGGGGCCATGAAGGGGTTAATGTACCCTCTTGGCATTAGCTGTCTTTTGATGCAGCCAAATTAATTTGAATATAATTGAATTGTACTCAAATTTTACAAAGGTCCATATTTTCCAGAATACAAATCTTTTGTAATTTGCTTCTCATGAATTTAGTAATTTGACAAAAGGTTAAAAAATAAAAAAATAATACTCACCTCACCTCTCTGGTCACCTCCGATGCTCGATCTTTCCAGTAAGGTCCTTATTGCATTGTATCTTAATGCTTGGTCGTATGCATATGCAGGGTCATCTCAGGCCTAGTCATGGCCGGAAATCCTGGGCTAGAGTATGCGTTGTAGAATTGTGGTGCACGTCGTGATATTGCAACATCACAAACAACCTTACAACACATATGTGCAGAGATGTCCTTGATCTAGTCGTGTACACTAGGCCGGGACTTCTGGGAGATGCAGTGCATAGCAGCGGTAAGAAGATTTGTAAAGGACTGTACCGTGGACAGTGAGTATTAATTGATTTCTTTTTTCTACTTCTTACATTTTTTATTCTCTTGAGTCCTTCCAGACACAAAAGCATTATAAGGGGCATTCAATTCGTGGAGGAATTATTTCTAGCAAATTGAAATTCCTAGTTAAAAATATGCGATTTGGTGAATTTTAATTTCTAGCTGTCATTGCTAGTTATCTGTGATTTTTATATATGAATAATTACAATTTGAAAACCCTACTCTGATGTCAAAAGTTTCTTATGTTAGAAAGTCAATAAAGGACATCTTAATAAAAATTAGAGCAAAATTCACTTTGGGGGAGGGTATCAAAGGCTTGATAAGAGCTCATCTTCAGTGAGGAATAACTCAAATATGACTAGTCTTGTAGTTAATCCACTTAGTAAATATGCATCAAGCCAACTGGTATTATGTTTGTCAGCATAATCTGGCCTTTTACATCAGATTTCTGGTTTGGTCAGCCACTTCAACCGACCCTTCCATACACATGCACACTTAGCTTTGAGGGGTAGGTAGCCATTCCTGTACAAATCAGATGGTTCTGCTGACTTTAATATTATGTACAGTTATGGCTATAAGTTTTATCACCCCTGAAATTGTTTCAGAAAATGAAGTATTTCTCCCTGAAAATTATTGCAATTACACATGTTTTGTTATACACATTTATTCCCTTTGTGTGTATTGGAACAATACAAAAAAAACATGGGAAAAAAAGCAAATTGGACATAATTTCACACAAAACCCCCAAAATGAGCCAGACAAAATTGTTGGTACCTTTCCAAAATTGTGGATAAACAACTTTGTTTCAAGCATGCGATGCTCATTCAAACTCACCTGTAGCAAGTAACAGGTGTGGGCAATATGAAAATCACCAGAAATCAGATAAAAACTGGAGAAGTTAACTCTTTTCATTGCGTGTCTGCGTGTGGCACACTAATAATGGGTTAGATGCTGTTCGCCACTTCCTGAGTGCCTCCGACCTGGACGGCCCTCTGTGTGAGCTAATCCTCGAGCTGGTGGAGTATATCCTGACCCATAATTTCTTTATTTTTAAGGATTATTTCTATCTACAGAAACACGGCACAGCCATGGGCGCGGCATGTGCGCCCTCGTACGCCAATCTCTTCCTTGGCGCCTGGGAGAGGGATGTGTTTGGCGACGGGGGCCCACCGTCTGCTGCCCATGTGCTGTGCTGGCATCGCTACATCGATGACATTCTGTTTTTTGGGGGGGTCTGTCCGCCAGCTCGAGGATTTTATGAGGTGTTTGAATGATAACACACTGAATATACGTTTGACCTATACTTGTAGTACCGTCACGGTCGACTTCCTGGACGTCCGTCTGGAAATCGATTCTGATCGGCGCATCCAGACTGACATCTTCAGGAAGCCGACTGCAGTCAATTCTATGCTGCATGCCACCTCTGCTCACCATCCAGCCACCGTGTGGGTTATCCCGGTCGGACAATTTCTCAGGATGCGGCGAATTTGCTCTTCTGAGACCAAATTCGAACAACAGGCGGGGGATCTCAGACAGAGATTTAAGGCCCGTGGCTACAGCCATAGGTCTATTAAAGCCGGCTATGATCGTGCCAGGACTACCCCACGGAGTGACCTCTTGCACGGTACCTCTCGACGTCGTAATGGGGATAAGGGTGGACTAATAAGATTCATTTCAACCTATAATCACGAGTAGGAGAACATGCGCTCTATTTTTGCCAAACATTGGCCTGTGCTCCATACTGAGCCCTCCCTGGGTGCTGCCCTGGGTAACTCTCCCCTGATGACTCCTAAAAGGTGTAGGAGTCTCAATGATATGTTGGTTAGGAGCCATTATGTTCCGGCTTCCATAAACTTCTTTGGTACTGGCGGCCCCCGTCCGGGGGGTGTCCCGTGTGGGCGCTGTCTTGCCTGCACCAATGTCCTCTGCTTCTCTAACTTTACCTCGAGCGATGGTCTAAAAACATTTCAAATTAGACAGCGCATAACTTGTAACACCACTAATGTCATCTATTATGCCACCTGTCCGTGCCCAAAGATATATGTTGGGCTCACGACCCGTGAACTTAGGGTTCGCGTTCGTGAGCATGTGCGGGACATTGGCGCGGCCAAGACGGCACCCACAATAGCAGACCTAAAAACGATCCCACGCCATTTCAGGCAGCATCATAATTGTAATGATAAACTGCTTTTGGTTAGGGGGATTGATGTACTTCACCTCGGTATAAGAGGTGGTGACCATAAAAAACGTCTAGCACAGATCGAGTCCAAGTGGATCGTGCTACTTGATACCCTGACCCCTAGGGGTCTAAACGAATCCCTGAGCTTCGCCTCTTATCTCTAGCGCATTTTTGACATTAGACTCTGTTGTGTCTCATCATAGTCCCTCCGGACTTTTTTGTTTTTATGCTTTTTATTGTCTATGGTTTTAACTTCCTTTTTTTCTTTACCTATAGTAACACTTTTCGCTTATGGGCCCTCCCTTGATCCCGGTTCCACATGGGGCAAACATCTTCTTTATTTCTTGCTGTCCGCAAATCTGGACTTGTGACAGCTCTGAGCCAGCTACCCCTCTTCCATTGGATATAATATGGACTATATATACATTCATATATATACCAAGGTTGTATGTGCATAATGTGTTATTTGTTGTATTGCATATGCTCGTCTGGCTTATATGGGGCCGTGTGGGTGTTATTGATGTTATTCGCATGCCATGTACTGCTGTTTTTTATTTTTTTCTCCCCCTACCCTTACCGGTGTGGTATACCCTGGCGGATCGTGATACTAGGGATTTATTAGGGGGTGGGCTATTTACATGCGGACAATATGGCATGGTTGTGCTACGTTATTACACCGCCATATATTGTTTACACACTACTCACATGTGCATATCTTCCCTTTACTCTTACCTGCGTTTGATACCCTGGCAGATCGCTTTATTGGGGACCTATTAGGGGACAGGATACTCACATGTAAACAGTATGGCATGGCTGCGCTATGCAATGACACTGTTACATAATTTTTATATACTCTCCACATCTGCACATCTCCCACTTGTAATAGTAATAGGCGGCTTTACTGTCCCTTTCACATGCTCACCCGTGCGGCTGTGCGACTCCGGTATGTGGACGGGCGTCTGGGTGCCGTGTGCGCGATCCCCAGGTCTTTGCCTGGCGCTTGCGCACTCGGCCTGACGCCCGGCCCCCATTCCTGACCTGCCCGTCGCAGTGCGCATGCGCCGCTGGCGCCGCTCAGATTGGCCGCTCATACACATGTGACCGGGGACGGGGGGTTATTAGAAGGTCCTGCACCGCCGGACATCTATCCCCTTGAGAAAGCGGCGTTTTCAAGCCGTGAAACACGCGTCGGGGCGCTCTTCTTTTCCAGCGGGACCCTCCTCCTGTGCCCTCTCCTGGTAAGCCTACCTATGAGATCCATTATGCTGCTATGTGGTATATACGATTACTAATATGGCCTATAATTTGGGCATTGCACTGACTTAGGGATACGCAGGTCTTACTTACCATCTGATTGATGTGGGGGCTTTTTCTGTTCCCCATTTGCTATGGTTTACATATGTGTATGGGGGTAACGGGGGGTGGTCCCCTTTCCTGTGCTTGACTGGGTACACCTACCATTGGATTGTATTACTATTTTTAAGCATTTTTTGATACTAATAAAGATACTTGTTTATTACAAAGTTACACTGTATGCTCATTTTTTCTCCAGTTTATATGTGTGGCACACTAAGCATGGAGAACAGAAATAGGAGAAGAGAACTGTCAGAGGACTTGAAAACCCAAATTGTTTTGAAAATATCAAGAATCTCATTACTGTGCCTTGTGAAAGTATTCGGCCTCCTGGAACTTTTCAACCTTTTCCCACATATCATGCTTCAAAAATAAAGATACCAAATGTACATTTTTTGGTGAAGAATCAACAACAAGTGGAACACAACTGTGAAGTTGAATGAAATTTATTGGTTATTTTACATTTTTGTGGAAATTTAAAAACTGAAAAGTGGGGCGTGCAATATTATTTGTCCCCTTTACTTTCAGTGCAGCAAACTCACTCCAGAAGTTCATTGTGGATCTCTGAATGATCCAATGCTGTCCTAAATGCCTAATGATGATAAATATAATCCACCTTTGTGTAATCAAGTCTCTGTATAAATACACCTGTTCTGTGATAGTCTCAGGGTTCTGTTTGAAGCACAAAGAGCATCATGAAGACCAAGGAACACAACAGGCAGGTCCGTGATACTGTTGTGGAGAAGTTTAAAGCCGGATTTGGATACAAAATTATTTCCAAAACTTTAAACATCCCAAGGAGCACTGTGCAAGCGATCATATTGAAATGGAAGAAGTATCATACCACTCCAAATCTACCAAGACCCGGCCATCCCTCTAAACTTTCATCTCAAACAAGGAGAAGACTGATCAGAGATGCAGCCAAAAGGCCCATGATCACTCTGGATGAACTGTAGAGATCTACAGCTGAGGTGGCACAGTCTGTCCATAGGACAACAATCAGTCGTACACTGCACAAATCTGGCCTTTATGGAGGAGTAGCAAGAAGAAAGCCATTTCTCAAAGATATAAAAAAGGGCCATTTAAAGTTTGCAACAAGCCACCTGGGAAACACACCAAACATGTCGAAGAAGTTGCTCTGGTCAGATGAAAACAAAGTCGAACTTTTTGGCAACAATGCCAAAAGATATGTTTGGCATAAAGGCAACACAGCTGATCACTCTGAACACACCATCCCCCCTGTCAAACATGGTGGTGAGAGCATCATGGTTTGGGCCTGGTTTTCTTCAGCAGGGACACAGAAGATGGTGAAAATTGATGGGAAGATGGATGGAGCCAAATACAGGACCATTCTTGAAGAAAACCTGTTGGAGTCTGCAAAAGTCCTGAGACTGGGGCGGAGATTTGTATTCCAACATTACAATGATCCCAAACATAAATCAAAATCTACAATGGAATGTTTCACAAATAAATGTATCCAGGTGTTAGAATGGCCAAGTCAAAGTCCAGGCCTCAATCCAATCGAGAATCTGTGGAAAGAGCTGAAAACTGCTGTTCACAAATGATCTCCATCAAACCTCACTGAGCTCGAGCTGTTTGCCAAGGAAGAATGGGCAAGAATTTCATTCTCTCAATGATCAAAACTGTTAGATACATACCCCAAACGACTTGCAGCTGTAATCGCAACAAAGTATTAAGTTAAAAGGGCCGAATAATATTGCACTCCCCACTTTTCAGTTTTTGAATTTCGACAAAAATTTAAAATAACCAATAAATTTCGTTCAACTTCAAAATTGTGCTCCACTTGTTGTTGATTCTTCACCAAAAATTTACATTTGATATCTTTATGTTTGAAGCATAATATGTGTAAAAAGGTTGAAAAGTTTGAGGGGTCCGAATACTTTCACAAGGCACTGTACAAGTCTATCTCCATAGATTTTGATGTTCCTTTGCCCATGGTGGGCAACATAAGCCCAAAGTTTACAACCCATGGCAATGTAGCTAATCCTGGATATAGATTGCAGAGAAAAATTGATGAAAGGTTGCAATGCAGGATAGTCCAGATAAAGATAAGCAGCCTCAATCAAATTCCAAATAAATTTAAGCTGTTCTGCAAGCTCAGGGTGCATCAGTATCAGCGCGAATTATCCAACAATATTTGACTGAAATCAAAAGCTATGGCAAGAGACACATGAGGACCCCACTCCTGACACAGAAACATAAAATCACTAGCCTGCAGTTTCCCAAAATATACTTGAGTAAGCGACTATCGTTCTGGGAAAATATCTTGTGGATAGTTCATACCAAGATAGAGCTGTTTGATAAAGCAGATCATTCAACTGTATACCAAAAGCGGGCAGCACGGTGGCTCAGTGGATAGCACTGCAGCCTTGCAGCACTGGAGTCCTGGGTTCTAATCCCACCTTGGACAACATCTGCAAGGAGTTTGTATGTTATCCCCGTGTGTGCGTGGGTTTCCTCCGGGTTCTCCGGTATCATCCCACATTCCAAAGACATACTGATAGGGAATTTAGATTGTGAGCCCCATCGGGGACAGTGATGATAATGTGTGCAAAACTGTAAAGCGTTGCGGAATATGTTAGCGCTATATAAAAATAAAGATTATTATTATTATTAATGAGGCATGCAATGAAAAGAACACAGTACATACAGTCAAAAATGATGGAGGTTTAAAGATGTTTTGTGGTTGTTCAGGTGCCACTGGATGACTTGACTGTGTGTAAGGCATCATGAAATCTGAAGATTACCAAAGAAATTGGTCACAATGTAGTGCCCAGTGTCAGAATCCTTGGTTTGCGCCCTAGGTCATGGGTCTTCCAGCAGGTCAATGACCTCAAACATATTTCAAAAAGCATCCACAAATGGATAGTAAAAAAGCACTGGAGAGTTTTGAAGTGGCCATCAATGAATCTGGATCTAAATCCTATTGAACACCAGTTCCGAGATCTTAAAATTGCTGTTAGTAGAAGGCACCATTGAAATATGAGAGACCTGTAGGGGTATTAAAAGGAAGATTGCTCAAAAATTCCAGTTGAAAGGTGTAAGAAGCGTGTTGATGGATATAGGAAGTGACTGATTGCAGTTATATATTACAAAGGGTGTGCAACCAAGTATTAAGTTCAGGGTGCCAACAGTTTTGTCTGGCCCATTTTGGGGTTTTGTTTGAAATTATGCCCAAGTTTTACTTGTTTTTCTGGTTTTTTTTGTGTTGTACTAACACACACAAAGAAAATATACATGCATATAACAAAATATGTGCAATTGCAATAATTTTCTGAAAGAAATACTTCATTTTCTTGAACAATTTCAATTGAGTCAACACTTTTGACCATGACTGTATATGGACACCTAAAACACTATATTTTTAATATTGACTTCTTTACAGTAAATTAACAAAATAGTAGAGATCATCAAATCTTTTAAACTTCAAATTTGACAAATTTTTCCCATTTTTTTATGCAGCTAATCGATTTACAAAAAATAGCAAATTACAAAGCCTTCAATTGTCCTAAAAACACAGGTTTCACACTCTGAGGTCTTCTAGGACAATATTCATTCCTTTTCAAGCTTCTCAATACAAACAGAGCTTAATTAATGACAAAGAGACCTTACCTCACTACTGCCAAACAATTGGTAACTTGGTAGTAATCAACAGCCCATTTAATAGCAGCACACCGAGAAACCTTTTTTTTTTATAAAAAAAGGTCCAAAATTGTCCATCTTATTGTTATCAGGCAAATGGTTCCTTGTAAAACATTGACTCAAACCAATGATGTCGTAGGTAACTTCATCTTACTATGACTGAGAGAAGTCATGTGCCATATATTCTACAAGGCTCTCTGTTTCCTCTCCACTAGTATGCTTGCCAGAGGTAAATGTAGAACAATTGTGGTCTGTGTTTGGTAGCATTACTCCTCAGACATCTGGTGCCATTGGTGGTGGTTGTACGTTTGCTGTTACTAGCAGCTCCCACATTCTTAGCCCATGATATGGGGTTTGTTTTCTTTTACACTATATTGTCTATTGGCATTGTCACTTTTTATTTTACCATACATTTTGCATAACACTATAATTAATTATTGACTTTTTTTTAACTCTATCTATTCAACACATGCCAAAAAGGATGTGACAAGAAATACTAGGTAGGTGGTTACATTTTCAGAAAGCAAAATATAGCAGCAGGTTTTAGTATAGGTGTATACTGAAACAGTGTGCTGTATATATGTGTTGTCTATAGATGTAAATTTTCACTAGTAAAGCAGCTATGAAAACAAGTTTGTGACATGCACACTTTGTGAGATAGACAGTTGCAGTTAAATGGAACTTGACAGGTTTATAATGAATATCACATAAATACATGTTTTTTAAAAAAAGTTTTACAAAGTTGACTTTTCTTATGCTAATTAATCCTTTGACAAGTCGACCGGGAGTTGTTTACCCCTGACTAGCTGGCCCTCACAGTTAATTAACATGCTCCTGTGGGCAAAATAAAATAAACAAATAATGTTGTATTTCTCTCTGCAGCCAGTATTACATAGTGTTTCCATTTCAAGGTGAAAAAATTTGGAAAAAGGTACTCTTTAATTTTATGGCACCAACTTTACTGGTGATGATATGACAAATTGCATCAAATGCTATTTTTCTCTATAAGGTTTAATATACATTACTAAATTATTGAAAGTATTATTTGGTATATACTATAGCTCTATTTTAATATAGAGTTTGGCCAATATTTTAGCCCATAATCAATTTTATGTTGGCAGCCTGCGCTATGATCTTGTGGCTAGTGTTTGCGTTCTAGAAATTCCACATGGATTTCAGAAAAAGTTAAATCCCTGGATACACAGAGATTAAAGCTTTCAAATCTGTCTGCAGTCTGTTGATACTGTATCTTTACTTTCTAAATCCAGATGTGTATTTTATTTGAAAATACTCTATGGATTTATATGTAGAAAGATCTACATTTCAGCCACATCCGCTTAAACTAAATTTGCTAAAAGAAAATTCCCTCTAAAACTTTTGCAAAAAAGCAATATTGAGAACTTAAAGTGTCCAAGTGTCCATATTTTGGCAAAATATAAAATATTAAAAATATAATTTATATTATTTATTTTGGGAATGATTGTTATTTTAATTTGAACACACTCTATTCATTTTAAAGTAGAGGTTTCAAAGTAAAAAAAAATTACATAGAAAAGAAATTGAAATGACTGAAGAAGCAATTTTAGAAATGGAAGGTGGGCCAAAGAAACTCCAACTCAACACTTCCTGTGAACTGAGAAATGATGCTCCTGGGTTTCACAAGTCAACCATCATATACAAGAACAATGGAAAACTTACTGAAAAAGGGTTGTTTGCCCCTAAATTTCATAATACAACTTATTTTCATGTTATAGTCATTCTGGTTGAGAAATCCATGAAAATCCTCAATCTCTGGGGGAAAACCACTTCTTGCTAAAAGATTCAACTCCAGCACATGTGATTTCACATGTCAGCTATTCAAATGAAGGGAAGAATCATATGGCCGTATAAATCGGACAAGGAATGCAACACAATGTTCGGACAGGGCATTGACTCTCCCGACCCAAACATTACAGCATTAGTTTCAACAATATTCTTTTTGTTTGGGGGGATTTTTTAACAATTTCTGCGTAGGGGATTATAGTTATAGCCAATAAGGTGAGTAATAAAGCATAGCAGAGTGGTCTAAAACTTGTTCTATTAAACAAGTAAGTAAGTCAATTTATTCAAATAAGAATCAACAGAGAAAAAAAGGTTAATGCAAGATGAAAAGAATGCGGAAGGAAAAGTTAGGAAAGGTAGAGGGGAAGGGGAAGGAAAGAAAAAGGCATAGGAAAAAGTTGGATCAGATAAACGTGGAGAGTAGGGACAAGGGAAAAGATCATCCTTATTAAAACAATATTTATAATAAAACAATTTTCAATCTACTTCATTAAATATGCAATTGTTCTTGTACTTCTTGGCCTATAATAAAGCTTTTAACCTAAAAGGGGGCATTCCGACTTGAAGAAAGATATAGGTTCCAAGATGACCCTGTGGAATAGTATTTTATTTAAAGAATTGTTTCTTAGAGCATAAGAATGTTCAAAAGAGTTATGGGTAGACATTCTTTTCATTATTTCTGAAATGGTGGGAACATCTATTGATTTCCACTTAGATGCTATAAGTATTTTTATTACAGCAAATAGATGAATTGTGAGATTTTTAATTTTGCGGGGAAGTCGATTAGAATCAAGCAAGAATAAAACCAGTTGAGGAGACAATTCAACTACAGAGTTGTTAATATTGCTCAATAAATTAGCTACTTCTTTCCACGGGTGGATTATTTTATGACATGACCAGAAAATATACAATATGTTAACTTTTTGAGTAGAGTTCCTCCAGCATAAGTCCGATCCGTCCTCAAAAATCTGTTTTAATCTGACAGGTGTGTAGAACCAACGAGATAAGATTTTAAAGTAATTGTCATGAATATTAGCAGTTACATTTGATTTGTATGTTATTTCAATTACTTCTTTCCATGACTCAGGCGAAAAACATGTATTCATATCTTCTTCCCACTTAACCATGTGTTTTGATTTTTCAATAGTTATGTCACTATTGAAGAGTGTATACTGTAGTGTTCCAAATAGTATTTATTAAGGGATTTTCCAGAAGAGATATTATAACTCTTGGAAGAGACATAGGGAGAGAGAATTTCCCCCTAATATATTTCTTTAGTTTTAAAAATGTACATATTTCCTCTTTTGGAAGGTTGCATGATAAATTCAAGGATAGAAAATTTATGACTGAATCTTTTTTTAGGTCCGGTAAATAAGGCCGAACAATTTGTTATACCACTATTTCTCCATTTATCTATAGGGAAGTCTGGAAGGGCAGAATATAAATAAAAAAAGTTTTTCTAATGGATAGCTATTTTGGTTGTTGTAAGAAATGTTATATCATTTCCTCCAGGTCATAATTGTAGATTTTATAAGTATATTCTCTGGTAGAGGGAGGGATTAGTCTAGTAAATTTGCAATAATAAGAGCGTCTAAGGGAGAATTCCCATTGTAAGTCTTTTCCATTTCTGCCCAGCTGGTTTTGGCTTCATATATAAGCCATTTCCTGCTCTGCATTATGATATTAGCCTCGGAGTAGGTCTGTAGATTTGGTAGACCAATGCCTCCATTTCTTTTGTTCTTATACAGTAATGATTTGGCTACTCTTGGTGATTTTTTATTCCAAATAAATTTTTTATATTTGCGTATGGAAGTTCTTAATCCATATATCTGGAATCTGAATTGAAAGAGATCTAAAGATAAAGATAGTGAAGTTTTGGTAGGATTATCATTTGACAGCATTAGTTTCAATGCAGCTGTCATACACTGGTCGCGAGAGCCATCAGCCAGTTCAAACATTGCATTGCAATTCTCATCCGAGTAATAAGGCTGACTGATTCATCTCTAATAGTCATCTACACACATGGACAAAATTGTTGATACCATTCTGTTAAGGCAAGAAAAACCCACAATGGTCAGTGAAGTAACTTGAAACTAACAAAAGTAATTTTCAATTTAAATTTCTGGAACATCAACTAATGAAAATTAGATATTGCTTCTGATTTGACAAAATGATGGCACCCTCAGAAAAGATTGGCAATAATTTGTAAAAAAAAAAATGTGCTGCAGATTCGATGCAGATTTCAACCTTTGCATGGCAAGGAGTTGACATGCTGAGGATTTTAAAAACCAAGGAGCATGTCTATTTCTTAGAAAATTTCGACACCATGAATATGAGATTTAGGAGTTTTGTCAATTCTCACTAAATTCAAATATAGGTTATCTGCATTCAAGCTGAAGCAGAAAATACAATGCTCTGCACAAAATAAGTACATAAGTACATTCCCTTGAAAAGTAAGATTTTAATCGATATCCCACTGAACACAAGAACAATTTTCAAAATTTTGATAAGGCTGAGTTTCATAGAACATTTTTTTACTCCTTGTTAGGGCCAGCGGAACACACCAAATTAAAAGATAGAATAAGGTGCGTTCGCAGCCCGGGGTCCACCGTGCAGAGATGGAACTTGCTGCCAAGTAATAACGGACTATATGGCGGTACAATGTGAATACACATGGGTTAACTTCACCCTGTGGGAAGGAAGCGAACCCTGTTGCGTCACAGGGCCGCAGTACCGCATGTAACAAAACTAATAATTAAATAGCACGAGAGTGTGAACTGTGCCATACTGGCGGATGCCACTAACCACCCTGACTTGGGTTAAAGAAGCGCTCTAATGGCGTGTGGCACCGTACTGACGGTCACAGCAGTAGGCGCTGTTTCGTGTGTAAACGCTGTGAGTTCAGCCGGGCGCTAGATTGCAGCCATACACCTTACGCGAACAGTCATACAAAAGAGATGGGTTTTTTAAGGAATGACTTGCACTCATCTACACACACACGATTACAATTGTACACTAGCGCATGGCCGTGCGGTCATGCGAAGCTTATATAGCTGCAGCATGTTTAGGACATTCCAATAAAGGACCAATGGGAACCGCTGCAGCATCTGAGCATGTGACCCTCGATCTCCAACGGGAGATCGCACCCTGGGCATGCTCAGAAGGGAAAAAGCAGGACTTAGTCCCAAAAGCGTCTGCTCGCCGCTGCCCAGCACTGGCTTCAATGGCAGAAGCAGGAAAAGCAGCAGTAACCCTATGCACAGAGTGAGACTGAGCAAGACCCTGGGATCGATGTCTCTGCTGAGCAGACTCCACTGCGGCTGGAGAAGAATGGGAGACCACAGCAGAGATGGTTCGAGATTCCCCCTGTGCAGAGGCGGGAACTCAACACTTAACACCCCTAACATGAAAGTAAGGTTCAAAATAAAACTTTCATTACAAAATTTTAACCTTTGCTCAAATTAGTTGATGCAAAAATAATTATATCCAAGATTAAAAATGACTTCTTTAGAAACTAGATTCTGGATGGAGAGTTATGTTCATCTTGTTCCTTCAGAATTCCTCATACGTCTTTCAATTGGGATCAGATCAGGACACATACTTTGCCATTGAATCACTTTCCCCCTGTTCTTCAGAAATTTAACAAATGTGTATTTTAGATCATTGTCATATAGGAAAATTACACGTCTAGTGAAAGTATGGAATTATGGTAGCATCTTCTGTTTCAATCTCAAACAGCTCATCTGGGCATTTATTATGTATCAATGAAATGTAGATCCCCGACACCAGCAGCATTCAAGCAGCCTCACATAAGGACACTGCCTTTAGAATGTTTCATTACAGTAATCATGCATTTGGTAAAATGAATTTAGAAAAATGTGTGGGGCCTACAGTGAAATATGGTGGAAGTAATATTCCTATGTGGAGCTACATGAGAGCTGCTGGTGTCGCAGAACTACATTTCATTGATGAGATAATGAACTCACAGATATACTGCTTTATATCAAAAGAGAAGATGCTACCATCTTTCTGTGCCCTTGATAGATGTGCGCTTTTCCAATTTGACAATGATCCAAATTACATATCTATTGCAGTTCTGAAGAACAGGGTGAAAGTGACTCAATGGCTAAGTATGTGTCCTGATCTTACCCCAATTGAGAGACCTAAGAGGAGTTCTAGAGAGACAAGTTGAGCATCACTCTCCATCCAGCTTCCAGGATCTAAAACAAGTAGTTCTTGTTGAATTGAAAAAGATAGAAGTTGTAATATGTTGCCAACTTGTTTATTCCATGCCTAGAAAACTTTGTGCTCTTCTTATAAATCATGCAAATCATAAAAATACTAGATGTAGCAGATTTTGATGTCGGGAGCGTTCATCTTTGCATAAAACTGAAGATTTTGTAATAAAACTTATTATTAACATTACTTTTATGTTATGTGTTAAATAAATGGTCTACGAATTTTGGTCTTACAAAATTTTGGAAATTGTTCTTCCCTCTGAATGCTTATATTATACCATCCCCACTTCCACTCAGACCCTGCACTTAGATATAACAAGATTTATGATTTTTTTTCATAATGTCTTTAGGAACGAATTAAAGCATAAAACACATGGGGACCAACGAAAACTATGCTCAAGTTAAAATTACTTTATTTCAATTTTTTGCAACAAAATTGTCATTTATTGCTGTTACCTAAATTTCATATAATCACAATTAACACAATTTTTTTTATCCAAACAGGTTGTCAATAAATACAGTAGTCCACAGTTACCAATACTCTGTAGATTTAATAAATGGACATTTGCTAATGAAACATTATTAACTTGTACCGCAACTATCGCCAGTAAAATATTGAATAACCCAATTGTTATACACATGAAACCATATTTAAGAAACCATTAAAGAGAGAAATTTGGTCCATAGCAACCAAATATTTCACCATTTATTTGTGCAAAGTGAGTTATAAAGAAAGAGTGATCTGTCAGATTGTTACGCACCGCTCATCACCTCATTGACTATACTCAGCATCACTGTCACACTCATGGTAAAGCAGACCACATGTTAGGACCCATCAGTTTTGAGAGCACCTTGTCGTTGGCTGATGGGCATGCATGAATTGGCCAAATTATGTGCTAATCGTCTCATTTTTTTCTAGTATCCAGAATCCGTATTGCAATTCTTATTTCATATATTTCACATTGACAGGCTTTAGCATTACAGAGTGCAACTTTTTTTGTTTATTGTATATGGAGGTAGCTGCTCCTAGTTGGCACCTGTTCACATTAGCTTGGAAGTGCCATCAGTCTTTTTGTCACAGCCAACACCAATGCTACACAATCCCAACTTTTAATAATTGGAAAAAATAACAAATTATATGGCAGTTGCATTAAATTTTTTCTAAAACACCTTTTAAGGTGGATAAAAATATGATTCCATGTCTATCTCAAGAAAGATGGCCATGCCATGCAACACTGTCAAAGGAGAGGTGGCCATAAATACCTAATACTATCCATTCATTTGAATGTGTGCTACAAAAAATACAGATCAACAAGTGGGAGTTGTGATTTTGATATATGAGTGTATTTTAGATATGAGTTGGGAAAACCCTTCAACCTGGCCAAGTCCTGGACAATTGCATTATATAGTGTCATGTAAATATCACTCCCTTCACTTCAGCCTCCTCCAAAATACGTCTGATGTAAATAATATCAGTCCCCTCCTTTTAGCCCCTTAAGCATATTGTACCATATAAATGATATCACTACTCTCTATAGTAAAGATTAGACCTATGCGTTCTATAGACTATGACACATATATCATATGTATAGGAACCCTTGATAGCACTATATGTGTAAGGCCTTATGGTGGAAAATGCATTACACATTAAACATTACAAATAAATATATGATTTATTGATGAAAGTAAACACTAACCAAAGCTAAAAATTCAGTTGTCATTTATAGTGGGGGAAATAAGTTTTTGATCCCTTGCTGACTTTGTAAGTTTGCCCACTGACAAAGACATGAACCGTCTATAATTTTAAGGGTAGGTTAATTTTAACACTAAAATATAGAATATAAAAAATAAAATCCAGAAAATCACATTGTATAAATTCTATAAATTTATTTGCATTTTGCAGTGAGAAATAAGTATTTGATCCCCTACCAACCATTAAGAGTTCTGGCTCCGACAGACCAGTTAGATGCTCCAAATCAACTCATTACCTGCATTAACTGTCTTACATAGTCACCTTTATAAAAGACTCCTGTCCACAGACTAAATTAATCAGTCAGACTCTAACCTCTACAACATGGGTAAGACCAAAGAGCTTTATAAGGATATCAGAGACAAGATCACAGACCTGCACAAAGCTGGAATGGGCTACAAAACCATAAGAAAGATGCTAGGTGAGAAGTGGACAACTGTTGGTGCAATAGTAAGAAAATAGAAGAAATATAAAATGACTGTCAATCAACATCGATCTGGGGCACCATGCAAAATCTCACCTCGTGGGGTATCCTTGATCATCAGGAAGGTGAGAGATCAGCCTAAAACTACACTGGGGGAACTTGTTAATGATCTCAAGGCAGCTGGGACCGCAGTCACCAAGACAACCATTCGTAACACATTACGCTGTAAAAGCTTAAAATCCTGCAGTGCCCGCATGGTCCCCCTGCTCAAGAAGGCACATGTGCAGGCCCATCTGAAGTTTGCCAATGAATACCTGGATGATTCTGTGAGTGATTGAGAGAAGGTGCTATGGTCAGATGAGACAAAAATTGAGGTCTTTGGCATTCACTCAACTCGCCGTGTTTGGAGGAAGAGAAATGCTGCCTATGACCCAAAGAACACCGTCCCCACCGTTGTCCGTGTGCAGTCCGTGTGCAGTCCGTGTGCCATGCAGGAGACAGCGCTACAGTAAGCGCTGTCTCCCCCCACTGGTGCTGAAGCCTCATTCATATCTTCCCTGCAGCAGCGTTTGCTGTAGAGAAGATATGAATAATCCTTTTTTTTTTGTTTCTCATGTTTAAAATATATATCCATGTGCCCAACCCCCCTCCCACCCTCTGTGCGCCCGCCCGCTGTTCTTAAAGGGACACTGTCACCTGAATTTGGAGGGAACAATCTTCAGCCATGGAGGCGGGGTTTTTGGGTGTTTGATTCACCCTTTCCTTACCCGCTGGCTGCATGCTGGCTGCAATATTGGATTGAAGTTCATTCTCTGTCCTCCGTAGTACATGCCTGCACTAGGTGCAATCTTGCCTTGCGCAGGCGTGTACTATGGAGGACAGAGAATGAACTTCAATCCAATATTGCAGCCAGCATGCAGCCAGTGGGTAAGGAAAGGGTGAATCAAACACCCAAAAACTCCGCCTCCATGGCTGAAGATTGTTCCCTCCAAATTCAGGTGACAGTGTCCCTTTAAAATACTCACCCGGCTCCCTCACTGGCTGGCGCTGCTTCCTGTCCTGGCCGCACCTTCTACTGTATGAGCGGTCACGTGGGGCCGCCGATTACAGTCATGAATATGCGGCTCCACCTCCCATAGGCCACATAGATATTTATTTTAAACACGAGAAACCAAAAAAAAAGGAATATTCATATCTTCTCTACAGCAAACGCTGCTGCAGGGAAGATATGAATGGGGCTTCAGCACCAGATGCAGGGGACAGCGCTAAACTTTAGCGCTGTCTCCTGCACGGTGCGTGTGGTACCCAGTGGGCACACGGGCGGCACACGTGTGCCACACTGATGTGCCACAGAAACGCACGGGCACACAGACACGGATAATTCTGGTACCGATTTTACCGGTACTGGAATTATCTGGACGTGCGGGACTGCCCTAAGGGGTACTAGCTGCAGAGTCTTCCCTTTTTCACTGGATCCTGCATAAAAAATACGGTCCGTTGGGCAGAGAAAACGTTCAGAGGAACGTTTTTTCTGCACGTCGGAAAATCGGTCAGCGATGCATCCTGCGCTGCCTGTCACTGGCTACAATGGAAGCCTATGGGCGCAGGATTGCGTCGATGCCTGTGAAAAGCAGGAATCCAGCGACGGGTCCCATCTTTTCAAAGAGAGCATGCGTGGAAGAATTTCCCGTCAGGGAAATTCTCTCTTGCTCGCTCTCTCTTTTTACTATTGATGCTGCCTATGCAGCATCAATAGTAACAAGATATAATGTTAAAAATAATTAAAAAAATAAAAAATCACAGTATTCTTACCTACCGGCGTTCCCACGCAGCGTCACCAATGCTCCCTGCAGCAAGCGTTCCTAGTAATACATTGCGACTTCTCGCGAGATTTCCCAGTGTATTACTAGGAACGCTAGCTACCAGGAGCATCGCTGCGCGGGAACGCCGGTAGGTGAGAACACTGCGATTTTTAAAAAATTTTTTAACCTGGTTTGTGTTGTGTATGCGTTTTCGCAGCGGAAAACCGCTGCGAAGACGCATACACAACAGGTGCACATAGCCTCGACGGGACCGTCAGAAAGACTGGCCCAGTGCACATGTTTTCCACAATCTGCACAGGATCCATCATTTCAACGTCTTGATGGATCCTGTGCAGATTTTGAAGATGGAAGTGTGAAAGTAGCCTTAGTTTCCATCTAGTTAAGCACCCTTATCGGCAGCAGATAATTTTATGTAAAACCTAGAACAATGATATTCTATAAGCACAGAAAGATTTTATTATTTAGACATGTGCCACATACACACAATAGACACGACACATACACACCAGTCACACGCTAGACACAGGATACATACATGTGACACACACACCAGTCACACGCCAGCCACATGACACACTCACGCACCATACATACACCAGTCACACACTAGACACAGGATTAGAGATGAGCAGACCCCTAGATGTTCGGGTCCGGCCGAACAGTTAAAAATGAGTCCAGGTTCGGGTACCAGAACAGTACCTGGACCCTATTCTTTTGAATGGGGGGCCAATACATCCAGTGTTTACCACTCTGTCAGATGCAAGACAGACCAGCAAACACTGCTTCTGATCGGCGGTAAAATCATTACCGCCAGTCAGACAGCTGATGTTCACACGCTGTCAAATGATGCGAGCCAGCAGCTGTGATCGGAGGTATAACGTTTACCTCCGGTCACTGGCGTTGGCTAACCTCATCGAGGTTATGGCAAGTCACTGGGGCTATGTTCTCAGCCGGACCCCTGAACTGCTGTGACCTTGGTGAGATCCCCACTAGCGCAGTGAGAAAGTCCCACAATGCAGAGGCGGTGAACTCACCAATGGGCTTTTTCTCACTCCCCCCTCTTCTCCACACAGCCCTGGATTACCTCTTTTTCCACAAACCTCATCATCCCCCCTTTTCCACACAGCCCTTCATCGTCCCTCCTTCTCCACACAGCCCCCTCATCATCCCTCCTTCTCCACACAGCCCCCTCATCATCCCTCCTTCTCCACACAGCCCCCTCATCATCCCTCCTTCTCCACACAGCCTCCTCATCACCCCCCCTTTTCCACAAAGCTCATCATCCCCCCTTTTCCACACAGCCCCTCATCGTCCCTCCTTCTCCACACAGCCCCCTCATCATCCCCCCCTTTTCCACACAGCCCCTCATCGTCCCTCCTTCTCCACACAGCCCCCTCATCATCCCTCCTTCTCCACACAGCCCCCTCATCACCCCCCCTTTTCCACAAAGCTCATCATCCCTCTTTTTCCACACAGCCCCTCATCGTCCCTCCTTCTCCACCCAGCCCCCTAATCATTCCTCCTTCTCCACACAGCCCCCTAATCATCCCTCCTCCACACAGCCCCCTAATCATTCCTCCTTCTCCACACAGCCCCCTAATCATCCCTCCTCCACACAGCCCCCTAATCATTCCTCCTTCTCCACACAGCCCCCTCATCATTCCTCCTTCTCCACACAGCCCCCTCATCATCCCTCCTTCTCCACACAGCCCCCTCATCATCCCTCCTTCTCCACACAGCCCCCTCATCATCCCTCCTTCTCCACACAGCCCCCTCATCATCCCTCCTTCTCCACACAGCCCCTTTCAAGTTACATCAAATAAATTCATCCTCTGACCACTCACACTGAATCCTGGGTCTTCATTCCTATCTGTGCAAGGGTCCATTGTGCAGAACCTCATTTTCCTCCTCACACAGTTCCATAGTGCAGCCCCCTCGGTCCTCTAGTAGTCACAGGGCTCCAGCAGCCTCAGTCAGCACAGCGCTGCTTTTTGTTATCAGGTCACTGGTCTGATGGAGGCCCCGCCCCTTCCAGTGACATCATGCCCTCAAAAAATCAACTCCGTTCTAGACGCTGTGTGCAGTGTCTCACAGCCTGTGGCTCTGTGCTGTGCGTGGCGCTGTGCGGGTTATTCTATACCTGGTGCTGGCCGCCTGCACTGCTCAGTAACGTGATGTGAGGTGAGAGCTTTCTATCACCTGCTGCTGCCGCTTCTATTGATCTCATGAGCATCACTGCGCAGCTGAGAGAGCGGCGCCAAGACATCAGTAGAAGCCGCAGTAGGTGATGAGAAAGCTCTCACCTCACATCACATGTTACTGAGCAGTGCAGGCGGCCGGCACCAGGTATGGAATAACACTCACTGCTGGGTGCATGCAATCATAATGCGCTAAAATACAGGACAGAGCAGGAGTCTGGTGAGGGGGAGGGCCCCCTGGGGGGTGGGCCCACCGGAGGATTCTCTGATCTCCCGGTGGGCCAGTCCAACCCTGTCCGGAAGTAGCAGCATTTTAAATGCAGAGTATTTTCACTGCACCCAAAATGCTGCGTTCTATTGAACGCAGGTAAATCAGCATTTGTTCACTGAACTGTGTGGATTTACTGCAATCAATATGCTAATGTCTCCACAAGAGAAATTGACATGCTGCGGTCTGGGAAGACGCACCACATATCAGTCTAAGAAAAACCTGGCGTATATGCCTTACACCACATTTTTTAAAAGTTTTAAATATTTTTTCACACTATACTTCACAAAAAGGCATGACTGAAAGGAAAGATGGTATGACTTAAATGCACGTGGTGTTGGTATAATATTAGCATGAGCCTCGGTGATAAATTTGGCACATATGATGTAAAAAATAATTTTAGTAATCCCGACCATTGAATCCTTTTTAGTTGGGAGAAAATCCAATGAAGAGTTTCTTTGCATGTTTCATAATTGCTGTAAAAAAATGGCAGCAAATCTGGAGAAAAATGCAGGAAAATCCAAATAAATCCACACGAAATCATACACATTTTGATGCTGATTTTCCTGTACAAAGTAACCAAACAGCTAATAAATGGCATTGTTTCCTTCATGTCTGTAAACCTTATTACCAGCAATGACGGATTATTGTACATGACTGCTGCAACTTGTTATTGGCTGCCACAATCACATTTCTGCAAAACATCTCATTGTTGAAGACCATGATGCAAAAACTGGTGGAGAAATAAGCTAGTGTTGTCATGGCGTGACAAAAGGTGAGCATACTGATTTTTTGCTTATTAAAAATACATTTTTGATTGTACAATTGTCTGAACATGCAGATTTTGTAGGTAATTTGTGTTTAATCTGCTGGAAAATCCCCATCATCTGGGTTTGTCGAGGATTTAGAAATAACAAAATCAACTGGAAGGAGAAATTAAGCTTCAAAAGTGCAACCAATCCACAATAGAAATGAACATATTGCTCTAAGTTATTTCATGAACAAGTGCACATGAATGTGACATAAAGAAGATTAATATCATTATAGTATCAATATATATGTGTATAGTATTTAAATGCAAAACTGGAGAAAAGTCCAAATATTTTGTATGGATTGGATCATTTTATTGCATCTAGGTAAGTGCTAATTCTTCCCAGAAAATGAATGAAATCTGTCTTGCATTCATGGAGGAATCAAAAGAACATCCCCTTGTGCATATTGATTTTGCATTTGGATTCCCAGGTAGCTCACATCATTTTTCCCAGATGAGTAATGTTATCAACAAAAAAATATGACCCATACTTGGGCACTTAAGTAAAAATGTTATTTCTGTCTGTTAAACTGTTATCATAAATCATAGGATCAGTATTATATAATTGCTATTGTTCTAATATCTCACTCTTTTGAGGTCAATACATTTTTATGTAAAATATTTATCCTTCAGGACCACTAGAAATATATGTATATACTGCAATGTTTTTTTTAACTTTTTACCCCAATAGCATATTTGTATACTTCTTACTATTAACAGACATATTAAAAAGGTTTTCCAGGCTTCGGATATTGATGACATATCAGTAAGTTAGGTCATTTATATAAGACTAGATGGTAGCCCGATTCTAACGCATCGGGTATTCTAGAATATGTATGTAGTTTATTTATGAAGATTTTAGAATAATACATTGAATACACAGGATTTGGCCGGCCGCAACCAATTAGCGAAGCATGGTTCAACTCCCGTGCCAATTCGCGGCCAGACTGCGCCTGTTGCTGATTGTTCATGGCCAGCCACGTAGTATACAACAGCCCACATAGTAAATAGCACAGCCACATAGTATATTGCACAGCCACGTAGTATATAGCAGAGCCACATAGTATATAGCACAGCCACGTAGTGTATAGCACAGCCCACGGAGTATATAGCAGAGCCCACGGAGTATATACAGAGCCATGTAGTATATAGCACAGCCACATAGTATATAACACAGCCCACGGAGTATATAGCACAGCCACGTAGTATAGAGCACAGCCCACGGAGTGTATAACAGCCCACATAGCATATAACACAGCTCACGTAGTACAGTATATAACAGCCCACACATGCAGTATATAACACAGCCCACGTAGTGTATAACACAGGCCACGCAGTGTATAACACAGGCCACATAGTGTATAGCACAGCCCACGTAGTACATTGCACAGCCCAAGTAGTACATTGCACAGCCCACGTAGTACATTGCACAACCCACGTACTACATTGCACAGCCCATGCAGTATATAGCACAGCCCACACAGTATATTGCACAGCCCACGCAGTATATAGCACAGCCCACACAGTATATTGTACAGCCCATGCAGTATATTGCACAGCCCATGCAGTATATTGCACAGCCCCCACAGTATATTGCACAGCCCACGCAGTATAATGCACAGCCCATGCAGTATATTGCACAGCCCGCGTAGTATATTGCACAGCCCACGTACTACATTGCACAGCCCATACAGTATATAGCACAGCCCACACAGTGTATTGCACAGCCCACGCAGTATATAGCACAGCCCATGCAGTATATTGTACAGCCCATGCAGTATATTGCACAGCCCACGCAGTATATTGCACAGCCCACGCAGTATATTGCACAGCCCACACAGTATATTGCACAGCCCACACAGTATATTGCACAGCCCATGCAGTATATTGCACAGCCCATGCAGTATATTGCACAGCCCACGTAGTATATTGCACAGCACGCGTAGTATATTTCCCAGCGCGTTTGTTGATGCTCAACAAAAAAGGATCTTTTTTCTACTGGATGTCTGGATGATTCACTCCTGGTCAAGTGCGCCTATTCGTTTGTCCAACAGTTTTCTTTGAAAAAAAATTGTCAAATTTATTAAAAGGAAGGATTTAAAATGTTTAAAGAAGCACTTTCCTTAAAATTTTGTGTTCTGGGTTCCATAGATTCACTTTGTAAATGACTTCGGCTCCACATCTAATATCGTATGTGGTCCAGCTATTCAGCTTTGAATTCACGTGACTCAAAAGATAACAGAAGCGACTCTGGAAACCAGGGAACATGGCAAGAATCTCTACACAACTACACTACATTGCAGACATATTCAGAAATGTTTAGGGGACTGCATTTTGTCAGGATATGTGTTGTGAATTCTGCTCTTGGGCTCCCTCTGGTGGTTATGAGTGGTAGTACTGCTGTCTTTGGATCGCAGCATTTATCAGGTGTGTTCACTTATTGCAATTTGGGCTGGGTTATTTAGTCTTCCTTGATCCTTTAGTCAGTGCCAGTTGTCCATTGTTTTTGGAGGATTCACATCCATACCTGGTCTCTCCTGTTTTGCTGTTCATTTCAACAAAGATAAGTTCTGGCTTTGTTTTTGCTGTCCACAGGCTGTGGACATTATAGTTCCGTGCATTTTCATGTTTTGTCTTGTCCAGCTTTGTCTGTGAAGGATTTTTTCCAGCCAAGCTGTGTCTCTGGAGCTGCAGATTTACCCTCCATGTCTTTAGTCAGATGTGGAGATTTGTATTTTCTGTGGTGGATATTTTCTAGTGTTTTAATACTGACCGCATAGTACTCTGTCCTATACTTTCTTTTTAGCTAGAATGGCCTCCTTTGCTAAATCCTGATTTCAGTCTGCGTATGTCATTTTCCTCTCCTCTCACAATCAATATTTGTGGGGGGCTGTCTATCCTTTGGGGATTTTCTCTGAGGCAAGATAGTTTTCCCGTTTCTATCTTTAGGGGAAGTTAGTCCTTAGGCTGGAACCCGTTGAAGCGCCAGGAGGGCGCGAAACGGCTGTTGTTCGGCTGCTGCTTCCTTTGTACACACCCCCGTGCCGTGAAGTTTTGAAATAAATATATGTTTTAGAAGACCGGTGAGTGCCGCCAAGTTTCTTCTTCATTACTGCAGTCCTTAGGCTGTGTCGAGGTGTCTAGGGAGTGTTAGGTACATCCCACGGCTACTTCTAGTTGCGGTGCTAAGTTCAGGGTCTGCGGTCAGTACAGGTACCACCTTCTCCAGAGTACGTCTCATGCTGCTCCTAGGCCACCAGATCATAACAGTACAACTGGCCCACAATGAGTTAAACGCATCTCAGAAGAAGGGAAGGAAAGTGCTGAGCCATTTTTTTTTCTGTAGTCTGTTTGGTCTTTCCTTCCCTCTTTTCCTCTGGGTGGCTCAGGAGTTCTGCGCTGGCATGGAGGTTCAGGAATTAGTTTCTCGTGTGGACCAACTTGCTGCTAGAGTACAGGGTATTTCCGATTATATCGTTCAGACTCCGGCTTTAGAGCCTAGAATTCCAACTCCTGAATTGTTTTTTGGGGACAGGTCCAAATTTTTGAGCTTTAAAAATAACTGTAAACTGTTTTTTGCTCTGAAACCCCGTTCTTCTGGTGATTCCATTCAGCAGGTTAAAATTGTTATTTCCCTGCTGCGTGGTGATCCTCAGGATTGGGCATTTTCCCTGGAATCTGGGAATCCAGCTTTGCTTAATGTAGACACCTTTTTTCAGGCGCTAGGGTAATTGTATGATGAACTTAATTCAGTGGATCATGCAGAGAAGACCTTGTTGGCCCTGTGTCAGGGTCAAGAAGCGGCAGAATCGTATTGCCAGAAATTTAGAAAAGGGTCGGTGTTGACTAAATGGAATGAGGATGCCTTGGCGGCAATTTTCAGAAAGGGTCTTTCTGAATCCGTTAAAGATGTTATGGTGGGGTTCCCAACGCATGCTGGTCTGAGTGATTCTATGTCTCTGGCCATTCAGATTGATCGGCGCTTGCGCGAGCGCAGAGTTGTGCACATTGTGGCGTTGTCCTCCGAGCAGAGCCCTGAGTCTATGCAGTGTGATAGGATTTTGTCTAGAGCTGAACGACAAAGATTCAGGCGTCAGAATAAGTTGTGTTTTTACTGCGGCGATTCTGCTCATGTTATTTCTGATTGCCATAAGCGTACAAAGAGAATCGCTAGTTCTGTTAACATCAGTACTGTACAACCTAAATTTCTGTTATCTGTGACCTTGATCTGCTCATTATCGTCATTTTCTGTCATGGCGTTTGTGAATTCAGGCGCCGCTCTGAACTTAATGGACTTGGAATTTGCCAGACGTTGTGGTTTCCCCTTGCAGCCTTTGCGGAACCCTATTCCTTTAAGGGGGATTGATGCTACACCGTTGGCTATAAATAAACCTCAGTTTTGGACACAGCTAACCATGCGCATGGCGCCAGCCCATCAGGAAGATTGTCGTTTTCTGGTGTTGCATAATTTGCATGATGATATTGTGCTGGGTTTTCCATGGTTACAGGTACATAATCCGGTGTTAGATTGGAAATCTATGTCTGTGACTAGTTGGGGTTGTCAGGGGGTTCATGGTCACGTTCCTTTGATGTCAATTTCCTCTTCCCCCTCTTCTGAAATTCCTGAGTTTTTGTCAGATTTCCAGGATGTATTCGATGAGCCCAAATCCAGTTCCCTTCCACCGCATAGGGACTGTGATTGTGCTATTGATTTGATTCCAGGTTGTAAGTTCCCTAAGGGCCGACTTTTCAACCTGTCTGTGCCAGAACATGCCGCCATGCGGAGCTATATTAAGGAGTCTTTGGAGAAAGGGCATATTCGGCCATCTTCTTCACCATTGGGAGCAGGTTTTTTTTTGTTGCCAAGAAGGATGGCTCCTTGAGACCCTGTATTGATTATCGCCTCTTGAATAAGATCACGGTCAAATTTCAATACCCTTTGCCTTTGCTTACTGATTTGTTTGCTAGGATTAAAGGGGCTAGTTGGTTTACTAAGATTGACCTTCGAGGGGCATATAATCTTATTCGTATTAAGCAGGGTGACGAATGGAAAACTGCATTTAATACGCCCGAACGACATTTTGAATACCTTGTGATGCCATTCGGACTCTCTAATGCCCCATCTGTTTTCCAATCCTTCATGCATGATATCTTTCGGAGTTATCTTGATAAATTCATGGTTATATATTTGGATGATATTTTGATTTTTTCCGATGATTGGGAGTCTCATGTGAAACAGGTCAGGATGGTATTTCAGATCCTCCGTAATAATGCTTTATTTGTGAAGGGGTTGAAGTGCCTCTTTGGAGTGCAGAAGGTTTCTTTCTTGGGCTTCATTTTTTCTCCCTCATCTATAGAAATGGATCCGGTTAAGGTTCAGGCCATTCATGATTGGATTCAGCCCACATCTGTGAAGAGCCTTCAGAAATTCTTGGACTTTGCTAATTTTTATCGTCGTTTCATTGCCAACTTCTCCAGTGTGGTTAAACCTCTGACCGAGTTGACGAAGAAAGGCGCTGATGTGACGAATTGGTCCTCCGCGGCTGTTTCTGCCTTTCAGGAGCTTAAACGCCGATTTACTTCTGCACCTGTGTTGCGTCAGCCGGATGTTTCTCTTCCATTTCAGGTTGAGGTTGACGCGTCTGAGATTGGGGCAGGGGCCGTTTTGTCTCAGAGGAATTCTGATGGTTCCTTGATGAAACCGTGTGCCTTCTTTTCTCGGAAGTTTTCGCCTGCGGAACGCAATTATGATGTCGGCAATCGGGAGTTGTTGGCTATGAAGTGGGCATTTGAGGAGTGGCGACATTGGCTTGAGGGGGCCAAGCACCGTATTGTGGTCCTGACCGATCATAAGAATCTGATTTACCTCGAGTCTGTCAAACGACTGAATCCTAGACAGGCTCGATGGTCCCTGTTTTTCTCCCGTTTTGATTTCGTGGTCTCGTATCTTCCGGGTTCTAAGAATGTTAAGGCTGATGCCCTCTCTAGGAGTTTTTTTCCTGATTCCCCTGGGGTTCTTGAGCCGGTCGGCCTTCTGAAGGAAGGGGTGATTCTCTCTACCATCTCCCCTGATTTACGACGGGTTCTTCAGGAATTTCAGGCTAATAAACCTGACCGCTGTCCAGTGGGGAAACTGTTTGTTCCTGATAGATGGACTAGTACAGTGATTTCTGAGGTTCAGTGTTCTGTGTTGGCTGGCCATCCTGGGATTTTTGGTACCAGAGATTTGGTTGGTAGGTCCTTTTGGTGGCCTTCTTTGTCGCGGGATGTGTGTTCTTTTGTGCAGTCCTGTGGGATTTGTGCGCGGGCTAAGCCTTGCTGTTCCCGCGCTAGTGGGTTGCTTCTGCCTTTGCCGGTCCCTGAGAGACCTTGGACGCATATTTCTATGGATTTTATTTCAGATCTTCTGGTTTCCCAGAGGATGTTGGTTATCTGGGTGGTTTGTGACCGGTTTTCTAAGATGGCTCATTTGGTACCTTTGCCCAAATTGCCTTCCTCTTCTGATTTGGTTCCGTTGTTTTTTCAGCATGTGGTTTGTTTGCATGGCATTCCGGAGAATATTGTGTCCGATAGAGGTTCCCAGTTTGTTTCTAGGTTTTGGCAGGCCTTTTGTGCTAGGCTAGGCATTGATTTGTCTTTTTCTTCCGCATTTCATCCTCAGACAAATGGCCAAACCGAGCGAACTAATCAGACCTTGGAAACTTATTTGAGATGCTTTGTGTCTGCTGATCAGGATGATTGGGTGGCTTTCTTGCCATTGGCCGAGTTTGCCCTTAATAATCGGGCTAGTTCTGCTACCTTGGTTTCGCCTTTTTTTTTGTAATTTTGGTTTTCATCCTCGTTTTTCTTCAGGGCAGGTTGAGCCTTCTGATTGTCCTGGTGTGGATTCTGTGGTTGACAGGCTGCAGCAAATTTGGGCTCATGTGATGGACAATTTGGTGTTGTCTCAGGAGGAGGCTCAGCGTTTTGCTAACCGTCGTCGGTATGTTGGTTCCCGGCTTCAGGTTGGGGATTTGGTCTGGTTGTCTTCCCGTCATGTTCCTATGAAGGTTTCTTCCCCTAAGTTCAAGCCTCGGTTTATTGGTCCTTATAGGATTTCTGAGATTATCAATCCAGTGTCTTTTCGTTTGGCCCTTCCAGCCTCTTTTTCCATCCATAATGTTTTCCATAGATCTTTGTTGCGGAAGTATGTGGTGCCCGTTGTTCCCTCTGTTGATCCTCCGGCCCCAGTGTTGATTGATGGGGAGTTGGAGTATGTGGTTGAGAAGATTTTGGATTCTCGTTTTTCAAGGCGGAAGCTTCAGTATTTTGTCAAATGGAAGGGTTATGGCCAGGAGGATAATTCTTGGGTTGTTGCCTCCGATGTTCATGCTGACGATTTGGTTTGTGCCTTTCATTTGGCTCGTCCTGATCAGCCTGGGGGCTCTGGTGAGGGTTCGGTGACCCCTCCTCAAGGGGAGGTACTGTTGTGAATTCTGCTCTTGGGCTCCCTCCGGTGGTTATGAGTGGTGGTATTGCTGCTGTCTTTGGATCGCAGCATTTATCAGGTGTGTTCACTTATTGCAATTTGGGCTGGGCTATTTAGTCTTCCTTGATCCTTTAGTCAGTGCCAGTTGTCCATTGTTTTTGGAGGATTCACATCCATACCTGGTCTCTCCTGTTTTGCTGTTCATTTCAACAAAGATAAGTTCTGGCTTTGTTTTTGCTGTCCACAGGTTGTGGACCTTATAGTTCCGTGCATTTTCATGTTTTGTCTTGTCCAGCTTTGTCTGTGAAGGATTTTTTGCAGCCAAGCTGTGTCTCTGGAGATGCAGATTTACCCTCCATGTCTTTAGTCAGATGTGGAGATTTGTATTTTCTGTGGTGGATATTTTCTAGTGTTTTAATACTGACCGCATAGTACTCTGTGCTATTCTTTCTTTTTAGCTAGAATGGCCTCCTTTGCTAAATCCTGATTTCAGTCTGCGTATGTCATTTTCCTCTCCTCTCACAGTCAATATTTGTGGGGGGCTGTCTATCCTTTGGGGATTTTCTCTGAGGCAAGATAGTTTTCCCATTTCTATCTTTAGGGGAAGTTAGTCCTTAGGCTGTGTCGAGGTGTCAAGGGAGTGTTAGGTACATCCCACGGCTACTTCTAGTTGCGGTGCTAAGTTCAGGGTCTGTACAGGTACCACCTTCTCCAGAGTACGTCTCATGCTGCTCCTAGGCCACCAGATCATAACAGATATGTCTCGTGGTAAAGCGGCTCACTCGGCTGAATACAGAGGTATAACCCGAACACTGTCCTTTTAAGAAAATGCTTGGTTAATTGAAGACCGCATAAACCAAGCTTTGGAAAGTAAACACGCCCCCCCGGGCAAAACCGTAAAACAAGGAAAAAAAAAAGAAACATAATCCTTTTCTTAGAAGGAATCAGCCCGCTAACAGGAAGTAATGTCCACGGTTCAGATTAGCACATACTTTCCTGGAGTGCTGTCTCTCTCTAGGCACGTCCTGAACACTGGAAGTTTTGGTAGTCAGCCATTTAAGCCCAGATCTTGTGACTTCTCCATTATGTGAATGATCACATGATTCTGACATTACACAGGTTTTGTAAGGACACTGCAGGAGACATACGTGGACCTCCTCCCACCCGCTCTATGCAGGTCCACTAAAACCAGCCCATCATATAACTTTACATAAACCGTCCCAATACATAGTGAAGAAATAAGAAAATAAATAAATGTGTAAAACCATTGAGCATTATTGTGGCACTAATGTTGCAGATAGTGCTTCAAATTCAGTGCATTCTTTTAGATTGTATACACACTATGAGGTATTTCATGCTTAACAGATAAATGAGTGGGATCATGTTGGCACTCCCATCAAAATTTTTATCTTCTTAATACTTTGTAGTCAACTCATCATATTATATGGCCCCATGTACTTACAATTGCTCATTTTGCCTTTCTAATCAGATAATTATTCTCTTTTCTATTAGGTCTATGACATTGCCTGATTAAAAACTGCCTAGCTGAATCCTTCTAAGCTCTATGTATGTTTCCCTGCATCAGTCATCAGTCATGGCAAAAATCCCTGGCAGAGGAAGGAGGCAGCAGTTGGGTCAGAAGTTGAAGAGGGGAATGATAAGTGCAGGGACATGAGACTTTTTGTTTTTACATAGAGCAGAGAAAAGAGCAGAATTATATGGGTAAAAAGGCTAAATGAGCAATTGCAAGTACACAGTGCTACTGTATATAATATGATGACTGGAGTGCATAATGGATGCTGGTCAATTGCATGCAGATCTTCTAGTGTATGGCGTATGATGGGCAAGTGGGGCAAGGGATCATATAATAACTCATGTATACATTGTGTCCTTTTTTATTTACAGTATTTCTATTCCTCCCTGCTCACATAGGAATAGACAGCGAGCACAGCATGTTTTTCCTGCATAAATGCAGTATGTATAAAATGAATAAAATTATAAAGGTGCATTTTTGTGTGGTTTAGATAAATAAAAATTGCCTAGAGAAATTATGTTGTAACAATATGATGTGTTTGCTCTTTACGGTTAGTAAAAATAAAGCAAAATATAATCAGTGTGCGTGCACATAAAAACACGTCCATGTGTGACATTCCGTTTTGACCATCAGTGTTCTTTTTATCAGCATACGTGTGCACGTTTTTTCAATCCATATGTCATATGTGTGTGGCATCTGCGTGGCATCTATGTGCCATCTATGTGCATCCGAGTGACGCGTACCACAATGAAATGTATTCAATAAATTACTGATTATGTGTTAAAGATGTGCAAGGATAATAGATAGATAGATAGATAGATAGATAGATAGATAGATAGATGGATAGATAGATGATATATAGATAGATAGATAGATAAATAAATAGATAGATAGATAGATAGATAGATAGATAGATAGGTTGTAGGGCTTTATATTAAGCCAAATAAGTAAATAATGAAATGAAAAAAATGAAGTGTGGTCCCACCAACAAAGGTGAAGCAGACAGCTGTGAACTGATATTATCAGGCTGGGAAGGTTCATGGTTATTGGGCCCTTCGCAGACTAAAAATACCAGCTCGCTGCCGCAGCAGAAGTGGAGCACCACATAAGATGGTGTAATTTTGGTGCTTTGCAGGCTCTTCCCAGCTACCCTGGTGCATGGCAATTGGGGTAATGGTTTTTGGGGTTTGTGTCAGCTGTGTAGTGTCCAAAAACACATAACGCATCAAGCTCTGGTGTTAGTAATGGAAAGGTGTCTATCAGACACCACCATTACTAACCCAATAATAAAAAAAACACACACACAAAAAACTTTCATGAAATAAACACTCCCCCTCACTCATTTACTCATTTTATTAAAAAATGAAAAAAAAAATCCAACAAAGGTCTGCTGTAGTCTACAGAATCCAACATAGTCCAGACTAGAATTCTTTATCATTCCCTCAAAATTGCATTTTGGGTTACACACCATTTGTGGGTGTGCATTATTGCATTCATCAGCTGGAGTCCCAGTAATGACCATTTACATTGGTATCAGCAAAGACACCATCAGCAGCCAGTGACTGGCGAGTCAGCTTATGTGATGGCCATGATGCAATCTTATTAACATATGTGGCGTGGCACAGGATAGAACCTCTTCCTACCTAAAGGTACCTTCACAATAAGCGACGCTGCAGCGATACCGACAACGATCCGGATCGCTGCAGCGTCGCTGTTTGGTCGCTGGAGAGCTGTCACACAGACCGCTCTCCAGCGACCAACGATGTCGGTAACCAGGGTAAACATCGGGTAACTAAGCGCAGGGCAGCGCTTAGTAACCCAATGTTTACCCTGGTTACCATCCTAAAAGTAAAAAAAACAAACAGTACATACTTACCTACAGCCGTCTGTCCTCCAGCGCTGTGCTCTGCACTCCTGTACTGTCTGTGTGAGCACAGCGGCCGGAAAGCAGAGCGGTGACGTCACCACTCTGCTTTCCGGCTGACCGACGCTCACAGCCAGTACAGGAGGAGTGCAGAGCACAGCGCTGGAGGACAGACGGCTGTAGGTAAGTATGTACTGTTTGTTTTTTTTTACTTTTAGGATGGTAACCAGGGTAAACATCGGGTTACTAAGCGCGGCCCTGCGCTTAGTTACCCGATGTTTACCCTGGTTACCAGTGAAGACATCGCTGGATCGGTGTCACACACGCCGATCTAGCGATGTCAGCAGGAGTCCAGCGACGAAATAAAGTTCTGGACTTTATTCAGCGACCAACGATCTCCCAGCAGGGGCCTGATCGTTGGTCGCTGTCACACATAACGATTTCATTAACGATATCATTGCTACGTCACAAAAAGCAACGATATCGTTAACAATATCGTTATGTGTGAAGGTACCTTAAGAAAGGGGAATTATTTTACTTATCTCAGGGAGACCTCTTTTAATCTGATGTTACTCAGACCAGCAAGGTTGTCAACTACACCAGATTATTTTTAAAATGATTATGCTTTGTAAATAATAATATAGATGTAATTGACTAGCTTGATCTTGATGATGAGTTTATAATTGAGTGCTATTAGTGCCTACATATTTGGTTTCAGTGCTTTTGGAGCAGCATCCCACACAGTATGTCATAACAATCCTCAAAAAAAAATAATTGATTTCAGCAGAAAATCTTTTCTGAATTCATTTGTAAACATTGTATTATTTAAGACTAAACAAACTTATATTGTGTTTCTACATCGTAAGATTGCAGCATTTCAACTCGTATCTGTTAATTACGATAATCCATCTGTTTTCTGCTGACAACATAATTACAAACTGAGCTGTTTGCTGTTCAACGTTTCCATTTACCTAAATGAAAATGAATTCTTCGTTGTATAAATTGTAATTTTATAGATTAGCAGCTATACAGATGTTTATATTGTAAATAAGAGTCAATTGCTGACTCTGCAAATACAGTATCTCGTTCCCAAGCACAATGTCCTCGGACTACTGTTCCAAAAATTATTTATTGGAAATCCGTCACTGGTAGCATATTCTAAAATGTTGAAAATTAGATTAAAGCTTAGAGATATTATTTTATCTAAATAGAACATGCACTAAGCAATACGATACATCAGGTAAAATAAGTATTGAACACATCACCAATTTTCTAAGTAAATATATTTTTAAAGGTACTATTGACATGAAATTCTCACCAGATGTCAGTAACAACTCATCCAATCCACACAGACAAAGAAATCAAACCATGGATATCCATAAATTAATAGGTAATAATTTGAAAATTGCCTCTTCAGAGAGAAAGAGGACTTGAACTCTAGTGCCACCTATTGGAAGTAGCGATCCTAAAAGTCAGTATTAACCCATTATTGAGCCTTGCCATATGGCTTAGGATAAAAGTCAAGCTTTGCTTGTCACTCTCCACAAGGAGAAATGCTACCCTTTAGATAATAAGAAATGACATGGGGAAAAAGTATTGAACCCATGAAGAAAAAAAGGTGCAAAAAGCCATGGAAAGTCATAATACCAACTGAAATCTATCAGTAATTAGATCGCAATCCTGCCATTCAGTGAAAAATAATATCAGCTGCTTCAAATAATGGCCAATAAAAAAGGTTTCTAATTACCAAGGTGCCACACAAGAAACATCTCATGATGGGTAAAACATGTGAGCTGTCTCAAGACTTGTGTAACCTTATTGTTGCAAAACATACTGAAAACATGACCTGTTTGCGGCCCTCGAGGAATGCAGTTTGACACCTCTGATTATACACACCATGTTTTGAGGCCAAAAGGCACTGCATAAAACCCCCAAAACACCATACCAACATTGAAGTTTGAAGGTTAGAGCATCGTGGTGTGGGGCTTATTTTCAGCATACAACATTGGCAGACGTCATGTAATTGAAGGAAAGATGAATGGACAAATGCACCAAGACATTACTGATAAAAATCTGCTGCCATCTACCAGGACGATGAAGATGAAACGAGGCTGGACATTTCAGCAAGACAATGATCCCAAACACACAGTCAAGGAATTAATTTCAGAAAAAGAAAGTAAGCTGCAAGAATGGCTCATTTCATTTTTTTGCATGAAAAGGATGTGGTCTAATTAACAGGGCATGGTTTCCTCTAGCTTAGTCTCAATTACAAGTAAAGCAGCAGGAGGTGGATACTACTACTAACCAAGAACAAAATATTCCAACAACGTCTATCCTTTCCCCTTGTATAAATTCCAGAGGGGGAGACAAATGGAGAGATAAAAAAGATGCCTCCAGGAATATATAGGCGACTTGAAAACTACAAATTGTAACATCACATTGAGATGTGTCAAATTCAGCTGTCAAACTGTGTTTCATATCAAAGGATCAAACACTGTTTTAAAGTGGTATTCTTGTATATAAAGAACACCAAGTCATTGCATAGTAAGAATTGGGCACCTAGTTTTTCAGTTCTTCAACGTTCACAAAATGATTGCATACTTTAAATAATATTTAATAATATGTATGCGTCCGTAAAAAGAAATCATGAAATATTACATTTTTCATATTAATAAAAAAAATACAGTACACACAATAGGTTTCTGCTTTCTGCAGCTTACTTGCCTATTTTTGTCTCTATAGATTTGCAGAGTTATTTTATTAACATTATTGGACAGAGATTTAATGACAGATGACAGCTCCATGGCTGGATGCATAGATAAGGCAAGTAGATAGCAACACCTTACACTCAGACAGTGTTTGCCCTATTGCTGCTTGGTTGCTCTATTCATCTATCTCTCTATTATCATTGGCCAGTAATTCAATTCTCAATTAATTCAGATGCCATAACACAATCCTGACTGGTCAAATTGTCTATACAAATAAAATGCTGGAAGAATATTTATGCAATCTGGCTGCCACTATGTATAGTTTAAAAAAAAAAATCAAATAAAAGGTAAAAAGCTGAAACCCTTATTGAAATGCTAAAGATTTTGAGCAGATATATGAAACTGTGTAAAAGAAAAACTGTTTTTTTTAGCCCATAGCAACCAATCACAGCACATCTTTTATTTTTCTAGATGCACAATACAAAATGAATGCTGCACTGCAGATATGAATGGATCAATCCATGGAGGACTGAGTTTGATTCAAATTGATTGAAATTTGTGGTGCACGTGAGTTTGATCAGTTTCCAGTTCGATACATATAAAATAATGCCTGTATGCTATTTTTGTTAACCATTTAGGGCCACGTAAATGTAAGAAAAAAAGCTATTGCTCGCCTCACCACTCAACTCTCCAAACGCCCTTATGTCCACCGTCGGATCCTCTTCTTTCTGTTGTTGCGCACCCACTTCTCTGGCAACTTCACTATTGGCCAGGACTTTTAACCGCAATCAGGTCTTGGGGTTCACTGTGTGTAGTTAGGTTGGGACATCAGGACATCATGCGATGTGCCATCACCATACAACACACGGTGACCAGGCTACAAATCTTGGCCTGTAGGGAATAGGGTGTAGATGCGGTGTTCGATGACAGAAAGAAGTGGATCAAACTAGTAGCAAGCAGTGGGGCAGCCAGACAGGTTATTATTGAGTTCAACATTACTTTTTTTTTATTTTTTTTATTACAGCTTACATTTATTATGTTATTGGGTCTAGAGAGACAGTAGAGCATAATAAGAAATCAATGCATTAATTGTTGCTGTACATGACAGGCTTAAGGAGCCTGCTGGAGTAATATGAACCTAATTTATGAAGAAGTGCATGACACTTAATCATTTAGGTGCATCTTACAAGTGCCTTGTGTATTGTCAGAGACAGGACAACATTTCTGGAGTAATTTACGCTACTTAGGCGGCATAACTTTTCATGAATTTGGCTGGGAGGCAGAACCTCGCCCAACCCTTCGCATGCTCTGCTCATATTGTCATACCTGGCATGAAAGCATCGAAATTTGCAATACTTTTTGAGCAACTAACAAGTAATGCAAAAATATTCTAATTTTATTATTTTAACATGTATGTAGTACCTATATATACAGTACAGACCAAAAGTTTGTACACACCTTCTCATTTAAAGATTTTTCTGTATTTTTATGACTATGAAAATTGTACATTCAGACTGAAGGCATCAAAACTATGAATTAACACATGTGGAATTATATACTTAACAAAAAAGTGTGAAACAACTGAAAATATTTCTTATATTCTAGGTTGTTCAAAGTAGCCACCTTTTGCTTTGATGACTGCTTTGCACACTCTTGGCATTCTCTTGATGAGCTTCAAGAGGTAGTCACCAGAAATGGTTTTCACTTCACAGGTGTGCCCTGTCAGGTTTAATAAGTGGGATTTCTTGCCTTATAAATGAGGTTGGGACCATCAGTTGTGTTGTGCAGAAGTCTGGTGTATGCACAGCTGATAGTCCTACTAAATAGACTGTTAGACTTTGTATTATGGCAAGAAAAAATGCAGCTAAGTAAAGAAAAACGAGTGGCCATCATTACTTTAAGACATGAAGGTCAGTCAGTCTGAAAAAATGTACTGTATATATATATATATATATATATATATATATATATACCGTATTTTCTGGCGTATAAGACGACTGGGCGTATAAGACAACCGCCAACTTTTCCAGTTAAAATACAAAATCTTCTCAAAAGTCAGCATGGGGGCAGCATGGTGGCGCGGGGGCAGCATGGTGGCGAAGTGGTTAGCACAGCAGCCTTGCAGCGCTGGAGTCCTGGGTTTAAACCCCACCAAGGACAACATCTGCAAAGAGTTTGTATGTTCTCTCTGTGTTTGCGTGGGTTTCCTCCGGGTACTCCGGTTTCCTCCCACATTCCAAAGACATACTGATAGGGAATTTAGATTGTGAGCCCCATCGGGGACAGTGATGATAATGTGTGCAAAATGTAAAGCGCTGCGGAATATGTTAGCGCTATATAAAAATAAAGAATATTATTATTATTATTATTAAAAGTCGGGGGTTGTCTTATATGCCGAGTGTCGTCTTACAGGGTGGGTGTGGAGCAGTCTGCGGTCGAAGTATATAGTGGGGGGGAGTGGTCCCGATGACGAGGTGAGGGAGTGTCTCACCAGGAAGGTGTAAGTGAAGCAAACTGTCAGCGTCTGGGATGCCAGGGTTATGCAAAAAAGAGAGAGAGAGCGGTGCTGTGCCTAGAAAAACACTCCTCTTTCACTAATCTGGTTCACCCTTGTATCCTATTATCTCCTTCTCTGCCTCTGCTTCACTTACACCTTCCTGGTGAGGTGCCCCCTCACCTCGTCATTGGGATTGCTCCCCCCACAATATGCGGCAACCGCAGATTACTCTGCACCTGCCCTATAAGACGACACCTGGCGTATAAGACGATACCCGACTTTTGAGAAGATTTTCAAGGGTTAAAAAGTAGTCTTATACGCCAGAAAATACAGTATATATATATATATATATATATATATATATATGTATATACAACTCTGGCAAAAATTAAGAGACCACTGCACAGTTTTATAAAAATCAGCTTCTCTACATGCCTGGCAGTGTCAGCTGAATTCCAACCAGAGTACACCTCATTCTACTTAATGTGCTTCTGATTAGGTGATCACCTGAACCAAATCTTATTTAACGAAGGAAAGTATAAAAAACACTGCTGTAGTGTCCACAATCCTCTTGCAATAGGGCAAGCTGGATGGCAAAATAAGTGCTAGTAATATCCTAAAACTAATAGGAATGAAAAAATAACTTTTAGCCATGCTAAAGGAGTTGAAAAGAAAAGTCTTGAGTGAGGAAAAGAAGGGCTCAATTCTGGCTTTACTAGCAGAGGGACACAGTGAGCATCATGTTGCCTACATTCTTAAAATTTCTAAGATGGCAATCCATTACAACAAGGTCAAGCACCAGACATTGGGGACAACTAAGTTACAGACCAGCAGTAGGGCTAAAATGACTCTCCACTGACCAGGATGATAGTCATCTTATTTGAAAGTCACTCAGAAACCGCAGGATGACATCAAGTGACCTACATAAGGAATGGCAAATGGCAGCTGGGGTGAAGTGCATGGCAAGAACAGTTCATAACAGGCTCCTAGAGGCAGGACGCATGTATGTAAAGCTAGATAAAAGCCTTTCATCAATGAGAAGCAAAGGAGAGCCAGGCTGAAGTTTGCTAAAGACCATAAGGATTGTACCATAGAGGACTGGAGTAAGATAATATTCTCTGATGAGTCTAATTTTCAGCTTTGTCCAACACCTGGTCATTTATTGGTTAGACATAGACCTGAAGAGGTGTACAATCCACAGTGTCTTGCACCCACTATGAAATTTGGGTGGAGGATTTGGATCACTTTGATCAGAAAATCTAATTCAACTAGGTTGTTTTTTTATTGAATTTTTGCAGAATAACTGCATGTGAAATATATCAATTCAAATGAATGTATCCATATTCAGTCCACAAAAAAACTAATGGACAGGACATGTATGACAAACACTGACATGTGAACGAGCCCTATTATAGAGAGGAACTCATTATTTGAAGTTTATTTTTTTCACATTTTACTATGAGTGGCTAAATTGGAAAGCTTACTTGATATTATCTGTATCTGTCAAGGATTAGCCTGCAGCTCTTCTGTAAATATATAGGAAAAGTCTAATAAATATCTATACTTAGATGTGCCAATATGTAACAATGATGTTATAGACCAGTGCAATGATCTACAGCTATTTATAGAGGGGTTAAATAAAAAGGAAGAAAAAAAGCCTAGTTATTCAGTATAACATGTTCTTTAGAAAATTCAAGAAAAAAAATGGCAGCTGGGTGGCTCACGGCAATGCTGTGATCATTGATTCATATATAACCAAGGACAACATCTGTGTGTAGATTGCAGTGGAAAATTATTAACCCCTTTACCCCCAAGTGTGGTTTGCACGTTAATGACGGGCCAATTTTTACAATTCTGACCACTGTCCTTTTATGAGTTTATAACTCTGGAACGCTTCAATGGATGCCAGTGATTTCTACACTGTTTTCTCAAGACATATTGTACTTCATGATAGTGGTAAAATTTCTTTGATATTACCTGTTTTTATTTGTGAAAAAAACTTAAATTTGGTGAAAATTTTGAAAATTTTGCAATTTTCCAAATTTGAATTTTTATGCCCTTAAATCACAGTTATGTCACACAAAATGCTTAATAAGTAACATTTCCCACATGTCTACTTTACATCAGCACAATTTTGGAACCATTTTTTTTGTTAGGGAGTTATAAGGGTTAAAAGTTGACCAGCAATTTCTCATTTTTACAACACAATTTTTTTAGGGACTATATCACATTTGAAGTCACTTTGAGGGGTCTATATGATAGAAAATACCCAAATGTGACACCATTCTAAAAACTGCACCCCTCAAGTTGCTCAAAACCACATTTAAAAAGTTGATTAACCTTTCAGGTGTTTCACAGGAATTTTTGGAATGTTTAACAAAAAATGAACATTTAACTTTTTTTCCATAAAAAATGTACTTTAGCTCCAATTTGTTTTATTTTACCAAGGGTAACAGGAGAAATTGGATGACAAAAGTTGTTGTACAATTTGTTCTGAGTATGCTGATACCCCATATGTGGGGGTAAACCACTTTTTGGGCGCATGGCAGAGCTCAGCAGGGAAGGAGCGCCATTTGACTTTTCAATGCAAAATTGACTGGAATTGAGATAGGACGCCATGTCGCGTTTGGAGAGCTCCTGATGTACCTAAAGATTGAAACTCCCCACATGTGACACCATTTTGGAAAGTAGACCCCCTAAGGAACTTATCTAGGAGTGTGGTGAGCACTTTAACCCTCCCAGTACTTCACAGAAGTTTATAATGTAGAGCCGTAAAAATAAAAAATCATATTTTTTCACAAAAATTATCTTTTCTCCCCCAATTTTTTATTTTTCCAAGGGTAACAGAAGAAATTGGACCCAAAAGTTGTTTGCAATTTGTCCTGAGTATGCTGATACCCCATATGTGGGGGTAAACCACTGTTTGGGCGCATGTCAGAGCTTGGAAGGGAAGGAGCCCTGTTTGACTTTTCAATGCAAAATTGACTGGAATTGAGATGGGGCGCCATGTCGCGTTTGGAGAGCCCCTGATGTGCCTAAACATTGAAACCCCCCACATGTGACACCATTTTGGAAAGTAGACCCCCTAGGGAACTTATCTAGATGTAAGGTGAGAACTTTGAACCACCAATTGCTTCACAGAAGTTGATAATGTAGAGCTGTAAAAATAAAAAATCATATTTTTTCACAAAAATGATCTTTTCTCCCTCAATTTTTATTTTCCCAAGGGCAACAGAAGAAATTGGACCTCAAAAGTTGTTGTGCAATTGGTCCTGAGTACGCTGATACCCCATATGTGGGGGTAAATCACTGTTTGGCTGCATGACAGAGCTCGGAAGGGAAGGAGCACTGTTTGACTTTTCAATGCAAAATTGACTGGAATTGAGATGGAACGCCATGTCGCGTTTGGAGAACCCCTGATGTGCCTAAACATTGAAAGCCACCACATGTGACACCATTTTGGAAAGTAGACCTTTTAAGGAACTTATCTAGATGTGTGGTGAGCACTTTGACCCACCATATGCTTCACAGAAGTTTATAATGTAGAGCCATAAAAATAAAAAATCATATTTTTTCACAAAAATTATCTTTTCGCCCCCCTTTTTTATTTTACCGAGGGTAACAGAAGAAATTGGACCCCAAAATTTGTTGTGCAATTTGTCCTGAGTACACTGTTACCCCATATGTGGGGGTAAACCACTGTTTGGGTATATGGCAGAGCTCGGAAGGGAAGGAGCGCCGTTTTACTTTTCAATGCAAAATTGACTGGAATTAAGATGGGACGCCATGTCACGTTTGGAGAGCCCCTGATGTGCCTAAACATTGAAACCCCCCACAAGTGACACCAATTTGGAAAGTAGACCCCCTAAGGAACTTATCTAGATGTGTGGTGAGCTTTTTGAACCCCCAAGTGTTTCACTACAGTTTATAACGCAGAGCCGTGAAAATAAAAATTCTTTTTATTTTTACACAAAAATTATTTTTTAGCCTCCAGTTTTGTATTTTCCCAAGGGTAACAGGAGAAATCAGACCCAAAAAGTTGTCCAATTTGTCCTGAGTACGCTGATACCCTCACTTGTGGGGGGTTTCTACTGTTTAGGTACATCAGGGGCACCTGACACCTGCAGACCATTTCATCTAAGTCTGCATTCCAAACGGTGCTCCTTCCCTTCCGAGCTCTGCCATGCGCCGAGTAGTTTTGTCTTGAGTACGCTGATACCCTATATGTGGGAGAAAACAACTGTTTGGGCGCATGGCTGAGCTTGGAAAGGAAGGAGCGCCGTTTGGAATGCAGACTTAGATGGAATGGTCTGCAGTAGGGTTGAGCGAAATGGATCGGACAAATTCAAAAATCACCGACTTCGGCAAAGTCGGGTTTCATGAAACCCGACCCGATCCTAGAGTGGGATCGGCCATGAGGTCGGCAATCTGCACCCGAAAGTCGCGTTTCGTATGACGCTTTCAGCACCTTTTTTCAGCCAATGAAGGAGGACGCAGAGTGTGGGCAGCGTGATGACATAGGTCTCGGTCCCCACCATCTTAGAGAAGGGCATGACAGTGATTGGCTTGCTTTCTGCGGCATCACAGGGGCTATAAAGGGGCGTGCACGCCGACCGCCATCTTTCTTTGGCCGATCTTAGCATAGGGAGAGGTTGCTGCAGCTTCATCAGAAGAAGGGATATAGTTAGGGAGGGAAGATTAACCCCCAAACTGCTTGTGCTGTAGCGATTTCCACTGTCCAACACCACCATTTTTTTTGCTGGGGAGGTGGAGGCTATATTTATGTGCATCAGCTCTGTAGCTTATTAGGCTGCCTTATAAGGCTCCCTGATAGCTGCATTGCTGTTTGCACGCTGCTGTGCAAACCAACTGCTTTTTTAAAAGCAAAAATCCTGTTGCTCCTTTCTGCACAGTTATCTTGTTTATTTGTCCACACTTTTGTGTGCAGCAGTCCTTTTTATTGCTGCCATACTTTTCCTGAGATCATTGTAGGGAGATTGAAATTGTACTACAGTCCTTGTATTTTTTCATATATCTTCCAGCCACTTTCTGCCACTTACATTGTGTTGTTTTATGCACTGGGCCTGAGTTTTGGTTCAGTCTCCCCCCAAAAAAGTGAGATTCAAATTCTCACAAAGTGGATATACTGCAGTCCTGTAAGTTTGTTGTATGTCAGCCAGCCACTTTCTGCCACTTAGATTGCGTTGTTATATACACTGGGCCTCAGTTTTGGTTCAGTCTCCCCCCAAAAAAGTGAGATTCAAATTCTCACAAAGTGGATATACTGCAGTCCTGTTAATTTGTCGTATGTCAGCCAGCCACTTTCTGCCACTTAGATTGCGTTGTTATATACACTAGGCCTGAGTTTTGGTTCAGTCACCCCCCCAAAAAAGGGAGATTCTAATTCTCACAAAGTGGATATACTTCAGTCCTGTTAGTTTGTCGTATGTCAGCCAGCCAGTTTCTGCCACTTACTTTCTTACTTTGTGTTGTTTTATGCACAGGGCCTGAGTTTTGGTTCAGTCTCCCCAAAAAAAGGGGGATTTAAATTCTCAACAAGTTTATATACACATTCTACCTTGTTTTACAGTACCATATAACGGTTGCTATTTTGGTTAGATTTTCCAAAAAATGAGGAAGTCTGGTGGAAGAGCTCGTGGGTGGTGGTTGCCAACTGGTACTGATGGAGGTGGTGGTGCATCTGGTGGTAGTGGCAAAAGCTCAATAGCACCTTAGGCAGGAGGTGTTGAGCCAGCGTCATCATCTGGCTACACAAGGCCTCGAAGGCTCCCTTATCTGGGAGTAGGAAAACAGCTTTTAAAGCCAGATGATCTAACCTTCATTAAAATGAACCAATCATGGATTTCAAATTATTTTGCCCCACCTTCCCCTGCTGACACGTAGCTTGCCTGAAAAATGTCTTACTTTTGGCCTCCTCTTATTGACTTCTCCAATTCCACCATTTGCAGCTGCTGAATGTCCACCATAGGCCATTTTTATACCTCCCTAAATGGGCTGACTCCCCCCACAGGGCCGTGGTCACCACCTGGCGCAAGCACCTGTGCGACTGTGCGAGTGCCGTTTGCCTGGACAGGTGGGTGTGCCCACTCTTGGGCGACGGCACTGGCACAGGGTCACTCATAGTACAATGAAGTGTCTTTGACGGTGGTTGTGCACAACCAACATCAGACACGCCGTCGTAATATGAGGGGCCCTGTGCCAGTACCGCTGCCCACGAGAGAGTGTTTCCCTTCAGCTCGAACAGTGCTCTACCACTTGCAATACTTACCTCTCCCTGCTCCACCACTGTGTAGTCTGTGCTGTTAAATCCTTCAATGGCACTGCCAATTCAAATTTGTTGAAATGATAGATGATAGCTAAAATATACAGGGGCCCTGGCCTCCATTTAGACCAGTTAATACTTTGTGCCTACTACTACTATCTGCCACTCAGCAGAGGAGCCCACCCCTGTACCTAGCTATGCCACCTGTTTAGTCCTGTTAACAATTTTGAACTGCATTTAGCCTACTTTATTATTTGGGCCTACTAACTGTGTCTGCCACTCATTACAGTTGTCCTCCACTGAACAAAGCAATGCCGATCGTTTAGTCCTGTTAACAATTTTGAACTGCATTTAGCCTACTTTATTATTTGGGCCTACTAACTGTGTCTGCCACTCATTACAGTTGTCCTCCACTGAACAAAGCAATGCCGCCTGTTTAGTCCTGTTACCAATTTTGAACTGCATTTAGCCTACTTTATTATTTGGGTCTATATCTGTGTTTCCTCCTCATCCTGCCCATTGCCCAGCCATTGCTAGATGAGTCTGCTGGTACATTACTGCAGACTAGGGTTGAGCGAAACGGGTCGGCCATTTTCAGAAGTCGCTGACTTTTGGCAAAGTCGGGTTTCATGAAACCCGACCCGACCCCTGTGTGGGGTCGGCCATGAGGTCGGCAATCTTCTGAATCTGGTATCGGAATTCCGATACCGAGTTCCGATATGTTTGCAATATCGGAAATCGGTATCGGAATCCATATTTAAGTGTAAAATAAAGAATTAAAATAAAAAATATTGCTATACTTACCCTCTGACGCGCCCTGGTACTATCCGGCAGCCTTCCTTCCTTAGAATCAGCGCGTGAAGGACCTTAGATGACGTTGCGCCTTGTGATTGGTCGCGCGACCGCCCATGTGACCGCTCACACGACCAATCACAAGCCGCGACATCACCGAAGGTCCTTCAGTCGCTAATTCTTGTTTTACACTTAAATATGGATCCCAGGGCCTGAAGGAGAGTTTCCTCTCCTTCAGACCCTGGGAACCATAGTATCCCATTGCACTGCATTGGGTTTCGTGTTTCGGCCGACCCCGACTTTTCTATAGGATCGGCCGATTTCACTCGACCCGACTTTTGAGAAAGTCGGGTTTTGTGAAACCCGACCCGATCCTATAAAAGTAAAAGTCGCTCAACCCTACTGCAGACCACTACTTTCCCCTTGCACTCTACACAGCCAGAATCTGACCCTGCTCAAAGTCAGGTTTCCCTTCCCGCATACTATACCACCTTACACCGGGGCAAAGAGGAAGATGCAGATGAAAGTGCAGGTTCCTTCATCAAGTGGGGGGACATACTCGTTGGTGACGTCACTGGCACAGGGCAAAAGTGTCTCTGCCAGTGTGAGGCGCCACCCGCCGTCAAACACACCGCTGTACTATGAGAGGCCCTGTGCCCGTGCCAACGAGTGGGCCCCCCTGCTTGCTCTGGATCACAGCACTTGCAAAGTTGAAATACTTACCTCTCACTGCTCCACCGCCGTGATGTATTCCGCGTTTCCTGGGCCCACGAAAATCTTGAGCCAGCTCTCCCCCCCACAACTTTAGCCAAATGACCCCCAGTTTTCAATGCCTAACTATTATTATAAAGTAAATTAAGATTGACAAGCTTAAGTAATAAAATTGGCACTGTAGGTTTTTTCCTATCCTCCACTCACTGCCGACTTTGATTCCCCATTGACTTGCATTGGGTTTTGGGTTTCAGTCAGCCCCCGACTTTTCGCAACAATCGGCCGATTTCACCCGACCCGACTTTTGACAAAGTCGGGTTTCGCGAAACCCGACTCGATCCGAAAAAAGTAAAAGTCGCTCAACTCTAGTCTGCAGGCGTCACATTGCGTTTGCAGAGCCCCTGATGTACCTAAACAGTAGAAACCCCCCAGAAGCGACCCCATATTGGAAACTAGACCCCCCAAGGAACTTATCTAGTTGTGTTGTGAGAACTTTGAACCCCCAAGTGTTTCACTGCAGTTTATAACGCAGAGCCGTGAAAATAAAAAATCATTTTTTTCCCACAAAAATGATTTTTTAGCCCCCCAAATTTTTATTTTCCCAAAGATAACCAGAGAAATTGGACCCCAAAAGTTGAAGTCCAATTTGTCCTGAGTACGTGGATACTCAATATGTTTGGGTAAACCCCTATTTTGGCACACAGGAGAGCTCAGAAGGGAAGGAGCACTGTTTTACTTTTTCAACGCAGAATTGGCTGGAATTGAGATCGGATGCCATGTCGCGTTTTGAGAGACCCTGATGTGCCTAAACAGTGAAAACCCCCCAATTCTAATTGAAACCCGAACCCAAACACATCCCTAACCCTAATCCCAACCCTAATCATAACCCTAACCACATCCCTAACCCAACACATCCCTAACCCTAATCCCAACCCTAACCACACCCCTAACTTCAACACACCCCTAATCCTAATCCCAACCATAACCCTAACCACACCCCTAACCCAGACACACCCCTAATCCTAATTCCAACTCTAATCCCAACAATAAATGTAATCCAAACCCTAACTTTAGCCCCAACCCTAACTCTAACTTTTGCCTCAACCCTAACTTTAGCCCAAACCCTAACCCTTACTTTAGCCCCAACCCTAACCTTAATGTTAGCCCCAACCCTAACCCTAATTTTAGCCCCAACCCTAACCCTAACTTTAGCCCCAACCCTAACCCTAACTTTAGCCCCAACCCTAACCCTAACTGTAACCCCAACCCTAACTGTAGCCCCTACCCTAACTGTAGCCCCAACCCTAACTTTAGCCCCAAATTTTATTATATTTCCCTAACTAAGGGGGTGATGAAGGGGGGATTGATTTACTTTTATAGCAGGTTTTTTGGCAGATTTTTATGATTGACAGCTGTCACACACTAAATGATGCTTTTTATTGCAAAAAATAGTTTTTGCGTCTCCACATTTTGAGAACTATAATTTTTCCATATTTTGGTCCATAGAGTCATGTGAGGTCTTGTGTTTTGCAGGACGAGTTGCTCTCTTTATTGGTACCATTTTCGGGAATGTGACATTTTTTGATCGCTTTTTATTCCGATTTTTGTGAGGCAGAATGAACAAAAACCAGCAATTCGTGAATTTCTTTTGGGGGAGCGTTTATACCATTCCACGCTTGATAAAATTGATAAAGCAGTTTTATTCTTCGGGTCAGTACGATTACAGCGATCCCTTATTTATATTTTTGTATGTTTTGGCGCTTTTATATGACAAAATCTATTTTATATAAAAAATCATTATTTTTGCAATGCTTTATTCTGAGGACTATAACTTTTTTATTTTTTGCTGATGATGCTGTATGGCGGCTAGTTTTTTGCGGGACAAGATGATTTTTTCAGCTGTACCATGTTTATTTATATCCGTCTTTTTAATCGCGTGTTATTCCACTTTTTGTTCGGCGGTATGATAATAAAGCGCTGGTTTTTGCCTCGGTTTTTTTTTTACGGTGATCACTGAATGGGTTAACTAGTGGGACAATTTTATAGGTCGGGTGTTACAAAAGCAGCGATACTGAATATGTGTACTTTTATTGTTTTTTTTTAAATTTAGACAAAGAAATGTATTTATTGGAACAATATTTTTTTTTCTTTATTTAGGATTTTTTTACACATGTAAATATATATATTTTTACTTAATTACATTGCCCCAGGGGGAGACATTATGCTGTAGTGTCAGATCGCTTATCTGACACTTTGCAATGCACTGTGTCAGATCAGGAATCTGACAGGCACTGCAGGGAGGCTTGCTAGTGCCTGCTCTGAGCAGGTGCTTGCAAGCCACCTCCCTGCAGGACCCGGAAGGCCCCCCATGGTCATTTTGGATCCGGGGCCTGCAGGGAGAAGGAGGTAGGAGACCCTCGGAGCAACGCGATCACATCGCATTGCTCCGAGGGTCTCAGGGAAGCACGCAGGGAGCCCACTCCCTGCGTGATGCTTCCCTATGCCTCCGGAACGCTGCGATCATGTTTGATCACAGTGTTCCGGGGGTTAATGTGCCAGGAGCGGTCCGTGACCGCTCCTGGCATATAGTGCCGGATGTCAGCTGCTATAGTCAGCTGACACCCAGCCCCAATCGGCTGTGCTCCCCCGTGAGCGCAGCTGATCGGTGATGACGTACTATCCCGTCGGTGGTCATACGGGCCCATACCACCTCAACGGGATAGTACGTCATATGTCAGAAAGGGGATAAAGTTATCAGAGACAAAATATTTCAAAATGTCTACCCTTTTTTGCTGTACCCATCACTTTGATAAAAATTGGGTTGAACTTAGGCTAAATTCATGCTCCCCAATTATTATGAAAAAGCATTCCTTGAAACATTCAATTTCTGATAATTGGACACTGCAAACAGTCAGTCATTCACCTTTCAAATAAGAAAATCATTAATTTGGTGGGTGAAACAATTTTAAACTTATGTTAAAATTATCATTCACAGCAGCACAACATCCTAACCATCCTAACATGCGTTGCTGAGACTAATGATTTAAATGTGGCCTTTCCCTCTAAAGTGGCTATTAAATGACCCCTTAACTGCTAATTGGGGTTGTTTAACTCCATAAGGAAGGGAGGGGGAGGTTAATCTGAATGTGCTAAATGTACTGTACTGTACACAAAACAGGCATAAGGGCATATTGTAGGGAATTTAGATTATGGGCCCCATTGGAGAGAGGGATTGATAGCAATGTGTGTAAAGCACTGCAGAATATGCTTGCGATATACTAAACAAATGTTTGAAGCAAGTGTAAAAGAAAAATGCTGCTAAATAAAAAAAATGCTATAAATGCAAAGTATACAGGCTCTAAAGGCAACAGGGAGCCAGCTGTTAATTAGCATGTGGTCGGTAGTCATGCCCTGTCAACAGAACAGAGCGGAAGAGAAGCTGCTGTTCCATCAACATAACATCAGCAGAAGCCGCAGAGTCACCAGCAGAAATGGTCTGTGACCTGGCAGAACTTGTCTGTTAGGGTACCGTCACACTATAACATTTCGATCGCTACGACGGTACGATTCGTGACGTTCCAGCGATATCGTTACGATATCGCTGTGTCTGACACGCAGCAGCGATCAGGGATCCTGCTGAGAATCGTACGTCGTAGCAGATCGTTTAGAACTTTCTTTCATCGCTGGATCTCCCGCTGTCATCGCTAGATCGGTGTGTGTGACACCGATCTAGCGATCTAGCGATGCGATCCAGCGATGCGTTCGCTTGTAACCAGGGTAAACATCGGGTAACTAAGCGCAGGACCGCGCTTAGTTACCCGATGTTTACCCTGGTTACAAGCGTTAAACTAAAAAAAAACAAACAGCACATACTTACATTCTGGTGTCCGTCAGGTCCCTTGCCGTCTGCTTCCCGCACTGTGACTGCCGGCCGTAAAGTGAAAGCAGAGCACAGCGGCTGTGCTTTCACTTTCACTTTACGGCCGGCTGTCACTGAGTGCGGGAACCAGACTGCAAGGGACCTGACGGACACCAGAATGTAAGTATGTGCTGTTTGTTTTTTTTTTAGTTTAACGCTTGTAACCAGGGTAAACATCGGGTAACTAAGCGCGGTCCTGCGCTTAGTTACCCGATGTTTACCCTGGTTACCCAGGGACCTCGGCATCGTTGGTCGCTGGAGAGCTGTCTGTGTGACAGCTCCCCAGCGACCACACTACGATTTACCTACGATCACGGCCAGGTCATATCGCTGGTCGTGATCGTAGGTAAATCGTATAGTGTGACGGTACCCTTAGACCCACAGTAATAAAAGAAAAAAGTCTCAGACAACCCTTTAAAATCAGCTCTGTTATTTTAAAAAACACAGGTCCACCTCCTGTCTGTGCATGGTACCTACAATAACGAGAATTGGACTAGTGTACATTCAAAATACCTTTAAACCACCCTTATAATGCTATTTGTGATTTTACAATTCTAACCAGTATCACTTTATGTAGTAATAACTCTGGAATGTTTCAATGGATCCCACTGATTATGAGAATATTTTAATCACATATTGTAGTTCATGATAGTGATAAAATTTGTCATATATGACTTGCGTTTATTTGTGAAAAAAATCAGAAATTTGGTGAAAATTTGGCAAATTTAGCAAATTTTCATGGGTATATACTTAAATAAGAGAGTTGTCACACAAAATGGTTAATAAATATCATTTTCCACATGTCTTCTTTAAATTAACACAATTTTTGAAACATTATTTTTTGTTAGGAAGTTATAAGATTTAAAATTTGACCAGCGATTTCTCATTTTTCCAACAAAATTTACAAAACCATTTTCTTAGGGAACACATCACATATGAAGTGACTTTGAGTGGTCTATATGACAGAAAATACCCAAAGGTGGCACCATTATAAAAATTCCACCCCACAAAGTCTTCAAAATCACATTCAAGAAGTTTATTAACCCTTCGGGTGTGTCACAGGAAAAAATGGAAATTTTACTTTTTTTCCCCAAAATTTTATTTAAGACCCCATTTTTTATTTTCACAAGGTTAACAGGAGAAAATGGACAACAAAAATGTTGCGCAATTTCTCATACCTCATATACAATACTCCATATGTGGAGAAAAACTACAGCAGGGCTTGGATTTTGAACACAAAATTGGCTGGAATTGAGAGGGGATGCCAGGTCGCGTTTATAGAGCCACTGTTATAAACTGTAGATATTTCCACAAGTGACACCATTTTGAAAACTAGACCCCTAAAGGAACTTATCTAGTTGTGTAGTGACCACCTTGAAGGCCCAGATGTTTTACAGAAATTTATAACGTTGAGCTGTGAAAATAAAAAATCTGATTTTTCACCTAAAAATGTTATTTTAGCTGCATTTTATTATTTTCACAAGAGTAACAAGAAAAATTGCATCAAGTAATTTGTTGTGCAATTTCTCCTGAGTACACTGATACCCCATATGTGGTCAAAAACTACTTTTGAGGCACAGTACAAAGCACAGAAGGGAAGAAGCACTATATTGGAGTTCAGATTTTTCTATTATTTTTCTTTTTTTCATATGGGACAAGGGCTTCAATGGAATGGGTGTAAGGTGAGTATTCTTGTTGTTTATTATTTTCTGTGTTTTTTTTACAGGGAACAAGGGCTTCAATGGAATGGGCGTAAGACAAGTATAACCTTGCTATTTGTAAATAAATTTGTAAAACAGGTTGTGAACTTTTTTCTGGGTGTTTTTTGTTGACTATGACTATGGGGTTAGAAATGGATAGGTGTCTTGTAGATGCTTCTCCATTACTAACCTATGGGCTTGATGTCACCTGACAATACAAAGATGATGTCAACCCCACCAATATTACCCCACTTGGCACTGCTAAGGGACAAATGGGAAGAGGGTGGTATTTTTAGGGTGGGGATGTCAATATTCATGGCCTCTTACCAGCTTGAGAATAGCAGCCCTCAGCTGTCTGCTTTATCTTGGCTGGTTGTTAAAAAATAAAGGGGACCCCACAGCATTTTTTAAAATTATTTCCCAGCCTATTAATATCAGTCCCTAGTTGTTTTCTTTGCCTTTGCTGGTTATTAAGAATGGGGAACCCCAAAAAAGATTTTTAATAACCAGTTTAGGCTAATCAGACAGATTAGGGCTGATATTATTAGGCCCCTTTCCCAGCCTAAATATGACACTTGTCACAACTCACAGACAGACCACAAGGGAGAGAAATAAGATGGTCCGGGGTCAGTTCCAAAAGAACACGCTGAAAACGAAGAGAAAAAACAATGGGGAAGTCTCATCACGGTCTGGTGTCAAAATACCTGGAGATAGCAGATCAAAGCAAAAGAACAAGACAAATGGATTGTTAGAAGACAGTCCAAGCACCAGGCAGCAGAACGATCAGAACTCAGAACATTAGAATCAGGCAAACACAGGGAGCCACAAACTACATCTAGCAGGGATCAGAGGCAAGCAGCTCACCAAATTGTACAGCTGAGCCATCAATCAAAACACCGACAGCTCAGCATGTCCATCACAAGATTGAGCAGCCAAGCTGTCAATCAAAACACTAACAAGTCAGCTTGACCCAGTTTCCATAGGTCAGCAAAACAATCACCCAATGAGCAGAGACCACCAGACCCCCATGTTTTCCAGCAAATCTACGATGGAAAGCCCTAACCAGATGATCGGCGATTACAGCTCAAGCATGGACCCAGTATATCTTCTCCTGTCCATAACCTCTTCAATTAATTAGGTACTGGAGGGAACTATGGACTTTCCGGGAATCAGCAATCTTTTGCATTTCAAACTACAAACTGTCATTGGCAGAAAACAGCAGAGATGCGGAGATGAAGGAGACAAAACCAAAGGGACAAACTCTTTTAACAGTGATTTATGAAATTTATTTGGAATAGAAAAAGATGGAGGAAGTTTTAATCTGATAGCCACCGGGTTAACTTTTTATTATTTTTGGTAGATACCAAGACCTTATCATGATCCTTGAATATGGGGCCACATTAATTTTTCTTTTCCGCCATCCATTGCTGGCGATGCTTAGCCACCCCAATCTTCTTCTGAAACTCCCTTCAGACATTCCCAAGTTTCTGTATGGCAACCTATACTCCAGGACAACAAAAATTAATTCTCGAGAATTCACCCAAGTGAGGATGTATACCATGACTACAAAAAAGGCGAAGTTCCAATAGACTTGTAAACCCAACTGTTAAAGGCAAAATCACCAAGAGGTAATAATGAGAACCAACCCTCCTGCTGAGTGGCAACGAAACACCTAGAAATTATTCCAATGAATGATTTGTCCTATCTGTCTGAGAGTTGGTTTCAGTATGGTAAGCAGAGGAAAACAACAAGACTATCCCCAAATTCTTTCAAAACGCTCTCCAGAATTTGGAGACAAACTGCACAAAGGAGACAAACTGATACAATGTTCAAAGGAATGCCATGCAATCTCAACACATGATTGGTAAATAACCTGAAAAATGTCTTTACATTATGTAACCCCGATAAGGAAACAAAGTGAGCTTGTTTACTGAATAGACCAACTATCACAGAAATAACTAGTAAAAGGCAAATCAGTAATAAAATCTATGGACAAATGAGTTCACTTTCTGTAATATGCAATGGAGCCAAATGTCACAAGTAGGGTTGAGCGAAACGGGTCGGCCATTTTCAGAAGTCGCCAACTTTTGGCAAAGTCGGGTTTCATGAAACCCGACCCGACCCCTGTGTGGGGTCGGCCATGAGGTCGGCGATCTTCTGAATCTGGTATCGGAATTCCGATACCGAGTTCCGATATGTTTGTAATATCGGAAATCGGTATCGGAATCCATATTTAAGTGTAAAATAAAGAATTAAAATAAAAAATATTGCTATACTCACCCTCTGACGCGCCCTGGTACTAACCGGCAGCCTTCCTTCCTTAGAATCAGCGCGTGAAAGACCTTAGATGACGTCGCGGCTTGTGATTGGTCGCGCGACCGCCCATGTGACCGCTCACACGACCAATCACAAGCCGCGACGTCACCGAAGGTTCTTCAAGCGCTGATTCTTAGGAAGGAAGGCTGCCGGAAAGAAGCAGGGCGCATCCGAGGGTGAGTATATTCCTATTAGGTATATATATATATTCCTATCTAAGGTCTTTCACGCGCTGATTCTAAGGAAGGAAGGCTGCCGGTTAGTACCAGGGCGCGTCAGAGGGTAAGTATAGCAATATTTTTTATTTTAATTCTTTATTTTACACTTAAATATGGATCCCAGGGCCTGAAGGAGAGTTTCCTCTCCTTCAGACCCTGGGAACCATTAGAAACCCAATGCACTGCATTGGGTTTCGTGTTTCGGCCGACCCCGACCCCGACTTTTCTATAGGATCGGCCGATTTCACTCGACCCGACTTTTGAGAAAGTCGGGTTTCGTGAAACCCGACCCGATCCTATAAAAGTAAAAGTCGCTCAACCCTAGTCACAAGCGTAAACAAAATCCTTAATATCATTAAGCATGGATGGCCACCAAAAGAGTCTACATATAGCTTTCTGTGTAGCTGTGACCAATCAAGACAGAGTCATAAAACTCTTGCAACAGACATAATCTTTGTTACACGAACACAAATAATTTAGACCCAGGAGTAGAGGAAGGAGCCAGGGACTGGACTTCACAAATTTCATCCTCCATTTCTGAGGACACTATAGAAATTACTATACCTGAGAAAGAATGGAGGAATGATGTCCTGGTGGAGAAACTGAATCAAGGCTGCATGACAAAGCATCAGCCCTAACATTCTTAGACCCCGGCCTGAACATTATGGAAAAATTGAATCAAGAAAAAAATTAAGACCACCTGACCTGTCTCAGGGTTAAATGTTTAGCAGACTCAATATAAGCTAAATCTTTATAATCTGTCACAACCATGACCTGATAAATAGCTCCCTCTAAAAATTGCCTCCATTCTTCAAAAGCTAACTTGACACCGAATAGCTTGTGATTTTCAACATCATAATTTCTCTCAGCAGATGGAAAATTCCTAGAAAAAAATGCACATGGCCGTAAGTTAGTCAGAGTTTTGGGACCTTCAGAAAAAAGAGCCCACACCCCAACCTCTCAGGCATCTACCTCTATGATAAATGATTTCTGAAAGCAAAACTGGAGCAGACTTGAAGCACTCTTTTAGTTTATTATATTATTATATAATGACATCTGACAACCAAACCTTAAGATCTGCCCCCTTACATGTGAGATCGGTAAGAGGTTTAACGATCTGCGAAAAGCGCCTAAGACATTTTCTATAGGAATTGGCGAATCCTAAAAATCGCTGTAGTGGTTTAAGGTCACAAGGTTAAACCCAATCACTTATAGTATATTGGAAAAATTAACAAGAGAAATAGCACTCACTCGATCCTTTTTTCAAGGTGTGGTTTTAGTCCATAAAAATGGTTACATTGATATTTGTGGAGGTGCAATTGCCGTGAGTTTTTTCATGAACAGTGAGGCCTGACAGAAAATGGACATAGTCTGGCAGGTCTCACTGTTCTTGAAAAAACTCCCCTGACACCTTGATCAATGTAACCAATTTTATGGATTAAAACCACATATTGAAAGAAGGATCTGATGAGTGCTGTTTTTCTTGCTACTTTTTGGGATATAATACATGCTCTTTATGAATGCAGCACCCAGTATGCACTATTTGCTTTCTAGAATAGGATAGCACCCGCCCATTTCTGAAAAATATCACACAGCACTGAGATGACATCTGATTTTTACAGACTGACATAATGGAGAAGGTGGAGAAACTTTTTTTTCTCTTCACCTTCGATAAAATCGGATCCGACTCTGATTAAACTCTTATCAGAGTCTGATTAGCATTAGCGGATCAATTTTCTCAGTTGGAGAGAAAATGGCCAACTGCACCTACCCAGCTCTGCCTCTTGGTCCAAGGAAAAAAATCGGACATGTGCACAGCTCAATAGAATAACATGGGTAAGATTGCTATCCGTCGAAAAAATGTGGGTAGCGCTTGGCCAAATAAAACGATTGTCTGCATGAGCTCTTCTTGTGTATAGTGGAGTTGGGAAAGATAGCTGTCGGCTAAATAGGCATATAGCCAAAAGCTATATAAAGTGTAGGAATACCTGAAGAATACAGATGCATTTGTTGTTTGGTTACAGGATATATTTCAGGCATAGAAGATTTGTACTTGTGCCTTTCTGTAACTTTGAAGATTATAAATTGTAATACATGGATATATGATAGAAAGTAATTAGCTTGAAGGTGTTTTTCAACCTTGTGATATTGATGACCTTCCTTAGGATAAGTAATGAATATCAGATTGGTGGGGAGCTGACATCTGGCATTCCCACCAATCAGCTGTTTTCAGCTCCAAAATAAGCTGGATGTAAACATTGAAGGGAGCCAGAACAGCATGCGTCTTCTCATGGTTTAGTGGTTGCTGCTAAGCACCTATTCAATAAGATAAGAGCCGAGCTGCAGTTCTTGGCAGCGGACATGACATAGTGACCAAAGCCATTCACTGTTCAGGTCTGGCCAATAACAGACCCAAGGGTGCACACGTTAAGTATTTGGGGCAGAAATGTGTGCACTATTTCTGCATCTCTTGGCAGGAAAAATACAGTGGTTAAAAACACGCATTTTTGGTGCATTAGTATGGGTGAAATCTGCAGCAAAAAAATCTGTAAGTTCACACATACTGCAGATTTAAATCTGCCACAAATAAGATTCTTCAATATTCTCATTCACTCTGCAGTCATCAGAAAACCCTTCAGGTTTTGTAACAAATTTGTACAGTAAAAATACATAAAAAATGCACAGTCACAGTCTAAGACAGCTAATGTGTAGGGTTGTCAAGTGTCAAACCTCCACAAGGCCAAACAACCCCTATAATGACATATTTAGCAACTTGATTCTATCTTCACTGGCATTATTTAACATGAATTTAAAGGTTATTAAATAATGTGTTTTGCATGTTCTGCAAAGGGCCCCCCGAGGAAGCACAGCAGCGAAACGTGCGTTGGGGTCCTTTTTTCCCACGTCCTTATCCAGGTTGGTCTTTCTATGGGCACGCTTACATTTTCTACATCTATTACATCCATTTGCATCAGATCTTTTGGTTTGCAACTGCATTATAATTCGATTTGATTAATTGCCTGTGTCATCTGGATAGTTTGCTATTTATATAATTTGTTTTATCCAGTGACCTATATGCACTATGCACTTGTCACTTTATATTGTTATATGAGGCATTTTCTTGACTCTTGATATAATAGTTAGTAACATAGTAACATAGTTAGTAAGGCCGAAAAAAGACATTTGTCCATCCAGTTCAGCCTATATTCCATCATAATAAATCCCCAGATCTACGTCCTTCTACAGAACCTAATAATTGTATGATACAATATTGTTCTGCTCCAGGAAGACATCCAGGCCTCTCTTGAACCCCTCGACTGAGTTCGCCATCACCACCTCCTCAGGCAAGCAATTCCATATAGTTGTTACCATTGATGTCTGTGCAATGGTTTTTTAGACCTTTGCCATTTAATTGGTGTATTGTATGTGCATGTTTATAAGCGTGTTGTCTAATTATGCCCTTTTGACTACACCAGCCATCCATTGGACGTGGCACTAAGGTGTCACTTCAACCCTCCTTCTTTTTTCCCCTTTTTTTATGTATTTGTGTACTTTTATGATGAGAAAAATTTTCTTGACATAATCATCAATAAAGTTTTTCATTTTATTGCTCTAAGATCCATTTCTTTTTTGGTTTGTTTTCTCTGATTGCTGTTGCCAGATAAGCTTTGCAGGTTGGAGCCTTGTCATGGACCATTTTCTTCAACTTCCACCAAAGATTTTCAATTGGTTTGAGATCCGGACTATTTGCAGGCCATGGCATTGAACTTATGTGTCTTTTTGCAAGGAATGTTTTCACAGTTTTTGCTTTATGGCAGGATGCATTATCATCTTGAAAAATGATTTCATCATCCCCAAACATCCTTTCAATTGATGGGAAAAGAAAGTGTCCAACATGTCAACATAAACTTGTGCATTTATTGAAGATGTAATGACAGCCATCTCCCCAGTGCCTTTACCTGACATGCAGCCCCATATCTTCAATAACTGCGGAAATTTGCATGTTCTCTTCTTTATAAATCTGATTGGAACGGCACCAAACAAAAGTTCCAGCATCATCACTTTGCCCAATGCAGATTCGCGATTCATCACTGAATATGACATTCATCCAGTCATCCACAGTCCATGATTGCTTTTCCTCAGCCCATTGTAACCTTGTTTTTTTCTGTTTAGGTGTAAAAGATGGCTTTTGTTTAGCTTTTCTGTATGTAAATCCCATTTCCTTTAGGTGGTGGTTTCTTACAGTTCGATAACAGACGTTGACTCCAGTTTCCACTCATTCATTCCTCATTTGTTTTGTTGTGCATTTCCTGTATTAGAGACATATTGCTTTAAGTTTCTTGACCCTTTGATGTCTTCCTTGGTCTACCAGTATGTGTGCCTCTAACAACCTTCTCATGTTGTTTGTATTTGGTCCAGATTTTAGACAAAGCTGACTGTGAACAACCAACATCTTTGGCAACATTGCGTGATGATTTACCCTCTTTTAAGAGTTTGATAATCCTCTCCTTTGTTTCAATTGACATCTCTTGTGTTGGAGCCATGATTCATGTCAGTCCACTTGGTGCAACAGCTCTCCAAGGTGTGATCAATCTTTTTTAGATGCAGACTAATGAGCAGATCTAATTTGATGCAGGTGTTAGTTTTGGGAATGAAAATTTACAGGGTGATTCCATAATTTTTTCCCTCATAATTGAGCGACTCCATAATTTTTACCCTATGCTTGGTTACAAAAAGTAACCATTACTGACTACCACATTTTTTGTTCTTGATTTCTTTTACTGTTTCTTAAAGCCAGAAAGTTGCCATTTGAAATTACTTTAGTTTTGTGCCATGTCTGTGATCTGCTTTTTTCTACAAAAATAAACAACTGAATAAACATCCTCCAAGGCCGGTGATTCCATAATTTTTGCCAGGGGTTGTAGTATAGGAGACCTGACCGGTCTGCTTTATTTGTCGATTTACTCCTCTACATTTGGATCATTAAGGATTTACTATCCTGAATTGTTGGGGATAAACAATTTAGAATGAATTTGAATCTAATTTCTGGTATTTTCTGGCAAAGTTGATGTTCAGGTATTTCATAATAAATCCTTTTTTTCATCCTGCTCGGAAGATGTGTAATTACCTCATTTTCAAACTCAACCCTTCTGTAAGATTTAATGTGGCTAATACAGTTTCCAGAGCAATGTGATCAGTGATCATAAAGCATTACAAGATGCAGTGTGTCAAAGAGTGTAATTTTAAAATCCACCTGCCAAGAGATTTGGCAGCCAAGTAGATACTAAGAAGCACACACAGGCAACACTCCTAGGCAGCAGACATTTATTTTATATAACTAAGCTCTTCATGTAAAAATATTATTTCTGTAATTTCTGAATGTAGATCTTGAACTTTAAGAAAATTGCTCTGGCACCACACATTTCTGTATTGGGAGGTGAGTAGGACTGATAATATCACACTTAGTGCTTGCTCCCACTTACGATTAAATTGGATCGCATTTGGACCAATTTAATCCTATGCTTCTGTTCCCAGTGGCGTTTTTTTCCTGCTTCGACAGATCGCTATCAAACAGGTAAAAATGTCGCAGCATGCTGCGATTGCATGTCAAATTTAGATTGCATGCACCCATATAAGTCTATGGATTCGTGTGAAACATCGCACTGCACCCGAATATCACCCAAATGCAGTGCAATTCTCACCGATGCCGGCAGCAGAGTACATGCAGAAATTACTTTTTCCATATCCTACGCACCTGTATTTAGATTCTTTTGTGTTAAAGGATCAGAGCACAGAGCACTGACTGTTGTGAATTCTGTGGCAGAGCTCCCTCCTGTGGTCACAAGTGGTACTTCGGCTGATTCTGTCTATGAGCTTCCGTTGGTGGAAGTGAGTGGTACTGCGGCTTCTGAGTTTCCTTCCTCAGGTGATGTGGTGAAGTCGTTAGGTGCTGCTCTATTTAACTCCACCTAGTGCTTTGCTCCTGGCCTCCAGTCAGTGTTCTAGTATTGGTCTTGCTCCCTCCTGGATCGTTCCTGTGGCCTGTCTTCCTGCATAAGCTAAGTTTTGCTTGTGTTATTTTTGTTTGCTATTTTTTCTGTCCAGCTTGCTTAATTGGTTTTTCTTGCTTGCTGGAAGCTCTGGGACGCAGAGGGAGCACCTCCGTACCGTTAGTCGGTGCGGAGGGTCTTTTTGCCCCCTTTGCGTGGTTGTTTGTAGGGTTTTGTGTTGACCGCAAAGCAATCTTTTCTATCCTCGGTCTGTTCAGTAAGTTGGGCCTCACTTTGCTAAATCTATTTCTTCTCTGCGTTTGTATTTTCATCTCAACTCACAGTCATTATATGTGGGGGGCTGCCTTTTCCTTTGGGGTATTTCTCTGAGGCAAGGTAGGCTTATTTTTCCTTCTTAGGCCTAGCTAGTTTCTCAGGCTGTGCCGAGTTGCATAGGGAGCGTTAGGCGCAATCCACGGCTGCCTCTAATGTGGTTGGATAGGATTAGGGATTGCGGTCAGCAGAGTTACCACGTCTCGGAGCTCGTCCTATGTCTTTTGGTTATTGTCAGGTCACTTTGTGTGCTCTGAACTTCAAGGTCCATTGTGGTTCTGAATTACCTATTCATAACAGTACTGGAGGCACAAAGTACTAATGCTTCTCAATAGAGGGAAAAAAGAAGTTCTGAGACCATTTTTTTTTCTTTGCACTGTGTTTTGCCTTTGTTTTCCCCTAGACATTTGGGTGGTTCAGGACACAGGTGTAGTGATGGACATTAAAGGTCTGTCTTCTTGTGTGGATAATCTCACTGCAAGAGTACAAAAAATTCAAGACATTATGGTTCAGAAATCTATGTTAGAACCTAGAATTCCTAATCCTGATTTGTTTTCTGGAGATAGAACCAAGCTTCTCAATTTCAAAAATAATTGCAAACTGTTTCTGGCTTTGAAACCTCGCTCCTCTGGTGACCCAGTTCAACAAGTTAGGATTATTATTTCTTTATTACGTGGCGACCCTCAAGACTGGGCATTTTCCCTTGCGCCAGGAGATCCTGCATTATGTAATATTGATGCATTTTTCCTGGCGCTCGGATTGCTGTACGATGAACCTAATTCGGTGGATCAGGCAGAGAAAAATTTGCTGGCTCTGTGTCAGGGTCAGGATGAGATAGAGATTTATTGTCAGAAGTTTAGAAAGTGGTCCGTGCTCACTCAATGGAATGAAGGTGCGCTGGCAGCTATTTTCAGAAAGGGTCTCTCTGAAGCCCTTAAGGTTGTCATGGTGGGATTTCCTATGCCTGCTGGTCTGAATGAGTCTATGTCTTTGGCCATTCAGATCGGTCGACGCTTGCGTGAGCGTAAATCTGTGCACCATTTGGCGGTATTATCCGAGCATAAACCTGAGCCTATGCAGTGCGATAGGACTTTGACCAGAGTTGAACGGCAAGAACACAGACGTCAGAATGGGCTGTGTTTCTACTGTGGTGATTCCACTCATGCTATCTCCGATTGTCCTAAGCGCACTAAGCGGTTCGCTAGGTCTGCCACCATTGGTACGGTACAGTCAAAATTTCTTTTGTCCGTTACTTTGATCTGCTCTTTGTCATCTTATTCTGTCATGGCATTTGTGGATTCAGGCGCTGCCCTGAATTTGATGGACTTGGAGTATGCTAGGCGTTGTGGGTTTTTCTTGGAGCCCTTGCAGTGTCCTATTCCATTGAGAGGAATTGATGCTACGCCTTTGGCCAAGAATAAGCCTCAGTACTGGACCCAGCTGACCATGTGCATGGCTCCTGCACATCAGGAGGATATTCGCTTTCTGGTGTTGCATAATCTGCATGATGTGGTCGTGTTGGGGTTGCCATGGCTACAAGTCCATAACCTAGTATTAGATTGGAAATCAATGTCTGTGTCCAGCTGGGGTTGTCAGGGGGTACATGGTGATGTCCCATTTCTGTCTATTTCGTCATCCACCCCTTCTGAGGTCCCAGAGTTCTTGTCTGATTACCGGGATGTATTTGATGAGCCCAAGTCCAATGCCCTACCTCCGCATAGGGATTGTGATTGTGCTATCGATTTGATTCCTGGTAGTAAGTTTCCTAAAGGTCGACTGTTTAATTTAGCTATGCCTGAGCACGCCGCTATGCGGAGTTACGTGAAGGAGTCCGTGGAGAAGGGTCATATTCGCCCGTCATCGTCGCCATTGGGAGCGGGGTTCTTTTTTGTGGCCAAGAAGGATGGTTCGCTGAGACCTTGTATAGATTACCGCCTTCTAAATAACATCACGGTCAAATTGCAGTACCCCTTGCCGCTGTTATCTGATTTGTTTGCTCGGATCAAGGGGGCTAGTTGGTTCACCAAGATAGATCTTCGTGGTGCGTATAATCTTGTGCGTATTAAGCGGGGCGATGAATGGAAAACTGCATTTAATACGCCCGAGGGCCATTTTGAGTACCTAGTTATGCCATTCGGACTTGCCAATGCTCCATCGGTGTTTCAGTTCTTTATGCATGACATCTTCCGAGAGTACCTGGATAAATTCCTGATTGTATACTTGGATGATATTTTGGTCTTCTCGGATGATTGGGAGTCTCATGTGAAGCAGGTCAGAATGGTGTTCCAGGTCCTGCGTGCTAATTCTTTGTTTGTGAAGGGATCAAAGTGTCTCTTTGGTGTTCAGAAGGTTTCATTTTTGGGGTTCATTTTTTCCCCTTCTACTATCGAGATGGACCCTGTTAAGGTCCAGGCCATCCATGATTGGACTCAGCCGACATCTCTAAAGAGTCTGCAAAAGTTCCTGGGCTTTGCTAATTTTTATCGTCGTTTCATCTGTAATTTTTCTAGTATTGCTGAACCATTGACCGATTTGACCAAGAAGGGTGCTTGTTGTGAATTCTGTGGCTGAGTTCACTTCTGTGGTCACAAGTGGTATTGCAGTCTCTGGGCTTCCTCCCTCAGGTGTTTTGGTGAGCTCGTTGGCTGCCTTGCTATTTAGCTCCACCTGAGTCTGTCTTCCTTGCTCCTTGTCAATGTTCCAGTGTTGGATCTGAGCTACTGCATCTTTCCTTGGGCCTGCTGCTCTGCTAGATAAGTGCTTCTAGTTTGTTTTCTGTTTTTTCTGTCCAGCTTGTTATTATCTTTTGCTGGAAGCTCTGAGAAGCAAAGGGGTGCACCGCCGTGCTGTTAGTTCGGCACGGTGGGTCTTTTGCCCCTTTGCGTGGTTTTCGTTTTAGGGTTTTTTGTAGACTGCATAGTTCTCTTTGCTATCCTCGCTCTGTCTAGAATATCGGGCCTCACTTTGCTGAATCTATTTCATTCCTACGTTTGTCTTTTCATCTTGCTAACAGTCATTATATGTGGGGGGCTGCCTATTCCTTTGGGGTATTTCTCTGAGGTAAGTCAGGCTTGTATTTCTATCTTCAGGCTAGTCAGCTCCTCAGGCAGTGCCGAGTTGCATAGGTAGTTGATAGGCGCAATCCACTGCTGCTTCCAGTTGTGTGAGGATAGATCAGGTACTGCAGTCTACAGAGATTCCACGTCTCAGAGCTCGTCCTATTGTTTTGGGTTATTGCCAGATCTCTGTATGTGCGCTGATTACTGCACGCTGTGTTGCCTGATTGCCAGCCATAACAGTACAAGGAGCCGTTCAATGATTTAAAATAGAGGGAAAAAAGAAATCCTGACATCATTTTTTTTTCTTAGCTCTGTCTTCAGTCTTTTTTTTCCCCTAGACATTAGAGTGCTTCAGGACACAGCTGTGGACATGGATATTCAGGCTCTGTGCTCCTCAATGGATAATCTCGTTGTAAATGTACAAAAGATTCAAGATACTATTGATCAGAAATCGATGCTAGAACCAAGAATTCCGATTCCTGATTTGTTTTTTGGTGACAGAACTAAGTTCCTGAGCTTCAGAAATAATTGTAAGCTATTTTTGGCCTTGAAACCTCATTCTTCTGGTAATCCTATTCAACAGGTTTTGATTATTATTTCTTTTTTGCGCGGCGACCCACAGGACTGGGCGTTTTCTCTTGCACCAGGAGATTCTGCATTGAGTAATGTTGATGCATTTTTCCAGGCGCTGGGATTGCTTTACGATGAGCCTAATTCAGTGGATCAAGCTGAGAAAAATCTGCTGGCTTTATGCCAGGGTCAGGATGATGTAGAAGTATATTGTCAGAAATTTAGAAAATGGTCAGTACTCACTCTGTGGAATGAATCTGCACTAGCGGCTTTGTTCAGAAAGGGTCTCTCTGAAGCTCTTAAGGATGTAATGGTGGGATTTCCTATGCCTGCTGGTTTGAATGAGTCTATGTCCTTGGCCATTCAGATCGGTCGTCGCTTGCGCGAGCGTAAATCTGTGCACCATCTGGCGGTATTGTCTGAGAGTAAGCCTGAGCCTATGCAGTGCGACAGGACTATGACTAAAGTAGAACGGCACGAACACAGACGTCTGAACAGACTGTGTTTCTATTGTGGTGATTCTACTCATGCTATTTCTAATTGTCCTAAACGCACTAGGCGGTTCGATAGCTCTGCCGTTATTGGTACTGTACAGTCCAAATTCCTTTTGTCCATTACCTTAATGTGCTCTTTGTCATCATATTCTGTCATGGCGTTTGTGGATTCAGGCGCTGCCCTGAATCTGATGGATTTGGATTATGCTAAACGTTGTGGATTTTTCTTGGAGCCTTTGCGGTGTCCTATTCCGTTGAGAGGAATTGATGCTACACCTCTGGCCAAGAATAAGCCTCAGTACTGGGCCCAGCTGACCATGTGCATGGCTCCTGCACATCAGGAAGTTATTCGCTTTTTGGTACTGCATAATTTGCATGATGTGGTCGTGTTGGGGTTGCCATGGCTACAAACCCATAATCCAGTATTGGATTGGAACTCTATGTCGGTAACCAGCTGGGGTTGTCAGGGAGTACATGGTGATGTTCCATTTTTGTCTATTTCGTCATCCATTCCTTCTGACATCCCAGAGTTCTTGTCGGACTTTCAGGATGTATTTGAAGAGTCCAAGTCTGATGCCCTTCCTCCGCATAGGAATTGTGATTGTGCTATCGATTTGATTCCTGGTAGTAAATTCCCTAAGGGTCGTTTATTTAATTTGTCCGTACCTGAACACACCGCTATGCGCAGTTATGTGAAGGAGTCCCTGGAGAAGGGACATATTCGCCCATCGTCGTCACCATTGGGAGCAGGGTTCTTTTTTGTAGCCAAGAAGGATGGTTCGCTAAGACCGTGTATTGATTACCGCCTTCTTAATAAGATCACTGTTAAGTTTCAGTATCCCTTGCCATTGATTTCTGACTTGTTTGCTCGGATTAAGGGGGCTAGTTGGTTTACTAAGATTGATCTTCGTGGTGCGTATAATCTGGTGAGAATCAGGCAGGGAGATGAATGGAAAACGGCATTTAATACGCCCGAGGGTCATTTTGAGTATCTGGTGATGCCGTTCGGACTTGCCAATGCTCCATCTGTTTTTCAGTCTTTTATGCATGACATTTTCCGTGAGTATCTGGATAAATTCTTGATTGTTTACTTGGATGACATTTTGATCTTCTCAGATGATTGGGAGTCTCATGTGAAGCAAGTCAGAATGGTTTTCCAGGTACTGCGTGCTAATTCCTTGTTCGTGAAGGGATCAAAGTGTCTCTTCGGTGTGCAGAAAGTTTCATTTTTGGGGTTCATCTTTTCCCCTTCTACTATCGAGATGGATCCGGTTAAGGTTCAGGCCATCCAGGATTGGACTCAGCCGACATCTCTAAAAAGTTTGCAGAAATTCCTGGGCTTTGCTAATTTTTATCGTCGCTTCATCTGTAATTTTTCTAGCATTGCCAGACCATTGACCGATTTGACCAAGAAGGGTGCTGATTTGGTTAATTGGTCTTCTGCTGCCGTGGAAGCTTTTCAGGAGTTGAAGCGTCGTTTTTGCTGTGCCCCTGTGTTGTGTCAACCTGATGTTTCTCTTCCGTTCCAGGTCGAGGTTGATGCTTCTGAGATTGGTGCAGGGGCGGTTTTGTCACAGAGAGGTTCTGGTTGCTCAGTGTTCAAACCATGTGCTTTCTTTTCCAGGAAATTTTCTGCTGCTGAGCGTAATTATGATGTGGGCAACCGAGAGTTGCTGGCCATGAAGTGGGCATTCGAGGAGTGGCGTCATTGGCTTGAGGGTGCTAAGCATCGCGTGGTGGTTTTGACTGATCATAAGAACCTTACTTATCTTGAGTCTGCCAAGCGCTTGAATCCTAGACAGGCCCGTTGGTCGTTATTTTTTGCTCGTTTTGATTTTGTGATTTCATACCTTCCGGGCTCTAAAAATGTGAAGGCGGATGCTCTGTCTAGGAGTTTTGTGCCCGACTCTCCGGGGTTATCTGAGCCGGCGAGTATCCTCAAGGAAGGAGTCATTGTGTCTGCCATCTCCCCTGATTTGCGGAGAGTGTTGCAGAAATTTCAGGCTAATAAACCTGATCGTTGTCCGGCCGAGAAACTGTTCGTCCCTGATAGGTGGACTAGTAAAGTTATCTCTGAACTTCATTGTTCGGTGCTGGCCGGTCATCCAGGAATCTTTGGTACCAGGGAGTTGGTTGCTAGATCCTTCTGGTGGCCATCTCTGTCACGGGATGTGCGTGCTTTTGTGCAGTCCTGTGGAATTTGTGCTAGGGCTAAGCCCTGCTGTTCACGTGCCAGTGGGTTGCTTTTGCCCTTGCCGGTCCCGAAGAGGCCTTGGACACATATTTCGATGGATTTCATTTCTGACCTTCCCGTTTCTCAAAAGATGTCTGTCATTTGGGTGGTCTGTGATCGCTTTTCTAAAATGGTCCATCTGGTGCCCTTGGTTAAATTGCCTTCCTCCTCTGATTTGGTGCCTTTGTTCTTCCAGCATGTGGTTCGTTTACATGGCATTCCTGAGAATATTGTTTCTGACAGAGGTTCCCAGTTTGTCTCGAGGTTCTGGCGAGCCTTTTGTGGTAGGATGGGCATTGACCTATCTTTTTCCTCGGCCTTCCATCCTCAGACTAATGGCCAGACCGAACGAACCAATCAGACCTTGGAAACATATCTGAGATGTTTTGTTTCCGCTGACCAGGATGATTGGGTGTCATTTTTGCCGTTGGCTGAGTTCGCCCTTAATAATCGGGCCAGCTCGGCTACCTTGGTCTCTCCATTTTTCTGCAATTCTGGGTTCCATCCTCGTTTCTCTTCAGGACAGGTTGAGTCTTCGGACTGTCCTGGTGTGGATTCTGTGGTGGACAGGTTGCAGCAGATCTGGACTCAGGTAGTGGACAATTTGACCTTGTCCCAGGAGAAGGCTCAGCTTTTCGCTAATCGCAGACGCCGTGTGGGACCCCGACTTCGTGTTGGGGATCTGGTTTGGTTATCTTCTCGTCATATACCTATGAAGGTTTCCTCTCCTAAATTTAAACCTCGTTTTATTGGTCCGTATAGGATTTCTGAGATTCTCAATCCGGTGTCTTTTCGTCTGACCCTCCCAGACTCCTTTTCCATACATAATGTATTCCATAGGTCGTTGTTGAGGAGATACGTGGCACCTATGGTTCCATCTGTGGAGCCTCCTGCCCCTGTTTTGGTGGAGGGGGAATTGGAGTATATTGTGGAGAAGATTTTGGATTCTCGTGTCTCTAGACGGAAACTCCAGTATCTGGTCAAATGGAAGGGTTATGCTCAGGAAGATAATTCCTGGGTTTTTGCCTCTGATGTCCATGCCCCAGATCTTGTTCGTGCCTTTCATGTGGCTCATCCTGGTCGGCCTGGGGGTTCTGGTGAGGGTTCGGTGACCCCTCCTCAAGGGGGGGGTACTGTTGTGAATTCTGTGGCTGAGTTCACTTCTGTGGTCACAAGTGGTATTGCAGTCTCTGGGCTTCCTCCCTCAGGTGTTTTGGTGAGCTCGTTGGCTGCCTTGCTATTTAGCTCCACCTGAGTCTGTCTTCCTTGCTCCTTGTCAATGTTCCAGTGTTGGATCTGAGCTACTGCATCTTTCCTTGGGCCTGCTGCTCTGCTAGATAAGTGCTTCTAGTTTGTTTTCTGTTTTTTCTGTCCAGCTTGTTATTATCTTTTGCTGGAAGCTCTGAGAAGCAAAGGGGTGCACCGCCGTGCTGTTAGTTCGGCACGGTGGGTCTTTTGCCCCTTTGCGTGGTTTTCGTTTTAGGGTTTTTTGTAGACTGCATAGTTCTCTTTGCTATCCTCGCTCTGTCTAGAATATCGGGCCTCACTTTGCTGAATCTATTTCATTCCTACGTTTGTCTTTTCATCTTGCTAACAGTCATTATATGTGGGGGCTGCCTATTCCTTTGGGGTATTTCTCTGAGGTAAGTCAGGCTTGTATTTCTATCTTCAGGCTAGTCAGCTCCTCAGGCAGTGCCGAGTTGCATAGGTAGTTGATAGGCGCAATCCACTGCTGCTTCCAGTTGTGTGAGGATAGATCAGGTACTGCAGTCTACAGAGATTCCACGTCTCAGAGCTCGTCCTATTGTTTTGGGTTATTGCCAGATCTCTGTATGTGCGCTGATTACTGCACGCTGTGTTGCCTGATTGCCAGCCATAACAGGTGCTGATGTGGTCAATTGGTCTTCTGCTGCTGTTTAAGCTTTTCAAGAGTTAAAGCGTCGTTTTTCTTCTGCCCCTGTGTTGTGTCAACCCGATGTTTCGCTTCCGTTTCAGGTCGAGGTTGATGCTTCTGAAATTGGAGCGGGGGCTGTTTTGTCGCAAAGAGGTTCTGATTGCACGGTGATAAATCCATGCGCCTTCTTTTCCAGGAAGTTTTCGCCTGCTGAGTGAAATTATGATGTTGGCAATCGAGAGTTGCTGGCCATGAAGTGGGCATTCGAGGAGTGGCGTCATTGGCTTGAAGGAGCTAAGCATCGCGTGGTGGTCTTGACTGATCACAAGAATTTAACTTATCTCGAGTCTGCCAAATGGTTGAATCCTAGACAGGCTCGTTGGTCGCTGTTTTTCTCCCGTTTTGACTTTGTGGTTTCGTACCTTCCGGGCTCTAAAAATGTGAAGGCGGATGCCCTGTCTAGGAGTTTTGTGCCCGACTCTCCGCGTTTGTCTGAGCCGGCGGGTATTCTCAAAGAGGGAGTAATTTTGTCTGCCATCTCCCCTGATTTGCGGCGGGTGCTGCAAAAATTTCAGGCTAATAAACCTGATCGTTGCCCAGCGGAGAAACTGTTTGTCCCTGATAGGTGGACGAATAAAGTTATCTCTGAGGTTCATTGTTCGGTGTTGGCTGGTCATCCTGGAATCTTTGGTACCAGAGAGTTAGTGGCTAGATCCTTTTGGTGGCCATCTCTGTCGCGGGATGTGCGTTCTTTTGTGCAGTCCTGTGGGATTTGTGCTCGGGCTAAGCCCTGCTGTTCTCGTGCCAGTGGGTTGCTTTTGCCCTTGCCGGTCCCGAAGAGGCCTTGGACACATATCTCTATGGATTTTATTTCGGATCTCCCCATTTCTCAAAAAATGTCGGTCATTTGGGTGGTTTGTGATCGCTTCTCTAAGATGGTCCATTTGGTACCCTTGTCTAAATTACCTTCCTCCTCTGATTTGGTGCCATTGTTCTTCCAGCATGTGGTTCGTTTACATGGCATTCCAGAGAACATCGTTTCTGACAGAGGTTCCAAGTTTGTTTCGAGGTTTTGGCGAGCCTTTTGTGCTAGGATGGGCATTGATTTGTCTTTTTCCTCGGCTTTCCATCCTCAGACAAATGGCCAGACCGAACGAACCAATCAGACCTTGGAAACATATCTGAGATGCTTTGTTTCTGCTGATCAGGATGATCGGGTGTCCTTCTTGCCTTTGGCGGAGTTCGCCCTTAATAATCGGGCCAGCTCGGCTACCTTGGTTTCGCCATTTTTCTGCAACTCTGGGTTCCATCCTCGTTTCTCTTCAGGGCAGGTTGAGTCTTCGGACTGTCCTGGTGTGGATACTGTGGTGGACAGGTTACAGCAGATTTGGACTCATGTAGTGGACAATTTGACCTTGTCCCAGGAGAAGGCTCAACGTTTCGCTAATCGCAGACGCTGTGTGGGTCCCCGACTTCGTGTTGGGGATTTGGTTTGGTTGTCATCTCGTCATATTCCTATGAAGGTTTCCTCTCCTAAGTTTAAGCCTCGTTTCATTGGTCCGTATAGGATTTCTGAGGTTCTTAATCCTGTGTCTTTTCATTTGACCCTTCCAGATTCTTTTTCCATCCATAATGTATTCCATAGGTCATTGTTGCGGAGATACGTGGCACCTATGGTTCCATCTGTTGATCCTCCTGCCCCGGTTTTGGTGGAGGGGGAGTTGGAGTATATTGTAGAGAAGATTTTGGATTCTCGTGTTTCGAGACGGAAACTCCAGTATCTGGTTAAGTGGAAGGATTATGGTCAGGAGGATAATTCCTGGGTCTTTGCCTCTGATGTTCATGCTGCCGATCTTGTTCGTGTCTTTCATATGGCTCATCCTGGTCGGCCTGGGGGCTCTGGTGAGGGTTCGGTGACCCCTCCTCAAGGGGGGGTACTGTTGTGAATTCTGTGGCAGAGCTCCCTCCTGTGGTCACAAGTGGTACTTCGGCTGATTCTGTCTATGAGCTTCCGTTGGTGGAAGTGAGTGGTACTGCGGCTTCTGAGTTTCCTTCCTCAGGTGATGTGGTGAAGTCGTTAGGTGCTGCTCTATTTAACTCCACCTAGTGCTTTGCTCCTGGCCTCCAGTCAATGTTCTAGTATTGGTCTTGCTTCCTCCTGGATCGTTCCTGTGGCCTGTCTTCCTGCATAAGCTAAGTTTTGCTTGTGTTATTTTTGTTTGCTATTTTTTCTGTCCAGCTTGCTTAATTGGTTTTTCTTGCTTGGTGGAAGCTCTGGGACGCAGAGGGAGCACCTCCGTACCGTTAGTCGGTGCGGAGGGTCTTTTTGCCCCCTTTGCGTGGTTGTTTGTAGGGTTTTGTGTTGACCGCAAAGCAATCTTTTCTATCCTCGGTCTGTTCAGTAAGTTGGGCCTCACTTTGCTAAATCTATTTCATCTCTGCGTTTGTATTTTCATCTCAACTCACAGTCATTATATGTGGGGGGCTGCCTTTTCCTTTGGGGTATTTCTCTGAGGCAAGGTAGGCTTATTTTTCCTTCTTAGGCCTAGCTAGTTTCTCAGGCTGTGCCGAGTTGCATAGGGAGCGTTAGGCGCAATCCACGGCTGCCTCTAGTGTGGTTGGATAGGATTAGGGATTGCGGTCAGCAGAGTTACCACGTCTCAGAGCTCGTCCTATGTCTTTTGGTTATTGTCAGGTCACTTTGTGTGCTCTGAACTTCAAGGTCCATTGATTGTGGTTCTGAATTACCTATTCATAACAACTGACACTCGGCTCATGGTCGCAGCAGAGCAGGAGCCGAGTGTCATTAGCATATTGCATCCAATGCACTTGCATCAGATGTGATACGCTAGTGTGTCTCCGGCCATACAGATGTGTTCATGTGCGAGAGCAGGTATCATTCATCTGTCCTATTGATTAGAATAGGACAAGGAAAATTCCTGTTATTCATAAATGCATGCAGGGAGATATCTGTATGCATGGCATTAGCATCCCTGGTCAATTTCTATAAGGGATTACCCCCAATTAGTGTTCACTTCCCTTACTTAGTTTAACTGATGCAGAGCTAAAGAAGGCGGACTTAAGAGAATCTGTCAGAAGGATTTCACACCCAACTATTTATATGCGCATGAGGCTCTTTCAAAGACATGTCCAGCAATACCTTTACATAGCCAGTCCATTCCTCCATTACTGAGAAACCATTCTTCGAATTGACTAACAAATGAGACTGATGAACTATTAGAGATCTGAAGCCTTTGTCACTACAGTTCTATTTCCTACCCAGTGCATCCTCCTCCTACTTTACTGACAAACTCTGTGCCATGAGACTTCAGGTAAAGGAGTCACCAGTCATGCAGAAGGGAGAGGCGCTGGGTGGGGAAATAGAGCTGGAGTGATAGATCCTTCAGATCTAAAACAGTTCATCAGCCTCATTTGTTAATCAATTCAAATACAGATTTTCCATTAATGGAGGAAAGGAATGGCCATGTAAAGGTATTGCTGGACTTGTCTTTGAAAGAGCTACATGCACACATAAATAGTTGGCGGTGTGAAGTCCTGCTGACAGATTCTCTTTAATTACTGTGCCAGCCAACTCCCTTTGAAGTGGGGAAATTGCACACTACCTTTATTTATTCAAAATCAGAAGTAGAGTTTTTGTGAATGTCACAACATTGAAAACATGACGTATAAAGATTTAACCCTCCATCAGGCGCAATAGGTCTGTCAGGCATAGCTCACACATTTTTTTATTCCCCTTCTATCTGAGGAGGCAGGGGACCCGCTCTTCTCAGTACTTTCCTATCTTTGGGTGCTGCTTGAAATACCCCCATGCAATTTTACTACCATCCTAGCGGAGAGCGGGTGTGACTTCCATGGTTTCTCAGGCTCCTTGCGCCTGATTCTCTCCTTTGAAGGTTCGTACTTTCTGGAGTTTTTTCATCACAATTGTTCATTTTACTCGTTTTATAAATGAGTGATGCAAAGTTTGTGGATATTTCACAGAAATAAGTAGGATTTTCTTACACATAAGGGGGTTTTATAATAATAATAATAATAATAATTTATAATAATAATAATAATTTTATTTATATAGCGCCAACATATTCCGCAGCACTTTAACAATTTTGGTACTTTTGTTTTGTTATGTTTATGGTTATTACATTTTTTTGTACTCTCTTTTAATACATCCTTATGAAGTTCACTGATTAATTTGAGAGGCCAGAAATTGAGATAATTAAATAGTATATGCGGTCTTCTAACCTGTGCCTGTCAGGCGAACTGCTCCTGAACTCGGGAGTGCCAGAGATACGTCTGACCCAGGGTTAAACATTTGCTGTTACTCTATTGAAATACTGTCAGAAAGTGAAGAAAAATGTCATCTGATCACTACTTCCCATGTGATCAGCTGCTCCTGCTCTATAACATGCCACTTATTATGGAAGCACTTCTATCAAAGTTTATATCTTCATAATATATTACTCATTTTGACCTTTTAATCAGTTAATTATTCTATTTTCCATTAGGTCTATGACATCACATGATTAGCGTGATTAAAAACAGACTTGCTGAATCCTTCTAAGCTCTATGTAGAAACTGGGTCTCTTTTCCCTGCATGATTCATCATGAGAACTATAATTCTCCCATCCTGGCAGTGGGACGAGCGGAGCAGCTGGGTTCAGAGTTGAAGAAGAGGTGGAGTTGGGCTGCAAGGGATTAGCAATGATGTAGAATTGTAGTTCTAATGATGACAAATGCAGGACAAAGACACTTCTTGCTTCTATATAGAGCCTACAAAGATTCAGTTAGACTGCTTTTACTCATGTGATGTCATAGAACTAATGGAAAAATTAAAAAATAACTGTTATACAATATGATGACTGCAGTATATTAACCCCTATCTGACCTCGGACGGGATAGTACGTCCGAGGTCAGATCCCCTGCTTTGATGCAGGGCTCCGCGGTGAGCCCGCATCAAAGCCGGGACATGTCAGCTGCTTTGAACAGCTGACATGTGCCCGCAATAGGTGCGGGCAGAATCGCTATCTGCCCGCACCTATTAACTAGTTAAATGCCGCTGTCAATCGCAGACAGCGGCATTTAACTACCGCATCTGGCCGGGCGGCCGGAAATGACGTCATCGCCGACCCCCGTCACATGATCGGGGGTCGGCGATGCGTCTCAATTGTAACCATAGAGGTCCTTGAGACCTCTATGGTTACTGATGACCGGTGGCTGTGAGCGCCACCCTGTGGTCGCGCTCACAGCACACCTCCATTTCTGCTACATAGGAGCGATCAGCAGATCGCTGCTATGTAGCAGAGCCGATCGCGTTGTGCCTGCTTCTAGCCTCCCATGGAGGCTATTGAAGCATGGCAAAAGTAAAAAAAAAAAAGTTAAAAAAAATGTGAAAAAAACTAAAAAAATATAAAAGTTTAAATCACCACCCTTTCGCCCCAATCAAAATAAATCAATAAAAAAAAAATCAAATCTACACATATTTGGTATCGCCGCGCTCAGAATCGCCCAATCTATCAATTAAAAAAAAGTATTAACCTGATCGCTAAACGGCGTAGCGAGAAAAAAATTAAAAACGCCAGAATTACGTTTTTTAGGTCGCCGCGATCAAAAGAACGTATCTGCACCAAAATGCAATCATTAAAAACGTCATCTCGGCACGCAAAAATAAGCCCTCAACCGACCCCAGATCACGAAAAATGGAGACGCTACGAGTATCGGAAAATGGCACAATTTTTTCTTTTCTTTTTTTTTTTTTAGCAAAGTTTGGAATTTTTTTTCACCACTTAGATAAAAAATAACCTAGTCATGTTAGGTGTCTATGAACTCATACTGACCTGGAGAATCATAATGTCAAGTCAGTTTTAGCATTTAGTGAACCTAGCAAAAAAGCCAAACAAAAAACAAGTGTGGGATTGCACTTTTTTTGCAATTTCACCGCACTTGGAATTTTTTCCCATTTTCTAGTACACGACATGCTAAAACCAATGAAGTCGTTCAAAAGTACAACTCGTCCCGCAAAAAATAAGCCCTCACATGGCCAAATTCACGGAAAAATAAAAAAGTTATGGCTCTGGAAAGGAGGGGAGTGAAAAACGAACACGGAAAAATGAAAAATCCCAAGGTCATGAAGGGGTTAAGACGATAAAAACTTTGATGGCAGTGTTTCTTTAATGAAGTAGCATATTGAAATCAAAACGTTGACTTGAAGCAAATGTGGTGCACTTTACTATATTCAAACTCATGCTTATCCAGCTATTAACCATACTCCGCACTTGTATTTCAGAACAATGTTAAAAAGAAAAGTTTACCTAGCATGATGAATGGAATTCCTAGGAAGGTTGAATTATATTTTCCTCCTGTCAAATTGATGATCCCTGCAGCAGTGAGAGTGGAAAGAGTGACTGTCACAAGTCCTAGTAGACCGAGCCAAGGTTTACTTCGAACACAGTCCTGCATGGAACAGCACAAGACGGCCAATGAAACAACTAAGATAAGACTTGTGATCAGGTAACGTTCTGCAACCCTGCTGGTTTTCTGAAAATCTTCGCCTAGAGATGAAGACGTGAAAGGGTACATTTTGACCTCTCTATTTAACCTTTGAAAGCTTTCTACAGTCTCGCAGAAAATAGATTCCCACTTTTCAGCCACCATTTCATTGATAGAGTTGATTGCCTGCAGATAATACGTGAGCTGAATGGCCTCGGCAGACTTAACCCGATCTTTGCTGTGCACGGTGACACCTCCCAACTGATGCCCATTGTAAACTTCTCTGCCGTCCTTTAACTGTGTGATGGGATAGGTAATGACAAAGTTTGTTCGATTTGAAGAGCGAGCTGCTTTCAGTTCTTCCAAAATGTGTATTATGTCATCCACTATGCAGGTTTTCTCATTGCTCAACATGCAAATGTGAGCAAATGTATAATTGAACCCCGGTCGGTAAACTTGAATTCTTTTCACTGCAGAGTGAAACTGTAAAAGAGAGAAAAAAAGTGAATGATTAATGTGAAATGTCTTGTCCCTTGCTGTAAAGTCTAGAGAATCCATCTAGTCCACATAACAAGAAATCTCTAGCTAAGTAATCTACATTTATATAGACATACGACTTGAAAGCTTAACAACCATTACTAAAGGTACCGTCACACTAGACAATATCGCTAGCGATCCGTGACGTTGCAGCGTCCTCGCTAGCGATATCGTCCAGTGTGACAGGCAGCAGCGATCAGGCCCCTGCTGTGCTGTCGCTGGTCGGGGAAGAAAGTCCAGAACTTTATTTGGTCGCTGGACTCCCCGCAGACATCGCTGAATCGGCGTGTGTGACACCGATCCAGCGATGTCTTCACTGGTAACCAGGGTAAACATCGGGTAACTAAGCGCAGCCCTGCGCTTAGTTACCCGATGTTTACCCTGGTTACCGGCATCGTTGGTCGCTGGAGAGCTGTCTGTGTGACAGCTCTCCAGCGACCAAACAGCGATGCTGCAGCGATCCGGATCGTTGTCGGTATCGCTGCAGCGTCGCTAAGTGTGACGGTACCTTTAGACTACTGAACACAACAGCCATTGCGGAATAAACACAATTACAAGTACTACAATAGAATTCTAAGATAAGTCATTAATTTCAGGACCTAATCTAGTTACCTAATTGGAGTTGGGAAATACTCTCTATGTCCCAATTTGTGTCTTTTGGCATCTTCATTTTTTTTTACTTTTAGTTAGATAAACACTGTAAGAAGAGGAGTTAAAAACGATGGACTGTGTTCTTTCACGTTTTTTACATTTTTACTACGTATTGTTATGTAATCTAATTATACATAGGAATGCAGTTTACCTTTAGGTTAAACAATAACTAATGTTAGGACTAAAGATAAGCAGATCAATTCACTGAAGATTGAGTTTCATTTGAACTTCAAACTTTTTGCAATTCAGTTTGCGAGGATCACAAAAAAATGTGGGGCAAGTAAATGGTAAAAATACAAAACAAAAAAAAAACTAATGCTCACTTCATTACTTACCACTCCAGCCATCTTGCTGCTCCCTACCTGCCTTCTGGTCTTTCCACCATCGTGCTACTTCTCCTGCATCTTCATTATAGGCCAAGACCCCTGGATATGACCATGCTTCCATGGACACTGCACAATGTAAGATTGTGATGTTGTGACATCATGACATGTGCCAGAATTTAAAAATGCACAGTTACCAGGCCGGAAGTTGTGGTGTATAGTGAATAGGTCAGAGATGTGGACAGCATGGGGTGTTCGGAGAGGTGAGTGGTAAAGTACCGGTATATTACTTTTTTTTTACAATTTATTATGTTACATTTATTATGTTCTGGGGTCTAGAGAGACCACAGAGTATAATAAAAATGATTCAATCCACTGCAAAGCACATCTCAGAGGAAAATAAGGTGAATTTGATAAATTTAAATTCCAAAAGATTCACTCATCACTAGTTTGGACTAATATGCTAAGTTTGGACTAATATGTTACTAGGTATATAATGCCATAATGACAAGTTTTAATATACAGATTTTTGCATACAAATCTGGAATGTGGAATGGAATGGAATGTCTTGCTATATATATATATCACCAGCTAAATATCAAGGAACATTTTTAATATCTGGTAAATATAAAGCTAGGAACACTAGCAATGCATGATTTAAATTAATGGTGCCCTAAAGTGAATACCAAATACCTCTCTGTAAAGGAATGATAGAAGCGCTTACCACATAGGAAAAAAAACATTTTTTTAATTGTGGTAAATATCAAAAGTATATAAAATGCTGACCATAATTTGGAATTTTGAAGCCTAAAAAAGTATGAGGGCCTGTATTATACTGCTAAAATTCTGATTTACAAAAATCACCACTGAAGGGAGTCTAAGAACCTAATCCATAAAACTCCAGACAATTTAAGCCTAATCATAAGACATGAGTTAAAGAGGTTTGCTAAAAATAATTTTTTCCCCATCTTTCTGAATTTAATTTTTTGGTTATTTTTTTCCTGCTGTGACAGATGACTGCAGCTTGCATATTGAAAGTGTTCTTCGCCAGTCTAGCACAAAGATCTCATGATCTCCTGAATGCAAGTCTATTGGTTGGTGAAAAACCAACAACATTGTGGTAACCGTGTTATATTGTAGTAATTTTTCACTGACATTTTGTTAGGAAAATCCTGAGAAACCTTCATCAGTTTTTTTTTTGCATAGTAGACAAAATGATGAAATACTGATGGTAAAACACAGTGACCAAACACTGATGAAAATCTGCTCAAACAAACTGATAGAAAATGGATGTAAAAAAAGGAAATCTGAATGAGGGCTAATGCATCAAATAAACAGACAAGGAAAGCAGCTAATGTATCAAATAAACAGACAAGGAAAGCAGCTAAAGAGACTTTAGAGTAATGGGAAATATAGTTTTCAGAGTCATGCAAAAACTAATAATATTCCGCACCAATTATAAGAGAATAAAAACAAAACATGACCTTTTGAAAAAGCATTCACAGCAAAAAAACAAACAAAGTACTTTTTTTCCTTTGTGACTCTGGCATAACGTATATACTCGAGTATAAGCCGAGATTTTCAGCCCATTTTTTTGGCTTATACTCGAGTCATGGTCGGCGGGGGGGGGGGGGTTGGCGGGTGAGGTGGAGTGACGAATGTCACATACTCACCTGCTCTTGGCACGGTCCCTGCATGTCCCATGGTCTCTGTCGTCCGCAGCTCTTCCTCTGTTCAGTGGTCATGTGGTACCGCTCATTAAAGTAATGAATATGGACTCCACTCCCATAGGGGTGGAGCCACATATTCATTACTGTAATGAGCGGTACCAGTGACCACAGATCAGAGGAAGAAGCTGTCGGTGCAGGAGGCCATCTGTCCGGGAGAAGCTGCCAGGGACCGTGCCGGGAGCAGGTGAGTATTTCATATTCATCTTCCCTCGTTCCACTGCCGCTCCATCTTCTGCAGTGACTGTTCAGGTCAGAAGGCACAATGACGTATTAGTGTGAGTGCCGCCCTCTGTATGGTCTGTCTTATCCATGGTTTTTCCCTTTTTTTTTCTGTGCTATGTTGTGCATAAATATGTGATTCTTCAGAATTTGTTTTAGTCTTTGCCTGATGAAGAGACATGTGTAGTCTCGAAAGCTTGCAATTTGTTACCATCTTTTCAGTTAGCCATTAAAAGGTATCAACCACTGAGGACTCTCAATTCTAAATATTTTTCTACTGGCTAACACGGTACCAAGATATATTTCTGCCCTCTGCCTGAACAGTCACTGTGGAGAGACGGGATGCTGAGGAGCAGCGGGCAGCGACGAGAGGTGAGTATGTCATTTTTTTTATTGCAGCTGCAGCATTATATGTGGCACATTGTTATATGGAGCATCTATGGGGCCATAATGAACTGTATGGAGCATTATATGTGGCATACTGTTATATGGAGCATCTATGGGGCCAAAATGAACTGCATGGAGCATTATATGTGGCACATTTTTATATGGAGCATCTTATGGGGCGATAAAGAACTGTATGGAGCATTATATGTGGCACATTTTTATATGGAGCATCTTATGGGGCCCTAAAGAACTGTATGGAGCATTATATGTGGCACATTGTTATATGGAGCATCTTATAGGGCCATAGTGAACTGTATGGAGCATTATATGTGGCACATTGTTATATGGAGCATCTTATGGGGCCATAATGAACTGTATGGAGCTGAAGCAACGAAAAGAAGGCGCATATAAAGGTGCACACACCTGTTATAACCGTGACAATAGCTTTATTTGAACAACACTGAATGCACAACCATATAAAAAGACATTAAAAACAAGTACAAATATGGCTACTAATAGTCATGGTGACACATACATAATGAGACATGAATATAAACAGTACTAAAATACCAGCATTAATACTGGACCAGGTGTCGAAATGATACCTGTTATAATGACGCATATATGTAAACAGTACTCCCAATATTGGCAATAGAATAGAGCAAAATGCCTAATATGTATACATAATATATAAGCAAGGGCTACAATGAGACCTAATAGCCTGTACACCTATGTGTCAGCATAAATAATATATTAAACCTCATTATCTGGTTATAAACTTGATCTTAATAGGAGCATGACCACCTCAATGATCCCAAAGGTGAACCAAGCATGCATATAAATACATACATATATATATCTAAGGATCAGAATTCACTCGGCCTAGATGTAAATGAAGCATGCAGATAGGTAGGCTGTATACTTGCCTTGTGGTCAGGGTAAAGCCATGTGAACCATCCCTACGTGTATCGCTACTAGCTGTACCTTCCATTATCTGAACTGCATGGAGCATTATATGTGGCACAATGTTATATGGAGCATCTTATGGGGCCATAATGAACTGTATGGAGCATTATATGTGGCACATTGTTATATGGAGCATCTTATGGGGTCATAATGAACTGCATGGAGCATTATATGTGGCACATTTTTATACGGAGCATCTTATGGGGCCATACTCAGTATTTGTGCAGCATTATATAGGGCATAATAGTCTATGGAGCATCTTATGGGGCCATAATCAACATTTGTGCAGCATTATATAGGGCATATTTTAATATGGAGCATCTTATGGGGCCCATCTTAAATTTTATGGAGCATTATATAGAGCGTATTTTGTATGGAGCATCTTATGGGGCCCATCATGAACTGCATGGAGCATTATATGGGGCTCCTGATTCAATATGGATATTCAAAAACACTTAACCTACTGATATCTCAATTAATTTTACTTTTATTGGTATCTATTTTTATTTTTCACATTTACCAGTAGCTAGGGATGAGCGACCTTTACTTTTATAGGATCGGGTCGGGTTTCACGAAACCCGACTTTTTCAAAAGTCGGGTCGAGTGAAATCGGCCGATCCTATAAAAAAGTCGGGGTTGGGGTCGTCCGAAACTCGAAACCCAATGCAGTGCATTGGGTTTCCATGGTTCCCAGGGTCTGAAGGAGCGGAAACTCTCCTTCAGGCCCTGCGATCCATATTTTAGTGTAAAATAAAGAATTAAAATAAAAAATATCGCAATACTTACCCTCTGACGCGCCCTGGTACTAACCGGCAGTCTTCCTTCCTTAGAATCAGCCTTACAGGACCTGGCGGGTGACGTCGCGGTGACGTCGCGGCTTGTGATTGGCCGCGCGGCCGCCCATGTGACCGCTCGCGCGACCAATCAGAAGCCGTGACGTCACCGAAGGTCCTTCAAGCGCTGATTCTTAGGAAGGAAGGCTGTCGGAAGGAAGCAGGGCGCTTCCGAGGGTGAGTATATACCTAATAGGAATATACTCAGGGTGAGTATATTCCTAATAGGAATATACTCACCCTCGGAAGCGCCCTGCTTCCTTCCGACAGCCTTCCTTCCTAAGAATCAGCGCTGTCGGAAGGAAGCAGGGCGCTTCCGAGGGTGAGTATATACCTAATAGGAATATACTCAGGGTGAGTATATTCCTAATAGGAATATACTCACCCTCGGAAGCGCCCTGCTTCCTTCCGACAGCCTTCCTTCCTAAGAATCAGCGCTTGAAGGACCTTCGGTGACGTCACGGCTTCTGATTGGTCGCGCGAGCGGTCACATGGGCGGCCGCGCGGCCAATCACAAGCCGCGACGTCACCGCGACGTCACCGCCAGGTCCTGGAAGGCTGATTCTAAGGAAGGAAGACTGCCGGTTAGTACCAGGGCGCGTCAGAGGGTAAGTATTGCGATATTTTTTATTTTAATTCTTTATTTTACACTTTGATCTGAATTCCGGTACCAATTCCCGATATCTTAATCATATCGGGAATCGGTATCGGAATTCCGATTCCAGATTCAAAAGATCGCCGACTTCATGGCCGACCCCACACTGGGGTCGGGTCGGGTTTCATGAAACCCGACCTTGCCAAAAGTCGGCGACTTTTGAAAAATCTCGACCCGTTTCGCTCAACCCTACCGGTAGCTGCTGCATTTTCCACCCTAAGCTTATACTCGAGTCAATAGGTTTTTCCAGTTTTTTGTTGCAAAATTAGGGGTCTCGGCTTACACTCGGGTCGGCTTATACTCGAGTATATACGATATATTAAAGGTAGTTCAAAGACAATATAGATGAGTGAGCACTAAAATGCTCGGATACGCATTAGACCAACCGAGCAATTCCTATTACTCGGATGCTCATTTCGAATAACAAGTATAATGGGAGTCTGAGGGAAATCAGAGCATTTTTCAGGTAGACCTTACAAGGAGGTCAGGAGGGCAGTGAAAATGTTGAAATGGATGGAAAAATTGTTAAATGGAAGGAGAACAGCATGGTGAAGACTGGAATAATCTGTGACACCCAGACCGCTGCTGAGAACAATGTTGTCAAACTTTTACTCCACTGTAAGGTCTGACAATAAAACATTCATAATCAATGAGAAATTGGAGTTCACAGAAAAAATAATGTTAAGAAACATTTCTCCCTGTATAATGACTGGTATATAAAGCAAAATTAAAAAAGGATTTTAAACAAACTAATTTAAGCAAAAAAAAATAGCATTTTTTATTACAAACTTGGAAATTTTAGTGTATTTTTATGAAGGAAGTAAAAAGTGTCAAAAATTGGGCACTCAGAGGGACTCAGATACACCCTGTTTTAGACATAAAGAAGGGCCTCATACACATTCTGTTCAAATTGTAATGTAGTTGTACTCCTAGACTCATAAAGACTATGCACTAAGTGCAAATCCTACCAAGAATTACAAGCATGGTCATCCATACACCCTTGAAGGTGCAAATTGTAGCGCCTCATTCAAATATTATGAATAAAGTGTAGTTGTGATACTCCTAAACTCATAAAAGCTGTACACACAGTGCAAAGCCTGCCAAAAATTACAAGCAGGGCCATCCTCTGAATGAATGTAGAGGAACAAGAGTTACCGACTAAAATGTGTCTATATATATGCACAGAGCATGAAACACAAACAAGGAGAATTGGAGCTGCTAACACAGGAAGAGAGATATGATGTCATAGGCATCACTAAAACTTAGTGGGGCGATACATTGTTAGAACACAAACCTTTCAGACTACAAATTATTTATAAAAAACATGATTAACAAGAGGGGAGGAGGTGTTGCATTATATGTTAGGAAAATGTATATCTTCACAGAGATCCAAGCTTCAGAGAATGGCAGCCCTGTAGAAACTGTTTGGGTATGAACACAAGAAGAGAAGATCAGAAAGGACACTATTGTAGGTGTTTACTATAGGTGATCTGGACAGACTGAAGATATGCATGACAGACATACATTTTTACATCAGATGTTTCTGTTCTCAAAAAAGTATGACACAGTGATCATGGGAGGTTTTAACTATTCAGATATTTTGTGGGAATCTCTCTCAGGCAAATGTAATGGGTGCAGAAAATTTTTATCTTCTCTTGTGGTGACTTAATCTTTCAAAAGGTAAAAGAGAGAACAAGAAGATCTGCAATCTTGGACCTAATACTTACCAACAGGGAGGAAATGGTTGAGGAAGTAAAGGTGGCTGGGAATTTAGGAGGCAGCAATCATGCTATCCTTGAATTTTGGATTACAAGAGGAGGAAGACCAACAAGGACTCAGATTTTAAAGTTGGACTTCAGAAATGCAAAGACAGATATTATTGGACTCAAAAAAGTTAAGGAAAGGTCCAATGGCTAGATGTTCTAAAGGACAAAAATGTTCAAGAATAATGGGAGATTTTGCACCATCGGTAACAATCCCGAAAAAAAGGAAGAATTAGAAGCATTTAAAGAGACCAGATGGATGAACACAGAACTTAATCACTTGTTCAAAAGGAAAAAATAAATATATATTAAAAGGAAGGAGGGGAGCATATTTAAAGAAGAATATAATGCTGTTTGCAGGGAATGCAGGGCAAGCATTAGAAGATCTAAAGCCAGTAATGAAATGGGGCTTGAAAAGCAGACAAAAATCAGTAAAAAGGGATTTGGGGGGTATGTAAAAAGCAAAAGAAGAGTCCAAAATGCTATGGGATTTTTACAGGATGAAAAGGATGACGTGGTCAAAATTGATGTTGAAAAGGTCGAACTTTGAAATTCCTATTTTGCATCTGTGTTTTCAAAGAAAGCAAATGTAACATCAACTGCTCTTCACTGTGCCATTGAAGGAATAAAATAGTCCACTATCTATAAACAGAGATATGGTCAGGGAGAACTTACCTAAATTAAATGTATTTAAATATCCTGGTCCAGACAAATTACTGCCCAGGGTACTGAAAGAGATAGCAAAGGAAATTGCAGAACCATTAGCCAGAATTTTTGAAAAATACTGGAGAACATGAGAAGTGCCGGAAGATTGGAGAAGGCAAATGTTGTTCCTATCTTCAAAAAAGGAAAGAAGATGGAGCCAGGAAATTACAGACCAGTGAGCCTTACTTTTAAACCAGTAAAGATCTTTGAGCAAATTATTAAACAGCATGTATGTAAGTATTTGGATAAGAATACAATAATTTACGAGAGCCAGCATGGGTTTGTAGCAAATAAGACATGCAGACTAATCTAATTTCCTTCTATGATGGAGTCACTGATTGGGTGGATCAGGGAAATGCGGTAGATATAGTATATCCCGACTTCAGCAAAGCATTTGATAAAGTATCTCACACTATCCTTATTGAAAAAATGACCAAGTATGGGATTGACAAGGCTACAGTTACGTGGATTCATAACTGGTTCAGTGATCATACTCAAAGAGTGGTAGTAAATGGCTGCAGATTCAATTGGAAGAGTGTTTCATATGGTGTACTACAAGGCTCTGTCCTAGCCCCAGTGTTGTTCAACATTTTTATAAATGATCTAGATAAGGGAACTGAAGGTAAAGTAATTAAATGTGCAGACAATGCAAAGCTGGAAGGGATAGCTAAAGGTACCGTCACATTCAGCGATGCTGCAGCGATATAGACAACGAGCCGATCGCTGCAGCATCGCTGTTTAGGTTGCTGTAGAGACGGCAAACACTGCAGCTCCAGAACGATGCAGGAGCGATCCAGTGACGTAACGGCGACTCACTTATCATTCACGCTCCATGTAAAAACATTGCTGGCATCGTTGCTTTTGCTGTCAAACATGATGATACACGCCGACCTGACGACAAAATAAAGTTCTGGACTTCTAGCTCCGACCAGCGATATCACAGCAGGATCCAGATCGCTGCTGCAAGTCAAACACAACGAGATCGCTATCCAGGACGCTGCAACGTCACGGATCGTTGTCGTTCTCATTGTAAAGTTGCTGAGTGTGAAGGTACCTTAACACTAGTCAAGACAGAGAAGGGATTCAGAAGGATGTAGATAAGCTTGAACTATGGGCAGCGACTAATAGAATGGTATTTAACAGGGGGAAATGCAAGATTCTACATCTTGGACAACAAAATTAAAATGGCATCAACAGAATGGGAGGAATAGAACTAAGTAACAGCATGTGTGAAGGCAGTGCTGCTGGTGTCTGGCACTGCAGCCCGGTGCTCTGCTGGTGTCTCTGGTGCCCGGCAGCAATGCAAGGGTGTCTGGTGGTCCTACTGCGGGTGTCGGGCGCTGCTGCCCGGTGCTGCCTGATGCTCTGCTGGTGTCTCCAGTGCTGCAAGTGCCATGATGGTGCTGTCTCTGGCGCTGCTTTGGCTCTGCCGACATTTTGTGAAAGGCCAGAGCCCCGGCAGTCCCATGGTTTCATGTGCGGTGGACTTCTGGAAAATGGCTGCTGGATCTCAGTGCTGAGATCTCATGTCCCAAGATCTCAGCACTAAGATCTCCATCTGCGCATGCACCGTTCCCCCAGTGGCCATTTTCCAGAAGTCCACTGCCCAGGAAACCATGGGACTGAAGGGGTGGGCCCCAGCAGCACCGAAGACCGCCGTAGCAGCATCGGGCAGCACCAGCCGCACACCTGCAGCACCAAAAACACCAGCAGAGCACCGGTCAGCAGCACCGGACACAAGCAGTAGCACCGCCACACACCCATGCAGCGCCGCCGGGCACTGGAGACACCCGCAGAGCACTGGGTAGCAGTGCTGGACACCCGCAGCACTGCCAGACACCCATTCATCCCAGCCTGTGGCAACGGTACCAGTAATGTACATTTGCATTATAAGACGCACCCCATTTCCCCCCAAAATTTTGGGGAAAAAAGTGCATCTTAGAATCCGAAAAATACAGTAGCTTCAGCAGAGCCTGTTGTTGCTTCACTGAGACAGTGCTGCAGAGCTTCCAGCTGATGTGGACAACGTGCTCTGAGGTAGCACATCGGAGATGGAGGATGAGGAGTAGTTGGAGGGGGCACAGGAAATGCTGTAGGAGGTGGATAGAAGTAGGGCCAGCAATCATCGGTGTCGGTAGTTCATGTGCCATGCCAGGGTGAGACTCAGCCTTGTCTTGCACAATGTTCACCCATTGTGTCATCAGGGAAAAGTAGCCTCTCTGACCACAAGCGCTTGCTAATCACTGAATTCTGTACCCAATATTTAGATAAATCATATAAAACATAATTTTTAATAGTAATATTTAGAAAACACAGTTTTTTATATCCCCCTATAGATAAAAACAATTATGACTCGCAAGGTACAAATAATAGTATTTTGTCTGCAAACAAATGGGAAGGATGGGGAGAAAATCACCCTATTATAAACCTGCTTTCTCCCTACCTACCTGCAGAGGTTAGCACCCTAAACCTGCACAGTGGCGCCCCCATTCGTCGGTGACTGTCCCTCCCTTTCCCTAAACTGACCCTATCAAAAGATGTATATAGGGTGCAAAGGGGTCAATAGTAATGGACCATATGTTTATTATCAGGTCAACTTAGTACACTATTTCTGATATGTCATAAGGTACGTACACTATATCAGAGAAGGAGGCCCCTTGTAATGAAGGCACAAAGTAGTCAAGAATAGGCAAATGGTTATATTGAGATATGTATTGATATACAGACAGATAGTTAATCCTTTAAGGGTTATATCACAACAAGGAGATTATATAAATATGTGTATTCCCTTGTAATCAGATCAACGTAGCACCCTATTACTGACACAACACATGGCCTGTAAGCTATATCCAGGAAGATGACCTTTACAGTGAGGGTGCAGACAAAATAACTAAATCCAAAAATCAGTTATACTGAGGGATATACAGTATCAGGGAAGTACACATAGATTGATATATATTCCCATACTTTTGATATAGCAAAAATGTCAGTATACCGTAACAAAGAGATTATATTAGTATATGCAGATGTAGTCAAATATCGCACATAAAACTGTATTTTCAAAATATTACTATTCAATGTTATGTTTTATATGATTTATCTAAATATTGGGTACACAATTCGATGATTAGCTAAGTATTATTTTGGGTAATGCCCATCCCCTATTCAGTGATTAATGCCACAAGCGCTTGTCCACGTGTTGGTTGTTATGTGGATAATCCCATTTACCGTGTTGGTAAGGGCACAGGTGCTGTTTCTAGACACATGCTGGTACAAGGGAGGGACGCCACAACAGGAGAAATAAAGTACCAAGGGACCAAATTTGTACACCTGAAGCAAGACAATTTTTGTTTATTATTTCAAACCAATGAAATTTCACACAAACCAATTTCTAGGGCAGTGGTCCCCAACTCCAGGCCTCGAGGGCCCCCAACAGTGCAGGTTTTCAGAATTTCCTTAGTATTGCACAGGGGTTGGAATCATCACCTGTGCAGATGATCACATTATCACCGATGCAATACTAAAGAAATCCTGAAAACCTGCCCTCGAGGCCTGGAGTTGGGGACCCCTGTTCTAGGGTATATATAACAATAGTCAATTTTTGAACAACCAAATTTGTACACCTGTAACAAGACATTTTTTGTTTTTTATTTCAAACCAACGAAATTTCACACAAACTACTTTCTAGAGTATATATGACAAAAGTCAACTTTTGAACAACCAAATGTCTACACAAGTAGCAGGAAAAAAAATTTTTTATTTCAAACCAGCGAAATTTCATACCATCCAATTTCTAGTGTATATAGGACAATAAATACACCAACCAATTATCCCACTATTAAACAGCCGTAGAGCAAAAAAATCTTATACTGTAGAAACGCAGAAAAAGAAAACTTTACAAAAGGCCAGTGTATGAATATTTAAAAAATATGAAGTTTATAAGATACATTTAAAACAATATATAAAAAAGCATTGCAGGTTACAGGAAGAAGGTGGGCACACCCAGATAATGTAAAACATAAACAAGTACTCAAAAATTATTAGTATAGCATATTCGCATGGACCCTAATACATATGTAATTATCCCAGAGAGGGGATAAGTGTAACCATGAAGAAAGTGTAATTAATGTTGCCATTATGCGCATATCAAAGAGCTATACAGTATACATGTGAAAATATATAAAACAACAAATTCTAAGTGTCTTCAGAGCTGGCAGCTTCACATGAGAGCCAAAGTAGAACCGTAGAGGGCAATGTTGCCATTAAGAAAATACGCGTATATTGGCAAGATGTGAGGCTATCAGAGCAGCAGGCAAGAGGGCATGCAGAAAATACAAACAGTTTCAAGATATTAAAGAGTACATGGTGATAGGCACTATACCTCAAAAATGGTGACTGGGGACCCACGACACCCGACACGCGTTTCGCAATGAAATGCTTCGTCCAGGAGTTAATGACAATAGTCAATTTTTGAACAACCAAATTTCTACTCATGTAGCAGGCCAATTTTGTTTTTTATTTCAAACCAAGAAAATTTCGAACAAAGCAGGATCTACAGTATGTACAGTTGAAACCAGAAGTTTACATGCACTATATAAAAAGACACGTAGGTTTTTTCAATATCTGACATGAAAGGAAAATAAACTTTTCCCATTTTAGGTCAATTAGGATTACCATAATTATTCATATTTGCGAAATGCCAGAATAATGAGAAAGAGAATATTTTAAGGCATTTTTATTACTTACTACAATGTCAAAAGTTTACATACACCTACCGTATATACTCGAGTATAAGCCGAGATTTTCAGCCCAAAATTTTGGGCTGAAAGTGCCCCTCTCGGCTTATACTCGAGTCAAGGTGGGTGGCAGGGTCGGCGGGTGAGGGCGCTGAGGCATACTTACCTAGTCCCAGCGATCCTGGCGCTCCCCCTGCCGTCCCACGGTCTTCTGTGCTGCAGCTTCTTCCCCTCTTCAGCGGTCACGTGGGACCGCTCATTACAGAAATGAATAAGCGGCTCCACCTCCCATAGGGGCGGAGCCGCCTATTCATTCCTCTAATCAGCGGTGCCGGTGACCGCTGATAGAGAAAGAAGCTGCGGCACCGAAGACCAGGCAGAGGGACAGCGCGAGGATCGCCAGGACTAGGTAAGTATAGCATATTCACCTGTCCTCATTCCAGCCGCCGAGCGTCGCTCCATCTTCCCGGCCGGCGCCTCCATCTTCCCGGCGTCTGCGCTCTGACTGTTCAGGCAGGGGGCGCGATGACGCATATAGTGTGCGCGGCACCCTCTGCCTGATCAGTCAGAGCAGAGACGCCGGGAAGATGGAGGTGCCGGAACGAGACGCCGGGAGCTGCAATCAAGGGAGGTGAGTATGTGTTTTTTTTTTTATTGCAGCAGCAGCAGCGGCGGCAGAGATTTATGTGGAGCATCTATGGGGCACAGTGAACGGTGCAGAGCACCGTATATGGCACATCTATGGGGCACAGTGAACGGTGCAGAGCACCGTATATGGCACATCTATGGGGCACAGTGAACGGTGCAGAGCACCGTATATGGCACATCTATGGGGCACAGTGAACGGTGCAGAGCACCGTATATGGCACATCTATGGGGCACAGTGAACGGTGCAGGGCACCGTATATGGCACATCTATGGGGCACAGTGAACGGTGCAGGGCACTGTATATGGCACATCTATGGGGCACAGTGAACGGTGCAGGGCACCGTATATGGCACATCTATGGGGCACAGTGAACGGTGCAGGGCACCGTATATGGCACATCTATGGGGCACAGTGAACGGTGCAGAGCACCGTATATGGAGTACATCTATGGGGCACAGTGAACGGTGCAGAGCACCGTATATGGCACATCTATGGGGCACAGTGAACGGTGCAGAGCACCGTATATGGCACATCTATGGGGCACAGTGAACGGTGCAGGGCACCGTATATGGCACATCTATAGGGCACAGTGAACGGTGCAGGGCACTGTATATGGCACATCTATAGGGCACAGTGAACGGTGCAGGGCACCGTATATGGCACATCTATGGGGCACAGTGAACGGTGCAGGGCACCGTATATGGCACATCTATGGGGCACAGTGAACGGTGCAGAGCACCGTATATGGCCCATCTATGGGGCAAAGTCAACGGTGCAGAGCACCGTATATGGCACATCTATGGGGCACAGTGAACGGTGCAGAGCACCGTATATGGCACATCTATGGGGCACAGTGAACGGTGCAGAGCACCGTATATGGGGCACAGCTATGGGGCACAATGAACGGTGCAGAGCACCGTATATGGCACAGCTATGGGGCACAATGAACGGTGCAGAGCACTGTATATGGGGCACAGCTATGGGGAAATATGAACGGTGCAGAGCACTGTATGGCACAGCTATGGGGAAATAATGATCTATTTTTATTTTTGAAATTCACCCGTAGCTGCTGCATTTCCACCCTAGGCTTATACTCGAGTCAATAAGTTTTCCCAGTTTTTTGTGGCAAAATTAGGGGGGTCGGCTTATACTCGGGTCGGCTTATACTCGAGTATATACGGTAGATTACTATGCCTTTAAACAATTCTGGGCTACCCATATGATGATGTCATGTGTTTGGAAGCTTCTGATAGGTTGTTTGGCAACATCTGAGTTAATTAGAGACAAACCTGTGGATGTATTTTCATGCACACCTGAAACACACTGCTTCTTAGGTAGCATCATGGTAAAGTCTTAAGAAATCAGCCAAGATATCAGGAAGAGAATTGTAGACTTGCACAAGTCTGGCTCATCCTTGGGTACAATTTAAAGATGCCTAAAGGTTCCTCATTCATCTGCACAAACAATGATACAAGGGTAGAAACAAGAATATTCAGACATCATAACACTCAGGAAGGAGGTGGGTTCTGAGTCCCAGAGATGAACATGCTTTGGTCCGACATGAGCATATCAACCCAAGGACAAAGCAAAAGATCTTTTGAAGATGATCATGGAAGCTGGTAAAATTGTGTCAATATCCACAGTGAAATGAGTACTGTATCAACATGGCTGAAAGGCCACTTTGCCAGGAAGAAGCCATTACTCCAAAAGAAACATTAAAAAGCCAGATTAATGTTTGAAAATTCACACAGGAACAAAGACCTTAATTTTTGTAGACATGTCCTGTGGGCTGATGAAACTAAAATTGAACTTTTTGGGCATAATGACCATCGTTAAATTTGGAGGAAAAAAGGAGAAGCTTGGAAGCCTAAGAACACCACCCCAACTATGAAACACAGGGGTGGCAGCATCATGTTGTGGGGTATTTGTGCTGCAGGAGGGACTGGTGCACTTCACAAAATAGATGGCATCATGAGAAAAGAAGATTATGTAGCAATACTGAAGCATCATCTCAAGACATCAGCCAGGAAGTTAAAGGTTGGGTGGAAATTGGTCTTCCAAATGGACAGTGACTCAAAGCAAACTGCCAAAATGGTAACAAAGTGGCTTAAGGATCACAAAGTCAATACTTTGGAGAGGTCATCACAAAACCCTGATCTCAATCCTATTGAAAATTTATGGACAAAGCTGAAAAAGGCAGGTGCAAGCAAGGTGACCTACAAACCTGGATCAGTTACACCAGTTTTGTCAGGAGGAATGGGTCCAAATTCCAACCAACTATTGGGAGAAGCTTGTGAAAGGATATCCCAAACATTTGACTCAAGTTATTCAGTTTAAGGGCAATGAATCCTATTTTAGGGGAATTCAGGCAGAAGCTTAGTGTGAACAGGGCTTAATATACTATTGTGTGGAATAGTGCAGTCTACTTTACTTTTCCACTCTTTCCCAGTACAGAGGCCAGACACGGACACCGGCCAGAAGACACTTTTTTTTATAAATCTGTTGCCATCGTCTTTCAGCATTTCTGCAGCATTTTTCCCTATTCAAATGAGTGGGACACAAAAATGCAAGTGAAAAGGCTGCAAAAAAAGCAGAATATTTCCTGCCAATTCTGTAGATCAATCCACGGCAAAAATGGTGGGTGTGAACAGTGTCTACAGGGGTTTTCTGAGAATGCAAAAATAATTAGCATGAAATGATAAATCCCCTGCGGCTCCAGCACTGATGCTCCGGGGGTCTCTGCCAGTCTCAGCACTAGGCTGCAGTGGTCTTGTGGCTCTGGGGGTCTCTGTCAGTCTTAGCACTGGGCTACAGTGGTCTTGTGGCTATGGGGGTCTCCATCAGCCTTAGCACTGGGCTGCAGTGGTCTTGTGGCAGCGCCTTAAAGTATAGCTGCAAAGTGAATAATTACCATCAGGGCCTCCAAACCATCAGCCACGGAGCCAGAGGGGATTTAGCAGAGTAGTTTGGGGGACATGTAAGACTTTTTTAAATCTCTTTTTATTCTGCGGTTTGTGAGGTAGGATGTAGAAAAAGACAGCAATTCTGCTCATGTTTTCTATTATGTGACTGTACGGCCCCTTCACACAACTGTGTATCATGTTTTACACTGATGCCACGTGTGCCCTATTTAACCTATGGTGCTGCACTCATGTCTGTGTTTTCCCAGCTGCACAGATGACAAGGGCCAATACAAGTCTATGAGCCCGTGTAAACATGCCATCCGTGTGCCGTATGTGAGCTGTACATGTGCCGGTCGTGTTTAACATTAAAAGTATGTGAGAATCTTTGTTGTTTCATTTCCAGTACCCATACTGGAAAAACACAGATGGCACATGGACGACAACACACTGATTGAAAACACTGGTGACACCAATATCAGTGGAACATGTATGTGTTTTACATGGACATGTGAAGGGGGCCTAACAGTGTTGTTGGTGGGGCAAATTTGATGTGCTGCTCCAATGGTGCTGCTGGGTGATCCCACCATATTCTCAACATACTTTGAGCTAATTTTGTGTATTTGCTTTACTGAGTTAATTCTAAGAATATGCTGAGATGGCTTTTAGGAAAATTTGATTTCCTATTTTTAAAATTGGGAAAGGTGAAATTCCTATTTCTTTGGGAATTATAAATTTTGCTTAGTAAAGTCGGTTTTACATAATATTTATTTTATCTAGTAAATAATACTCATTTTTTGTTATTGCACTTTAATGGGTACTCCCATATTTCCAGGATGTGCCACAATAGTAGATGCGGTTCTCACAAATGGAACAGGCATCTGTTTCGCTGATAGTGGAGAGATGGCCAGAATTTTGTCTACCTCATCACTTACATCGCTGTGTGATGGGACTCCGTGCTCAAAATACATGCAAGTTCCATTTGTGGGACTTATACTTTAAAGAAATGTACCTTGAAAGTATTTATTGTTGAGTTATGCTACTTTCCAACAGGCCCTGAACAAGACATAAGTGTTTCTTTTTGCCTGGAGTGTTTCTTTAGTTTGCTATTTATAGAAAACGTTAAATTGGTTATTTATTGGCTAATTATTATTATTATTACTATTATTATTCACTATTATAGCGCCATTTATCCATGGTGCTTAAAATGTGAAAAAGGGGCATACATAGACAAGTACAATAAACATGAGCAGTACAAGGCACACACAGGTACAGGATCAGCTGTGGAGGATATCCACTAATAAAACATAACCTTTAATAATAAATACTTAAAAATGCACATCCAACAGGACACAAACAAAAAAGATACATATAAAGTGCTCAGGTGAACCAGTGCTCAATATAAAAAATAATGGTTTGATCTCACCCAAGCTGCCGGACACTGTATACTTCCGCACGACACAGTAGAGATCCAAGTAAATGAGAAGAGGCAGGGCTAAAGTAATATGTCTACCCTGTAGCCCCTATGTAACTCCTGTCCTAACAAGGACAGGCCCCAAATGGACCTTGCTCTAAGGGACCAACCCACCCAATGTGTATAAAGGCAGAGTCCCAAATCCTCTTGAGATATAATTTCTTCCTCCCACACACAGGTACAGAGAGGACCCTGCCCGTGAGGTCTCACAGTCCGACGCTGGATGCAATGCAACAGGCATGGGAGACCAGACAGCGGTCAGGAAGCAACTCGAGTGGCTCATGAGACGAGGTGAGTATATTGTTTTTTTTATTTTTTACATCTTATGTTGTTTATGCTCTGGAGTTTAGAGAGACCCTAGTGCATAATAAGGGATATAAAATTCAAGAAGAATAATGTACGGTATCTGCAAATCAAATTTCCCAGTAAAGTCTACGCAAATTTGAATTTTGCCTGATCCTCTCATCTTTACCAGGCATTAGCTCCAATAGTGATTGGATGGAATTAGTGTACAGAGCTGGAACAGCAGAGCTCCACACACTGTGCAGTGGACAGTCTTCAGTACTGCAGCTTAGCTGCTATTGAATTAAAGAGGAGCCAAGCTGCAATACCTTAAAACAGCTACATCTGGCCACCGCAGGAGCTGCAAACAACAGATTGGAGGGGATTCCAGATGTCAGACCCACTCTGATATAATATTGATTAAGTATCCTAGAGTTAGACAAGCAATATCTAAGAAATAGAACAGGCTCTTTACAAACTACATTATATTATACAATGCATTATATGTACAATTCTGCTTTAAACTTATAATACAGCTTGAAAATAAAAAGCAGTCTAAGATTGTCTATCAAACTTGTCATAGTATTCTATATTCACGCTTTATTAAAAGTAAAAAAAAAAACTTGTTAATAATCGAGACCACATGGGAGTAAAGTCACATGCAGCAGATTTGTTGTGTTACTTCATATCGGAATCTATGCACTTACTGCAGCCTCATACAATGAAGAATAGAACAGGATAACAACGAAAAAAATACAAATACACTCCAAACAAAAAGTTTTCCATAGTCTCTTAGGCTACGTTCACATTAGCGTCGCGTCGCTGTTGCGTCGGCGACGCAGCGGCGACGCAGCGGCGACGCACGGAAAAACGCGTGCGTCGTTTTTTGACGAAATCGGACGCACAGAAAATGCAACTTGTAGCGTTTTCTTGCGTCCGACGCTAGCGTCTAAAACGACGCACGTGTCGGAAAACGCGTGCAAAAAGACGCACGCGTCCCCTATGTTAAACATAGGGGCGCGTCGCCGCTGCGTCGCCGCTGCGTCGCCGACGCAACAGCGACGCAACGCTAATGTGAACGTAGCCTTAGACAGCATGTTGAAGTTGACAAAACTTTCAGGGAAGATAATTTGCATGAGTGAGGAGAATGTAATTTGCATCACTGCTCACTTCTTTCTATTGCCTTGGGGAACCTAGCATTGGCAACACTGAGGAACCGAAAGGGGGGCCCTGAGCATGAAGTCAGGTAATTCGTTTTTTTATGAAGAGTCAGTATTACGCCTGGTGTTTTACTTATAAAAAGTTTAAAAATGTAAATTACCATAGTAGATTTTAAATTGTGTAGCAATTGGAAATCCATCTGACGGAAATGTGAAGGCTGCTGCTAGAGATGAGCGGATTAAGCAAAAAATTCAAATTTGTCAGTTCCAGCAAAATTTCCTGGGAAATTCAATTTGCAGAGAAATTGTTCTTAACAAATTGAATGTCTCATAATATGTCCTGGTGTTTCTCCAGACCACACAGTGAAAGTAAACGTAAGATGTTAAAAAAAATACTTACACTCACGTTACCGCTCACCTCTCCAGCCTCTCTACTGTAAGCGTTACCTAATAAAAAGAGAGAACTTGGCACTCCATTGAATGGTGAGATTCTTGTTTTATTCGTGCATGCAATTCAAAATAAACATTTCGGTCTTGTCACGAGACCTTCTTCATTACTGCTATGATTTCAGAATCTAAACAAGAAATATATATAATATAAAGTAGAAGGACATGTCATATCAGTAGCTCATTGAGGAAATGTTATTTGTTTTGAATAAATAACACTACCTCTACGAGGGGGTAATCGTCACCATAACCTTAAACAGCGTGAAGCCTTTTGGATACACGAACTGCAGTCCTTCGCTCATGATTTTCTGATAGATGTTTTATTTGGACCCGTCATGATTGGAGTTATAGTTTAATATGATTGTTCTGATGAGCACAGATTGATTAAAGCATTGTCTATGTCATATGATGTTGGACCTGTATGCTATTTATTTGTTTGTGATTATAATTATTTGTTTCCCCCATTTACTACTACATGTGTTTTATCCACAGAATCGCTTGTAGCTGCTGTAATTGTCACCAATTATTGATTTATTTCTAACAGCAATCTCATTGTTCCACCTTCTCTATGACATTATGGATAGCATCTAGTTTCCATGGCGCTATTCTGGAACTCCGGCACTTATGTCACAGCCTCCCTGAGCTTGAGCAGTTGCGCTGTCTCTTCGAAAATCTATTCACCAACGTTACATTCCCTTGACAACGTTTCAAGACACCGGATCATACATCACAACTTTCTGACTCATGAACATCAGTACCCGGCTGCAGGTCGTTTTGACACTTTTTCCCACATGACATAGAACTTCCGGTTTTGTGTCAAGTGTTTCTCCGCTCTAACTGGCTGTCCCCATTTCTCCTACTTCCATGATGGACGCACAGTATTTTAGAGAATATTTATTTTGCGGTACATACTGGATAATTCCACAGCAGGCTATTTTGTAGTGTATCCATTTTTTGGGGATCTGGGGCTGGGTGAAGTTATTTTTTGTGCGTTGTGCTGATGTTTTTATTGATATGATTTTGGGGTAGATACAATGTTTTGATCACCCATTACTGCATTCTATTGCGATGTTATGGTGACCAAAAAAACACAATTCTGACATTTTGATTTTTTTTCTTGTTATGCTGTTTACTGATCGAATTATTTCTTGTTAAATTTTGATAGATTGGGCATTTTTGAAAGCAGAGTTATCAAAGATGTGTTTTTTATTTCTTTTTATTGTTTTATTTTGAATGTGGCAAAAGGAAGGTGATTTCAACTTTGTTTTTTTAATTTTTTTACACTTTTTACTTGCTTCGATAGTCTCCTTAAGATACTTGAACCTGTGATCTTCAGATCGCTTGTGCTACACATAGCAAGGCTTCAGCACTGCTGCATGTAGCCAAAATCATCATCCGCTATGAGCGCCGGCCACAGGGCAGCACTCATAGCAGTGCAGCAATGACAACCACTGGGGTCTTCTGTAGACCCTGGGTTAACATTCCAACCCATTGGTGCCCCGCAATCATGTGACAGGAGCACCAATGAGTGTGATTAGTGATGCTTTTCCTGTGCAGCCATATTAAATATCGTTGTTGCAGATTGACAGTGGTATTTAACATGTTAATAGCCATGGGTGGATCGGGATTCCACCTGCGGCTGTTGCTGTTAGGGCACATGTCTGCTGATGAAATCAGTGTATGGCTTACAGCCTATTATTGACATCCATACTATTAGATTAGGCGAGCTGCCCAGCACTGTGTGTTACCTGTATGAGGCCAACGCCCTATACAAGCAACTTTTGTGCAATTTAATACTAAGCAATCACCCCCCTCCATGAACTGGTAGGTTGTGAATGGTTGCCTCATCAGTATTGTGCACCTATGTTGCTGCTATCTTTACTACATGGGTTTGCTGCATCATGAAAGTGCATTAGCTCTGAGACCTGGGCAGGTAACTACTGCATTCCTTTTTGGCTGTGTTAATAAAAGAAATATTGGTAATATGACATGGTCTTCTGCTTTCTATTATATCCTTTTTTTTTTTACAAAAAAATTTCTATACTTGCAGCAATATGATTAAAGTCTGGTGACTAGATGGAAATGTTTATTTTGGATGGCATACACAAATAAAACAAGAAATGCACTGTTCAATTGAGTTGTGTGCCAAGTTCTCTGTATTTGTATTACATTATGGGATAGGTTCCTACTTGGGCACCTGCCACCAACACTGCCATGTTCCATTAATGTATACTAAGCCTTGCCTGTCCTATCCTTCTTTTCATCGTCATGAGCCTTGAATCCCTCAAGCTTCACGCTAGTCCGGGTCTTCCAGCTCTGATGACGTCTGAGCTGGTTCTGAGAATGCGCGTTCGAGGTCTCTGTACATGTCACGAAATGTTGACCATTCGCGTGATTGCGCAGAACCGGGACAGAGGATTCAGCACCCAAGGCAGCGATAAGAAGATATGACAATAACCAAACAGGTGACTGGGGGAGCAGAGTGGCTGGAGAGGCGAACATTAAAGTGAGTAAAAGTATTTTTTATTTTTCAGATTTTTTATGGACGTTTACAGTTTAGCCACTGCATTTTTGCCGAATCTGTGCCAAAGCTACCGTAACTACAAAAAGCTGTCACAAGAATCACATTTTTCATCATCTTTCCAACCAAAGTACAGTGAAACCGAGTCATCTAAAAAAGTTGCCTTTATATTTTATTCAGCTACTGCAGTATTGTATTTTACCGCTGCCATACCGAACAGCTGCTAATAAATTGAAAGATTAAACCTGTTTGATGCAAAACTTACAAGCAGCGACTTATACACAATTATAATATATTAAAACAGACCATTATTTTAATATAGAACTAAGCCTGCAGCCTTGAGTATCTAAATGACTACTGCAGCATGCCATTATCTATAGCTTATACATCACAAGTGCCAATTAACCCTCCTCCAACAGTACTTTTTCTGCTAATAATTGCATGCTACAAAAGCTACTTTTTCTGATTAATTACCATATCTTCATCTCAGATCTTTGGAGCAGCAAATGCATGAACCAATTAATTTTTAAGGTTATGTGCCTTTCATTTTCAAGAAATTGCTTCTAGGAAAAATTGTGCTTTGCTTAATACAGATTTACAAAACAATAGCAACAGTTAAAAAAATGAAGAGCAATTTAGAACAGTGCTTGCTGCATAATACAAATGTGCATATATTTGCTGGGTAATACGCAGATCCTATTAAATCCTGAACGATCCTTCATCATGCTAATCTGCTGTTATCATGGCTTGTCCTGTACATCATCAACTCGTCTAATGATAAATTATTTTTACTTTAATACTGGAAACAAATTAATTCCCAATGCAGGAATCTCATGCTCATGTATCCTTTCCAGAAGTATTTCAAAGAGAATGTATCGTATAAAATACATGTCAAAGGGAAATGTTCTCATGTTACCAATGTATCCAGCAGAACATCAGTAGAACATAAATCAATTAAAAATCACTGTCTTTTCTTTATTGCTTAATGTTGATGATTAGTTAAATAAAAGCAAATATATCCTATAATATTTTCCTTGTCCACTGTGAGGTTACTAATAAATTAACAATTTTTACTCTCCTATAAAAACACTGCATGGCATTTCTGCCAGACGCCAGGGTAACAACCCCAAATTCGAGAGAAGAAAGAAATATGGGTGTGTGGAAAGCCATTTCTCCCATTTAAATAATTGAGTAGGAAAGCCCATTGACACCAGTACTTTTCAACTGTAGGATTACAACAGGTTTTCTTAAAGGGGTTGTTCATTTTATTTTTATTTTTTTTAAATAAGTGCACAGGGGATTTTATTTTATATTACATACCATTTAATAACCAAAAATGGATCAGTGCTGATCTCCCTCCCTGTGAAATTCTACTCACTTGTTAGTGCACCCTTGCTCATAGAATGACTGTTGACAGAAGACACCTGTTCATCAGCCTCGTCCAATGGAAAACACTGCACATGACAAAGTGCTTTTCAATGTGAGGACACTGATGGACAGGTCTGATGGCATGCCCCTGCATATCATAAAAATTAAATGGACATCCCCATTAATACAGCAGAGATTATTTATTTACTGCCTAGATTTCAAGTGTTGTCATAGGTGTTTCTCTTTAGGACACATTCTGAAACATTGGTTTACACTAAGTACTTGTGGCTGCTCACAGAGAATGAAGCAGCTGTGATCTGACACCTCAGCTATAAAAATCTCTCTGTGAAATCTAGCGTTACTTTGTATTTTTACTCCATTAACTTAGGTAAAAGAAAACTAGTTTATATGAGTGGTCTTCATGGTTTGGCATTTATCATAAGTCATGTGACAAGGCTCATTAAAGGGTTGACATTGACTCATAGGATTGTTACTCCAATAGGTGGCACTAGAGTTCTAGTCCTCTTCCTCTTTGAAGAGACAATTTGCATAGTTTATATGAGTAAACCACTGGATCATTAGGAATATGTATTAAAAGGAGTTTTCTCCTTAAAGAAGTTGTCAGTGTAGTGGGCAGATTGATATAAACGTTTGAAATTTGAATTTCCAAATGTGTCTATGAGTGGCGCTATCGCTGTCCACTCATCCCCATCATGTGTCCCCTGGCTGCAGCTGGCTCTAATGTCTAGTGATGTCACATCAACTTCGCGAACTGGAAGTTGACCCGGCATCACCGAGGCGGGACCCAGTTTCCCTGAGTGACTGGCTGTGGGTGGAGTTTCATCGCACGTCACAGCCCAGCATCAGTTTATGTCAATGTTTCTGATTTAAAACAAATGACTTACTTGACATTTTCTCACCATACAGGTGCTTCTCACAAAATTAGAATATCATCAAAAAGTTAATTTATTTCAGTTCTTCAATACAAAAAGTGAGACTCATATATTATATAGAGTCATTACTAACATAGTGATCTATTTCAATTCAAGTGTTTATTTCTGTTAATGTTGATGATTATGGCTAACAGCCAATGAAATTCCAAAATTCATTATCTCAGTAAATTAGAATACTTTATAACACCAGCTTGAAAAATGATTTTAAAATCCAAAATGTTGGCCTTCTAAAATGTATGTTGAGTAAATTCACTCAATACTTGGTCAGAGTTCCTTTTCCATCAATTACTGCATTATTGCGGTGTGGCATTGAGGCACTGCAGAGGTGTTCTGGAAGCCCAGGTTGCTTTGATAGCAGCCTTCAGCTCATCTAAATTGTTGAGTCTGGTGTCTCTCATCTTCCTCTTGACAATACCCCATAGATTCTCTATGGAGTTAAGGTCAGGCGAGTTTGCTGGCCAATCAAGCACAGTGATACTGTTGTTTGTAAACCAGGTATTGGTACTTTTGGCAGTGTGTACAGGTGCCAAGTCCTGCTGAAAAATGAAATTTCCATCTCCAAAAAGCTTGTCAGCAGATGGAAGCATGAAGTACTCTAAAATTTCCTGGTAGACAGCTGTGCTGACATTGGTCTTGATAAAACACAGTGGAACTTCACACTAGATCTTGGAAATCAAGGTCCCAGAGTTTGGAGGAAGAGTGGAGAGGCCACAATCCAAGCTGCTCAAGGTCCAGTGTGAAATTTTACACAAACAGTGATCGTTTGGGGAGCCATGTCATCTGCTGGTGTAGGTCCACTGTGTTTTATGAAGACCAAAGTCAGTGCAGTCGTCTACAAGGAAATTTTAGAGCACTTCATGCTTCCCTCTACCAATAAGGTTTTTGGAGATGGAAATTGGCCATCAAATTGGCCATCAAACTCACCTGATCTCAACCTCATAGAGAATCTATGGGGTATTTTCAAGAAGTAGATGAGAGACACCAAGCCCAACATTGCCACCAAGCTGAGGGCTGCTATCAAAGCCAACTGGGCTTCCATGACACCTAAGCAGTGCCACAGGCTGATCACCTCCATGTCACAGAGCATTGATGCAGTAATTGATGCAAAAGAAGCCCCAACCATGTATTGAGTGCATTTACCTAACATACATTTCAGTAGGTCAACATTTTAGATTTTAAAATTATTTTTAAAGCTGGTGTTAGAAAGTATTCTAATTTACTCAGATAATGACTTTTGGGTTTTCATTGGCTGTAAGCCATAATCATCAACATTAGCAGAAATAAATATTTGAAATTGATCACTCTGTTTGTATTGACTCTATGTAAAGTGTATGTATGAGTATCACTTTTTGTATTGAAGAGCTGAAATAAATTAACTTTTTGATGATATCCTATATATGTCAAAAGCACCTGTATTTTCAATACCGTTAATTCTAGCTGGCATGTTAGAAAATAATTGTAACATAACATATTCCAAATCATAAAATCATTCTCCTTTAAGATAGCAGGTGACAAGAATATTGTACATAGGACAAGGAGTCACATTCTAGATAACATCTTCCTATGTACAACACAATAAATTATTTTGCCCAATTCATTTGTAAAATATTGAAATAAAAAATCAAACAAAAAATTGCATTACCTAAACAAGACCCTTGAGTGAATCCATGTAGATTCTAGGAAGATGAAGATATAAGCCAGAGAAAATACATGACCAAGTAAAATTGTTTGCATTAGGGAGGGTTTCAAGATCCAAATATTTTCAGTTTGTTAAAAGGCATCAAATAGCTTTAGGCAATACATCATTTTACTGTTCTTTTAATAAAGTGTCTGTACCCAATTTGGCAAAAGGATGAACTTGGTTACATTAGGTTACATTTTAAGTAGTTAGGGATGGATACCATACAAAGGCAACCTGTCACCATGAAAATGCAGTCCAATCCACAGGCATCATGTTATAGAGCAGGAGGAACTGGGCAGATTGATATATAGTTTTATGAGAAAAGATTCCTCAGTATTGTCTCGATTGCACCGCTCTGTGTGTCTTTGACGTTTTGAGTGACAGCTCTGTTGTTCAATCTAGTGCAGGGGCATGCTGATCTGTCAGTATTTTGAAAGACAACTCAACCTTCCAATCTAAAGGTACCGTCACACTAAGCGACGCTGCAGCGATACCGACAACGATGTCGATCGCTGCAGCGTCGCTGTGTGGTCGCTGGAGAGCTGTCACACAGACAGCTCTCCAGCGACCAACGATCCTGAAGTCCCCGGGTAACCAGGGTAAACATCGGGTTACTAAGCGCAGGGCCGCGCTTAATAACCCGATGTTTACCCTGGTTACCGTTGTAAATGTAAAAAAACAAACACTACATACTTACATTCCCGGTGTCTGGTCAGGTCCCTCGCCTTCAGCTTCCAGCACTGACTGAGCGCCGGCCGAAAAGTACAGCGGTGACGTCACCGCTGTGCTTTGCTTTACGGCTGGCCGGCGCTCACCAGTCAGTGCGGGAAGCTGAAGGCCAGGGACATGACCAGACACCGGGAATGTAAGTATGTAGTGTTTGTTTTTTTACATTTACAACGGTAACCAGGGTAAACATCGGGTTACTAAGCGCGGCCCTGCGCTTAGTAACCCAATGTTTACCCTGGTTACCAGTAACGATATCGCTGAATCGGCATCACACACGCCGATTCAGCGATGTCTGCGGGAGATCCAGCGACAAAATAAAGTGCTGGACTTTCCCCAGCGACCAAGGATCTCCCAGCAGGGGCCTGATCATTGTTCGCTGTCACACATAACGATTTAGTTAACGATATCGTTGCTACGTCACAAAAAGCAATGATATCGTTAACAATATCGTTATGTGTGACGGTACCTTAAGACTGAGCTGAGCTTCCTTCAGGTGCTCCCTTTTCAAAGTGATTACCCAGCTACTTAGATAAGCCGTTTGTCTCAGATCTCTGCCAGTCACAGCATTTGCTTGGCGGTGTATTTTTGCCTTTTAATCCTGTGCTTTGTTTATTGATCTATTGCTGCCAAATCTGGGACCTAATTTTGACCATTCGTTTGCTTTGACAAACTATTGTCCTGGTATTGTAACCTTGGACTATGACCTGACTATGCCTTTGTCTTTCCCCTTTAGTTTACGATGTGCACTCTTGGTATCTAACCCCAGAACAATTGACTACCCTGTCTCATTTTGTCTATGAGTAATGACTAGCATCACAGTGTACTCTGTGTTTTCATTACTTAAACTTCTGCTCTTTCTGAGGTTTTCGGTGCAGTGGATGATCCTAACAGTCATTGACAACTTTCTATGTATATATGCATATAAAGCTATCTGTCAATCATTGATAGGACTTCCCACTGGACTGAATATCCCTGAAAGAGCACAGGTTAAAATTATGAAAACACATGTTATACTGATTTTTTTCTAACAAAACTATGTTCTGTTAAAAAATGTGAAAACAAAATGCTTAAAAATGTAAACATTTAACTGCATGCCAGTTTTTGCTCACCTGTTTTACTATTTCAATTTGAGAACCATACATACCACACATATCCAGTGCCCTGTGGCCACATTTTGCTTTCTGTACTTATACCTACCTAGAATTTCTTGTTATGGCCTTTTTTGCAAAATTTGATTAATTGTTGAAATGATTATGAAAAGTTAATTATAGTTTTCTATAAAATGTATTGTAAAAGAAAAGTGTCAAACATAAGGTGTCCTTCAAAGAACTGATTGTCTGCAATGTAAAAGATAAGTTATAATGCTAGGGGAGGATGTTAACTATGCAGAACTTTGCAGAACTTTAAAGGGGAAGTCAAAAACATTCATCTAATCCTAAATGTTTTTCTATTTAATGTAATAATAATCTAATCACTTTCTAGAATACTTTAATTAGAAAGTCCCTATTGTTCCCTCTCAACCCTCTATAACTGCTTTTTTTTTCTTTTACGTATGGGCAACCAAGAAAATCAAAGACCAGCCCCACCCCTGCCCTACCACAAGAGATAGTAATGGCTGGCACTATAACAGCTTGTAAAAAAGGAGTTGATGCTTTACTCAACACAAATGGCATTGTGTGTTATAGATAATTTAGTGATAAAGAAATTATCACTGGTGAAGAAAGGTTGAACTAGATGAACCTTGATCTTTTTTCAACTTTTGTAGCTAATTACAATTCCCTACAATATGCACTGACAGTGTACTCCCTTGTAGGCTCATCACTATTTATCAAAGCAGGCAAAGGAATGCACTGTCACTGTGCATTGAAGAGGAATATTGCACAGGGACAAGGAGACTCGCACTGAGCATTTATTGGAATTGACAACCGAGAGTCACGTACGCAGTTGATGCACGTGGTTCGTGGAACCACTGTACCATGGAGCCGGCCTTACCTAAGAGGGGGCATAGCCAAATGGCTACCTGGTGTTCACTGGAGCTGCTGATGATGGAGTTGGGCTTGAGATGCAGGTAGCCACCAGGTACCACTCCAAGGCAGTCCCTGATACTGTAGCTGCTGACTCTAGTTGTCAGGACCTGGGCTCCAATCAGAATACTCCTTGGCCAAGATGGATACTATCACAGAGCCACAAATAGGGCTGGATTCGGAGACTGGTATAATAGTCTGGACATCTCAGACTACTAGGATAGATATGCATTCAGACACAAAAGGGCTAAGGAACAGGTTCTGGTTCCCCCTCGACCAGCTTCAGAGTTCAGATACCGTTGAATGCAGTTTCAGGATTCAGATACTGGCCACAAACGGGCTAGTGTGGCAGGTTCAGGCTCCAGATATACACGGACCAGTTGAGCAGGATCAGGAACCGGCCATGCATAGAACAGGGAATCAAGTTCAAGTGCTGGCCACATATGGACAAGGAGGCAGGTTGACACTCTGGCCAACACTGGCCAGGGGTTTGGATACAGGATCGGACTACACAAGGACCAGGGGCCCTAACAGCTCACTAGTTCCAAATTAACTAATTAATGAATTTATGTTGCTTAAGCACCTCTCTTTTGGGAGGGTACCTTTAAAAACAATGGAATGCATGCACAGACGCAGGAAGCAGGGAGACACAACGGGGAACACTCCACAGGGCCATGGTGGTGAGCATGTAGATGTCCCTGTATGGAGGGGAGATAAGAACCATGCGGGGGCACTGGCAAAAGTGTAACATCAACGCATGTATATTTAAATGATTAGATTTATAACAAAATTCCATCTTCTTTCCCCCAAAAAAATTAGAAAGAAATGCTGGGTACCTAGGTATCAAAAAAAAGCAGTACAAAAAGCATGGCGCTGTAATGATATGACATTTATTGATATAAAAATATGACTAGTAAAACAAAAATCAAGCGTTACATTTTTTTAACTACACGCACACTGTGTGAGGTATAACATCACAGTTAAAGTGAGCCTGTCAACTGCTGTTGCCTCTAAACCACCACCATGTTCCTACTGCACCATTTTCCCACATTCTAACAAGCTCCTACTTATGCCAAAGTGATCATTTTGAGTCAAATTTCCTAAAATTCATGGTTACACACAAATTCAAACACTTTGAAAAAAACCTGTCAAGCACCATTTACCACATTGCTGAATCATCAGAAAGTGGGCCAATGCCTTTTTTGCAGGCTTCCATATAACATCCTGCAACTATGACATCCAGCAGATTATCATATCTTGTACAGTGGTGGTAAGTGCATGGGTCATAACAGATCAGTGGTTTCCAGTGAAGTGCAGTTGCACAGCAGAGTCATTTCCATTTCCAGAATCACTGGATAAGTCTCTCTCTCCTGTTGATCGTAAGTAGGGTTGAGTGAAACGGGTCGGCCATTTTCAGAAGTCGCCGACTTTTGGCAAAGTCGGGTTTTATGAAACCCGACCCGACCCCTGAGTGGGGTCGGCCATGAAGTCGGCGATCTTCTGAACTGGAATCGGAATTCCGATACCGATTTCCGATATGTTTAAGATATCGGGAATTGGTATCGGAATTCAGATTTAAGTGTAAAATAAAGAATAAAAATAAAAAAATATTGCTATACTCACCCTCGGACGCGCCCTGGTTGTAACCGGGAGCCTTCCTTCCTAAGAATCAGCGCTTGAAGGACCTTTCGATGAAGTCGCAGCTTGTGATTGGTCGCGTGAGCGGTCACATGGGCGTCACGCGACCAATCAGAAGCCGTGACGTCATCGAAAGGTCCTTCAAGCGCTGATTCTTAGGAAGGAAGGCTGCGGGTTACAACCAGGGCGCGTCCGAGGGTGAGTATATTCCTAATAGGCATATACTCACCCTCGGACGCGCCCTGGTTGTAACCTGCAGCCTTCCTTCCTAAGAATCAGCGCTTGAAGGACCTTTCGATGACGTCACGGCTTCTGATTGGTCGCGTGACGCCCATGTGACCGCTCACGCGACCAATCAGAAGCCGTGATGTCATCGAAAGGTCCTTCAAGCGCCGATTCTTAGGAAGGAAGGCTGCGGGTTACAACCAGGGCGCGTCCGAGGGTGAGTATAGCAATATTTTTTATTTTTATTCTTTATTTTACACATTAATATGGATCGCAGGGCCTGAAGGAGAGTTTCCTCTCCTTCAGACCCTGGGAACCATTAGAAACCCAATGCACTGCATTGGGTTTTGTGTTTCGGCCGACCCCGACCCCGACTTTTCTATAGGATCAGCCGATTTCACTCGACCCGACTTTTGAAAAAGTCGGGTTTCGTGAAATCCGACCCGATCCTATAAAAATAAAAGTCGCTCAACCCTAATCGTAAGCTCTTAGGATCAGCGAGGTCTTATCTCTCTGCTGTAGAATATAAGCTCATATGACCAGCAAGGACCTCTCTCTCTTTTTTATTGTTTAAGCTCTTATGGTCAAAGAGTTCTCTCCCTTCCTTGTATCTTTTCCAAGAAATGTCAAGCTTTCCAGCATTAAGAATTGATTTTCCTTGAATTAAATTCATCGAAGAAGGCGGATTTGAATGTCAAAATATATGCTCATCTCTACTCCAGACTAATACTCCATCCCTTCTTTTAAGGACGCCTTCCCAGGCCATTATTGATATGTTTTACAAGAAAGACATGACCATTTTCTTTTTGTAAATCTTACAAAGTTCTGCCTCCCTGTGCATGTGCAATGAAGCATGATGTATATTCCTTGACGTCACCAGCACACAGTGCACACAGGAAGGCAGAGCATCATGCACACATGCAAGATTTGCACCGACATTGATGACACTCTTTCAAACCAGATTGGGGCTTATCATGATGTAACTCTTGCAAACCATCTCAAGCTCAAAAGCTCATGCTCACTAGATTGCAAGGATTATTAGACCAGGAGAATCAATGGTCCACCAGATTAGCTCTCACATATTTGCATAATGTGAAAGTGGATTAAAACTTGACTTTACAATTACATTGCAGTTATTAACGAATATAAAGGATCTTCTTAGAATGTAGATATTGTGTGCAGTAGAGAAATGGTGGCAGTTTTGAATAATTAGGGCAGTTGACAGGTTCCCTTTAAATGTCTGTGTGTGGGAACTTTTGTATGTATGAAAAAAATTATTACGCCTTCACAAGAAGGATTGCTAAAACTCGGTACAGTCATTTGTGCACAATTTTTGTGACTGACACGGATTTCAGATGATTTTTCTGTAAAAAAAAAATTATTTTGCTGGCTTGCTTCTGCTTTTTAGTGCATTAAGGCTATGTGCACACGTAGAATGGTCCTCTGCGGATTTTTCCACAGTGGAATTGATAAATCTGCAGGGCAAACACGTTGCATTTTTGCTGCAGATTTATCGCGGATTTACCACGGTTTTTCTGCGGATTTCACTGCGGTTTTCTATTGGAGCAGGTGTTAAACCGCTGTGGAATCCGCAGAAAGAAGTGACATGCTGCGGAATGTAAACCGCTGCGTTTCCACGTGATTTTTCCCGCAGCATGTGCACAGCGTTTATTGTTTCCCATAGGTTTACATTGTAATGTAAACTCATGGGAAACTGCTGCGGACCCACAGTTGCGGAAACGTTGCGGATCCGCAGCAAAATCCTCATCGTGTGCACATAGCCTAAGACTGAAAAAATGTGTAATTCACAAGCAGCAGGACAAATGCCAGCTGCACTATATCACTGATCAATCATACTAAGTCTACCTTGCTGCTGCCTGCACCTTTCCTTTCTCTATCTCCCCATCAATTGAATCTCTGTATTATTCACAGACTTAAACACTCATATTTTTCTCTGCTACAAAAACTGACTATCTGAGGAATTTATCAAATGTTTTAGCATTTCATTTTCTTCTTCATGATGCTGAGCTGTTAGCTCTTACAACCTCTCACTATCCTGTATCACCCTAAAATGGCTGCAGCATTCTCTGCCTTGGGTTTTATACAGGCTCTGATAGTCCCTCCTGATTGGCTGCTTTATATCATATGATGAGATTATGATGAAGCCTCTATGGTTAGTCCTGGAGACACATGAATCTTGTGTGACTGATGCAATTATGCAATTATGAAAAATGACGGGAACATTTTTTTTAGCAATTATCGCAAACCGTTAATTGCTTGAATTTGCATGAACTTTCAAATTTTCTACAATTTGACATGAAATTGATATGCATCAAATTGATTCACCCACTCACCACTAGTAATTGATTTACTCACTCATTCTCTGTTGACTGTTTCCATATTTTCCAAAGATTTCAGTATAAATTATGGAACGTGCATGCTAAGTCACATTTCCACCAATATCAGTGCCTAGCTGTTCTCAATGTTCTCAAGAGGGTATGTGAATAAGAGAATATAAAGAAAAATATATCATAACTAGGGATGAGTAAGTGTACTCCTTGCTCGGGATTTTCCAGAGCACGCTCAGGTGACCTCCGAGTATTTATGACTGCTCGGAGATTTAGTTTTCATCGCGGCAGCTGAATGATTTACAGCTACTAGCCAGGCTGAGTACATGTGGGGGTTGCCTGGTTGCTAGGGAATCCCCACATGTAATCAAGCTAGCTAATAGCTGTAAATCATTCAGCTGCAGCGATGAAAACTAAATCTCCGAGCACTAAAAAATACTCGGAGGTCACTCGAGCGTGCTTGGGAAAACCCGAGCAAGGAGTACACTCGCTCATCACTAATCATAACTTAAAGGGCTTATCCCAAATTGTAAAGTAATGAGTCATGATATATACTGTAGCTATGATGTGCAATCAATTTTTTATTAGGGATTATGTCTATCCACCAAAATTTGCCTCCAGCTTTTTTCTATACAGCAGGTGACCTCGACAAATGACACAATTTAATCCCATTATGGACACAGTCCTACTCCTATATCAGTTCATCTCACCGTAGATGAACTGTCGATACGGAGTTACAAGATCAGTATAGGACACTCCACCACCAAAGCATTAAATCCATAGAAAAAGGAGTTTAAGTCCAAAATAAATGTATATAAAAATACCAATTTTATTCATAACAATCAAATTCCATCATAAAATCTCATACAATTTACATAACATGCTCAGCAAGAGAAAGCAAACGGTACCAGACCTGTGTGGCCTACCACATACTGCTATATACGTAATAAGGTGCTCAGTGCCAATGTAATATTATGGGACAAGGAACCTCCCTGGATCAAGTATTATTATACCATGTCTCCTCAGACTTCGGATATCTCCTTAGTAAATCTACCCATATATGATATAACGTAATATCCCAGGTACGCTTCCTTACCCCTGGGGGCTGCACTGTGCGACCATCTGTCATCTGCTATATGGGTAAGGAAGCGTACCTGGGATATTACGTTATATCATGTATGGGTAGATTTACTAAGGAGATATCCGAAGTCTGAGGAGACATGATATAATAATACTTGATCCAGGGAAGTTCCTTGTCCCATAATATTACATTGGCACTGAGCACCTTATTGCGTATATAGCAGTATGTAGTAGGTCACACAGGTCTGGTACCGTTTGCTTTCTCTTGCTGAGCAAATTATGTAAATTGTGCGAGATTTTATGATGGAATTTGATTGATATAAATAAAATTGGTATTTTTGCATACATTTATTTTGGACTTAAACTCCTTTTTCTATGGATTTAAGACCTCGACAAATGAGTTTACATTTAAAATGGCCACCTCTGGTGGTAGAGACATTTACTAGGTAGCCATTTAAACTATATTTAGCAAGCTCAGCATTTTCAGATATTCTTCATTAGCCAGGCTGAAGGACTTGCAAATGAGTAATTACTAGGGTTGAGCGAAACGGGTCGTTCATTTTCAAAAGTCGCCGACTTTTGGCAAAGTCGGGTTTCATGAAACCCGATCCGACCCCTGTGTGGGGTCGGCCATGCGGTACGCGACTTTCGCGCCAAAGTCGCGTTTCAATGACGCGAAAAGCGCCATTTCTCAGCCAATGAAGGTAAACGCAGAGTGTGGGCAGCGTGATGACATAGGTCCTGGTCCCCACCATCTTAGAGAAGGGCATTGCAGTGATTGGCTTGCTGTCCGCAGCGTCACAGGGGCTATAAAGGGGCGTTCCCGCCGACCGCCATGTTACTGCTGCTGATCTGAGCTTAGGGAGAGGTTGCTGCCGCTTCGTCAGAAGCAGGGATAGCGTTAGGCAGGGTCCATTAACCACCAAACCGCTTGTGCTGTAGCGATTTCCACAGCCCAACACCACCTTCGGTGTGCAGGGACAGTGGAAGCTACATTTTTTTTTTTCCCTCAGCGCTGTAGCTCATTGGGCTGCCCTAGAAGGCTCCCTGATAGCTGCATTGCTGTGTGTACGCCGCTGTGCAAACCAACTGCTTTTTTCAAAGCACAAATCCTCTTGTTCCTTCCTTTCTGCACAGCTATCTTGTTTGTTTGTCCACACTTTTTATTTAATTTGTGCATCAGTCCACTCCTTATTGCTGCCTGCCATACCTGGCTGAGATTACTGCAGGGAGATAGTAATTGAAGGACAGTTCCTTTTTTTTTTTTTTTTTTTTTTTTTGTGGGAGATTAAGATTGGCATTTCTGCTAGAGTGCCATCCCTGTCTGTGTCATCTCTCACTCAGTGGGCCATAGAAAGCCTATTTATTTTTTTGCTTGATTTGGGTTCTAAAATCTACCTGAAAAAATCACTACATCAATCAGTGGGAGAAAAATATTGGCCTCAGGGCTTGTGTGCCACTCCTTACTCCTGTGTGTGCCATCTCTCACTCAGTGGGCCATAGAAAGCCTATTTATTTTTTTGCTTGATTTGGGTTCCAAAATCTACCTGAAAAAATCACAACATCAATCAGTGGGAGAAAAATATTGGCCTCAGGGCTTGTGTGCCACTCCTGACTCCTGTGTGTGCCATCTCTCACTCAGTGGGCCATAGAAAGCCTATTAATTTTTTTGCTTGATTTGGGTTCTAAATTCTACCTGAAAAAATCAATAAATCAATCAGTGGGAGATTAATATTGGCCTTTGGGCTTGTGTGCCAGTCCTAAGCGTGCCATCTCTCTCTCTCAGATAGTGGGCCATAGAAAGCCTATTTATTATTTTTTTATTGGGTTTATAAATTTTCCCTGGAAAAAAAAAAAAAAAGTGGGAGATTAATATTGGCCTCTGGGCTTGTGTGCCAGTCCTGAGCGTGCCATCTCTCTCACAAATAGTGGGCCATAGAAAGCCTATTTATTTTTTTGGTTGATTTCGGTTCTAAATTCTACCTGAAAAAATCAATAAATCAATCAGTGGGAGATTAATATTGGCCTTTGGGCTTGTGTGCCAGTCCTAAGCGTGCCATCTCTCTCTCTCAGATAGTGGGCCATAGAAAGCCTATTTATTATTTTTTTTATTGGGTTTATAAATTTTCCCTGGAAAAAAAAAAAAAAAGTGGGAGATTAATATTGGCCTCTGGGCTTGTGTGCCAGTCCTGAGCGTGCCATCTCTCTCACAAATAGTGGGCCATAGAAAGCCTATTTATTTTTTTGGTTGATTTGGGTTCTAAATTCTACCTGAAAAAATCAATAAATCAATCAGTGGGAGATAAATATTGGCCTCTGGGCTTGTGTGCCACTCCTGACTCCTGTGTGCGTCCTCTCTCACTCAGTGGGCCCTACAAAGCCTATTTTTTTTTTTATTTGTTTTCTAAATTCTCCCTGAAACAATCATTTCATTTTATTTGGTTTCTAAATTATTCCTGAAAAAATCATTTTTTTGTATTTTTTTTTCTAAAGTCTCCCTGAAAAAAAAAAAAAAATCAAATCAGTGGGAGATTAATATTGCCCTTTCTGCTTGTGTGCCAGTCTTGACTCCTGGGTGTGCCATCTCTCTCTCTCCAATTGTGGGCCATAGAAAGCCTATTAATTTTTTTGCTTGATTTGGGTTCCAAAATCTACCTGAAAAAATCACTAAATCAATCAGTGGGAGATAAATATTGGCCTCTGGGCTTGTGTGCCACTCCTGACTCCTGTGTGCGTCCTCTCTCACTCAGTGGGCCCTACAAAGCCTATTTTTTTTTTATTTGTTTTCTAAATTCTCCCTGAAACAATCATTTTATTTTATTTTGTTTCTAAATTCTTCCTGAAAAATTCATTTTTTTGTATTTTTTTTTCTAAAGTCTCCCTGAAAAAAAAAAAAAAATCAAATCAGTGGGAGATTAATATTGCCCTTTCTGCTTGTGTGCCAGTCTTGACTCCTGGGTGTGCCATCTCTCTCTCTCCAATTGTGGGCCATAGAAAGCCTATTAATTTTTTTGCTTGATTTGGGTTCCAAAATCTACCTGAAAAAATCACTAAATCAATCAGTGGGAGATAAATATTGGCCTCTGGGCTTGTGTGCCACTCCTGACTCCTGTGTGCGTCCTCTCTCACTCAGTGGGCCCTACAAAGCCTATTTTTTTTTTATTTGTTTTCTAAATTCTCCCTGAAAAAATCATTTTATTTTATTTGGTTTCTAAATTATTCCTGAAAAAATCATTTGTTTTGTATTTTTTTTTTCTAAAGTCTCCCTGAAAAAAAAAAAAATCAAATCAGTGGGAGATTAATATTGCCCTTTCTGCTTGTGTGCCAGTCTTGACTCCTGGGTGTGCCATCTCTCTCTCTCCAATTGTGGGCCATAGAAAGCCTATTAATTTTTTTGCTTGATTTGGGTTCCAAAATCTACCTGAAAAAATCACTAAATCAATCAGTGGGAGATAAATATTGGCCTCTGCGCTTGTGTGCCACTCCTGACTCCTGTGTGCGTCCCCTCTCACTCAGTGGGCCATAGAAAGCCTATTTTTTTTTATTTGTTTTCTAAATTCTCCCTGAAACAATCATTTCATTTTATTCGGTTTCTAAATTCTTCCTGAAAAATTCATTTTTTTGTATTTTTTTTTTCTAAAGTCTCCCTGAAAAAAAAAAAAATCAAATCAGTGGGAGATTAATATTGCCCTTTCTGCTTGTGTGCCAGTCTTGACTCCTGGGTGTGCCATCTCTCTCTCTCTCTCCAATTGTGGGCCATAGAAAGCCTATTTATTTTTTTGCTTGATTTGGGTTCCAAAATCTACCTGAAAAAATCACTAAATCAATCAGTGGGAGATAAATATTGGCCTCTGGGCTTGTGTGCCACTCCTGACTCCTGTGTGCGTCATCTCTCACTCAGTGGGCCCTAGAAAGCCTATTTTTTGTTTTATTTGTTTTCTAAATTCTCCCTGAAAAAATCATTTTATTTTATTTGGTTTCTAAATTATTCCTGAAAAAATCATTTTTTTTGTATTTTTTTTCTAAAGTCTCCCTGAAAAAAAAAAAAAATCAAATCAGTGGGAGATTAATATTGCCCTTTTTGCTTGTGTGCCAGTCTTGAGTCCTGGGTGTGCCATCTCTCTCTCTCCAATTGTGGGCCATAGAAAGCCTATTAATTTTTTTGCTTGATTTGGGTTCCAAAATCTACCTGAAAAAATCACTAAATCAATCAGAGGGAGATAAATATTGGCCTCTGCGCTTGTGTGCCACTCCTGACTCCTGTGTGCGTCCCCTCTCACTCAGTGGGCCATAGAAAGCCTATTTTTTTTAATTTGTTTTCTAAATTCTCCCTGAAACAATCATTTCATTTTATTCGGTTTCTAAATTCTTCCTGAAAAATTCATTTTTTTGTATTTTTTTTTTCTAAAGTCTCCCTGAAAAAAAAAAAAATCAAATCAGTGGGAGATTAATATTGCCCTTTCTGCTTGTGTGCCAGTCTTGACTCCTGGGTGTGCCATCTCTCTCTCTCTCTCTCCAATTGTGGGCCATAGAAAGCCTATTTATTTTTTTGCTTGATTTGGGTTCCAAAATCTACCTGAAAAAATCACTAAATCAATCAGTGGGAGATAAATATTGGCCTCTGGGCTTGTGTGCCACTCCTGACTCCTGTGTGCGTCATCTCTCACTCAGTGGGCCCTAGAAAGCCTATTTTTTATTTTATTTGGTTTCTAAATTATTCCTGAAAAAATCATTTTTTTTGTATTTTTTTTTCTAAAGTCTCCCTGAAAAAAAAAAAAAATCAAATCAGTGGGAGATTAATATTGCCCTTTTTGCTTGTGTGCCAGTCTTGGGTCCTGGGTGTGCCATCTCTCTCTCTCCAATTGTGGGCCATAGAAAGCCTATTAATTTTTTTGCTTGATTTGAGTTCCAAAATCTACCTGAAAAAATCACTAAATCAATCAGTGGGAGATAAATATTGGCCTCTGGGCTTGTGTGCCACTCCTGATTCCTGTGTGCGTCATCTCTCACTCAGTGGGCCCTAGAAAGCCTATTTTTTGTTTTATTTGTTTTCTAAATTCTCCCTGAAAAAATCATTTTATTTTATTTGGTTTCTAAATTATTCCTGAAAAAATCATTTTTTTTGTATTTTTTTTTCTAAAGTCTCCCTGAAAAAAAAAAAATCAAATCAGTGGGAGATTAATATTGCCCTTTCTGCTTGTGTGCCAGTCTTGACTCCTGGGTGTGCCATCTCTCTCTCTCCAATTGTGGGCCATAGAAAGCCTATTAATTTTTTTGCTTGATTTGGGTTCCAAAATCTACCTGAAAAAATCACTAAATCAATCAGTGGGAGATAAATATTGGCCTCTGGGCTTGTGTGCCACTCCTGACTCCTGTGTGCGTCCTCTCTCACTCAGTGGGCCATAGAAAGCCTATTTTTTTTTTATTTGTTTTCTAAATTCTCCCTGAAACAATCATTTCATTTTATTTGGTTTCTAAATTCTTCCTGAAAAATTCATTTTTTTGTATTTTTTTTTTCTAAAGTCTCCCTGAAAAAAAAAAAAAAATCAAATCAGTGGGAGATTAATATTGCCCTTTCTGCTTGTGTGCCAGTCTTGACTCCTGGGTGTGCCATCTCTCTCTCTCTCTCCAATTGTGGGCCATAGAAAGCCTATTAATTTTTTTGCTTGATTTGGGTTCCAAAATCTACCTGAAAAAATCACTAAATCAATCAGTGGGAGATAAATATTGGCCTCTGGGCTTGTGTGCCACTCCTGACTCCTGTGTGCGTCATCTTTCACTCAGTGGGCCCTAGAAAGCCATTTTATTTGGTTTATAAATTCTTCCTTAAAAAATCATTTTTTTTTATTATTTTTTTTTTATAAAGTCTCCCTTTTAAAAAAAACAAACAAATCAGTGGGAGATTAATATTTACATTTGTGCTTCAGTGACAGTCCTGCGTGTGTGGCATCTCTCTCATTTGTTGCCACCAACAACAGAGTGTGTAACATTGTGCCTGATTTTCGTTGTGGTCTCACCCACCTGTAAAGGGGTAGCTAAATCATACTGAAGTTATAGCTCACCGTGTAAGTTGTGTGACAGCAACAAATACCGTTAGTTTGGTAACGTTTTTAAAACAATGAGGAAGTCTGGTGGAAGAGGTCGTGGCCGGGGGCGTTCATTGTCAGCTGGTAATGAGGGTAGTGGTAGTGGTGGAGCATCAGGTGGTCGTGGGAAAAAAAATATTGCACCTAAGTCTGGAGCTGTGGAGCCAGGTTCGTCGTCTGGCTACACAAGGCCTCGAACGCTCCCTTTTCTGGGAGTAGGAAAACCGCTTTTAAAGCCGGAGCAGCAAGAGCAAGTTTTGGCTTACCTTGCTGACTCAGCCTCTAGCTCTTTTGCCTCCTCTCATGAAACTGGTAAAAGTAAAAGCAGCGCGTCGTTAGTGGATGTTCACGGTCAGGGACAAGTCGCTTCCTTGTCCTCTTCAGCAAAAACAACAACAGAGAAGAATGCAGCAGGTGACACAACGGGTTACTCCATGGAGCTCTTTACACATACCGTCCCTGGCTTAGAAAGTGAAGCAGTTAACAGTCCATGCCCATTACAAGTTGAATCTGACATGGAGTGCACTGATGCACAGCCACAGCCAGACTACTATGCTGGTCCTTTGACTCAGACCACAACATTGCCCTCGCAGGGTGCTGATCAAGAATCAGACCCTGATGAGACTATGTTGCCCCATCACGAACGCTATACCACCGACCGACACGGTGACACAGACGAAGTTGCACACGAGCTACAAGAAGAGGTAATAGATGACCCAGTTCTTGACCCCGATTGGCAGCCATTGGGGGAACAGGGTGCAGGCGGCAGCAGTTCTGAAGCGGAGGAGGAGGGGCCGCAGCAGGCATCAACATCGCAACAGGTTCCATCTGCCGGGCCCGTATCTTGCTCAAAACGCGTGGCAAAGTCAAAACCTGTTGGAGGACAGCGTGGCCATCCGGTTAAAGCTCAGTCTGCAATGCCTGAAAAGGTATCCGATGCTAGAAAGAGTGCAGTCTGGCATTTTTTTAAACAACATCCAATTGATCAGCGCAAAGTCATCTGTCAAAAATGTTCAACTACCTTAAGCAGAGGGCAGAATCTGAAAAGTCTCAATACAAGTTGCATGCATAGACATTTAACCACCATGCATTTGCAAGCTTGGACTAACTACCAAACGTCCCTTAAGGTTGTAGCACCCTCGGCCAATGAAGCTAGTCATCAACGCAACATCCCTTCCGGCAGTGTAGGGCCACCATTTTCTGCACCACCTGCAGTATCTGTGCAGGTTTCTTTGCCAGGCCAAAGCAGTCAGGGTCAGGGAACCACCAGTTTCGTAGTAGGAAACACTGCATCTAGGGCACCGGCGGCAACAATACCATCTCCCACCGTCTCTCAGTCTGCCATGTCCACCGGCACCCCCGCTAGTTCCACGATCTCCAGCTCTCCAGTCCAGCTCACCCTACATGAGACTATGGTTAGAAAAAGGAAGTACTTAGCCTCGCATCCGCGTACACAGGGTTTGAACGCCCACATAGCTAGACTAATCTCGTTAGAGATGATGCCCTACCGGTTAGTTGAAAGCGAAGCTTTCAAAGCCCTGATGGACTACGCTGTACCACGCTACGAGCTACCCAGTCGACACTTTTTTTCCAGAAAAGCCATCCCAGCCCTCCACCAGCATGTTAAAGAGCGCATCGTCCATGCACTCAGGCAATCTGTGAGCACAAAGGTGCACCTGACAACAGTTGCATGGACCAGTAGGCATGGCCAGGGACGTTACGTGTCCATCACGGCACACTGGGTAAATGTGGTGGATGCAGGGTCCACAGGGGACAGCAAGTTTGGGACAGTTCTGCCTAGCCTACGGTCTAGGAAACAGTTGGCTGTAGCCGTTCGCACCCCCTCCTCCTCCTCCTCGTCCTCCTGCAGAAGCGAGACCTCGTCCACAGACCGCAGTCGCACAACCACTCCATCCGCAGCTGCCACTGTTGCACACCAGGTCTCCCATAATGGGGCAGCTACTGGCAAACGTCAGCAGGCTGTATTGGCTATGAAGTGTTTGGGCGACAACAGACACACCGCTGAAGTTCTGTCCGAGTTATTGCAGAAAGAAACGCAGTCGTGGCTGGGCACTGTAGATCTTGAGGCAGGCAAGGTAGTGAGTGATAACGGAAGGAATTTCATGGCTGCCATCTCCCTTTCCCAACTGAAACACATTCCTTGCCTGGCTCACACCTTAAACCTGGTGGTGCAGTGCTTCCTGAAAAGTTATCCGGGGTTATCCGACCTGCTCCTCAAAGTGTGTGGACTTTGCTCACATATCCGCCGTTCGCCCGTACACTCCAGCCGTATGCAGACCTATCAGCGTTCTTTGAACCTTCCCCAGCATCGCCTAATCATAGACGTTGCAACAAGGTGGAACTCAACACTGCACATGCTTCAGAGACTGTGTGAACAGAGGCGGGCTGTTAGGTTTTTGTGGGAGGATACACATACACGGGCAGGCAGTAGGATGGCAGACATGGAGTTGTCAGGTGTGCAGTGGTCGAAGATTCAAGACATGTGTCAAGTCCTTCAGTGTTTTGAGGAATGCACACGGCTGGTTAGTGCAGACAACGCCATAATAAGCATGAGCATCCCCCTAATGCGTCTGCTGATGCAAAGTTTGACGCACATAAAGGATCAGGCGTCTGCAGCTGAGGAAGAGGAAAGCCTTGATGACAGTCAGCCATTGTCTGGCCAGGGCAGTGTACAGGACGAGGTAGCGGGCGAACAGGAGGAGGAGGACGAGGAGGATGATGGGGATGATTATATTTTTAATGAGGAAGCTTTTCCGGGGCCAGTGGAAATTGTTGGCGCGGCAAGGCCGGGTTCTGGTTTTTGGAGGGACACAAGTGACGTGGATTTGCCTGAAACTGCCCCTCAACCAAGCACAACCACAGATTTGAGAACTGGAACTTTGGGCCACATGGCGGATTATGCCTTACGTATCCTCAAAAGGGACACACGCTGTTATGGCTGGCAATCAGGCAACACAGCGTGCAGTAATCAGCGCACATACAGAGATCTGGCAATAACCAAAAACAATAGGACGAGCTCTGAGACGTGGAATCTCTGTAGACTGCAGTACCTGATCTATCCTCACACAACTATAAGCAGCAGTGGATTGCGCCTATCAACTACCTATGCAACTCGGCACTGCCTGAGGAGCTGACTAGCCTGAAGATAGAAATACAAGCCTGACTTACCTCAGAGAAATACCCCAAAGGAATAGGCAGCCCCCCACATATAATGACTGTTAGCAAGATGAAAAGACAAACGTAGGAATGAAATAGATTCAGCAAAGTGAGGCCCGATATTCTAGACAGAGCGAGGATAGCAAAGAGAACTATGCAGTCTACAAAAAACCCTAAAACGAAAACCACGCAAAGGGGCAAAAAGACCCACCGTGCCGAACTAACAGCACGGCGGTGCACCCCTTTGCTTCTCAGAGCTTCCAGCAAAAGTTAATAGCAAGCTGGACAGAAAAAACAGAAAACAAACTAGAAGCACTTATCTAGCAGAGCAGCAGGCCCAAGGAAAGATGCAGTAGCTCAGATCCAACACTGGAACATTGACAAGGAGCAAGGAAGACAGACTCAGGTGGAGCTAAATAGCAAGGCAGCCAACGAGCTCACCAAAACACCTGAGGGAGGAAGCCCAGAGACTGCAATACCACTTGTGACCACAGAAGTGAACTCAGCCACAGAATTCACAACAGTACCCCCCCCTTGAGGAGGGGTCACCGAACCCTCACCAGAACCCCCAGGCCGACCAGGATGAGCCACATGAAAGGCACGAACAAGATCTGGGGCATGGACATCAGAGGCAAAAACCCAGGAATTATCTTCCTGAGCATAACCCTTCCATTTGACCAGATACTGGAGTTTCCGTCTAGAGACACGAGAATCCAAAATCTTCTCCACAATATACTCCAATTCCCCCTCCACCAAAACAGGGGCAGGAGGCTCCACAGATGGAACCATAGGTGCCACGTATCTCCTCAACAACGACCTATGGAATACATTATGTATGGAAAAGGAGTCTGGGAGGGTCAGACGAAAAGACACCGGATTGAGAATCTCAGAAATCCTATACGGACCAATAAAACGAGGTTTAAATTTAGGAGAGGAAACCTTCATAGGTATATGACGAGAAGATAACCAAACCAGATCCCCAACACGAAGTCGGGGTCCCACACGGCGTCTGCGATTAGCGAAAAGCTGAGCCTTCTCCTGGGACAAGGTCAAATTGTCCACTACCTGAGTCCAGATCTGCTGCAACCTGTCCACCACATAATCCACACCAGGACAGTCCGAAGACTCAACCTGTCCTGAAGAGAAACGAGGATGGAACCCAGAATTGCAGAAAAATGGAGAGACCAAGGTAGCCGAGCTGGCCCGATTATTAAGGGCGAACTCAGCCAACGGCAAAAATGACACCCAATCATCCTGGTCAGCGGAAACAAAACATCTCAGATATGTTTCCAAGGTCTGATTGGTTCGTTCGGTCTGGCCATTAGTCTGAGGATGGAAGGCCGAGGAAAAAGATAGGTCAATGCCCATCCTACCACAAAAGGCTCGCCAGAACCTCGAGACAAACTGGGAACCTCTGTCAGAAACAATATTCTCAGGAATGCCATGTAAACGAACCACATGCTGGAAGAACAAAGGCACCAAATCAGAGGAGGAAGGCAATTTAACCAAGGGCACCAGATGGACCATTTTAGAAAAGCGATCACAGACCACCCAAATGACCGACATTTTTTGAGAAACGGGAAGGTCAGAAATGAAATCCATCGAAATATGTGTCCAAGGCCTCTTCGGGACCGGCAAGGGCAAAAGCAACCCACTGGCACGTGAACAGCAGGGCTTAGCCCTAGCACAAATTCCACAGGACTGCACAAAAGCACGCACATCCCGTGACAGAGATGGCCACCAGAAGGATCTAGCAACCAACTCCCTGGTACCAAAGATTCCTGGATGACCGGCCAGCACCGAACAATGAAGTTCAGAGATAACTTTACTAGTCCACCTATCAGGGACGAACAGTTTCTCGGCCGGACAACGATCAGGTTTATTAGCCTGAAATTTCTGCAACACTCTCCGCAAATCAGGGGAGATGGCAGACACAATGACTCCTTCCTTGAGGATACTCGCCGGCTCAGATAACCCCGGAGAGTCGGGCACAAAACTCCTAGACAGAGCATCCGCCTTCACATTTTTAGAGCCCGGAAGGTATGAAATCACAAAATCAAAACGAGCAAAAAATAACGACCAACGGGCCTGTCTAGGATTCAAGCGCTTGGCAGACTCAAGATAAGTAAGGTTCTTATGATCAGTCAAAACCACCACGCGATGCTTAGCACCCTCAAGCCAATGACGCCACTCCTCGAATGCCCACTTCATGGCCAGCAACTCTCGGTTGCCCACATCATAATTACGCTCAGCAGCAGAAAATTTCCTGGAAAAGAAAGCACATGGTTTGAACACTGAGCAACCAGAACCTCTCTGTGACAAAACCGCCCCTGCACCAATCTCAGAAGCATCAACCTCGACCTGGAACGGAAGAGAAACATCAGGTTGACACAACACAGGGGCACAGCAAAAACGACGCTTCAACTCCTGAAAAGCTTCCACGGCAGCAGAAGACCAATTAACCAAATCAGCACCCTTCTTGGTCAAATCGGTCAATGGTCTGGCAATGCTAGAAAAATTACAGATGAAGCGACGATAAAAATTAGCAAAGCCCAGGAATTTCTGCAGACTTTTTAGAGATGTCGGCTGAGTCCAATCCTGGATGGCCTGAACCTTAACCGGATCCATCTCGATAGTAGAAGGGGAAAAGATGAACCCCAAAAATGAAACTTTCTGCACACCGAAGAGACACTTTGATCCCTTCACGAACAAGGAATTAGCACGCAGTACCTGGAAAACCATTCTGACTTGCTTCACATGAGACTCCCAATCATCTGAGAAGATCAAAATGTCATCCAAGTAAACAATCAAGAATTTATCCAGATACTCACGGAAAATGTCATGCATAAAAGACTGAAAAACAGATGGAGCATTGGCAAGTCCGAACGGCATCACCAGATACTCAAAATGACCCTCGGGCGTATTAAATGCCGTTTTCCATTCATCTCCCTGCCTGATTCTCACCAGATTATACGCACCACGAAGATCAATCTTAGTAAACCAACTAGCCCCCTTAATCCGAGCAAACAAGTCAGAAATCAATGGCAAGGGATACTGAAACTTAACAGTGATCTTATTAAGAAGGCGGTAATCAATACACGGTCTTAGCGAACCATCCTTCTTGGCTACAAAAAAGAACCCTGCTCCCAATGGTGACGACGATGGGCGAATATGTCCCTTCTCCAGGGACTCCTTCACATAACTGCGCATAGCGGTGTGTTCAGGTACGGACAAATTAAATAAACGACCCTTAGGGAATTTACTACCAGGAATCAAATCGATAGCACAATCACAATTCCTATGCGGAGGTAGGGCATCAGACTTGGACTCTTCAAATACATCCTGAAAGTCCGACAAGAACTCTGGGATGTCAGAAGGAATGGATGACGAAATAGACAAAAATGGAACATCACCATGTACTCCCTGACAACCCCAGCTGGTTACCGACATAGAGTTCCAATCCAATACTGGATTATGGGTTTGTAGCCATGGCAACCCCAACACGACCACATCATGCAAATTATGCAGTACCAGAAAGCGAATAACTTCCTGATGTGCAGGAGCCATGCACATGGTCAGCTGGGCCCAGTACTGAGGCTTATTCTTGGCCAAAGGTGTAGCATCAATTCCTCTCAACGGAATAGGACACCGCAAAGGCTCCAAGAAAAATCCACAACGTTTAGCATAATCCAAATCCATCAGATTCAGGGCAGCGCCTGAATCCACAAACGCCATGACAGAATATGATGACAAAGAGCACATTAAGGTAATGGACAAAAGGAATTTGGACTGTACAGTACCAATAACGGCAGAGCTATCGAACCGCCTAGTGCGTTTAGGACAATTAGAAATAGCATGAGTAGAATCACCACAATAGAAACACAGTCTGTTCAGACGTCTGTGTTCGTGCCGTTCTACTTTAGACATAGTCCTGTCGCACTGCATAGGCTCAGGCTTACTCTCAGACAATACCGCCAGATGGTGCACAGATTTACGCTCGCGCAAGCGACGACCGATCTGAATGGCCAAGGACATAGACTCATTCAAACCAGCAGGCATAGGAAATCCCACCATTACATCCTTAAGAGCTTCAGAGAGACCCTTTCTGAACAAAGCCGCTAGTGCAGATTCCACAGAGTGAATACTGACCATTTCCTAAATTTCTGACAATATACTTCTACATCATCCTGACCCTGGCATAAAGCCAGCAGATTTTTCTCAGCTTGATCCACTGAATTAGGCTCATCGTAAAGCAATCCCAGCACCTGGAAAAATGCATCAACATTACTCAATGCAGAATCTCCTGGTGCAAGAGAAAACGCCCAGTCCTGTGGGTCGCCGCGCAAAAAAGAAATAATAATCAAAACCTGTTGAATAGGATTACCAGAAGAATGAGGTTTCAAGGCCAAAAATAGCTTACAATTATTTCTGAAGCTCAGGAACTTAGTTCTGTCACCAAAAAACAAATCAGGAATCGGAATTCTTGGTTCTAGCATCGATTTCTGATCAATAGTATCTTGAATCTTTTGTACATTTACAACGAGATTATCCATTGAGGAGCACAGAGCCTGAATATCCATGTCCACAGCTGTGTCCTGAAGCACTCTAATGTCTAGGGGAAAAAAAAGACTGAAGACAGAGCTAAGAAAAAAAAATGATGTCAGGATTTCTTTTTTCCCTCTATTGGAAATCATTGAAGGGCTCCTTGTACTGTTATGGCTGGCAATCAGGCAACACAGCGTGCAGTAATCAGCGCACATACAGAGATCTGGCAATAACCAAAAACAATAGGACGAGCTCTGAGACGTGGAATCTCTGTAGACTGCAGTACCTGATCTATCCTCACACAACTATAAGCAGCAGTGGATTGCGCCTATCAACTACCTATGCAACTCGGCACTGCCTGAGGAGCTGACTAGCCTGAAGATAGAAATACAAGCCTGACTTACCTCAGAGAAATACCCCAAAGGAATAGGCAGCCCCCCACATATAATGACTGTTAGCAAGATGAAAAGACAAACGTAGGAATGAAATAGATTCAGCAAAGTGAGGCCCGATATTCTAGACAGAGCGAGGATAGCAAAGAGAACTATGCAGTCTACAAAAAACCCTAAAACGAAAACCACGCAAAGGGGCAAAAAGACCCACCGTGCCGAACTAACAGCACGGCGGTGCACCCCTTTGCTTCTCAGAGCTTCCAGCAAAAGTTAATAGCAAGCTGGACAGAAAAAACAGAAAACAAACTAGAAGCACTTATCTAGCAGAGCAGCAGGCCCAAGGAAAGATGCAGTAGCTCAGATCCAACACTGGAACATTGACAAGGAGCAAGGAAGACAGACTCAGGTGGAGCTAAATAGCAAGGCAGCCAACGAGCTCACCAAAACACCTGAGGGAGGAAGCCCAGAGACTGCAATACCACTTGTGACCACAGAAGTGAACTCAGCCACAGAATTCACAACAACACGCATAACAAAAATGATGAACGATGACGATTACTGGTTGGCCTGCCTCCTTGATCCTCGCTATAAAGGCAAATTGCAAAATATAATGCCACATGAGAACTTGGAACTAATATTAGCAACCAAACAATCAACTCTTGTTGACCGTTTGCTTCTGGCATTCCCTGCACACAGCGCCCGTGATCGTTCTAACACGAGCTGCAGGGGCCAGCAGACCAGAGGTGTTAGAGGGGCAGAAATCAGAAGTGGCGTTGGCCAGAGGGGTTTTCTGACCAGGTTGTGGAGTGATTTTGCTATGACCGCAGACAGGACAGGTACTGCAGCATCAATTCAAAGTGACAGGAGACAACATTTGTCCAGTATGGTTACTAACTATTTTTCATCCCTTATCGACGTTCTCCCTCAACCGTCATTCCCATTTGATTACTGGGCATCAAAATTAGACACCTGGCCAGAATTGGCAGAATATGCATTGCAGGAGCTTGCTTGCCCGGCAGCTAGTGTCCTATCAGAAAGAGTATTCAGTGCTGCAGGTTCAATACTAACTGAAAAAAGGACTCGTCTGGCTACCCAAAATGTAGATGATCTAACCTTCATTAAAATGAACCACAACTGGATTTCGAAATCTATTGCCCCACCTTGCCCGGCTGACACCTAGCTTTCCTATGTAAAGGTCTTGCCTGTGGACTATTCTGAACGACTTTTCCAATCTCGTAATTTGCAGCACCTGATTGTCCAGCATCCGACATGTTAACACCTCCCTAAATGGCCAAAGTCCCCACACGGGGCCGTGGTATCGCCACTTGGCGCCAGCACCCGTGAGAGTACTGTTTGTCTGAGGAGGTGGGTGTGCCCGCTTTTGGTCGACGGCACTGCCACTAGGTCCCTCATAGTACAATAAAGTGTCTGGCGGTGGTGGTGCGCACCCAACGTCAGACACACCGTTGTAATATGAGGGGCCCTGGGCCTGTACCGCCGGCCACAAGACAGTCCCCCCCCCAGCTCAAACAGTGCTCTACCACTTGCAAAATTTTCTCTCACAGCTCCACCAATGTTTAGTCTATGCGCTGACATCCTTCAATGCCTGGCACTGTCAATACCATTGTATTGACATTTTTCTTATGTTAGGCCTTCGAAGCCTGTCTGCGGTCACTCCTTCCACTAAGCCTCCACTGACCTGTCTACTGCTGCCCGTGTTCCCCTGGAACCAATTTTAAATTGCCTACAGCCCAATTTTTGTTATGTTAGGCCTTCGAAGCCTGTCTGCGGCCCGTTCTTTCCACTACTACTACACTGACCACGCCACTGCTGCCCGTGTTCCCCTGGAACCAATTTTAAATTGCCTACAGCCAGCCCAATTTTTTATGATAGGCCTTCGAAGCCTGTCTGCGGTCCCTCCTTCCACTAGGCCTCCACTGACCTGTCTACTGCTGCCCGTGTTCCCCGGGAACCAATTTTAAATTGCCTACAGCCCAATTTTTGTTATGTTAGGCCCTTCGAAGCCTGTCTGCGGCCCGTTCTTTCCACTACTACTACACTGACCTGGCTACTGCCGCCCGTGTTCCCCTGGAACCAATTTAAAATTGCCGACAGCAAGCCCAATTTATTATGTTAGGGCTTCGAAGCCTGTCTGCGGTCCCTCCTTCCACTAGGCCTCCACTGACCTGTCTACTGCTGCCCGTGTTCCCCTGGAACCAATTTTAAATTGCCTACAGCCCAATTTTTGTTATGTTAGGCCTTCGAAGCCTGTCTGCGGCCCGTTCTTTCCACTACTACTACACTGACCAGGCCACTGCTGCCCGTGTTCCCCTGGAACCAATTTTAAATTGCCTACAGCCAGCCCAATTTATTATGTTAGGCCTTCGAAGCCTGTCTGCGGTCCCTCCTTCCACTAGGCCTCCACTGACCTGTCTACTGCTGCCCGTGTTCCCCTGGAACCAATTTTAAATTGCCTACAGCCCAATTTTTGTTATGTTAGGCCTTCGAAGCCTGTCTGCGGCCCGTTCTTTCCACTACTACTACACTGACCAGGCCACTGCTGCCCGTGTTCCCCTGGAACCAATTTTAAATTGCCTACAGCCAGCCCAATTTATTATGTTAGGCCTTCGAAGCCTGTCTGCGGTCCCTCCTTCCACTAGGCCTCCACTGACCTGTCTACTGCTGCCCGTGTTCCCCTGGAACCAATTTTAAATTGCCTACAGCCAGCCCAATTTATTATGTTAGGCCTTCGAAGCCTGTCTGCGGTCCCTCCTTCCACTAGGCCTCCACTGACCTGTCTACTGCTGCCCGTGTTCCCCTGGAACCAATTTTAAATTGCCTACAGCTCAATTTTTGTTATGTTAGGCCTTCGAAGCCTGTCTGCGGCCCGTTCTTTCCACTACTACTACACTGACCTGGCTACTGCCGCCCGTGTTCCCCTGGAACCAATTTAAAATTGCCGACAGCAAGCCCAATTTATTATGTTAGGCCTTCGAAGCCTGTCTGCGGTCCCTCCTTCCACTAGGCCTCCACTGACCTGTCTACTGCTGTCCGTGTTCCCCTGGAACCAATTGTAAATTGCCTACATCCCAATTTTTGTTATGTTAGGCCTTCGAAGCCTGTCTGCGGCCCGTTCTTTCCACTACTACTACACTGACCAGGCCACTGCTGCCCGTGTTCCCCTGGAACCAATTTTAAATTGCCTACAGCCAGCCCAATTTATTATGTTAGGCCTTCGAAGCCTGTCTGCGGTCCCTCCTTCCACTAGGCCTCCACTGACCTGTCTACTGCTGCCCGTGTACCCCTTGAACCAACATCAGAAAATATAAAAATAAGTATTTTGCTTATAAAAAAGAAAATACTGGAGAGATATCAAATGCAGACATTTTAACATTAAAAACAAACACATACAACAAAAATCTGGTACAGTACTAAAAATGGCCACCAGCTACAATAACTTTCTCCTGCAAGTAGTTAACTGAAAGTTTTTTTCAATTTAAAACACAGATATGGCATCCACCGAGTGTTGTCCTGTCGCGTCTTCTTTATATTATTGCCAAGAAGATGCAAAACAATGAAAATAATAAAATCATTATTTACCAAAAAAATAGAGTAAGTCAAAACCACATTGCAAATAAACATTCATTACAAATAAAGAAGCAGGGCGCGTCCGAGGGTGAGTATATACCTAATAAGAATATAATCACCCTCGGACGCGCCCTGCTTCTTTCCGACAGCCTTCCTTCCTAAGAATCAGCCCTTCCGTGGTGTAGAGAGAGATGGTGTTACACTCCAAGGTGTTCCCCAGGTTGCCTTTCCTGAGCTTCGATCTTCATGCTCTCGTTTAGTAGTTGTCGGAAAGTAGACTGCATTAGGCCTACAAATTGGGTATGGGGTGGAGAGAGATGGTGTGTTACACTCCAAGGTGTTCCCCAGGTTTCCTTGCCATTGCTTCGGTCTTCCGACTCTCGTTTAGTAGTTGTAGAAAACTACACTGCATTAGGCCTACAAAATGGGTATCGGGTGGAGAGAGATGGTGTGTTACACTCCAAGGTGTTCCCCAGGTTTCCTTGCCATTGCTTCGGTCTTCCGACTCTTGTTTAGTAGTTGTAGAAAACTACACTGCATTAGGCCTACAAAATGGGTATCGGGTGGAGAGAGATGGTGTGTTACACTCCAAGGTGTTCCCCAGGTTTCCTTGCCATTGCTTCGGTTTTCAGACTCTCATTTAGTAGTTGTAGAAAACTACACTGCATTAGGCCTACAAAATGGGTATCGGGTGGAGAGAGATGGTGTGTTACACTCCAAGGTGTTCCCCAGGTTTCCTTGCCATTGCTTCGGTCTTCCGACTCTCGTTTAGTAGTTGTAGAAAACTACACTGCATTAGGCCTACAAAATGGGTATCGGGTGGAGAGAGATGGTGTGTTACACTCCAAGGTGTTCCCCAGGTTTCCTTGCCATTGCTTCGGTCTTCCGACTCTCGTTTAGTAGTTGTAGAAAACTACACTGCATTAGGCCTACAAAATGGGTATCGGGTGGAGAGAGATGGTGTGTTACACTCCAAGGTGTTCCCCAGGTTTCCTTGCCATTGCTTCGGTCTTCAGACTCTCGTTTAGTAGTTGTAGAAAACTACACTGCATTAGGCCTACAAAATGGGTATCGGGTGGAGAGAGATGGTGTGTTACACTCCAAGGTGTTCCCCAGGTTTCCTTGCCATTGCTTCGGTCTTCAGACTCTCGTTTAGTAGTTGTAGAAAACTACACTGCATTAGGCCTACAAAATGGGTATTGGGTGGAGAGAGATGGTGTGTTACACTCCAAGGTGTTCTCCAGGTTGCCTTTCCAGAGCTTCGATCTTAACGCTCTCGTTTAGTAGTTGTTGGAAACTACACTGCATTAGGCCTCCAAATTGGCTATGGGGTGGAGAGAGATGGTGTGTTACACTCCAAGGTGTTCTCCAGGTTTCCTCGCCATTGCTTCGATCTTCCGACTCTCGTTTAGTAGTTGTAGAAAACTACACTGCATTAGGCCTACAAAATGGGTATCGGGTGGAGAGAGATGGTGTGTTACACTCCAAGGTGTTCCCCAGGTTTCCTTGCCATTGCTTCGGTCTTCCGACTCTCGTTTAGTAGTTGTAGAAAACTACACTGCATTAGGCCTACAAAATGGGTATGGGGTGGAGAGAGATGGTGTGTTCCACTCCAAGGTGTTCTCCAGGTTGCCTTTCCTGAGCTTCTATCTTCAGGCTCTCGTTAAATTGTGGTTAAATGGAACAACTGCATTTGGCGTACTAGTTGGTTTGGGGCCTACTAACAGTGTCTGCCGCTCCTTGCTGTTCTCCTGGTTTCCTGTCCTGAAATTCCATTTTCAGGCGCTCGTTAAGTAGTTGTTAATGTTAGACTGCATTTGGCCTACTAGTTGGGTTGGGGCCTACTATCGGTGTCTGCCACTCCTTGCTGTTCTCCTCCACTGAACAAAGCTGTGCCGCCTGTTTACTACGGTTGCCAATTTTGAACTGCATTTCGACTACTTACTGATTTGGGCCTACTCTCTGTGTCAGCCTCTCATTCCAGTTGTCCTCCACTGCAATGCCCCCTGGTTATTCCTGTGTTACCAATATTGAACTGCATTTAGCCAACTTTATTCTTTGGGCCTATATCTGTGTTTCCTCCTCATCCTGCCCATTGCCCAGCCAGTGATAGATGAGTCTGCTGGTACATTGACCCATAACGCAACATTCCCCGTGCACGCTACACAACAACATTGTGACCCTGCTGAAAGTCAGGTTGCTCTTCCCGCATACCATACCACCTTACACGGGGACAAAGAGGAAGGTGCAGATGAAAGTGCAGGTTCCTTCATCAGGTGGGGGGAGGAATACTAGTTGGCGACGTCACTGGCACAGGGCCTCTCATAGTACGCAAAAGTGTTGCTGCCGGTGGGAGGCGCCCCCGCCGTGCAAACACACCGCTGTACTTTGAGGGGTCCTGTGCCAGTGCCAATGCCAACGAGTGGGCCCCCCCTGCTTGCTCAGGTTCACAGCACTTGCAAAGTTGAAATACTTACCTCTCCCTGCTCCACTGCCGTGACGTGGTCCAGATTTCCTGGGCCCACTAATTACTTGAACCAGCCCTACCCACCACAACTTTAGCCAAATGACCCCCAATTTCAAATGCCTTCCAATTATTATAAGGTAAATTACGCTTGACAAGCTTCATTAAGAAGAATGGATGGTTTTGACATTAAAATGGGCACTCTAGGTGTTTTCCTGGCCCCCACTCACTGCCGACTATGCTGCCCCATTGACTTGCATTGGGTTTCGTGTTTCGGTCGATCCCGACTTTACGTCATAATCGGCCGATTTCACTCGACCCGACTTTTGAGATAGTCGGGTTTCGCGAAACCCGGCTCGACTCTAAAAAGGTCAAGGTCGCTCAACTATGTTACTATTTGCTTGCCTCTATGTTACTATTTGCTTGCCTGAGGAGGTGGTGATGGCGAACTCAGTCGAGGGGTTCAAGAGAGGCCTGGATGTCTTCCTGGAGCAGAACAATATTGTATCATACAATTAGGTTCTGTAGAAGGACGTAGATCTGGGGATTTATTATGATGGAATATAGGCTGAACTGGATGGACAAATGTCTTTTTTCGGCCTTACTAACTATGTTACTATGTTACTATGTAACTCTAGTAATTACTAAGGAAAACACCATTTATCACAGGAGTTTCTTTGTAGTTATCCAATTCACTTATTGTTTTTTTCCTGTTGACACTTAAAACCTTTTCAATTTTGACACATTCTCCTGTTCTGAAAGTATAATAATTTGATTGACCCTAAATATCGAACCTGTGTTATGGTCTTTTCTGCTGACAGAAATGAAATATTTGCATTCCACTGGGATTAAGTTACCTGCAATTTTACAGGCCTTAAAGTTACCAGAGTTAATGTGCATAGCATGGTTAAAATCAATCTCATTAATCAGTTCACAAGTTTGACCTGGTACAGAAATGGTACATTAAATCCATTAGAAGCTGAGAATGCTAACTCCTTAGAAAAGACCTTTTGCTTAATAGATTGCATAGTAAAATATAAAATGGATACAGAAATTTTCCATACATAAGAACGTGATGTTTGCTCATGAGTAAATATGATCAGAAAGGCACAATGGACAATGAGTATGATATGGAATACTTTCCAACTGGACGCAAAACCATGTGCTAGGTTATTTTAGAGAACAGAGGCTTCAATGCCCCCTATTCATCAAGACCGGCATACCACCGACAGCCTTGATGAGGGGGCGTAAGGCACTTACAGCTCATTATGAATTAGATGAGCTGCGGCATCACACCTCTATTCCGGCCCCATCCCAACTCGGCCGATTTGGGTGAAATTAGTGTGAAAAAGCCAAAAGCTGAAAACATTTTGCTCCACACCGTGTCGACCAAAAATTTAGCAATTTTTTAAAGCGATTTATGCCAGAATTCTGCAGTAATCACTTTGATGAATCAGGCTCCAAGTCTTGGGTGGTGCAAAGGGATAATTTGCAGGGATGATTCACAAATGAACCACATATGAGATGAGGTCACTCCATCAAGGAGAAGTTGAATAGATCAGCTAGATGGCAAGGGTGCCACACAAGAGGCTTAAACTTTCCTTCTCCTCTCCTGTCTCCTTCACTATAAAGGCTGCCCCCAAGAAATAGAACATTGTTGTCTGACAATGGAAAAGAGCTCTCTCATTTTTGTCTCATTTCTTGTTCATTTGCTTGAGATATTTGTCATTTTACTCATTTGTTACCTACCCAGCTTTAACTCCTTCATGACCCAGCCTATTTTGACCTTAAAGACCTTGCCGTTTTTTGCAATTCTGACCAGTGTCCCTTTATGAGGTAATAACTCAGGAACACTTCAACGGATCCTAGCGGTTCTGAGATTGTTTTTTCGTGACATATTGGGCTTCATGTTAGTGGTAAATTTAGGTCAATAAATTTTGTGTTTATTTGCGATAAAAACGGAAATTTGGCGAAAATTTTGAAAATTTCGCAATTTTCACATTTTGAATTTTTATTCTGTTAAACCAGAGAGTTATGTGACACAAAATAGTTAATAAATAACATTTCCCACATGTATACTTTACATCAGCACAATTTTGGAAACAAAATTTTTTTTGCTAGGAAGTTATAAGGGTTAAAATTTGACCAGCGATTTCTCATTTTTACAACGAAATTTACAAAACCATTTTTTTTAGGGAACACCTCACATTTGAAGTCAGTTTGAGGGGTCTATATGGCTGAAAATACCCAAAAGTGACACCATTCTAAAAAATGCACCCCTCATGGTACTCAAAACCACATTCAAGAAGTTTATTAACCCTTCAGGTACTTCACAGCAGCAGAAGCAACATGGAAGGAAAAAATGAACATTTAACTTTTTAGTCACAAAAATTATCTTTTAGCAACAATTATTTTATTTTCCCAATGGTAAAAGGAGAAACTGAACCACGAAAATTGTTGTCCAATTTGTCCTGACTGAGTACACTGATACCTCATATGTTGGGGTAAACCACTGTTTGGGCGCACGGCAGGGCTTGGAAGGGAAGGAGCGCCATTTGACTTTTTGAATGAAAAATTAGCTCCACTCTTTAGCGGACACCATGTCACGTTTGGAGAGCCCCCGTGTGCCTAAAAATTGGAGCTCCCCCACAAGTGACCCCATTTTGGAAACTAGACGCCCCAAGGAACTTATCTAGATGCATAGTGAGCACTTTGAACCCCCAGGTGCTTCACAAATTGATCCGTAAAAATGAAAAAGTACTTTTTTTTTCACAAAAAAATTATTTTAGCCTCAATTTTTTCATTTTCACATGGGCAACAGGATAAAATGGATCCTAAAATTTGTTGGGCAATTTCTCCTGAGTACACCAATACCTCACATGTGGGGGTAAACCACTGTTTTGGCACATGGTAAGGCTCGGAAGGGAAGGAGCGCCATTTGACTTTTTGAATGAAAAATTATCTCCATCGTTAGCGGACACCATGTCGCGTTTGGAGAGCCCCTGTGTGCCTAAACATTGGAGCTCCTCCACAAGTGACCCCATTTTGGAAACTAGACCCCCCAAGGAACTTATCTATGTGGCACCCCTAGGGGTATTTGCCACAAAAATAGTTACTGACAGTAAATACAAATACTAAAATAGCAAGACTGCACTACCACCTCCGGCCAGAAGGGGGAGCTCCAGAGACTCCCCTTGATCCATTCTGGTCTGAGAGAAGAAATGGCAGTTGGGCTAAGGAGCTGAAAGTGAGAGGTCATACAGCTGAATTTCTAACAGCCCTATGACGGTTTCCAGGCCCAAATCACCGGCCTGAGAAGAAGAGGGATAGAGAAAAAGGACATTGTGAGAACCGGGTAGCATTAATCACTACCCAGAACAGGCGCAAAGACGGATACTGGATCCGTGGCTGTATTCATTACATATAATACAGCAACCGGAAAAACGTGAGGTGATATCAGCTTCACTAGGGTCGGACGCAGCAACAGACACAGAGTTCAGCGGTACTCCCGGAGGGGGTAAGCCGATAAAAGGACTCGGGTTGCCCGTCGAACCAGGACCCGGAGGGGACAGATTGGGCCGGCAGCCAGTTCACATACAGCAGCAGGGCCACACAGATATTGCGTACAATAAGAGGCGAAGACCCCGGCAGGGTCAAAGTAACTCAGAGTTCCCATACAGACTCCGGTGACAGGACTGGTTGTAAATCCTTTTTTGTTAAAGTAAACTGGTTAAACGTTTCAGTGCCTCAGTCTTTCATTTGGACAATAGCCATCTATCCAGGATTGGGATCATCACCGCTGGGAGAACCTGCTGCTGATCAAGTAAGTGCCTGTTCCCTCACGATACCCTTTACACTGTGCATTGCCTGAGGCCACAGCACCGGGTCAAGCCACCCGTGACATCCCCCTCAAGAGACAGACCCCATTGGTCCGGTGCTGGGTACCCCGGTCTCTCGGGCGTCACATCTAGATGACTAGTGAACACTTTAAACCCCCAGGTGCTTCACAAATTGATCTGTAAAAAGGAAAAAGTACTTTTTTTTCACAAAAAAATTATTTTCGCCTCAATTTTTTCATTTTCACATGGGCAATAGGATAAAATGGATCATAAAATTTGTTGGGCAATTTCTCCCGAGTACGCCGATACCTCATATGTGGGGGTAAACCACTGTGTGGGCACACGGCAGGGCTCGGAAGGGGAGGCGCGCCATTTGACTTTTTGAATGGAAAATTAGCTCCAATTGTTAGCGGACACCATGTCGCATTTGGAGAGCCCCTGTGTGCCTAAACATTGGAGCTCCCCCACAAGTGACCCCATTTTGGAAACTAGACCCCCCAAGGAACTTATCTAGATGCATATTGAGCACTTTAAACCCCCAGGTGCTTCACAGAAGTTTATAACGCAGAGCCATGAAAATAAAAAATAATTTTTCTTTCCTCAAAAATGATTTTTAGCCTGGAATTTCCTATTTTGCCAAGGGTAATAGGAGAAATTGGACCCCAAATGTTCTTGTCCAGTTTGTCCTGAGTATGCTGATACCCCATATGTGGGGGTAAACCACTGTTTGGGCGCACGGCAGGGCTCGGAAGGGAAGGCACACCATTTGGCTTTTTAAATGGAAAATTAGCTCCAATCATTAGCGGACACCATGTCACGTTTGGAGAGCCCCTATATGCCTAAACATTGGAGATCCCCCACAAATGACCCCATTTTGGAAACTAGACCCCCAAAGGAACTAATCTAGATTTGTGGTGAGGACTTTGAACCCCCAAGTGCTTCACAGAAGTTTATAACGCAGAGCCATGAAAAAAAAAAAATATTTTCTCAAAAATGATCTTTTAGCCTGCAATTTTTTATTTTCCCAAGGGTATCAGGAGAAATTTGACCCCAAAAGTTGTTGTCCAGTTTCTCCTGAGTACGCTGATACCCCATATGTGGGGGTAAACAACTGTTTGGGCACATGCCGGGGCTCGGAAGTGAAGTAGTGATGTTTTGAAATGCAGACTTTGATGGAATGCTCTGTGGGCGTCACGTTGCGTTTGCAGAGCCCCTGATGTGGCTAAACAGTAGAAACCCCCCACAAGTGACCCCATTTTGGAAACTAGACCCCGAAAGGAACTTATCTAGATGTGTGGTGAGGACTTTGAACCCCCAAGTGCTTCACAGAAGTTTATAACGCAGAGCCATGAAAATAAAAAATAAAAATTATTTCCTCAAAAATGATCTTTTAGCCTGCAATTTTTTATTTTCCCAAGGGTAACAGGAGAAATTTCACCCCAAAATTTGTTGTCCAGTTTCTCCTGAGTACGCTGATACCCCATATGTGGGGGTAAACCACTGTTTGGGCACACGCCGGGGCTCGGAAGTGAAGTAGTGACGTTTTGAAATGCAGACTTTGATGGAATGCTCTGCGGGCGTCACGTTGCGTTTGCAGAGCCCCTGGTGTGCCTAAACAGTAGAAACCCCCCACAAGTGACCCCACTTTGGAAACTAGACCCCGAAAGGAACTTATCTAGATGTGTGGTGAGCACTTTGAACCCCCAAGTGCTTCACAGAAGTTTACAACGCAGAGCCATGAAAATAATAAATACGTTTTCTTTCCTCAAAAATAATTATTTAGCCCAGAATTTTTTATTTTCCCAAGGGTTACAGGAGAAATTGGACCCCAAAAGTTGTTGTCCAGTTTCTCCTGAGTACGCTGATACCCCATGTGTGGGGGTAAACCACTGTTTGGGCACACGTCGGGGCTCAGAAGGGAAGTAGTGACTTTTGAATTGCAGACTTTGATGGAATGGTCTGCGGGCGTCACGTTGCTTTTGCAGAGCCCTTGGTGTGCCTAAACAGTAGAAACCCCCCACAATTGACCCCATTTTAGAAACTAGACCCCCAAGGAACTTATCTAGATATGTGGTGAGCACTTTGAACCCCCAAGTGCTTCACAGACGTTTACAACGCAGAGCCGTGAAAATAAAAAATCATTTTTCTTTCCTCAAAAATGATGTTTTAGCAAGCATTTTTTTATTTTCACAAGGGTAACAGGAGAAATTGGACCCCAGTAATTGTTGCGCAGTTTATCCTGAGTATGCTGGTACCCCATATGTGGGGGTAAACCACTGTTTGGGCACATGTCGGGGCTCGGAATTGAGGGAGAACCATTTGACTTTTTGAATACAAGATTGGCTGGAATCAATGGTGGCGCCATGTTGCGTTTGGAGACGCCTGATGTGCCTAAACAGTGGTAACCCCTCAATTCTACCTCCAACACTAACCCCCACACACCCCTAACCCTAATCCCAACTGTAGCCATAACCCTAACCACAACCCTAACCACAACCCTAATTCCAACCCTAACCCTAAGGCTATGTGCCCACGTTGCGGATTCGTGTGAGATTTTTCAGCATCATTTTTGAAAAATCCGCGGGTAAAAGGCACTGCGTCTTACCTGCGGATTTTCCGCGGATTTCCAGTGTTTTTTGTGCGGATTTCATCTGCGGATTCCGCACGGTATTTTCCGCACCATGGGCACAGCGGATTTGGTTTTCCATAGGTTTACTTGGTACTGTAAACCTGATGGAACACTGCTGCGAATCCGCAGCGGCCAATCCGCTGCGGATCCGCAGCCAAATCCGCACCGTGTGCACATAGCCTAATTCTAAAGGTATGTGCACACGCTGCGGAAAACGCTGTGGATCCGCAGCAGTTTCCCATGAGTTTACAGTTCAATGTAAACCTATGGGAAACAAAAATCGCTGTACACATGCTGCAGAAAAACTGCACGGAAACGCAGCGGTTTACATTCCGCAGCATGTCTCTCCTTTCTGCGGATTCCGCAGCGGTTTTACAACTGCTCCAATAGAAAACCGCAGTTGTAAAACCGCAGTGAAATGCGCAGAAAAAACATGGTAAATCCGCCATAAATCCGCAGCGGCTTAGCACTGCGGATTTATCAAATCCGCAGCGGAAAAATCCGCAGAGGACCAGAATACGTGTGCACATACCAAAACCCTAACCCTAGCCCTAACCCTAACCCTAGCTCTAACCCTAACCCTAGCCCTAACCCTAGCCCTAACCCTACCCCTAGCCCTAACCCTAGCCCTAACCCTAACCCTACCCCTAGCCCTAACCCTAGCCCTAACCCTACCCCTAGCCCTAACCATAGCCCTAAACCTAACCCTAACCCTAGCCCTAACCCTACCCCTAACCCTAGCCCTAACCCTAGCCCTAACCCTAGCCCTAACCCTACCCCTAACCCTAACCCTACCCCTAACCCTAGCCCTAACCCTAACCCTAACCCTATTCTAACATTAGTGGAAAAAAAATTCTTTATTTTTTTATTGTCCCTACCTGTGGGGGTGACAAAGGGGATGGGGGTCATTTATCATTTTTTTATTTTGATCACTGGGATAGATTATCTCAGTGATCAAAATGCACTTTGAACGAATCTGCCGGCCGGCAGATTCGGCGGGCGCACTGCGCATGCGCCCGCCATTTTGGAAGATGGCGGCGCCCAGGGAGAAGACGGACGGATCCCGGCAGGATCGGTAAGTATGATGGGGTGGGGGGGAGCATGTGGGGGGGGATCGGAGCATGGGGGGGTGGATCGGAACGCGGGAGGGGTGGAACGGAGCACGGGGGGTGGAACGGAGCACGGGGGGGTGGAACGGAGCACGGGGGGTGGATCGGAGTGCAGGGGGGGTGATTGGAGCACGGGGGGGTGATTGGAGCACGGGGGTGAGCGGACAAGAGCACAGGGGGAGCGGAGCACAGGACGAAGGGGAGCGGGGCAGTGTACCGGACAGATCGGAGGGCTGGGGGGGCGATCGGTGGGGTGGGGTGGGGGCACATTAGTATTTCCAGCCATGGCCGATGATATTGCAGCATCGGCCATGGCTGGATTGTAATATTTCACCCGTTATAATAGGTGAAATATTACAAATCGCTCTGATTGGCAGTTTCACTTTCAACAGCCAATCAGAGCGATCGTAGCCACGGGGGGGTGAAGCCACCCCCCTGGGCTAAACTAACACTCCCCCTGTCCCTGCAGATCGGGTGAAATGGGAGTTAACCCTTTCACCCGATCTGCAGGGACGCGATCTTTCCATGACGCCACATAGGCGTCATGGGTCGGATTGGCACCAACTTTCATGACGCCTACGTGGCATCATCGGTCGGGAAGGGGTTAAAGTCCTGAAGAAAGTATCACCAGTAAAAAACTAAAGATCACTATTAGGCCAGGGTCACATGAGCATATAAATCGCATGAGTGCTATCCTATTTTTTTATCGGATAGTACTCGGACCAATGTTATTCAATGAGGCAGTGATGATGACAGTTTATTCACTGATAGAATCTGTCTGAGAAAAAAATCACAGCAAGCTGCGATTTCACTCTGAAATCGGAAGACACTCACCCATTCAAGTCTATGGGTGCGTGGAACACATCGGACTGCACTCGGATGACATGAGTGCGATCCGATTTCCATGCACTGATACAGTGGAGAAGATGGAGATTTTATTTGTTATCCATCTTCTCCTCACAGTGTGCTATAGTTCTACTCAACCGAGAGAAACGTAATTATACTATACTGACAAGTATCGGATCAAACTCTGGTAATTAGGATTAGAGAATCTACAGTCGTTTGACCTCGCCCTTATTCTGTGTCCATAATTCTTTAAATTATTTATGTGTAAGCGGCCAAAAGTAAATTAAGTTAAAAGACTATAAGTATCATAATGGCTGCGTATTATAAAGTAATTGTTTTGTTACTTCCCTTATTTAGTTTTATCTCAAATGAAAAATTTTGCTTCTCAACTAGAAAATTATTATCAAATACTGTACGCTGGAATTACATTATGTGAGTGTGATCCTGCCAGTAAATCACAAGGGACAAAGTTATGTGGTTTATCATAGACCACAGAACCTGACAAACTAATTGCTAATTAATAATTACACTCGTATAGCAGCTTCAAATGGGTATTAGCGCTAGATACATGGGAAGCTCTGCCTCATCATTTAACTGGTGCATTATTATCGACAATTATAAGCTTTGTGCAGATAAAGATAGAAAAAGAATATATCTTTCCGCATTGTACAAGAAAGCCTTTCTTATTGTACCCAATTGTTTTGAGAAAGAATTGTGGGACACACAGAATTTCTATACAGTGGTTTTCAAAAGATTTTGCTCTTCCATTGTAATATTAGAAACACCTGCTGTGGACGTTTTGGAAATGTAATAATAGGTTTCTTCTAATCTGAATATTTTGCTGTCATACTTAAAGATTTTAAAGTTTCACAAATATCTTTGTTCATACGTATATCACAATGCTATAAAAAGTGTAAAGTTTAGGGGCTTTAATAAACATATTGTAAAATTATAAATGGCAAATACCATATTGCAATATTTTAATTTCAATAAGGCCATAAATCACCATATATGCATTAAAAATCATCAGCATGGTCTAAAATTGCCATAATATAGTGTAGAAGTAAAAAATAAATTATATGACGGGCTTTATAAATCAAAGTACAGAAACTGTGTTAATTTCAGAAATAGACATCTTGAATAAACTGTGAATCAAAAACTAAAACAAGTCAATTTAATTCTCACGGGAAAACATAATGTTCTGGAATAAAATAGTATTCTTTTATTCCTATTAACCTTTGCTGAAAGTTATTTCAAATTTAATGAGATAATTTAAGGAGGTATAATACAATAACATAAGAAAAAACAGCTATGATTAAGCTTCCGAACGTATCTAAGCTTTACCATGAAAACCCAAATTTATTGATTATTGATGCATATTTGATGGGATTGACTAAAGGGCAATTTATTTATACAACCATGTCTAAGAACTCAAAGTAATATGAAGGAAGCAGAGACACTGAGAAATTGCTAAAGTTATGCATTATAAGAATGAACATTGAAATAAATACCATATTTGTCAGACTACACCGTGTTCCAAATTATTATGTAAATTGGATTTTAGTGTCATGTTGATTTAATTGTTTTGTTTTTCAAATAAACTCATGGATGGTATTGTGTCTCAGGGCTCAATGGATCACTGAAATCAATCGTAAACACATGTGATAATTAGTTTTCCACGTGATTCTAATTAAAGTAAAACTACTTAAACATGATGTTCCACATTATTAAGCAGGCCACAGTTTTCTACTAACATGGGAAAGAAAAAGGATCTCTCTGCTGCTGAAAAGCATCAAATAGTGCACTGCCTTGGTAAAGGGTTAAAAACATTAGATATTTCTCAAAAACTTAAGCGTGATCATCGTACTGTTAAGAGATTTGTGGCTGAATCTGAGCACAGACGTGATCGTGCTGATAAAAGCATAATGAGGAAGGTTCCTGCCAGGCAAGTTCATTGGATTAAGAGAGCAGCTGCTAAAAAGCAATTACAAACCAGCAAACAGATATTTGAAGCTGCTGGTGCCTCTGGAGTCCCTCAAACCTTAAGGTGTAGGATCTTCAAAGGCTTGCTTTGGTTCACAATAAACCTACTATTCGGCCACCCCTATACAGTGTTCACAAGCAGAAATGGTTGCAGTGGGCCAAGACATACATAAAGACTAATTTGCAAACAGTCGTGTTTACTGATGAGTGTCGAGCAACCCTGGAATGTCCAGATGGATGGAGTAGTGGAAGGTTGGTGGATGGCCACCATGTCCCAACAAGGCTGTGACTTCAGCAAGGAGGTGGAGGAGTCACATTTTGGGCCAGAACCATGGGGAAACAGCTGGTAGGGCCCTTTAAGGTTCCTGAAGGTGAGAAAATGACCTCTGCAGAGTATATAGAGTTTCTGACTGACAACTTTCTTCCATGGTATAAAAAGCAGAAACGTGCCTTCAGGAGCAAAATCATCTTCATGCATGACAATGCACCATCTCATGCTGCAAACAATACCTCTGAGTCATTGGCTGCTATGGACATAAAATGAGATAAACTCATGGGGCGGCCACCATCTTCCCCTGACCTCAACCCTACAGAGAACCTTTGGAATATCATCAAGCAAAAGATCTATGAGGGTGGGAGTTCACATCAAAACAGCAGCTCTGGGAGGCTATTCTGACTTCATGCAAAGAAATACATGCAGAAACTCTCCAAAAACTCACAAGTTCAATGGATGCAAGAATTGTGAAGGTGACATCAAAGAAGGGGTCCTATGTTAACATGTAACTTGGCCTGTTAGGATGTTTTGGAGTTAAATAGCTTTTTTTGTTCAGAGAATGTGACCTCCTAATGCTGCAAATTCAACAAATGAGCATTTTCAGTTCTTTAAAACATATCAAATGTTTAGAAATTCTACTGTGCCTAATAATTTGGAACAGTGCATTTTGTGTTTGTATTCATTTTGGAGATTATACTGTTATCATTGGGAGGTTTCTTCAATAAAGTTTGATGCATACTGTAACGGGTGATGACTTACTAGACTGACTGTCATTTGCACCGACCATTTAGGAAAATCTGAGAAAAATGTAATTTGCATAATAATTTGCAACGTGGTGTATAGGACATACTATTTTAGATATAAATATCAGAAAATAGAAAAGTTAAATCTTAAAAATACCCTGACACTGTAAATTAGTGAAAGGGCCAATATCACAAACTGAAATGCACTAAGGTAGAACAGGTAATGGTTCTCCTGATAGTGTTTCTCTAGAGCAGGGGTGGGGAACCTCAGGCCCCAGGCCTCGATAACCTTTTATCAGGCCCCCGAGCAAATTCTCAGGGACCGCATTCTTGGGCAAGGAGCTGTATTTTGACTGCCACAAGCTCATTAATGTCTTCTTGCTCTGTTAGCACACACAAGCAGTGTTCGCTACTGAACATTGAAGGGCATGCAATGAAAGATTACGTCCTGACAAGGCCCCCAAAGGATGCTATAAATATCCAAATGGCCCTTGGCAGAAAAAAGATTCCTCACCCCTGCTCTAGAGCATGTGTATTATACACATAGAGCTTTACAGAACAGGCCTACTATACCTGAGTGCCTGTTTTTACAGCACAGTGAGAATCAGCCAGCCAGACAGCAAATTCTACCAGAACAGGAATCCAGAAAAGTGGCAAAACCATTAGGCTGTAAGTGAATACAGCTTATTGGGAAACTGGGAGAGGCCCTAAGAGGAGCATAGTTAGAAACAACAGTGGAGCAGGGCTACTGGTAGTCCTGAGACTACTGTAGGTTGGACACTGTCGCCCCGTAGCAGCAGTGGATTGTAAGGTGCCAGCCTAGTGAAAAAAGAATTATAAAGAGATGTCTATGTATTAACATACATACATAGTAACATAGTAACATAGTTAGTAAGGCCGAAAAAAGACATTTGTCCATCCAGTTCAGCCTATATTCCATCATAATAAATACCCAGATCTACGTCCTTCTACAGAACCTAATAATTGTATGATACAATATTGTTCTGCTCCAGGAAGACATCCAGGCCTCTCTTGAACCCCTCGACTGAGTTCGCCATCACCACCTCCTCAGGCAAGCAATTCCAGATTCTCACTGCCCTAACAGTAAAGAATCCTCTTCTATGTTGGTGGAAAAACCTTCTCTCCTCCAGACGCAAAGAATGCCCCCTTGTGCCCGTCACCTTCCTTGGTATAAACAGATCCTCAGCGAGATATTTGTATTGTCCCCTTATATACTTATACATGGTTATTAGATCGCCCCTCAGTCGTCTTTTTTCTAGACTAAATAATCCTAATTTCGCTAATCTATCTGGGTATTGTAGTTCTCCCATCCCCTTTATTAATTTTGTTGCCCTCCTTTGTACTCTCTCTAGTTCCATTATATCCTTCCTGAGCACCGGTGCCCAAAACTGGACACAGTACTCCATGTGCGGTCTAACTAGGGATTTGTACAGAGGCAGTATAATGCTCTCATCATGTGTATCCAGACCTCTTTTAATGCACCCCATGATCCTGTTTGCCTTGGCAGCTGCTGCCTGGCACTGGCTGCTCCAGGTAAGTTTATCATTAACTAGGATCCCCAAGTCCTTCTCCCTGTCAGATTTACCCAGTGGTTTCCCGTTCAGTGTGTAATGGTGATATTGATTCCTTCTTCCCATGTGTATAACCTTACATTTATCATTGTTAAACCTCATCTGCCACCTTTCAGCCCAAGTTTCCAACTTATCCAGATCCATCTGTAGCAGAATACTATCTTCTCTTGTATTAACTGCTTTACATAGTTTTGTATCATCTGCAAATATCGATATTTTACTGTGTAAACCTTCTACCAGATCATTAATGAATATGTTGAAGAGAACAGGTCCCAATACTGACCCCTGCGGTACCCCACTGGTCACAGCGACCCAGTTAGAGACTATACCATTTATAACCACCCTCTGCTTTCTATCACTAAGCCAGTTACTAACCCATTTACACACATTTTCCCCCAGGCCAAGCATTCTCATTTTGTGTACCAACCTCTTTAGCGGCACGGTATCAAACGCTTTGGAAAAATCGAGATATACCACGTCCAATGACTCACCGTGGTCCAGCCTATAGCTTACCTCTTCATAAAAACTGATTAGATTGGTTTGACAGGAGCGATTTCTCATAAACCCATGCTGATATGGAGTTAAACAGTTATTCTCATTGAGATAATCCAGAATAACATCCCTCAGAAACCCTTCAAATATTTTACCAACAATAGAGGTTAGACTTACTGGCCTATAATTTCCAGGTTCACTTTTAGAGCCCTTTTTGAATATTGGCACCACATTTGCTATGCGCCAGTCCTGCGGAACAGACCCTGTCGCTATAGAGTCACTAAAAATAAGAAATAATGGTTTATCTATTACATTACTTAGTTCTCTTAGTACTCGTGGGTGTATGCCATCCGGACCCGGAGATTTATCTATTTTAATCTTATTTAGCCGGTTTCGCACCTCTTCTTGGGTTAGATTGGTGACCCGTAATATAGGGTTTTCATTGTTTCTTGGGATTTCACCTAGCATTTCATTTTCCACCGTGAATACCGTGGAGAAGAAGGTGTTTAATATGTTAGCTTTTTCCTCGTCATCTACAACCATTCTTTCCTCACTATTTTTTAAGGGGCCTACATTTTCAGTTTTTATTCTTTTACTATTGATATAGTTGAAGAACAGTTTGGGATTAGTTTTACTCTCCTTAGCAATGTGCTTCTCTGTTTCCTTTTTGGCAGCTTTAATTAGTTTTTTAGATAAAGTATTTTTCTCCCTATAGTTTTTTAGAGCTTCAATGGTGCCATCCTGCTTTAGTAGTGCAAATGCTTTCTTTTTACTGTTAATTGCCTGTCTTACTTCTTTGTTTAGCCACATTGGGTTTTTCCTATTTCTAGTCCTTTTATTCCCACAAGGTATAAACCGCTTACACTGCCTATTTAGGATGTTCTTAAACATTTCCCATTTATTATCTGTATTCTTATTTCTGAGGATATTGTCCCAGTCTACCAGATTAAGGGCATCTCTAAGCTGGCCAAACTTTGCCTTCCTAAAGTTCAGTGTTTTTGTGACTCCCTGACAAGTCCCCCTAGTGAAAGACAGGTGAAACTGTACAATATTGTGGTCGCTATTTCCTAGATGCCCGACCACCTGCAGATTTGTTATTCTGTCAGGTCTATTAGATAGTATTAGGTCTAAAAGTGCTGCTCCTCTGGTTGCATTCTGCACCAATTGTGAAAGATAATTTTTCTTGGTTATTAGCAGAAACCTGTTGCCTTTATGGGTTTCACAGGTTTCTGTTTCCCAGTTAATATCCGGGTAGTTAAAGTCCCCCATAACCAGGACCTCATTATGGGTTGCAGCTTCATCTATCTGCTTTAGAAGTAGACTTTCCATGCTTTCTGTTATATTTGGGGGTTTGTAACAGACCCCAATGAGAATTTTGTTACCATTTTTCCCTCCATGAATTTCAACCCATATGGACTCGACATCCTCATTCCCTTCGCTAATATCCTCCCTTAAAGTGGACTTTAGACAAGACTTTACATAGAGACAAACCCCTCCTCCTCTCCGATTTTTACGATCCTTTCTAAACAGACTGTAACCCTGTAAGTTAACTGCCCAGTCATAGCTTTCATCTAACCATGTCTCGGTTATTCCCACTATGTCAAAGTTACCTGTAGATATTTCTGCTTCTAGTTCTTCCATCTTGTTTGTCAGGCTTCTGGCGTTTGCGAGCATGCAGTTTAGAGGATTTTGTTTTGTTCCAATCTCCTCACTGTGGATTGTTTTAGAAATGTTCTTACCTCCCTTCTGAGTATGTTTTCCTGGGTCTTCTTTGTTCGAGTCTAATGTTTTTCTTCCCGTCCCCTCTTCTTCTAGTTTAACGCCCTCCTGATGAGTGTAGCGAGTCTTCTGGCGAATGTGTGTTTCCCAGGTTTGTTGAGGTGTAGTCCGTTACCTCATGGGAACATCTAGAAAGGTAGCTGTTGCAGCCAGGGTACAGGAAGTACTAAAAATGGATTTTGATTACTGTATATACTCAAATATAAGCCAAGTTTTTCAGCACTTTTTTATGCTGAAAAAGCCCCCTCGGCTTATACTCGAGTGAGGGTCCTAGAAGACGGAGGGGGAGTGGCAGCCATCACAGGAAACAGGAGCCGACTGCTGCGACTAAAGCCTGTGCCCGCTGCTGAATAGAAATTAATATTCACTGTGATCGCAGCCACCAGGAAATTAATATTCACTGTGAGAGCAGTGAATATTCATTTCTCTTTAACCCCTTTCTGCCATTGGACGTAATATTCTGTCCATGTGGGGTGGGCCTTAATTCCCAAGGACGGAATATTACGTCCAGCGCTATCGGCCGCGCTCACGGGGGGAGCCCCACCGATCGCGGCCGGGTGTCAGCTGCTTATCGCAGCTGACATCCGGCACTATGTGCCAGGAGCGGTCACGGACCGCCCCCGGCACATTAACCCCCGATACACCACGATCAAAGATGATCGCGATGTGCCGGCGGTGCAGGGAAGAATCGCGCAGGGAGGGGGCTCCCTGCGTGCTTCCCTGAGACCCCCGCAGTAACGCGATGTGATCGCGTTGCTCCGGGGGTCTCCTACCTCCCTCCCTGCAGTAAGTCCCGGATCCAAGATGGCCGCGGATCCGGGTCCTGCAGGGAGGGAGGTGGCTTACCAAGTGCCTGCTCAGAGCAGGCACTTGGTAACGCTGCACTGCTCTCAGACAGATCGGTGATCTGTCAGAGTGCTGTGCAAACTGGCAGATCACCGATCTGTATTGTCCCCCCTGGGACAAAGTAAAAAAGTAAAAAAAAAAAATTTCCAAGTGTGTAAAAAAAAATCCTAAATAATGAAAAAAAAAAAAAAATATTATTCCCATAAATACATTTCTTTATCTAAATAAAAAAAATAAAAAATAAAAGTACACATATTTAGTATCGCCGCATCCGTAACGACCCGACCTATAAAACTGGCCCACTAGTTAACCCCTTCAGTAAACACCGTAAGAAAAAAAAAAAAACGAGGCAAAAAACAACACTTTATTATCATACCGCCAAACAAAAAGTGGAATAACACGCGATCAAAAAGACAGATATAAATAACCATGGTACCGCTGAAAGCGTCATCTTGTCCCGCAAAAAATGAGCCACAATACAGCAACATCAGCAAAAAAATAAAAAAGTTATAGTCCTCAGAATAAAGCGATGCAAAAATAATTATTTTTTTCTATAAAATAGTTTTTATCGTATAAAAGCGCCAAAACATAAAAAAAGATATAAATGAGGTGTCGCTGTAATTGTAATGACCCGAAGAATAAAACTGCTTTATCAATTTTACCAAACACGGAACGGTATAAACGCCTCCCCCAAAAGAAATTCATGAATAGCTGGTTTTTGGTCATTCTGCCTCACAAAAATCAGAATAAAAAGCGATCAAAAAATGTCACATGCCCGAAAATTTTACCAATAAAAACGTCAACTCGTCCCGCAAAAAACAAGACCTCACATGACTCTGTGGACTCAAATATGGAAAAATTATAGCTCTCAAAATGTGGTAACGCAAAAAATATTTTTTGCAATAAAAAGCGTCTTTCAGTGTGTGACGGCTGCCAATCATAAAAATCCGCTAAAAAACCCGCTATAAAAGTAAATGAAAAAAATGTATTTATTTCCATTTTCCCATTAGGGTTAGGGCTAGGGTTAGGGCTAGGGCTAGGGTTAGGGCTATGGTTAGGGCTAGGGCTAGGGTTAGGGCTAGGGTTAGGGCTAGGGTTAGGGCTAGGGTTAGGGCTAGGGTTAGGGCTAGGGCTAGGGTTAGGGCTAGGGTTAGGGTTAGGGCTAGGGTTAGGGCTAGGGTTAGGGCTAGGGTTAGGGTTAGGGCTAGGGTTAGCATTAGGGCTAGGGTTAGGGCTAGGATTAGGGTTAGGGCTAGGGTTAGGGCTAGGGTTAGGGCTAGGGTTAGGGCTAGGGTTAGGGCTAGGGTTAGGGTTAGGGCTAAGGTTAGGGTTAGGGCTAGGGTTAGGGCTAGGGTTGGGGTTGGGGCTACAGTTAGGGTTGGGGCTAAAGTTAGGGTTAGGGTTTAGATTACATTTACAGTTGGGAATAGGGTTGGGATTAGGGTTAGGGGTGTGTCTGGGTAAGAGGTGTGGTTAGGGTTACCATTGGGATTAGGGTTAGGGGTGTGTTTGGATTAGGGTTTCAATTATAATTGGGGGGTTTCCACTGTTTAGGCACATCAGGGGGATCTCCAAACGCGACATGGCGACCGATCTCAATTCCATCCAATTCTGCATTGAAAAGTAAAACAGTGCTCCTTCCCTTCCGAGCTCTCCCGTGTGCCCAAACAGGAGTTTACCCCAACATATGGGGTATCAGCGTACTCAGGACAAATTGGGCAACAAATTTTGGGGCCAATTTCTCCTGTTACCCTTGGGAAAATACAAAACTGGGGGCTAAAATATAATTTTTGTGGGAAAAAAAGAGATTTTTTATTTTCACGGCTCTGCGTTATAAACTGTAGTGAAACACTTGGGGGCTCAAAGTTCTCACAACACATCTAGATAAGTTCGTGGAGGGGTCTAGTTTCCAATATGGGGTCACTTGTGGGGGTTTCTACTGTTTAGGTATATTAGGGACTCTGCAAACGCAATGTGACGCCTGCAGACCATTCCATCTAAGTCTGCATTCCAAATGGCGCTCCTTCCCTTCCGAGCCATCCCATGCGCCCAAACGCTGGTTCCCCCCCACATATGGGGTATCAACGCACTCAGGACAAATTGGACAACAACTTTTTGGGGTCCAATTTCTCCTTTTACCCTCGAGAAAATACAAAACTGGGGGCTAAAAAATAATTTTATGGGGAAATTTTTTTTTTTATTTTCACGGCTCTGCGTTATAAACTGTAGTGAAATACTTGGGGGCTCAAAGTTCTCACAATACATCTAGATAAGTTCCTTGGGGGGTCTAGTTTCCAATATGGGGTCACTTGTGGGGGGTTTCTACTGTTTAGGTACATTAGGGGCTCTGCAAACACAATGTGACGCCTGCAGACCATTCCATCTAAGTCTGTATTCCAAATGGCGCTCCTTCCCTTCCGAGCCCTCCCATGCGCCCAAACGCTGGTTCTCCCCCACATATAGGGTATCAGCGCACTCAGGACAAATTGCACAACAACTTTTGTGGTCCAATTTCTCCTGTTACCCTCAGGAAAATACAAAACTGGGGGCTAAAAAATTATTTTTGTGGGAAAAAATTTTTGTTTTATTTTTACGGCTCTGCATTATAAACTTCTATGAAGCTCTTATTGGGTCAAAGTGCTCACCACACATCTAGATAAGTTCCTTAGGGGGTCTACTTTTCAAAATGGTGTCACTTGTGGGGGGTTTCAATGTTTAGGTATATCAGTGGCTCTCCAAACGCAACATGGCGTCCCATCTCAATTCCTGTCAATTTTGCATTGAAAGGTCAAACGGCGCTCCTTCCCTTCCGAGCTCTCCCATGCGCCCAAACAATGGTTTACCCCCACATATGGGGTATCAGAGTACTCAGGACAAATTGTGCCACAACTTTTGTGGTCCAATTTCTTCTCTTACCATTGGGAAAATAAAAAATTGGGGGCGAAAAGATAATTTTTGTGAAAAAAAAATGATTTTTTATTTTTACGGTTCTGCATTATAAACTTCTGTGAAGCATTTGGTGGGTCAAAGTGCTCACCACACCTCTAGATAAGTTCCTTAGGGGGTCTACTTTCCAAAATGGTGTCACTTGTGGGGGGTTTCAATGTTTAGGCACATCAGTGGCTCTCCAAACGCAACATGGCGTCCCATCTCAATTCCTGTCAATTTTGCATTGAAAGGTCAAACGGCGCTCCTTCCCTTCCGAGCTCTCCCATGCGCCCAAACAATGGTTTACCCCCACATATGGGGTATCAGAGTACTCAGGACAAATTTTGCCACAACTTTTGTGGTCCAATTTCTTCTCTTACCATTGGGAAAATAAAAAATTGGGGGCGAAAAGATAATTTTTGTGAAAAAAAAATGATTTTTTATTTTTACGGTTCTGCATTATAAACTTCTGTGAAGCATTTGGTGGGTCAAAGTGCTCACCACACCTCTAGATAAGTTCTTTAGGGGGTCTACTTTCCAAAATGGTGTCACTTGTGGGGAGTTTCAATGTTTAGGCACATCAGTGGCTCTCCAAACGCAACATGGCGTCCCATCTCAATTCCAGTCAATTTTGCATTGAAAAGTCAAATGGCGCTCCTTCCCTTCCGAGCTCTGCCATGCGCCCAAACTGTGGTTAACCCCCACATATGGGGTATCAGCGTACTCAGGACAAATTGTACAACAACGTTTGGGGTCCATTTTCTCCTGTAACCCTTGGTAAAATAAAACAAATTGGAGCTGAAGTAAATTTTTTGTGAAAAAAAGTTAAATGTTAATTTTTATTTAAACATTCCAAAAATTCCTGTGAAGCACCTGAAGGGTTAATAAACTTCTTGAATGTGGTTTTGAGAAACTTGAGGGGTGCAGTTTTTAGAATGGTGTCACACTTGGGTATTTTCTATCATATAGACCCCTCAAATTGACTTCAAATGAGATGTGGTCCCTAAAATAAAATGGTGTTGTAAAAATGAGAAATTGCTGGTTAACTTTTAACCCTTATAACTCCCTAACAAAAAAAAATTTTGGTTCCAAAATTGTGCTGATGTAAAGTAGACATGTGGGAAATGTTACTTATTAAGTATTTTGTGTGACATATCTCTGTGATTTAATTGCATAAAAATTCAAAGTTGGAAAATTGCGAAATTTTCAAAATTTTCGCCAAATTTCCATTTTTTTCACAAATAAACGCAGGTAATATCAAATAAATTTTACCACTATCATGAAGTACCATATGTCACGAGAAAACAATGTCAGAATCACCGGGATCCGTTGAAGCGTTCCAGAGTTATAACCTCATAAAGGGACAGTGGTCAGAATTGTAAAAATTGGCCCGGTCCATAACGTGCAAACCACCCTTGGGGGTAAAGGGGTTAAAGGGAAGGTGCCACCAGTTTTCTTGTAGTTTTGTTTTTGTGAAATTAAGCTTAAGATAGTAATTAAAATGTATTAATGCAATATTTGCACTGTTTGCAAACATTTCTATATGAAAAATATTGTATATTTTCTTACAAATAAATATATTTACCATTAGGGGGATCATTTTCCATTTGAGACCTCAAGCAGCTATAGTAAGACTTACCAGCTTTACTGTTAGCAGCAAAATTGGGGCAGTAACAACAGACATCACCATTTCCCTCCCCTTTTGGGTGGACTAGTATCTCTGGGGCAGAATAAAGAGTAGCATCACAGGGCAGTTCCATTTTGTGGGTGACTGCCCTGTGATCTGATATCACCAGCGGTTACTGTCTCTCTCTCTCCCATCAGTCTCTCTCACACAGATTACATGATTCCCTCACTTCCCTCCAAAAACTTGCCTATTCACTGCATACCTGCAGCTCCTTATCTCCTTATCTCCTTACCTGGCGGGTGTGTCATAAACAGAAGGAAGAGACAATAGTGTGGTCAGGTAATGTTCTGAGGTCAAAATACCAGGAGGATAATGGATCAGAGCAGAAGGGGTTAAACAGTCTGATGGTCAGAATGAAGTCCAAGGTTAGGCAACAAAAGATGAGGCATATAGAACTCAAGGCACAGAAAGCACAAACCTCACTTGCTGAATGTATGTCTGGTGGAGGTCTTGAATAAACAGTTCAGTTGAGTAGAATGGCAATCACCTGGGATAATGAACACTTGGAGACAGCCAACACCTCCCAGTCTCAGATTGGATAGTCGACCTGTCAATCAACACACTGACAGCTCAGCATGTACCTGTACCAGATTGGATGGCCAAGCTGTCAATCAAAGTACTGACAGCTTCATCACACCCCTGTACCGGATTGGACAGCCGAGCTGTCAGTAAGTGCATCCCAGACATACTGAGGAGTGGAACTGTGACACTCATGCACATACTGTTACTTGTAAACACATTCAATGAGCAGCCTTGTGACCCACTTAAGTTCATTTAGCAAAAGATTGACTAGCACATCCAAACAGAAAACAGGCGTGAACAGGTGTGCACCTGTTTTCTGCTTGGAAGTCCAGGTCACTCTGAGCACTCAACCCCTCAGCCTCAGGCGTTTTTAAATACAGCAGGATCCTACCTTTCCATATAAATGTAGACTTCAGCCCAAGAGAAGATTCATACATTACATTGATTTATAAATGATCTACAAACGTGGTAGTCTGATGCCGGTTATCTGTTCTGTCTTTTCAAGTTCAACTACATCAGTAAAAAACTTTCTGTTGTTAACTACCATGGCCTCACCTGCTTCCTTGATCATCCCCTACACCACACTACATTACAGGCTCCAACCACCTGATTCCAAGGTAAGGTATTCACAATATCATGATTGTCATCGGTGTTCAGGTTTTTCAAACTATGCTCAACCAAAGGAAACCTTACACATCCACCTCTTTGCACAATACAAGCCTCCATACACATCAAAGTCACCTAATTTCAAACAACCATCTAATAGCTTGCGGACTTCCTTTTACGAAAGCAAAATATGAATTGAGCATTTTGAGCGGGGAGAATAAATATCATTTTCTCCCTGCTGTATTCAGCTACGTGCAGGAGTCGGGCAGCATCATAATGCTGTTAACCTGCACATTAACCACATATCTGCAGGTTAACAGCATTATTTCTGGTGACAGCTTCCCTTTAACAAAACTGTACTACAGAAACTTTTATTATAGTCATGTGCCTGGGCTCTAACTGAGATTACAGGAAATAATTCTTTGGCCATTGTATATCGAACGTATTTTAGTATAGGGTATTTATATATTTATTTGTGAAATATAATCATGTTCTTGCCAATATATCTCAAGGCTAAAAACATTTAGCTTTGTTCCTTTTTTTCAATAATTGGTTTTCTCTGCCCCTGGACTATTAAACTGCAGTTTTTCCCAACTCCAGGTCATTGTTTTTATGAATTGGGGCCCAGAACTAAGCTACATGTTCTTGTTGAGGCCACACAAGTGTTTTGTAAAGCAGCATGTTTATATCCTCTTTTGAGTCTACGCCACTTAATATATGAAAATATTCTACTAGGCAATGTGATGCAGTGACCCCTGTGACAGCTAGGGGGCGCTGTGAGTGCTCCTTGGGATGTGCATGGAGGCATATCTATTGTGATAATCGTGGTGAAACAGTGACTGGCTGTGTTGTGAATGGCCGATATGTGTCGCAGAGGGAGTCTGCGTGGTAAGTCTGATGCAATGTTGTTGTTCTGGGACCTGTAGTCCCTCAAGAGTGTGTATAGGTGTGGTGTATTTGTAAGGGAGACTTACTAGGCTGGTTGTGTGAGATGGGCGGGACAAACTAGCCACACATCCACACTCCCACCCAGGGGAGTGGTTAAGGGTATATAATGTGACCAGGGTGTGGGTCACATGTTCCTGTGTGGTTCCAGTGGAAGGTCCTGGAGAGCCTATGTGTTGGATCTCCTGGGAGTAGGAATCCTGAAGAGCACATGATGGGGCTTTGGACCTGGTGGCCTGGGGTGTTGGACAGAGGTCCTGAATAGCACCTGGACAGGTCACATACTTGTGTGTTGGAAGGCCCTGGGAGTAGGACCGGATCCCTGAATAGCACACTGAACAACCTGTGTTGGATTTCCTGGGAGTAGGAGTCCTGAAGAGCACATGGTGGGGCTTTGGACTTGCTGGTGGCCTGGGGTGTTGGTCTGACGTCCTGAATAGCATCTGGACAGGTCATATGCCTGGAGTATTGGACTGACGTCCTGAATAGCACCAGGACAGGTTATATGTCTGGGGTGTTGGACAAGGTCCTGAATAGTACCTGGACAGGTCATATGCCTGGGGTGTTGGACGAGGTCCTGAATAGCACCTGGACAGGTCACATGTGCGGTTCATGTGAGGAGGAGATGCCAGTCTGTTGGATTTCCTGGGAGTAGGAATCCTGAATAGCACACTGGACAACCCTGTGTTGGAAGACCTGGGAGGAGGCTTCCTGAAGAGCACATGCTGGTGTGTTGGGAGGTCCTGGGAGTAGGACCGGATCCCTGAATAGCGCACAGAAAGACTATGATTCTGGATGGTCTATTTGGGGGAAGTGACCGTCCTTCGGTGGGTCTGGACTGACTAGGATATGCCACCCAGGCAAGTTGGTGATCCCTGTGAGGCAGCTTTCCCGGAGGAGTGGACTGACAAGGAGTCAGCAGGTGGAGCAGGAGCTCCAGTCAGGTACCTATACAGACTGTTGGTGCTCGTGATGTTCCATGAACTGTGTGGTCTCCCACGGTGACTGAACGGAGTGAGGTTCAGCGTGTTTAGAGACCGCGACCCAGTGTCATATGCGCTGTATGTGACTTGGGACATTGGTGAACTGTACGGCGTACGGACACCCATGGTAACTGGGCGAAGTGAGAGGTCCAGCATGTTTAGTGTCCCTGAAACAAAGCCGTAAATGACGTGTTTAAGACAAAGCTGCAAGTTAATACCACCAGTTGGTGCCTATTGTGTTTGATGAAATGTATAATGTGAACTGTGCACAACCCGGTTTATGACACTTTGATAAACCGTATAGACTGTGTTTAAGCGGAAAATCGTGCCTGACTACGTTAATCCCGTGCCAAGCGAGTGTCCCCCAATACACTTAGTGAGAGCAATCTTACAGCAATGAAAAATATAGATGAGCATCACAAATTGTTATTTAGTGTGGCGTTTATTATGGTATATCACTGAACTCAAATCTTTTTCACTACTGACTCTTTTAGTATTATAAGATCATGATTATTGATGAGCAAACGTGCTCAGATAATGTGTTATCTGAGAGAGCTCGTGTGCTAACCGAGTGTCTTCGGCGTCCTTGAAAAATATGTTCGTGTCCCTGCAGTTTCATGTCTCGCCACTGTTCGACAGCCGCAACATATGCAGGGATTACATGTTTGTTAGGCAATTCCTGCATATGTTGCAGCTGTCGAACAGCCGTGAGACATGCAGACGCGGGGACTCAAACATATTATTTGAGCACGCCAAAGTCACTCGGTTAGCACACAAGCATGCTTGTATAACACTTTATTCAAGCACATTCGCTCATCACTAATCGTGATCTCAAATTTGTGCTCAGATGCATAACTTAGGGTATGTGCCACTTTGCAGTTTTGTTAAGTTTTTCTCATGGTTTTTTCTGCGAAGATTTATCCAAAACCCTGAAGGATTTCCTAGTGCCAGCAAAGGGAATGAGAATCCTGAAATCTCATTGTGATGCTAGTCACTTCTCACAGCCAAGCCATGAGTCAGAATGGTCAAGGAGTCCAAGGTCAGAAGCCCGGCGGGTATGTCATAAACAGAAGGAAGAGACAATAGTGTGGTTAGGTAATGTTCTGAGGTCAAAATACCAGGAGGATAATGGATCAGAGCAGAAGGGGTTAAACAGTCTGATGGTCAGAATGAAGTCCAAGGTTAGGCAACAAAAGATGAGGCATATAGAACTCAAGGCATAGAAAGCACAAACCTCACTTGCTGAATGTATGTCTGGTGGAGGTCTTGAATAAACAGTTTATTTGAGTAGAATGGCAATCACCTGGGATAATGAACACTTGGAGACAGCCAACACCTCCCAGTCTCAGATTGGATAGTCGACCTGTCAATCAACACACTGACAGCTCAGCATATACCTGTACCAGATTGGATGGCCAAGCTGTCAATCAAAGTACTGACAGCTTCATCACGCCCCTGTACCGGATTGGACAGCCGAGCTGTCAGTAAGTGCATCCCAGACATACTGAGGAGTGGAACTGTGACACTCATGCACATACTGTTACTTGTAAACACATTCAATGAGCAGCCTTGTGACCCATTTAAGTTCATTTAGCAAAAGATTGACTGGCACATCCAAACAGAAAACAGGCGTGAACAGGTGTGCACCTGTTTTCTGCTTGGAAGTCCAGGTCACTCTGAGCACTCAACCCCTCAGCCTCAGGCGTTTTTAAATACAGCAGGATCCTACCTTTCCATATAACTGTAGACTTCAGCCCAAGAGAAGATTCATACAGGCAGGTTCCCAGCAACGAGAGTCGTCTTATCGTGGCTGCCGGGTACACATGAATTTGCCATCTTATGCACTAATTATTCTCAATTTTTCAAATTTTCTAGAGCAGTAATGCAATTCAAATATCATATATTTCATGTTTGCATGATATAGCACTACAGAGTGATACTTTATTTGTTGGCCATTAAAGTTTATGATCATTATTCAGTGAAAGCATATGTTAGTAATATGCCATCACTGACTTTGGTGGAAATATACTTTTCACTAACACATTGTTCAGTCTATATAGTCTTCCATAATGTTTTGTTTATAGCGGCCGGTACAACAGCTGGGGCCATGTGTGCTCCAACAAATGAATTTCTCCAGGTTATGACTCACAACTGGGTAATATAGCACATTAGTACGTGCATTAAGAATTCTCGATTCATGTGCCTCAGCTATCGTCTAACATAGTAACATAGTAACATAGTTAGTAAGGCCGAAAAAAGACATTTGTCCATCCAGTTCAGCCTATATTCCATCATAATAAATCCCCAGATCTACGTCCTTCTACAGAACCTAATAATTGTATGATACAATATTGCTCTGCTCCAGGAAGACATCCAGGCCTCTCTTGAACCCCTCGACTGAGTTCGCCATCACCACCTCCTCAGGCAAGCAATTCCAGATTCTCACTGCCCTAACAGTAAAGAATCCTCTTCTATGTTGGTGGAAAAACCTTCTCTCCTCCAGACGCAAAGAATGCCCCCTTGTGCCCGTCACCTTCCTTGGTATAAACAGATCCTCAGCGAGATATTTGTATTGTCCCCTTATATACTTATACATGGTTATTAGATCGCCCCTCAGTCGTCTTTTTTCTAGACTAAATAATCCTAATTTCGCTAATCTATCTGGGTATTGTAGTTCTCCCATCCCCTTTATTAATTTTGTTGCCCTCCTTTGTACTCTCTCTAGTTCCATTATATCCTTCCTGAGCACCGGTGCCCAAAACTGGACACAGTACTCCATGTGCGGTCTAACTAGGGATTTGTACAGAGGCAGTATAATGCTCTCATCATGTGTATCCAGACCTCTTTTAATGCACCCCATGATCCTGTTTGCCTTGGCAGCTGCTGCCTGGCACTGGACTAACATAGATGATAAAAGAACCTCTTCCGACAAGACTACAACCTGCAGTAACCACTGATCCACCAAACCGCTGCACGACCAACTCTACCCTCACCTACTGTTTCCTCACCCATCCCTTGTTGATTGTGACCCCTAACAGGCAGGGTCCTCTCTCCTCCTGTACCAGTTGTGACTTTTATTGTTTAATATTACTGTACTCATTTTTATTCTGTATACCCCTTTTGACATATAAAGCGCCATGGAAAAAATGGCTCTATAATAATAAATAATAATAAGTATATAGAAAGTGGGGTGCTCACTACACTGGTTTGGTGCTTAGGAGAAAAATAGAAACATCCAAAAAAGTAACTCCAGCATACAATACAAGTCAATATAATTCAAACATGAATTTATTACAAACTCCAATGACGTTTCAATGACGTTATTCGTCCAAAGAAAAATAGATTAACACCGCATACGTAGTGGGAAAAAAAGAGACTATAATATTCATCACTTCACAGGTAATTGTTTCAACGTTTCGGCTTATGAGCCTTTTTCAAGAAAACCTGTACATGTATCTGTAATGATATTAAAATGAATACATTAGGTACATATAACTCCACAACAAGAGAAAAAGTGTAAAAAACATTGGTAGGAATAAGTATAATCTCAGATCATATCCTGATGTCATTCAGGATCTAAAATCATCCCTTTAAGATATGTAAAACCATACATCATATAATGGGATATACCACGTAGCATAAACGGAACCGAAAAACACTGTATCCCTCAGTCAAAGCAGAAAACCATTCCAAGAAAAAAAGGGGAAAAGGAAAAAAGAAAAAGAAAAAAAATGAAATAATGAGGTCCAAAAGGGAAGGGAAAAGGAACCAAAAAATTATATATAAGGTTCAAAAATGAAAACAATGCTCCATGCCGGACAAAAGCAAAAAATATACATTAATAATGTGGACATGCAAGGCCATAAAAATGTCAGGTACCATAGATAAAGACCATGCATGGCCAAAGTGAAAACAGGACAAAATGAAACCGAAACAGCTAAAAGTGAATCCGAAACAGCTCAAAGATGAAAGGCAGCGGCAGGGAACAAAAAGAACTGGGTATGACAAGATAAGCAGAAAGTTGCGTACGAATATAAAATCATTACCGGTCACTGTCCCCGATGGGGCTCACAATCTAGAATCCCTATCAGTATGTCTTTGGAATGTGGGAGGAAACCGGAGTGCCCGGAGGAAACCCACGCAAGCACAGAGAGAACATACAAACTCTTTGCAGATGTTGTTCTGGGTGGGATTAGAACCCAGGAACCAAGCGCTGCAAGGCTGCAGTGCTAACCACTGAGCCACCGTGATGCATGATTTACAGCTGCTAGCCAGCCTGAGTACATGTGGGGGTTGCCTAATTGCTAGGGAATCCCCACATGTATTCAAGCTGTCTAGTAGCTATAAATGATGCAGCTGAGGCAGCGAAAACTAAATCTCCGAGCAGTTACAAATACTCAGAGACCACCCGAGTGTGCTAGGGAAAACCCAAGCAACGATTATACTTGCTCATCACCATTTATAACCTCATAAATGCTAATTTTACTATCAATTTTACATAGTAAAATATTTATTTTCAATACTACTAAGGATATAGAAATACTGTATTTCTTTTGACTATACCAACAGTCATTATACGCTTATTTTACTGATAAGTGACTATTCCATCAGAAATTCCACGCTAACACGCACCAAATTACTGTCTGCCTTCATTCTAACAATTTTATGTTTCTAGTTATATAATAGTTTTTGGCCTTTTAAATACACATTAAAATGTGTCTTATTTAATCACAGAGATGCATAAGTATTATGTTACATGCTGCAAAGCCTGAAATGGTAAGGTTATATCCCAAACAGTTTAGTGTAATCTATTCGACAGTAAAAAAGAGCAAGGTTGACACGAAGGTCTATAAACCCATAAATACGATGCCAAGCAGGACTGACATTTGGTGAACATTTGTTCCTGGCATAAACTATAAACAGCAGTAATTTTCCACTTTGATGATACAGTCTCCCCATTCCCCCCACTGAAATGCATGTTTCTTAAGTAAAAGCAATGCAAGGCCATAAAAAAGGGCTAATAAATGTAAAAGTTGTCAAAGTTACAAATGTATTATGCTCCAAAGACATAGAATTGTGTATAAAATACATTTGTGAACTGTTAGCTTTGCAAAATATATGAAATGAATATCTCTAATTCTAATCCCTTAACAACATCTGCCGTGTGTGTATGGAGTAAGTTAGTAGCAGGTGTATTAAGCTGGTTAACATGGTGAGCTCGCCCCAAACTTGGCAGGTAATAGTTTTTAAGGTTGAAGGAAGACTTTAAGTCCATCTAGTTTAACCCATGGCCTAACCTAACATGCCCTAACATGTTGATCCAGAGGAAGGCAAAAAAAACCATGTGGCAAAGAGTAAGCTCCACATTGGAGGAAAAAAATTCCTTCCCGACTCCACATACGGCAATCAGACTAGTTCCCTGGATCAACACCCTAACAAGGAATCTAGTGTATATACCCTGTAACATTATACTTTTTAAGAAAGGCATCCAGTCCCCTCTTAAATTTAAGTAATGAATTGCTCATTACAACATCATACGGCAGAGAGTTCCATAGTCTCACTGCTCTTACAGTAAAGAATCCGTGTCTGTTATTATGCTTAAACCTTCTTTCCTCCAGATGTAGATTATGCCCCCTTGTCCCTGTCTCAGGTCTATGATTAAAAAGATCATCAGAAAGGTCTTTGTACTGCCCCCTCATATATTTATACATTAAAATAAGATCACCCCTTAGTCTTCGTTTTTCCAAACTAAATAGCCCCAAGTGTAATAACTTATCTTGGTATTGCAGACCCCCCAGTCCTCTAATAACCTTCGTCGCTCTTCTCTGCACCGGCTCCAGTTCAGCTATGTCTTTCTTATACACCGGAGACCAGAACTGTGCACAGTATTCTAAGTGTGGTCGAACTAGTGAGAGGTAAAATGATGTTCTCTTCATGAGCATCTATGCCTCTTTTAATGCATCCCATTATTTTATTTGCTTTTGTAGCAGCTGCCTGACATTGGCCACTAAATGTGAGTTTGTCATCCACCCATACACCCAGGTCTTTTTCATTGACGGTTTTGCCCAGAGTTTTAGAATTAAGCACATAGTTATACATCTTATTACTTCTACCAAAGTGCATGACCTTACATTTATCCCCATTAAAGCTCATTTTCCATTTATCAGCCCAAGATTCTAGTTTACATAAATCATCCTGTAATATAAAATTGTCCTCCTCTCTATTGATTACCCTGCAGCGTTTAGTGTCATCTGCAAATATTGAAATTCCACTCTGTATGCCCCCTACAAGGTCATTAATAAATATGTTAAAAAGAAGAGGGCCCAATACTGACCCCTGTGGTACCCAACTGCTAACCGCGACCCTGTCCAAGTGTGCTCCATTAATAACCACCCTTTGTTTCCTATCCCTGAGCCAGCTCTTAAGCCACTTACACATATTTTCCCCTATCCCCATTATTCTCATTTTATGTATCAACCTTTTGTGTGGCACCGTACCAAAAGCTTTTGAAAAGTCCATATACACTACGTCCACTGGGTTCCCTTGGTCCATTCTGTAACTTACTTCTTCATAGAAATTGATGAGATTAGTCTGACAGGAACGGTCATTAGTAAACCCATGTTAATGGTTGTATGTTATAGTCAGGACCTGCCTCTAACAATTGTTAACCTTTTACTGTACATACCGTTGACAGCGGCATTAACAATGCACTGTTATGGGTGCATGTCATTCTATGCCCTCATCGGCACGCCCATGACATAATCACAGGTCTCTGACGAGTTGCTATGACAGTGGGGGCTCTGTTGAAGACCTTTGTGCTTGTCATTATGGAATTCCCTTGAAACACTGCCTGTGGCCGGGCTTCAAAGGAGACTGTCATTTTCCCTATATGCAGCAATACTGTGGCATCAATGTATATAGCACAATCAATCAGATGTTCACAGCTTCAAGTCCCCTAAGGGGACTAACAAATACAGTGAAAAGTAAAAAAAAGTTGTTTTAAAAAAACATGAAAAAACATAAAAGTTCAAATCACTCCCTTTTCCCTTATTAAAAGTAAAGTTAATAGGAAAATTAAAAAAGATACATACAGTGGGGCAAAAAAGTATTTAGTCAGTCAGCAATAGTGCAAGTTCCACCACTTAAAAAGATGAGAGGCGTCTGTAATTTACATCATAGGTAGACCTCAACTATGCGAGGCAAACTGAGAAAAAAAAATCCAGAAAATCACATTGTCTGTTTTTTTAACATTTTATTTGCATATTATGGTGGAAAATAAGTATTTGGTCAGAAACAAAATTTCATCTCAATACTTTGTAATATATCCTTTGTTGGCAATGACAGAGGTCAAACGTTTTCTGTAAGTCTTCACAAGGTTGCCACACACTCTTGTTGGTATGTTGGCCCATTCCTCCATGCAGATCTCCTCTAGAGCAGTGATGTTTTTGGCTTTTCACTTGGCAACACGGACTTTCAACTCCCTCCAAAGGTTTTCTATAGGGTTGAGATCTGGAGACTGGCTAGGCCACTCCAGGACCTTGAAATGCTTCTTACGAAGCCACTCCTTCGTTGCCCTGGTGGTGTGCTTTGGATCATTGTCATGTTGAAAGACCCAGCCACGTTTCATCTTCAATGCCCTTGCTGATGGAAGGAGGTTTGCACTCAAAATCTCACGATACATGGCCCCATTCATTCTTTCATGTACCCGGATCAGTCGTCCTGGCCCCTTGGCAGAGAAACAGCCCCAAAGCATGATGTTTCCACCACCATGCTTTACAGTAGGTATGGTGTTTGATGGATGCAACTCAGTATTCTTTTTCCTCCAAACACGACAAGTTGTGTTTCTACCAAACAGTTCCAGTTTGGTTTCATCAGACCATAGGACATTCTCCCAAAACTCCTCTGGATCATCCAAATGCTCTCTAGCAAACTTCAGACGGGCCCGGACATGTACTGGCTTAAGCAGTGGGACACGTCTGGCACTGCAGGATCTGAGTCCATGGTGGCGTAGTGTGTTACTTATTGTAGGCCTTGTTACATTGGTCCCAGCTCTCTGCAGTTCATTCATTAGGTCCCTTCGCGTGGTTCTGGGATTTTTGCTCACCGTTCTTGTGATCATTCTGACCCCACGGGGTGGGATTTTGCGTGGAGCCCCAGATCGAGGGAGATTATCAGTGGTCTTGTATGTCTTCCATTTTCTAATTATTGCTCCCACTGTTGATTTCTTCACTCCAAGCTGGTTGGCTATTGCAGATTCAGTCTTCCCAGCCTGGTGCAGGGCTACAATTTTGTTTTTGGTGTCCTTTGACAGCTCTTTGGTCTTCACCATAGTGGAGTTTGGAGTCAGACTGTTTGAGGGTGTGCACAGGTGTCTTTTTATACTGATAACAAGTTTAAACAGGTGCCATTACTACAGGTAATGAGTGGAGGAAAGAGGAGACTCTTAAAGAAGAAGTTACAGGTCTGTGAGAGCCAGAAATCTTGATTGTTTGTTTCTGACCAAATACTTATTTTCCACCATAATATGCAAATAAATTGTTAAAAAAACAGACAATGTGATTTTCTGGATTTTTTTTTCTCAGTTTGTCTCCCATAGTTGAGGTCTACCTATGATGTAAATTACAGACGCCTCTCATCTTTTTAAGTGGTGGAACTTGCACTATTGCTGACTGACTAAATACTTTTTTGCCCCACTGTATGTGGTATCACCACATTCAGAAAAGTCCGATCTATCAAAATAGTAACATAGTAACATAGTAACATAGTAACATAGTTAGTAAGGCCGAAAAAAGACATTTGTCCATCCAGTTCAGCCTATATTCCATCATAATAAATACCCAGATCTACGTCCTTCTACAGAACCTAATAATTGTATGATACAATATTGTTCTGCTCCAGGAAGACATCCAGGCCTCTCTTGAACCCCTCGACTGAGTTCGCCATCACCACCTCCTCAGGCAAGCAATTCCAGATTCTCACTGCCCTAACAGTAAAGAATCCTCTTCTATGTTGGTGGAAAAACCTTCTCTCCTCCAGACGCAAAGAATGCCCCCTTGTGCCCGTCACCTTCCTTGGTATAAACAGATCCTCAGCGAGATATTTGTATTGTCCCCTTATATACTTATACATGGTTATTAGATCGCCCCTCAGTCGTCTTTTTTCTAGACTAAATAATCCTAATTTCGCTAATCTATCTGGGTATTGTAGTTCTCCCATCCCCTTTATTAATTTTGTTGCCCTCCTTTGTACTCTCTCTAGTTCCATTATATCCTTCCTGAGCACCGGTGCCCAAAACTGGACACAGTACTCCATGTGCGGTCTAACTAGGGATTTGTACAGAGGCAGTATAATGCTCTCATCATGTGTATCCAGACCTCTTTTAATGCACCCCATGATCCTGTTTGCCTTGGCAGCTGCTGCCTGGCACTGGCTGCTCCAGGTAAGTTTATCATTAACTAGGATCCCCAAGTCCTTCTCCCTGTCAGATTTACCCAGTGGTTTCCCGTTCAGTGTGTAATGGTGATATTGATTCCCTCTTCCCATGTGTATAACCTTACATTTATCATTGTTAAACCTCATCTGCCACCTTTCAGCCCAAGTTTCCAACTTATCCAGATCCATCTGTAGCAGAATACTATCTTCTCTTGTATTAACTGCTTTACATAGTTTTGTATCATCTGCAAATATCGATATTTTACTGTGTAAACCTTCTACCAGTAGTAAAATAAATAATCCGATCAGTAAACAATTAAATGGAAAAAATTCAAGAATGCCAAATTAGATTTTTTTGGTAACTGCAATAGCACAAAAAAAAGCTGTAACAAGCAAGCAAAATGTCATATCTATCCCAAAATGGTATCAATAAAAAGTTGTCTCGTCCTTCAAAAGATACCAAATATACGCATGTATAAGCCAATTTTTTCAGCACTTTTTTGTGTGCTGAAAACACCCCCCTCGTCAGCTTATATACAAGTCATTGTCCCAGAAAGCTGGCTGGGGGAGGGGGAGCGGCAGAGCAGTGGGTCACAGAGGCAGGAGCTGGCGTCTGTGGCTGTAACTGTGCCCGCTGCTAAAGAGAAATAAATATTCACTGCGCTGGCAGTGAATATTCATTTCTGTTATAGCAAACACAGTTACAGCTGCAGCCACCCGCTTCCAGCACACATCCTACTTACCTTCCCTTCGTGCCTTCAATGCATCTCCTTCTGGTGCCAGTCTTCCAGCTGAGCCATCATGTGTCCCCCGCTCATTAAGGTAATGAATATTCACCCCACTCCCATATACGTGGAGTGAATATTCATTATGTTAATGAGTGGGGACATGTGATCGCTTAGCTGGAAGAGCTGCTGGCACCGAAAGGAGATGCAGTGAGGGTATGCAGGGAAGGTAAGTAGGATGTGTTTTTTTATATAGTAACTATGCATACAAAGAAGTGGATAAGCAGCCATGCCTACAGCGAGCCATGCATACAAGGACAGGGATGAGGAGCCATGCATGCAAGGACAGGGAAAGAGAGCCATGCATACAAGAACGGGGACGGGGAGCCATGCATACAGAGACAGGGATGGGGAGCCATGAATACAAGGATGGGGATGGGGAGCCATGCATACAAGGATGAGGATGGGGAGCCATGCATACAGAGACAGTGAAGGGGAGCCATGCATATAAGGACAGGGATGGAGAGCCATGCATACCAGGATAGGGATGAGGTGACAATGCATACCCGGCTTATACTCAAGTCAATACGTTTTCCCAGTTTTTCGTGGCAAAATTAGGTGCCTTGTACTCAAGATGACTTATTCTCAAATATATATGGTAAGCTGTCTCACAGCTCCATTGACTGAAAAATAAAAATATTATTTTTCTAAGAAAATGACTACACAACCACCAAAATTTTTTTGGGAAACTTTTGATTTTTTCTTCACAACTAAACTAATACAAAGCTTGACATGTTTGGTATCACCATGGTTATGCTGATGAGAAAAAATCATACTGCAAGGTCATTTTTGACACAAAATGTATGCCTTTCACTATATGGTGACCAGATAGTAATAAGAACTGATCCCCATGATAGTACTTTGTAGATAAAAGTTTTTATTAATGAATATTAAAACCAGAAAATAATCATAAAAGGAAGGGTGCTCATTCCTATGACTAGTGACTATACAGCCAGAGAGTCTTACCAAAAAAATCTCTGCCCCGACGTGCGTTTCGCAACTGCTTCTTCCGGAGAGGCCTCCCAAATAAACAGTTGCGAAACGTGCGTCAGGGCAGAGGGATGTCGAGAGGATTCCACGTGGCTATACACCAGGTAATAGTGTAGCTTTACATATAATTGCAGCCTCAGCACTATAGCACTTTATACATGTCAGCAATAAGGGTCATATGTTGAAGTACCCAGCCTATGGGAATGTCCAGCTAGCTAACATCTTGCAGTCATGTTTATTTCATATGAGTAATGTAATTTAGCTTCAGTAAGAATTATTTGCCTTTACTGTGTTAATAGACCATGTTTTTTGGTAAGACTCTATGGCTGTATAGTCCCTCGTCATAGGATTGAGCACCCTTCCTTTTATGTTTATTTTCTGATTTTAATATTCATTAATAAAACCAACTTTTATCTACAAAGTACTATCGTGGGGATCAGTTCTTATTACTATCTGGTTACCATATAGTGAAAGTCATTGTGTTTAATAGTACTTTACCCATAAGGTGACGGGTTAATTACTCTGGACATCTTGATGTGAATATAAAATGTATGCCGTAAAAACAATTCTCAAAAAACAATGTCATTTTTTTCTTAATCTCATCGAACTTGGAAGTTTTTCCCCATTTTTTAGTACAGTATGTGGTAAAATGAAAGGAGTCATTCAAAAGTACAACTTGTCCAGCAAAAAGATGTCTATGTAGACAGAAAAATAAAAGAGTTATGGCTCTGGTAAGAAGGTGAGGCAAAACAAAAATACAAAAACGGAAATTGACCCCATTGGGAAGGGATTAAAGCCCGTTTGCAAACTGTGGTACTACATTATTAGAAGGTCCCTAACGTACTGTAAGTAGCCAGATAACTCCAGCTGCAAGCCGGAGTAATGCATGCCTACAGAGTGGAAATCAAGGAGGAAACATAGATTCTTTGTGGTGTCCCTGCAGCAGTGAATGGATTTCTTGGGAATTTTTGTTGGCCTAAGGCTTCTCCGCTCTGTGCTTTGATTCTTTATTGAGAGAAAAACAACAAATATTAGGGAATTTTTAATAATAATATCAATTTCCTAATATAGTAACCAAAGTAAATTCAAAACTTGAAATCTATGGCTTAAAAATCTAATACAATGTAACGCATAAGGGGTGGATGAGACAGATGAGTTTTTAAAGGACAATATATTGGAATATTTTGCCCATTTTCATACAATTTATCAACTATATAGCTTACAATGTCAGTATATAAAACGGATATAGCAGAAGGCCAAGCCTAGACGAGAAGGGAATATTAAAAAAAGAAAACAAAGCTTGAATATGTAGAACTTGGGCCTAAATTGACACAAGCTTCTCCTAAACTTTTGTAGTTGACTTAAAGCTTTACCAGAACTTACAAAACTGTACTTAGAAAGCAAATCTATTAAATTAAGACTTTTACTAGTTAATTTTCAGGGAATTTTATATCATTGCTATTATTCTTTCCGTGAATGGTTTCCATATTTAAACCACCCAATCAAAATCAAAGAGGTTTCCCTGTCTCAATAAAGCTTTTACAAACAGTTGACAATGGTTTACAAAAAAGCCAAGATGAATGTTTTTAATCTTATCAATCCAGTCAGCAGACACATTGCTGTTTCCTAATTTGTCACTGTTTATTTGGCTCAAAATATTTGTGTCCCCTGGACATTTGACCACTACAGTATCCTCAATGGTGTCGAAACATCATCATTTCATTGGTTTGCTGCAACGGTCAGTTGACCACATATTAAGGAAGCATGAGCACTGGACTGGTAAGGAATTATAACTTTTCTTTCTCTAGATCATTGTGAGCTGATTGTAGATTATTTAATGTACTGTAAGTGGAAAACCCCTTTTATAAATAAGCATTATGTACACATTGCAGTATCTCACACATTTTTTAATATGGCAAATTTCACAAATTTAAATAGCACACAATCTAGATCCTCGTATTGAAGACCACTGCCCGACATGCAGTCGTTTCTGTGATTTAAGGGGATAAGTGTAAGCACATTGTGAGCAGTGCTTTTTGCTTTAGTTTGTGAACACGTAATCTAGATTAACCTTAATCTGTTGTATTTTTTTCAGCTTACTGCACATCTGCAGTAGCGTGACCAAAGTGTGGCTTATGTTAGATCTGAATGCGCTAAATGTCCTGTAACCTGCATAATGTCGGGATGTTGTTTCCCTTAGTTAGCTTTAAAAATGAAGAGAACGTATTTGGATTACACCAGTATTAGGTTTGAGATGATTACGTTTAAATGCAAAATGAAAAAATAAAGAATTGCCATAAAATTGGCATAAGAGTGGGTAGTCAAGATTGTGATGTAGTCTCCTATTTCTAACACACAGAGATAAAGAAGATCCAAATTATTAAATTAGCACTATCCTGACCAAAGTATTCTTGGGCCTAAAACGTGGACTCAACATGGGAGATGACTACTGTTTTTAAAAATAAACACTTTATTGATACAGATAGATATGTTGTGCAACATAGTAATTTGTCTCCAGGCTAGCCCAAAGTGTCTCTGGGCATAAAAAAACTGCATCATGCTGTGCATTGATTTTTCAATAGGTTGATTTGACTTTGGGTTACTGATATCACACCGGCAACAGAGCGGAGAGGAATTTATCACATCAAATTAAATTTAAGGAGTTGTTCAGTGCCAACAAGTTATCACCTATCCACAGGATACGTAATAATTTATTGATTGTTGGGGGTCCAACTGCTAGGACCTACATTGATCAGCAGAACGGGGCACTTTTAGCCATGTTAGAATGGAGTGGAAGTGCACCTGTTCTACCACTGTTCCATTCAATCTATAGAGGACTGCCGGAAAAAATGAGTGCTGAGCATAGCAGCCCCATAGGGAATGAATGGCGCAAGGGTTGAGCATGTACACTGCCTCCATTCTAAAAGAGATAAAAGTTCTGCTGATGGGTGCGGATGCCAGCAGTCGGTCCAACACGCACCATTAAGCTGTTACCTATCCTGTTGATAGGTAATAACTTGCCTGCAACAAACAATCCCTTTAAGTCTAGGTTTGCTCAAAAATATACTTAGTATAAGACGTGACTTTAAGATGGAATGAAAGCCACTTAGTATTGATTTAAAGAAGCAATAGGTGAATTGAATGAGTTTGAGCTACTGAGTTTGAGCTACAATACCAACACACAGATATCACCCGCATCCATCATTCAACCTCAGGCAATTTATGGGCATAAAAATGGCATCAAAGTTGGTAGACATTCACTGCTTACTAATTAGAATAAGTTTTAAATAGTTAAGGCTCTGTTCATATTTGTGTCAGGAGGCTCCATTGCAAATTCCAGACTAATGTGATGGCTGAAATAATGTTACATACAACTGTATTTTTCTCATAAAAATGTCGGAAACTTCAATGAGGACCCCATTAGCATTGAGTTGGGTAATGTGGGCACTAGTGGTAACAAAAATAAGACAAATCTGCAAGAGAATCTGCTTTAGCTATGAACAAACGCCGACAAGTGAGTGCAGGACAGAGCTTTCAATGACTATAGGCCACTGGTCTCCCAAGATAAAAAAATGTTAGTGTATGTGGTGAAGAATCGTGTTGAAAAGCAAGAATTAATATATGTGCAATGCTATAAGAAAAGGCATCCATATATAATACCCCACAGATCTACCCCAGAGATCAGAGACCCCACAAAAATACCCCAGAGATTGTGCGGTATAATCAGTTACTCTTGCTTTTTGATGATATTCGTGAATTCAATACATTTTTGAAGTTTTCACAGTCCACACATACAGAAAACATATAAAGGATGAATTTCTATCTGTTTTTTCTCAGCACACATTATGTTATTTAGGCAACAACGACAGGAGTGGACAATTAGGACACTGTCGAAAAAAGTAAAATTGACCTTCTTGCCCATAGTGACCAATCACAGCATAGCTTAAATTTCTTAGAGTGCCTGAGAACAATGAAAACTGTGCTGTGATTGGCTTCTATTAGCAACGATGACAGTTTTTCTTTTAGAAACTTTGATAATGGTTCAAAGGCCTCAGGCATAATAGGGCTGCTAAAAAATTATGAGGACATATTTTGTTTTTGTATATTTTATGATTTTGCGTTATTTTTGTGAGACTGTAAAAGGGGTTTTGTGAGACTACCATCTTTATTCTGGGTTATTACGGTCCAACTGGCATCCCACCGTTCTGCTGAATTAAAGGTTTTTGACGCTTGCCGTTAATTACTAGGTATAGCGCCACACATTTTTTGTAGTGTTGCCTCGCAGTACAAATCAGTGGCTTTCAGTTTATCCTAAGGTTTTCAATACCTTTTCACCTTTTGTCCTGCAGTTTTCTTTCTATCACCATTTGTGGAGCTTCTCTGATTTGTTGAATCGAAAAAAATAGGGTTCTATAGCCAAGATGGATCGCAGACAGAATCAGGCTCTTTATTTGTACCTAAGATATTCAGTTCACTGACATTTTACATTTAATTTTAAATGTAATTTGGTTTACTTTACATTTTTTCAAAGTTTTAAATCTCAGATATACTGAGCTACATAAAAAGTGTAAAATAAGTTTTGGGTGCAGAAGATGATGAAGTGAGCAAAGAATGTGCATATAAGTCAGAGGTTCCCAGAAAAGCTGTATGATGTTAGTTTTTTGGTATTTGTATGTACAGTTAACCCCTTCCCGACCTGTGACACAGCGTATGCGTCATGAAAGTCGGTGCCAATCCGACCTGTGACGCATATGCTGTGTCACAGAAAGATCGCGTCCCTGCAGATCGGGTGAAAGGGTTAACTCCCATTTCACCCGATCTGCGGGGACAGGGGGAGTGGTAGTTTAGCCCAGGGGGGGTGGCTTCACCCCCTCGTGGCTACGATCGCTCTGATTGGCTGTTGAAAGTGAAACTGCCAATCAGAGCGATTTGTAATATTTCACCTAAAAAAATGGTGAAATATTACAATCCAGCCATGGCCGATGCTGCAATATCATCGGCCATGGCTGGAAATACTAATGTGCACCCACCCCACCCCACCGATCGCCCCCCCAGCCCTCCGATCTGTGGCCCGCTCCCCTCCGTCCTGTGCTCCGCTCCCCCGTCCTCCTGCCCGCTCCCCCCGTGCTCCAGTCACACCCCCCGCGCTCCAATCAAACCCCCCCGCACTCCGATCCCCCCCCCGTGCTCCGAACCACCCCCCCTGCACACCGATCCACCCCCCCTGCACACCGATCCACCCGCCCGCACACCGATCACTCTCCCCCATGCTCCGATCCCTCCCCCCCCGTGCTCCGACGCCCCCCCGTGCCCTGATCTCCCCCCCCCTGTGCCCTGATCTCCCCCCCTTATACTTACCGATCCTGGCGGGGTCCCGTCCGTCTTCTTCCCCGAGCGCCGCCATGTTCCAAAATGGCGGGCGCATGCGCAGTGCGCCCGCCGAATTTGCCGGCCGGCAGATTCGTTCCAATGTGAATTTTGATCACTGTGATATAATCTATCACAGTGGTCAAAATAAAAAAACAGTAAATGACCCCCCCCATTTGTCCCCCATAGATAGGGACAATAATAAAATAAAGAATTTTTTTTTTTTTCACTAAGGTTGGAGTTAGAACTAGGGTTAGGGTTAGGGTTAGGGGTAGGGTTAGGGGTAGGGGTAGGGGTAGGGGTAGGGTTAGGGGTAGGGTTAGGGCTAGGGGTAGGGTTAGGGGTAGGGTTAGGGGTAGGGTTAGGGTTAGGGGTAGGGTTAGGGGTAGGGTTAGGGGTAGGGTTAGGGTTAGGGTTTCGGTATGTGCACACGTATTCTGGTCCTCTGCGGATTTTTCCGCAGCGGATTTGATAAATCCGCAGTGCTAAACCGCTGCGGATTTATGGCAGATTTACCGCGGTTTTTCTGCGCATTTCACTGCGGTTTTACAACTGCGATTTTCTATTGGAGCAGTTGTAAAACCGCTGTGGAATCCGCAGAAAGAAGTGACATGCTGCGGAATGTAAACCGCTGCGTTTCCGTGCAGTTTTTCCGCAGCATGTGTACAGCGATTTTTGTTTCCCATAGGTTTACATTGAACTGTAAACTCATGGGAAACTGCTGCGGATCCGCAGCGTTTTCCGAAGCGTGTGCACATACCTTTAGAATTAGGCTATGTGCACACGGTGCGGATTTGGCTGCGGATCTGCAGCGGATTGGCCGCTGCGGATTCGCAGCAGTGTTCCATCAGGTTTACAGTACCATGTAAACCTATGGAAAACCAAATCCGCTGTGCCCATGGTGCGGAAAATACCGCACGGAAACGCTGCGTTGTATTTTCCGCAGCATGTCAATTCTTTGTGCGGATTCCGCAGCGTTTTACACCTATTCCTCAATAGGAATCCGCAGGTGAAATCCGCAGTAAATCCGCAGGTAAAACGCAGTGCCTTTTACCCGCGGATTTTTCAAAAATGGTGCGGAAAAATCTCACACGAATCCGCAACGTGGGTACATAGCCTTAGGGTTAGGGTTGGGTTGGAATTAGGGTTGTGGTTAGGGTTAGGGGTGTGTTGGGGTTAGGGTTGTGGTTAGGGGTGTGTTGCGGTTAGGGTTGTGGTTAGGGTTACGGCTACAGTTGGGATAAGGGTTAGGGGTGTGTTGGCGTTAGAATTGAGGGGTTTCCACTGTTTAGGCACATCAGGGGGTCTCCAAACGCAACATGGCGCCACCATTGATTCCAGCCAATCTTTTATTCAAAAAGTCAAATGGTGCTCCTTCCCTTCCGAGCCCCGACGTGTGCCCAAACAGTGGTTTACCCCCACATATGGGGTATCAGTGTACTCAGGACAAACTGGGCAACAATTACTGGGGTCCAATTTCTCCTGTTACCCTTGAGAAAATAAAAAATTGCTTGCTAAAACATCATTTTTGAGGAAAGTAAAATGATTTTTTATTTTCACGGCTCTGCGTTGTAAACGTCTGTGAAGCACTTGGGGGTTCAAAGTGCTCACCACATATCTAGATAAGTTCCTTGGGGGGTCTAGTTTCCAAAATGGGGGCACTTGTGGGGGGTTTCTACTGTTTAGGCACACCAGGGGCTCTGCAAACGCAACGTGACGCCCGCAGACCATTCCATCAAAGTCTGCATTTCAAAACGTCACTACTTGACTTCCGAGCCCCGACATGTGCCCAAACAGTGGTTTACCCCCACATATGGGGTATCAGCGTACTCAGGACAAACTGGGCAACAATTTCTGGGGTCCAATTTCTCCTGTTACCCTTGAGAAAATAAAAAATTGCTTGCTAAAACATCATTTTTGAGGAAAGAAAAATGATTTTTTATTTTCACGGCTCTGCGTTGTAAACGTCTGTGAAGCACTTGGGGGTTCAAAGTGCTCACCACATATCTAGATAAGTTCCTTGGGGGGTCTAGTTTCCAAAATGGGGTCACTTGTGGGGGGTTTCTACTGTTTAGGCACACCAGGGGCTCTGCAAACGCAACGTGACGCCCGCAGACCATTCCATCAAAGTCTGCATTTCAAAACGTCACTACTTGACTTCCGAGCCCCGACATGTGCCCAAACAGTGGTTTACCCCCACATATGGGGTATCAGCGTACTCAGGACAAACTGGGCAACAATTACTGGGGTCCAATTTCTCCTGTTACCCTTGAGAAAATAAAAAATTGCTTGCTAAAACATCATTTTTGAGGAAAGAAAAATGATTTTTTATTTTCACGGCTCTGCGTTGTAAACGTCTGTGAAGCACTTGGGGGTTCAAAGTGCTCACCACATATCTAGATAAGTTCCTTTCGGGGTCTAGTTTCTAAAATGGGGTCACTTGTGGGGGGTTTCTACTGTTTAGCCACATCAGGGGCTCTGCAAACGCAACGTAACGCCCGCAGAGCATTCCATCAAAGTCTGCATTTCAAAATGTCACTACTTGACTTCCGAGCCCCGACATGTGCCCAAACTGTGGTTTACCCCCACATATGGGGTATCAGCGTACTCAGGAGAAACTGTACAACAACTTTTGGGGTCAAATTTCTCCTTTTACCCTTGGGAAAATAATAAATTGCAGGCTAAAAAATCATTTTAGAGAAAATAAAATTTTTATTTTATTTTCATGGCTCTGCGTTATAAACTTCTGTGAAGCACTTGGAAGTTCAAAGTCCTCACCACACATCTAGATTAGTTCCTTTGGGGGTCTAGTTTCCAAAATGGGGTCATATGTGGGGGATCTCCAATGTTTAGGCACACAGGGGCTCTCCAAACGTGACATGGTGTCCGCTAATGATAGGAGCTAATTTTCCATTTAAAAAGCCAATTGGCGTGCCTTCCCTTCTGAGCCCTGCCGTGCGCCCAAACAGTGGTTTACCCCCACATATGGGGTATCAGCGTACTCAGGACAAACTGGACAACAACATTTGCGGTCCAATTTCTCCTATTACCCTTGGCAAAATAGGAAATTCCAGGCTAAAAATCATTTTTGAGGAAAGAAAAATTATTTTTTATTTTCATGGCTCTGCATTATAAACTTCTGTGAAGCACCTGGGGGTTTAAAGTGCTAAATATGCATCTAGATAAGTTCCTTGGGGGGTCTAGTTTCCAAAATGGGGTCATTTGTGGGGGAGCTCCAATGTTTAGGCACACGTGTGCCGTGTGCCCAAACAGTGGTTTACCCCCACATATGAGGTATCGGCGTACTCGGGAGAAATTGCCCAACAAATTTTAGGATTCATTTTATCCTATTGCCCATGTGAAAATGAAAAACTGAGGCGAAAAGAATTTTTTTGTGAAAAAAAAAGTACTTTTTCATTTTTACAGATCAATTTGTGAAGCACCTGAGGGTTTAAAGTGCTCAATATGCATCTAGATAAGTTCCTTGGGGGGTCTAGTTTCCAAAATGGGGTCATTTGTGGGGGAGCTCCAATGTTTAGGCACACGGGGGCTCTCCAAACACGACATGGTGTCCGCTAACGATGGAGATAATTTTCCATTCAAAAAGTCAAATGGCGCTCCTTCCCTTCCGAACCTTACCATGTGCCCAAACAGTGGTTTACCCCCACATGTGAGGAATCGGTGTACTCAGGAGAAATTGCCAAACACATTTTAGGATCCATTTTATCCTGTTACCCATGTGAAAATGAAAAAAATTGAGGCTAAAAGAATTTTTTTGTGAAAAAAAAGTACTTTTTCATTTTTACGGATCAATTTGTGAAGCCCCCGGGGGTTCAAAGTTCTCACTATGCATCTAGATAAGTTCCTTGGGGCGTCTAGTTTCCAAAATGGGGTCACGTGTGGGGGAGCTCCAATTTTTAGGCACACGGGGGCTCTCCAAACGTGACATGGTGTCCGCTAAAGAGTGGAGCCAATTTTTCATTCAAAAAGTCAAATGGCGCTCCTTCCCTTCCAAGCCCTGCCGTGCGCCCAAACAGTGGTTTACCCCCACATATGAGGTATCAGCGTACTCAGGACAAATTGGACAACAACTTTCGTGGTTCAGTTTCTCCTTGTACCATTGGGAAAATAAAAAAAATGTTGCTAAAAGATAATTTTTGTGACTAAAAAGTTAAATGTTCATTTTTTCCTTCCATGTTGCTTCTGCTGCTGTGAAGCACCTGAAGGGTTAAAAAACTTCTTGAATGTGGTTTTGAGCACCTTGAGGGGTGCATTTTTTAGAATGGTGTCACTTTTGGGTATTTTCAGCCATATAGACCCCTCAAACTGACTTCAAATGTGAGGTGGTCCCTAAAAAAAATGGTTTTGTAAATTTCGTTGTAAAAATGAGAAATCGCTGGTCAAATTTTAACTCTTATAACTTCCTAGCAAAAAAAAATTTTGTTTCCAAAATTGTGCTGGTGTAAAGTAGACATGTGGGAAATGTTATTTATTAACTATTTTGTGTCACATAACTCTCTGGTTTAACAGAATAAAAATTCAAAATGTGAAAATTGCGAAATTTTCAAAATTTTCGCCAAATTTCCGTTTTTATCACAAATAAACGCAGAATTTATTGACCTAAATTTACCACTAACATGAAGCCCAATATGTCACGAAAAAACAATCTCAGAACCGCTAGGATCCGTTGAAGCGTTCCTGAGTTATTACCTCATAAAGGGACACTGGTCAGAATTGCAAAAAACGGCCAGGTCATTAAGGTCAAAATAGGCTGGGTCATGAAGGGGTTAAACATCTAAAAAAAGCACTATTTTTAAGAAGATTAACTCTCTGGCCAGATAACGTATCCTGTGACAGATTTTCAGCTCCACCATAAATTATGCATCATGACCATCGTTTTTAGAGAAGATAGCCCTCTAACACATTTTAATGCAATCTTGGATGGTCCTCCAAAAGAAATTTTTTTGTAAAAATATATTATATTTTAAAGTACAACACCCTGTAGAAGTCACTTACACAAGAGACAAAGTCAGTGCATAAACTGCAACTGCTGTATACGTGGAATATAAATGGTTGAATAACTGCAAAAATAATTGGAAATTACTCCAAAAAATTACTCCTAGCAGACAAATTGCTGGGATAATCTGCGCTGATTTTTTATAGATTTGTACATACAGTAATGTTAATTTTTTTTTTAAAACAAAATTAGTGACAGAAAACACTTCAAACTTTGAAAAGCCATAGCAGCTTTGATTCTGATTTTAATATTGGTGCCTCAAAGTGGTTGAAGGGTCTGATTTCAACTGCGTTTTGGCTTCTGTTAACAACTAAAGCCAGAATGCTCTGCCACCAACAAATGCCAGAACTCATTAACTTTCCACACTGTTAAATTTGACTGAAATTTAGAAACAAATATGGATATGGATAAGATATGGATTTAACTATTCAAAACAAACTTATTCTAATCAACAGTGGCCATATGCCCATTTTGATTGCAATATTCTTGCCCAAAATTACTTTGGGCCAACCTAGTGTTCAATAATTTTATACTTTGGGCCAACCTAGGGTTCAATAATTTTATACTTTGGGGCCAACCTAGAGTTCAATAATTTTATACTTTGGGGCCCAACCTAGTGTTCAATAATTTTATACTTTGGGGCCAAAGTAGTGTTCAATCATTTTTTACTTTGGGCCAACCTAGAGTTCAATAATTTTGATGATTTCTATCTATCTGTTAGCGGTGTAATATCAATGACTCATAGTAATTTAAAAAAACTGTTGCTTATTAAAATCAGTAAAAAGTGACTATCTGCCCACCTGATGCCAATTTTTAGGTCTTGTCCCACTATGGGCCATGACATTTTATTTCTATTTTGCTGTCAACTGTTTATAGGGAACTGCACGCCAATGTAATGTATTATTATGATACATTTTACACATTAATGAACTAGTAAAAACCAAAATACATTTCCTGAGAAGAAACTGTTGAATAAAAAGATACAACTTAAGCCCTGCAAAAGAAACTGGACAAATATAAAAAAATAACTTCAGCAACGTCTTTAAATCTGACATTGTTGTTCAGCATCTCTAGAGAGCAGTATTAATATGCTAAGTAGCTCTGTGCTAACAGGTGGTTGGAGAAGCAAGCCTATGCAGCATAATTACCTTCAGTATGACATCCGTGTGGTGTTGGTCCAACATGTTTGCTCTCCTGGATGATGTTATGATGACTCTGCCATACCTCCCAGGTGTTTGGAGATCAGAGTATAGACGGTGTTTTGATCGATTAACTGGGAATAGACTATCCACCAGGTTCCTCTCTATTTTGGCTAGGCTGTGTTTAGGGGCCAGCAAATATTCAATGTTCTCTTCAACCTTATACCTGCTAAAACTAGCACCCAGCAAGATTGAGATCAGTACTGGGGCTGATACAAAAAACACTGGATGGCTAGCAATGAAAAAGCCCAATCTTGAAAAGCACGATCTCAGCCCCCTGTGCAAAGCCTTCCGCAACATCCTAGTGCAGAGGAAGCTAAGGAGGGGGAGAGTCACAGGCTGAGATCTGAGGCTCTCCCAGATCCTGGCTAGGACCATCAGGGATAACAAACATGCGGAGAGACTCCCTAGTCATAGGAAACCTCAACATAGACTTAAAAAAATGCTGCTGAGAGAACAAAGCTAATAACAGGGTGATGCAACTGACAAAAACATCTCTTCTTCTACCTCTATCACTAAGGCAACATTTCTGTGCAAACTATGTGGTTTGGTTGAAATATCATTTTTTCCCTCACTTCTCAATGCCTGGCAGACCATAGAAGCCATGTACTTCAAATTCAAAGTCTGCAACCCTGTGGCTTTTAGATGGGTGTGCTAGTCTAGAAAAACTCATCAGCTATTCAGGAAACAATCTCGAAAGTTGTATTTGAACAGTCACATCCACTGCTGTATTTACTCCCAGGATGAATTGATTTTTAATTGCTCATGATGAGGAAGTGATGTCTTGAATTTTTTAGGCTGTGAGGAAAGCTAGTCTTCAGCAGCTGAACCATTTTTAGGATCAGGGTCAACGCAGATGATTTACTTGACCATTGTGAAGACAGAAGAAAAGAAGCCAGACAGCTGAATGAAACAGGATGAATGGTTGTGTCAATGAAAGTACAATCCACTTTACGTAAGTCCCATTGCTCTGTCTCCTTCTGTAGCAAGAGGTAGAATTTCTATGAAATGCAAACAAATGCTACAAGTCAAATTAATCCGTCTGACGTCATATTGTTGATAGGATGCATTTAAAAGTTGCAGTGTTCTTCTTGCAATCCTCGTCTTAAATACTGTCCACTTTGGTGAGGTCTCAGCCATAAACGAGAATTTGTGAATTCCATCATTATAGAGGCTTGATCATCACATAGATACAGTTTTGTGTATTTCATTGGTCTCAGGCGATTATATAGGCTGTCAACACATGACTGGAGAAGACTGCAAAAATCCTAGCAGCCAGAAACATCTAGGCTATTCCCAAACCTCTATGTCTCTCTTGTAGGCAGCTGCAATCTCCTCTTAGAGTGGTCGTCAGGAGCTGGCATTTTCACACGTTGAAATATAACCAGTTAGCACCTGAAATGAAAAAAAATGTAATGGTGACAAACAGATAGAGGCAAGACATAGCCCTGACCACCACCAACCCTTCCCCAAACACCAATGTCTCAGGTTTACTACTTAGAAAGGGAATACTCAAATGCACTCACAAACTTACAGCTTGAGGGAAGTATATGCAAAAGGATGATTGCATGAATGAATGAATGGATGAATGAACACTCACATCAGCAAATCCAAAATAATTAAGATATAAGCTCCATACATCAGGAAGCTGTCTTCTATTGCAGCATGATCTATAGCTCATCCCTATCCTCCCCCCTCTCCAGTCACTCCTCCCTGAATCAACTGCCACAGGGGCTGTCCCTCCTTTAAGAGAGAAATAAATACAAGGAGAAGGAAATAAATCACCACAAAATACTTTGAGAGCTGGTACCAGTACCCTCCACCCCCACGCTGAATGCACACTTTTACTCACCTTACCACCTTACACTGCCACCCCCATCTCAGGCTCCCCAGTGACTGCTCTTCCACGGCTCTTGCTGATTCACGACAAAGAGAATGCCAAGATGAATTGTTTTCTACAGCCACTAATATATAGGAAATAGCAAACAAACGCAAACGAACGTGCCATGGGTGGTTAACATCACGTAAGCTCTGCCTAGCGTTTGTCTCCTAGCAGTGATGTGATAACCCTGCAGTGAGATTCCTCATTTCGAAGCAATTACTATTAAGAAGACTGGGAAGGGCTGATCCTACCCAACGTCTGTTATCTGAAATCAATTATAGGAAGGATCAGTATATCCTACACGATGTGCCCGGTGGCACGCCATCCGTAGCATGATCGAAATGTTGGCAATACTGATGAATACATTGACAACCTATGCCTTCAGCTATAGCCTCTAGTCTGTAACATGTAAATCAAAAGGGGAATGTGCTACTCTTTCTTTGTCCTCGGTCCTGCTGAGAAGCAGTGAGATTAGCAACAGGCTTTAATGCTGAATGTGAAACTGCAGTCTGCACAGAGAATGTAGGTGAAGAGCAGCATCGCTCCATGAATAGTTCTCAGCTTTTACACGAACATAGCATAATAGGAAGACAAGTACCTACTAAAATCCCATAGCCACAGGAGAGCCAGGTGCTTCATAACCTAAAGTATAGTTATGTTTTCTATTTCTTTGGAATAATTTGCAAATTATCTTATTTGACTTAATGCCTCCTGGATGTTTAAAAGGGTGAACTTCTTCCTTTTGGTAATTATAACAATGGTCTGTTTAACTCTGAAGCATCAACATGCTCAAAGAGGCATGGTATAGAATCGCTGATGCATGTGCAAAAACAGGTCATGTGGGAAATTCAAGAGGCTGATTTAATCACTACTGACTTGTACTTGTGACTCCAGCAAAGGTAACGTAGAGAAATTGTTGGAACTTAGTGATATTATTTGACATTTTTTTATCTCCTCCGTTTGGTAAAAAAATATCACTAAGTCTAGGGTCACTTGACCTTCTTTTCCTCATCCAAGAATTTCGGTCCGATCATGCTAATCACACTATGATCAGACTGTGATCTGATTTTCTTGGATGTAGATACACACAAAAAATTCTCCATCTTCTCCATTTTGTCAGTCTGTGAAAATCAAACCTCACTTGTATGTCATCTGAGTGCAGTACGATTTTCCCAAGGGACCCATAAACATGAACACTACTACTGAACACTGAAGGGCATGCAATGTAAGATTACGTCATGAAACCAGTGCCATAGTCAGGATGCACTATGTGGGTGGAGTTTGTACGGCCCCTGAAAGATGGTATAAATATCCAAACAGCCCTTTGCAGAAAAAGATTCCCCAACCCTGGTGTACAACCTTCACTTCTCCATCAGAGCTGACTTCCGATTGGACAGATTACTGAAAGAATGCTGTTAATCAGAAACCACTAATTGACTGCAGCAATCACGTGACATAACAATTTAACATGTTCACTGCCGAACGGCACAGTTCTGGAGGCATCATGTGAGGTGGCTGCAGTGCAGTGTAACACAATCTCCACCAGGGGGTGCTGGCGAGGGAAGAGAGACCCCACACTCACAGCACAGCAGCACTGAGCAGCCACACAGGTGCCACAGGTAACGAAAGAGTGGTCAGACAAACTGAGTCAGAACCTGTCAGGAGCAGAAGTACCAGAAGTAACAGGAATGCACGTAGTCAGAGACAAGCCAGAAGTCAGAGCCAAATGGGAGCACAATATCCAAAATGTGAGACGCAAGACGAAGTCGGGGTACAAGCCAGAGAGTCAAAACTAGTCGGGGAACATGGTATCAGAGACTTAAACCAAGAGGCGGGGTTCAGCGATCAGGCCGAGTGATGCACTGTAGGGAAACAACCAAACACTAAATCAGGAATAGGGAATGGGGCTAATACAAATATGGGAAGTCAGAGGCTGAAGGATCACCAGGGTATACGGGTCAGCTGCTCTAGCCTGGAAGCATGATCTATCACTGACGCTGGCCAGCAGACTGCAGAGTGTTAGGGCTGGCGGAACACACCGAGTAAATATTGAGATAATATAGGTGTGTTCACAGCCCAGGGTCCACCGTGCAGGAGTGGAACTTGCTGCTAGTAAATGGCGGCACTATATGGCGGTACAATGCCTGAATAGACACGGGTTCAGTCACCCGGTCTGTATAGGAGCGAACTCTGTTTCTTCACAGAGTTGGCAAGATTAGGATAACGCTGTGCCCTGTTAACCTCACAGAGGATCACAGCTCACTAACAGAGCAGGTAGCATACAGTGGTCATACAGTCAGCATAAGCACACAAGCAACTCCTCTCTGGAGGTGCCGGAATTCTAGTGGCTTTACGCCAGCCCTAAATTCACATACACAAACTCCTCTCCAGAGGTGCCGGAATTCTAATGGCTATACAGCTGACCCTGAGCACATGCAGACACAGACCACAAGGTAGCTAAGCTCATAAACATAAGTTGATACTAGCGCATGGCTGTGCGGCCATGCAAACCTTTTATGTGACCCCTGACCTCCAGAGGTCGTCATTTGGGTATGCTCATTAGCAGAAAACCAGGACTTAGTCCTAGGAGTATCTGCTCACTGCAGAACAGTGCTGGTTACAATGGCTGAGCCTGGAAGATCAGCAGTAACCAAGCGCGCAGTATCTGCCTGAGCCAGACGCTGGGATCGACGTCTCCGCTGAGCAGGCTCCATGAATGAAGGAAGAATGGGAGACCGCAGCGGAGGTGGCTCGAGATTCCTCCTGTACAGCGACGGGAACTCGACACCTAACACAGAGGACTTAAAAAGCCCAGCCAGCTCCAAAACATTGCCGAGGGGATTAACCTCCACATGACTAGTCCAGAGAGAGAATAGCAGAAAACAAATCACGAACTGGATCATGACACATCACAGTTTTTTAAATTTGTTCTATGCTACAGAGCTTTTAAGAAGGAATTATCCATTTGTGGACAACCCCTGTGAGATTGTAATACACAGAGTTACTGCTCTGAATAGAGTGATGCTCTCCAAGAGGCTAGCCCAAAAATTTGCCCTAATGATGCTCTACTGTCTGTTCCCTACACATTTCATCTCACCTCCCAACATGAACTTTTCAAGAGCAAAAATGCAAAGGAAAAATACTGCTAAAATTACTACCTCAACTGCCAAATACAAGAGGTAATAATTTTAGCTGCTACTTGTAACTTTACCAGCAACTAAATAGGTGTTCTCCCAGCACAGGCATCTCTTATCCTTAGGTTATAACTATATCTCTGAGCACCCATTTCATCTTCCTTTACCTTCCCCTTTCCTGTGAAAGGAAATTTGTCACCAGATTTTTGGGACTCCATCTGAGAGGTGGTGTCACGATCCATGTTTGGATCTGTGGCAGATCTGGTTTCCCTCAGATCTAAACCTTTTTTCCTTTCTGGTCATTGGGGGTTAATGCAGTTTTCTTCCCCCAGTGGCTGCTGGTGTTATTGCATTGCATTGCTGCTGTGTCAGCTGATGTTTGTGACCACTCCCACCATCCTTTATAAGGTCACCTGGTGCTTCAGCTGACTGTTGGTTATACAGTTCCTTTCAGGAGACCAACCTCGCAGTAGCAGCTCCCTGGTGTCAGCCAAGTCTGGTGTTTGGAGCTCAGTTGCTGTACTATCTTTGTTGTAGAGTCTGCAGCGGCGTGCACAATCTAAGTTCTGAGTTTTGTTATTTTGTAGTTTGTGCATTCACCTTTTGGTATCGTGTTCCCCTCACTCTTATATTGTTTATTCCTGTTTATTTGCTTTGTGGTGCTGTTTACACTGTTCACCCCTTGGGGTGGGGGTTGGGGGTTTAGTACAGGGTTTAACAGGAGACAGGGACAGGTCGGTGACTTGGGCCTCCCTACCTTCAAGGGTACCCCCAAGTTAAGGAAAGACAGGGCTTCCCCAGCCTGAGGGGCAGTTCAGGGGCCCAGATTCCTCATCTCCTGTTTTCCTATTTCTGCCTTGTGACAGGTGGGCAGCAAGACATAGTTGGCTACATCTTGGTTCCCGTCTCCAATATGTGTATATGCTTAAAATGATGCACACTATACCACACTGTGACTCCATCTCTATCATTAGAGTCAATGGCCCCATCGGCACATATGTTCAAATCCCATTTTGCAGAGGCTCAGACATAAGTCCCCACAAATCCACTGAATGTAGCGGCAAATGCTATGTGAAATTTGCTATTCAGGAGCCTGAGAAAAACTGGGTTAAAACCTCTGTGAAGCTTTCTGTAGTTAAAACGTCTGCCTGGCTATACAATAATACATTCTAAATACTTTAGTATAGCTATTCAAATTTGCCTTTCTGGATCCAAAAAAAAGCTGGGTACCATTCCTTGTGGTATCGTAATACAGATTACTTAAAGGAAATCAGAAAATGATTTGCAATTTTTGTTGACATCACAAAACATCAGATTGCAAAAAATCGCATCATGCCCGAGTTTGATTTGATACGTGGATTGCACTTTGAAATGCAAGTCAATGAGTCCGTGGAAACCATCGAATGAACTGATTTCCAAGGACTCACAGAATGGAGAACATGGAGATATTTTTCTCCATGTTCTACTCATCTGAAAGAATCAGATCACACTCTGATCAAATTCTGATCAGAATTTGAGCAGTGTCATTTGCATAATTGATCTGATTTTCTTGAATGACAAAAAATACACTAGTCTGCACCTAACCTTATGGACATTAGCTGCAGTAGAGTGACTCAAACCCTATGTTGAAGCATGTAATCAGATTGGGCAAATGTCATTGTGAAAGGAGGGAGGAGCAGGGTTGGCTCTGACATCACCCATTGAATGAAGGATCCTGATTTATCAACAGCAGAGGTGTTATGTGTCATTGTAATTATCATTGTAATCTTGCCGGTGATAATGGGAATTCTGAAAAAATAAAATAGCCCAGTGGCCAATGTGATAATTGCAACACTTCTATTTTTTAATGCAGATTGTGATACAAAAATCAACATTGCTATTAAAAATACATTTAACAAAAAAATCTAATTTAAACGGAATATCATATTTTGATAATAAAGTTCCTATTTTCCTTCATAATTAAATCTGCCCTAGTCAATCATTGCCACTCTCCAAATTGCTAGGCTGGTAAGTTGCTAGAAAATTGGGGTAACAATAACAACCCATTTAGAGATTTGCTGACTACTAAATCTATCTAGATAAAATGCCTTCATCACTTACCAATTTATGACATAGGTGTTAAGGACTGGCGGAACGCACCATGTATAGATGGTACGAAACTAGGTGCGTTCGCAGTCCGAGGTCCACCGTGCAGGTAAAAGACCCTGCAGCTAGCAAGACGGACAATATGGCGGTACACTAAAGGATACACGCGTGGGTTAAACCTCACCCAGCGTGAAGAAAGCGATCCTGTTAATCCACAGGACCGCAGTACCGCACTAGTGCGCGAGCAAGTGGTCAGCGGACTTAACCCCAGAAGGGATTGGAGCCCGATTAGACCCTTGCTGGCGTAACACCGCAACTGGGTGTGTAGAGAACTTTAAGAAGTATAAGTGCACAAGAGTGCGAGCGATGCCGCACTAACGGACGCCACTAACCACCCAGACTCGGGTATGGAAAGCGCAAGGCAGGCGCACGGCGCCGTACTGGCAGGCACAGCTACAGGACGCTGAGATGTGTGTCTAGTGCTGTAGGCTAAGTCGGGCGCTAGGTAGCAGCCATACACCTTCCGCGAACAGACATTCAATAGGGAAGGGATTTCAAAGGACGACTTGCACTCACAACATACACACATCAACAATTGTTAGACAATACTAGCGCATGGCCGTGCGGTCATGCGCAGTTTATATAGGAGCAGCACAGGAAGTGGCCACAGCACTTTTGCCCTTCTAGGACCTGCCAAGAGGACCAATGGAATGTGCTGCAGAGCCTGAGCACATGACCCTCGATCTCCAACGGGAGACCTTACGCTGGGCATGCTCAGTACATGCAGACAAGGACTTAGTCCCAGAGAAGTCCGCTCGCTGCTGACCAGTACTGACTTTAATGGCAGAGACTGGAGAAGCAGCACTAACTCTCTGAACAGAGTGAGAATGAGCAAGACGCTGGGACCGACGTCCTTGCTGAGCAGGCTCCACTGCGGCTGGACAAGAATGGGAGACCGCAGCGGAAGTGGCTCGAGATTCCCCCAGTGCAGAAGCGGGAACTCGACCCCTAACATTACCCCCCCTCCTAGGGCCCCCCCCTCCTTGGGCCTCGCTACGTTCAAAGGCAGCAATGAGCTGCGGAGCCCGAATGTGCTCCACAGGCTCCCAGGTTCTATCCTCTGGACCATGACCCTTCCAATCCACCAAATAAAATTTTTTGCCACGTACCACCTTGCTTCCCACAATAGCATTCACCTCAAATTCATCCGTGGATGAACCCGATGTCCCAGCAGAAGACTCAGATAACCGAGACAAGCGAACGGGCTTTAAGAGGGAAACGTGAAAGGTATCGGTGATACCAAGGCGTGGAGGAATGGCCAAACGGTAAACCACAGGGTTGACCTGTTCCAGAACTTTAAACGGGCCAATGTAGCGAGGAGCAAACTTAGTGGACTCAACTCGCAGCCTGATGTTACGGGCGGAGAGCCACACTAAGTCGCCGGGAGCAAAGACCGGAGCGGGGCGCCGGTGTGTATCAGCCGAAACCCTCATTCTCTCCTTGGAGGCCCGGATAGCATCCTGTGTGCGGTCCCAGATGTCACGTGCCTCCACCGCCCAGTCTGCCACCCTAGAATCGGTGGAGGACACGGGCATGGGCACAGGGACACGCGGATGCTGGCCGTAATTAAGGAGAAAAGGAGTTTGACCAGTGGAATCGGCTACGGCGTTGTTCAGGGCAAATTCCGCCCAAGGTAGCAAAGATGCCCAGTCATCCTGCCTAGCAGAGACGAAATGTCGCAAATATGTCACCAGAGTCTGGTTGGTTCTCTCCACCAACCCATTCGTCTCGGGATGGTAAGCAGAGGAGAGGTTTAACTCTATGCTGAGTAAACGGCAGAGCTCTCTCCAAAACCGAGATGCGAACTGGGGACCCCGATCGCTGACAATCTTATCAGGCATACCATGCAAACGGAAAACGTGTTTAACGAACAACACCGCCAAGGCCCGTGCTGAGGGTAACCGAGGAAGCGGCACCAAATGCACCATCTTAGAGAAATGGTCAGTGACAACCCAAATAATGGAGCAGCCACGCGACTTGGGTAGACCCACCACAAAGTCCATTCCGACCATCTCCCAGGGCCTGTCTGCCACCGGTAGAGGGTAAAGCAACCCAGCAGGCCGTTGCCGAGGAGACCGATTCTGGGCGCAAGAAACGCACGCCTGAATGTAGTCCCTGACATCTCGGGCCATATGCGGCCACCAGTATGTTCTCGCCAAAAGCTCTGATGTCCTCTTTGTCCCAAAATGCCCCCCCACTCTGGAGGAGTGAGCCCAAGAGAGAACCTCCGGTCGCAAGTTAGCTGGCACGAAAGTCTTGCCCGGGGGCACAGACTCTAGCGAAACCGGAGCTACAGTTCTCAGGCTCTCAGAAGGGACAATAAGCCGAGGCTCCTCCTCCTCCTCCTCAGATGACACTACGGAGCGGGAGAGAGCGTCGGCACGAACGTTCTTCTCCCCGGAGAGAAAATGGAGAGTAAAATGGAACCGGGAGAAGAACAGGGACCATCTAGCCTGGCGAGAATTCAGCCGCTGGGCCGTCTGTATATACACCAAGTTCTTGTGGTCAGTGAAGACTTGGAAGGGAAAGCGAGCTCCCTCCAAGAGGTGTCTCCACTCTGAAAAAGCCAACTTCATAGCTAGCAACTCCCTGTCCCCGATGGAATAATTCCTCTCCGCTGGTGTGAAGGTCTTGGAGAAGAAGAAGCAAGGATGCTTCCGACCTTGAGCATCCTTTTGGAAAAGGACTGCTCCAGCACCAACGGATGAGGCATCCACCTCCAAGATGAATGGTTTATCTACATCGGGGCGATGTAGGATGGGAGCGCTAGCGAAGTGTGACTTAATCGAGAGAAAGGCCTTGGAGACCTCCTCTGACCACAACTTGGGATTTGCTCCCTTCTTGGTGAGGGCGACCAAGGGAGCTACCAAAGTTGAGAAGTGTGGAATGAACTGGCGATAATAATTAATGAACCCCATAAAGCGCTGCACCGCTTTAAGAGAATGGGGTTCCTGCCAGTCCATTACAGCCTGTAGCTTGGCAGGATCCATAGCCAAACCCTGGGCAGAAATGATATATCCAAGGAAAGGCAAGGACTCCTGCTCAAACACACACTTCTCCAACTTAGCGTAGAGGGAGTTTGCCCGTAAGAGGTCGAAGACTTTGCGAACATCTCTCCGATGGGAGTCTATATCTGGAGAGTAGATGAGAATGTCATCCAGATAGACTACGACCGAGGTGGTGAGCATATCCCGAAAGATGTCGTTCACAAAGTCTTGGAAAACGGCTGGGGCATTACAGAGCCCAAAGGGCATCACTAGATATTCATAGTGCCCATCCCTGGTGTTAAAAGCCGTCTTCCATTCATCCCCCTCACGGATGCGAATCAGGTTGTAAGCACCCCGCAGATCTAACTTTGTAAATACCTTTGCTCCCCGTAGCCTATCAAAGAGCTCAGATATCAGGGGTAATGGGTACTTGTTCTTAACGGTAATTGCGTTAAGACCCCTGTAGTCTATGCATGGACGTAAGTCTCCAGTCTTCTTCTGTACGAAGAAGAACCCAGCCCCTGCCGGTGACACTGACTTCCTAATGAATCCTCTTGCCAGATTCTCCTGAATATACTGGGACATTGCCTCCGTCTCCGGGAGAGATAACGGGTAGACTCGACCCCGGGGAGGCTCAGCACCAGGCAAGAGGTCAATAGGACAGTCATAGGGGCGGTGAGGCGGAAGGGTCTCCGCAGCTCTTTTGGAGAACACGTCTGCATGGGACCAATAGTGCTTGGGGAGAGAGGAAAGATCTGCGGGTACCTGTGTAGAAGCAACCTGAACGCACTCCCTCTGACATCTACCCTCACAGGATTTACTCCATCCCAAAATTCTCCCAGAGGACCACTCAATATGAGGAGAATGGTAGCGAAGCCATGGCATCCCCAACAGGACCTCATCAATTCCCTCAGGAATGACTAATAGGGAGATTATCTCCTGATGTGATGGAGACACAGATAGGGTGAAAGGAATGGTTTGGTGAGTAATCTGTGAAGGTAGTGTTGACCCATTTACCACTCGAACGGTCACTGGCTGGGCGAGCATCACCAAGGGTATTGCGTGACGCTGGGCAAAGGCGGAGGACATAAAGTTACCCTCTGCCCCAGAGTCCAAGCATAGCTCGACCGTGAGAGTGGATGGGCCTATGGTAATTGTCCCCTTGAAGGACAACTTTGAGGCAAACGTCGCCGTGTCTAGTGTACCTCCTCCAACTGCCACTAGACGCTGACGTTTCCCCGACCGCTGAGGACTCTTGGAGGCAAGACGTCCTGACTGCTGGCGAACATGACGAACCTTATGTGCACGAGCGGACTGAGACTTGGATCCCGCTCGTGTCACCTCCAAGGTCTCATGTGACTCAGATGTCTGGACTGGAGATTTCAAAGGTTTGGCGAAGGTAGGAGCCAGCCGAAACCTCTGCCTACACTGGGCTCGTTCCAACCTCCGCTCGTTAAAACGGAGGTCTATACGAGTAGAAATAGATATTAACTCCTCCAGTGTGGCAGGAATCTCCCTAGTGGCCAGAGCGTCCTTAACATGGTCAGCCAGGCCCCTCCAGAATATGGGGATAAGGGCTTTATCCGACCACTCCAGCTCGGAAGCTAACGTACGGAATCGGACGGAAAAATGGCTGACCAAGGACTCACCCTGAGTTAATGCCAGTAGTTGGAGCGCTGTATCATGGGTGAGTTGAGGTCCTAGAAAGACCTTTTTCAGCGTGCCCAGAAACAACGGAGCACTCTGCACCACATGATCATCACGCTCCCACAGCGGCGTAGCCCACTCCAACGCCCTGTCCGACAACAGCGAGACAATAAATCCCACCTTAGCCCGCTCTGTAGGAAAACGTGCAGCCAGGAGCTCGAGGTGGATAGAGCACTGACTCACGAATCCCCTACAAGTTTTGCAATCTCCAGAAAATTTTTCTGGCAACGGGAGGCGGGATAATGTCGGAACAGGGGTGGCAGTGGACAAGGTTGCTGCCGCCACGCCAGCAGCCTTTACAGCAACTGCGGTAACATCCACAGCTGAGGTTGAGTTCTCGAGAACCTTCAACCTACCCTCCAACTGCTGGATATACCGCAAAGATTGCTGAATGTCCGCCATACTAGCCAGACCTTGGCGCTAGTATTATGTTAAGGACTGGCGGAACGCACCATGTATAGATGGTACGAAACTAGGTGCGTTCGCAGTCCGAGGTCCACCGTGCAGGTAAAAGACCCTGCAGCTAGCAAGACGGACAATATGGCGGTACACTAAAGGATACACGCGTGGGTTAAACCTCACCCAGCGTGAAGAAAGCGATCCTGTTAATCCACAGGACCGCAGTACCGCACTAGTGCGCGAGCAAGTGGTCAGCGGACTTAACCCCAGAAGGGATTGGAGCCCGATTAGACCCTTGCTGGCGTAACACCGCAACTGGGTGTGTAGAGAACTTTAAGAAGTATAAGTGCACAAGAGTGCGAGCGATGCCGCACTAACGGACGCCACTAACCACCCAGACTCGGGTATGGAAAGCGCAAGGCAGGCGCACGGCGCCGTACTGGCAGGCACAGCTACAGGACGCTGAGATGTGTGTCTAGTGCTGTAGGCTAAGTCGGGCGCTAGGTAGCAGCCATACACCTTCCGCGAACAGACATTCAATAGGGAAGGGATTTCAAAGGACGACTTGCACTCACAACATACACACATCAACAATTGTTAGACAATACTAGCGCATGGCCGTGCGGTCATGCGCAGTTTATATAGGAGCAGCACAGGAAGTGGCCACAGCACTTTTGCCCTTCTAGGACCTGCCAAGAGGACCAATGGAATGTGCTGCAGAGCCTGAGCACATGACCCTCGATCTCCAACGGGAGACCTTACGCTGGGCATGCTCAGTACATGCAGACAAGGACTTAGTCCCAGAGAAGTCCGCTCGCTGCTGACCAGTACTGACTTTAATGGCAGAGACTGGAGAAGCAGCACTAACTCTCTGAACAGAGTGAGAATGAGCAAGACGCTGGGACCGACGTCCTTGCTGAGCAGGCTCCACTGCGGCTGGACAAGAATGGGAGACCGCAGCGGAAGTGGCTCGAGATTCCCCCAGTGCAGAAGCGGGAACTCGACCCCTAACAATAGGTTAACAGATTTGACTTTCAAGAATTTGGGAAAGCTGGAAAACTTGCGCAATTTAAACTAATGCTCACAAGTGCCATGTTTGCTGCAATAAATGCAGGTTTTTGGTGCAGAAGACAAAGTAAAATAAACTAACAGACATAAAATTGTTATTTTCTAGGTATAATTCAGCAGGTTGTAGCCTTCAGGATAGACTGCAACAGAGTTGCTTTGTAGCCAGAGGAAAAGTACAATGGGTCCGTTGCCTGAAGGTTTATTCAAATAGTAAAATGTTTACAAGCACATTTACATCAAAGCATTTTGTGATCTGAAATTTTAACAGCTCCAGGTCAAGTGATGGTGATCCAGCATGCATTGTATTTACCAGTATGGCATTGAGCACATTGTCTAAATGCAACAAAATTATATTTACTATCTCCTGTAGCGTAAAATAACATCAACATAGTGTTAGGGCTGGCGGAACGCACCGAGTAAATAGAGAGATGATATTTGTCCACCGTGCAGGAGAGAACCTGCTGCTGGCAAACGGTGGCCCTATATGGCAGTAGAAGTGAACTCTGTTACTTCACAGAGTCGCCTAAAGAAAGCACTGTGTCCTGTTAACCTCACAGGAGTACTGCCTAGCAGATAGCAGTTGGTGGTTACCCAAACATACAATCTCCTCACCGGAGGGGTCGGTATTCTAGGGGCTTATTTCAGCCGGGGTGCTGAACACATACAAACGTAACCACACTGGCGCAAAGCACATAACTTAGATTAGATACTTGTGCATGGCCGTGCAAACCTTTTATAGCTGCAGCAAGTACAGGACCTTCCTAGAAGGACCAATGAGAGGCTGCCACAGAGCCTGAGGAACTTCAGGACCTTCCTGGAGAACCAATGGGTTTTGCTGCATTATCTAAGCCTGTGACCCTCGATCTCCAATGAGAGATCTTACCCTGGGCATGCTCAGAAGGGAAAAAGCAGGACTTAGTCCCAAAAGCATCTGCTCGCCGCTGCCCAGCACTGGCCTCAATGGCAGAAGCTGGAAAAGCAGCAGTAACCCTTTGCACAGAGTCAGACTGAGCGAGACGCTGGGACTGACGTCTCTGCCAAGCAGGCCCCACTGCGGCAGGAGAAGAATGGGAGACCGTAGCGGAGATGGCCCGAGATTCCCCCTGTGCAGAGGTGGGAACTCGACCCCTAACACATAGGGTATTATTATTTATTACTATACCGCCATTTATTCCATGGAGCTTTATATGTGAAAAGGGGTATACATAAAAAAACAAGCACAATAATTTTGAATAAAACGAGTCACTGACTGGTAGAAGAGGAGAGAGGACGCTGCCCGCGAGGGCTACAGTCTACAAGGGATTAATGAGGGTAGAGTAGGTGAGGGTAGAGCTGGTCATGAAGGGGTATGGTGAAATGAGGGTTACTGCAGGTTGGAGGCTTGTCGGAAGAGGTAGGATTTCAGGTTCCTTTTTAAGGTTTCAACTGTAGGCGTGACTCTGATATGTTGGGGTAGAGAGTTCCAGAGTAGGGGGATGCACGGGAAATATCCTGTACGCGATTGTGGGATGAGGAGATGAGAGGGAAGAAGAGAAGGAGATTTTGTGGATTGGAGGTTGCCTCCTACTTAGATTTGGAAACCCCTAAATCTTGAGTCATTATTTTCTGTCTCCACATGCTTAGTCCATTTCCATTTTTCCCTCACTGCCTCCGTACAATAATGTGTCTGCGACTTGTGACTCCTCCTTTATAGGTGCTTGTAGGGAATCTGACAGCAGATTTTTGCTATTTTATCTGTGAGAGCCCCTAGTGATGTGTCACTTACTGAGATGCTTCATATACTGTAGTGTTGATAAAATAACTGTTTTATCAGCTAGAGGACTAGTTGTCTTGTACCATATAGTCCTCCTATTCTGTGTAACCCCGCCCCTGTCACTGACTGGCAGCTTTCTGCCTATGCACAGTGTACATACAATACTGATAATCAGTGGTGTGGTTGGGGTTATACTGAGAGAACTGCTATATCTCCTGCAAAGAAAACAGTGATTTTTATCAAAACTGTACCAAACAGACCACTAAGTGACACATCATGGGAATCAGGTTTTTTTCCACTACAACATGATGCTCCCTGATTAAATGATAAAAACCTGGTGACAGATTCGTTTTATTAGACTGGTGCCCCTTTTTTATTCCACACCTCTTTCCTTTGCTGTAATGGGTTATAATGTCACTTAATAAATACTTCAGGGCGCCATCTATCTCCGGCTACTTTTCTTTTTAGGAGTTTTGCATTTCTGAAACTATACTTTCCCTTTCCCAATTGAAATGTTAATGTAGTGCTTACATTGCTATTGTCCATCTGGCACTTCGCTTTCCTTATCTTCCTCCATCACAGGGGAGGCTTTCTCTTCCCACTTACAAACATTACATCCCCCATGTATGCATATACAGTTAGGTCCATATATATTTGGACAAAGACAACATTTTTCTAATTTCGGTTACAGACATTGCCACAATGAATTTTAAACAAAACAATTCAGATGCAGTTGAAGTTCAGACTCTCGGCTTTCATTTGAGGGTATCCACATTAAAATTGGATGAAGGGTTTAGGATTTTCAGCTCCTTAACATGTGCCACCCTGTTTTTAAAGGGACCATAAGTAATTGGACAATTGACTCCAAGGCTATTTCATGGACAGGTGTGGGCAATCCCTTCATTATATCATTCTCAATTAAGCAGATAAAAGGCCTGGAGTTGATTTGAGGTGTGGTTCTTGCATTTGGAAGGTTTTGCTGTGAAGTAAACATGCGGTCAAAGGAGCTCTCCATACAGGTGAAACAAGCCATCCTTATGCTGCAAAAACAGAAAAAAAAACATCCGAGAAATTGCTACAATATTAGGAGTGGCAAAATCTACAGTTTGGTACATCCTGAGAAAGAAAGAAAGCACTGGTGAACTCATTAATGCAAAAAGACCTGGGCGCCCACGGAAGACAACAGTGGTGGATGATCGCAGAATAATCTCCATGGTGAAGAGAAACCCCTTCACAACAGCCAACCAAGTGACCAACACTCTCCAGGAGGTCGGCGTATCAATATCCAAATCTACTATAAAGAGAAGACTGCATGAATGTAAATACAGAGGGTTCACTGCACGGTGCAGCCACTCATAAGCATCAAGAATAAAAAGGCTAGACTGGACTTTGCTAAAAAACATCTAAAAAAGCCAGCACAGTTCTGGAAGAACATTCTTTGGACAGATGAAACCAAGATCAACCTCTACCAGAATGATGGAAAGAGAAAAGTATGGCGAAGGCGTGGTACAGCTCTTGATCCAAAGCATACCACCTCATCTGTAAAACACGGTGGAGGCAGTGTGATGGCTTGGGCATCCATGTCTGCCAGTGGCACTGGGTCACTAGTGTTTATTGATGATGTGACACAGGACAGAAGCAGCTGAATGAGTTCTGAGGTATTCAGAGCCATACTGCGTGCTCAGATCCAGCCAAATGCAGCCAAACTGATTGGTCGTCATTTCATACTACAGATGGACAATGACCCAAAACACAAAGCCAAAGCAACCCAGGAGTCTATTAAAGCAAAGAAGTGGAATATTCTTGAATGGCCAAGTCAGTCACCTGATCTCAACCCAATTGAGCATGCATTTCACTTGTTAAAGACTAAACTTCAGACAGAAAGGCCACAAACAAACAGCAACTGAAAACCACCGCAGTGAAGGCCTGGCGGAGCATAAAAAAGGAGGAAACACAGCGTCTGGTGATGTCCATGAGTTCAAGACTTCAGGCAGTCATTGCCAACAAAGGGTTTTCAACCAAGTACTAAAAATGAACATTTTAGTTAAAATTATTGAATCTGTCCAATTGCTTTTGGTCCCTTTAAAAACAGGGTGGCACATGTTAAGGAGCTGAAACTCCTAAACCCTTCATCCAATTTTAATGTGGATACCCTCAAATGAAAGCTGAAAGTCTGAACTTCAACTGTATCTGAATTGTTTTGTCTAAAATTCATTGTGGTAATATCTATAACCAAAATTAGAAAAATGTTGTCTCTGTCCAAATATATATGGACCTAACTGTAAGTTCAGCATTAAGGTACCGTCACATTTAGCGACGCTGCAGCGATCTAGACAACGATGCCGATCGCTGCAGCGTCGCTGTTTGGTCGCTGGAGAGCTGTCACACAGACAGCTCTCCAGCGACCAACGATCCTGAAGTCCCCGGGTAACCAGGGTAAACATCGGGTTACTAAGCGCAGGGCCGTGCTTAGTAACCCGATGTTTACCCTGGTTACCATTGTAAATGTTAAAAAAACAAACACTACATACTTACATTCCGGTGTCTGGTCACGTCCCTCGCCTTCAGCTTCCCGCACTGACTGAGCGCCGGCCGTAAAGCACAGCGGTGACGTCACCGCTGTGCTCTGCTTTACGGTCGGCCGGCGCTCACAGTGAGTGCGGGAAGCTGAAGGCGAGGGACGTGACCAGACACTGGAATGTAAGTATGTAGTGTTTGTTTTTTTACATTTACAATGGTAACCAGGGTAAACATCGGGTTACTAAGCGCGGCCCTGCGCTTAGTAACTCGATGTTTACCCTGGTTACCAGAGAAGACATCGCTGAATCGGCGTCACACACCCCGATTCAGCGATGTCAGCAGGTGATCCAGCGACAAAATAAAGTCCTGGACTTTCCCCAGCGACCAACGATCTCCCAGCAGGGGCCTGATCGTTGGTCGCTGTCACACATAACGATTTCGTTAACGATATCGTTGCTACGTCACAAAAAGCAACGATATCGTTAACGATATCGTTGTGTGTGACGGTACCTTTAGAGCTAGCTTCATGGCTAATTATCCAATATACAAGACAGCAATGCATCCATCTCATTGAAATACCACCTTGTTCAGCACCATGAACAATGTCTATGAACGTGTGCCCTTCGACATGTAGACAAAGGGGAAATTAAAATTATTACTCTTAAAGACTGATATGACCATAAGGTTAACTATGGTGTAGTTACTAGATAATTGATCAGAATGTGTTACAACCACCCAATAATGAGAGTATATTGTGCTGAGTTATATACTTATACTCTCTATACAACTGCTATACAATGCATTTATGTGCATGTACTGCATCAATATTATTTACTTTTGCTTCTTGCTAATTTTTGAACTTCCTCAAACATTTGCATGAACACTGACATCTGAGGAATGTTAATACACTCCATGCAGAGAGGAGAAGTAACAGCGCCATCTTCTTGTGGATTCATAGTCTCATTAAGACCTTGTGCTTCCCTAAGCAATACTTAATTTCCTTACGTCCTAACCAGCGGCACAGCAATAATGTAATTCCGCCCCAGTGTTCTACAAGGACAGGCGGAAGTTTCAATAAATCAAATTCGGCACTAATGAACTAAATACTCCTGACCCTATAAAAGGGCACTTGGCCCCTCCAACCTTGCTTTTTTCTCTGCTGTGTTGACTTGGACAGCTGGTTTGCGTAAAATGTTGTCTAATTTGTATGATTTTTTTATTAATTTATCATGTTAAGATACCGAAATTGATCTGGGAGAAGTATACAGCGATTCTGTTAATCCTTTAAAATTGTTTTATTTCTGCTTCTCTTAAAAAAAAATATATATTTTTATTGAGGGATTTTTTATAATGTAAGGAGGTGTGGAAATAATAATAATAATGATAATAAAATGTACATATACATATCCATATCCAAATACAAATATAAACTTCACAAGGGGAGGAAAGATTATAATATGGAAAATCAAGGGTAATGGAGGGAGCAGGGTAAGAAAGGAAGGGATAAGAGAGAAATTAGTTAAGGGAAAAGGTGGGGTAAGAGTATAAAGGGAGAGTAATAAATAGGGAAAAATAAGATCAATAAGGGAAGGGAAAGATCATGGTGGTTTAGGGGAGATGAAGGAAAAGGAAAATAAAAATGCAACAGATCCTAAGCATTAAGCATTGTTAAACCATGGGTGAACAGTAGAAAGTATTATTCAGCAATTCTAATATAACAGTGGAAAATCTGACAAAGAAATGCAAATATGTTTATATGAAGGAACTCTTCTTACCTGGAAGAAAACTTGTATTCCAAGAGGACCATCTGGAGTAATAGCTCTTTATTAAAGTATTCCTTTCTTTCTTTCTTTGCTACACTTATGCACCTTCCTTTTTTTCTCTCCTCTGAGAGTTTGAGTTAGCATTGCTTGCATTAGGGAAGAAATAAGTACAGTGCCTTGCGAAAGTATTCAGCCCCCCGGAACTTTTCAACCTTTTCCCACATATCATGCTTCAAACATAAAGATACCAAATGTAAATGTTTGGTGAAGAATCAACAACAAGTGGAACACAATTGTGAAGTTGAATGAAATTTATTGGCTATATTAAATTTTTGTGGAAATTCAAAAACTGGAAAGTGGGGAGTGCAATATTATTCCGCTATATTATTCGGCCCCTTTACTTTCAGTGCAGCAAATTCACTCCAGAAGTTCATTGTGGATCTCTGAATGATCCAATGTTGTCCTCAATGCCTAATGATGGTAAATATAATCCACCTGTGTTTAATCACGTCTCCTGTTGTGAATTCCGCTCTTGGGCTCCCTCCGGTGGTTGTAAGTGGCACTTTTGTGAGTTCTGCTCTTGGGCTCCCTCTTGTGGTTTCTAGGGGTATGGCTGCTCCTTGGAGTTAGCTGTCATCAGCTGCCTCCACTTATCATCCGCTATTTAAGTCTGGCTCTTTCTTCAGCATGTGCCACTTGTCAATGTTTCCTGGCTGGATTCACATCTCTGCTTGGATTTTCCTGGTTTCCTGACCAGTTCTGCAAAGATAAGTTCTGGCTTTGCTCATTTCAGTCCACATGTTGTGGACTTATTGTTCTGTGCATTCTATATTTGTCCAGCTTGTCAGTATGGATTTTTTCTGTTAGCTGGAAGCTCTGGGAAGCAGATTTACCCTCCACACCTTTAGTCAGGTGTGGAGATTTTGTAAACTCTGTGTGGATTGTTTTGTAGTTTTTATACTGACCGCACAGTATTCTTTCCTGTCCTATCTATCAAGCTAGACTGGCCTCCTATGCTAAAATCTGATTTCATTTCTGCGTATGTTATTTTCCCCTCCTCTCACCATCAATATTTGTGGGGGGCTATCTTTCCTTTGGGGATTTTCTCTGAGGCAAGATAGGTTTCCTGTTTCCATCTTTAGGGGAAGTTAGATCTTAGGCTGTGCCGAGGGGTCTAGGGAGCGTCAGGTACCCCCCACGGCTATTTTTAGTTGCGCTGCTAGGTTCAGGGTTTGCGGTCAGTACAGATACCACCTCCTTCAGAGCTTGTCTCATGTTGTTCTTAAACCACCAGATCATAACAGTACAAGTGGCCAAAAATGAATTAAATGTATCTCAAAAGAAGGAAAAGAAAGTTCTGAACCATTTTTTTTTCTGTGCTTTGGTTTGTCTTTTTTTTTTTCCTCTTGATATCTGGGTGGTTCAGGATATATGTTTTGGCATGGATGTTCAGGGTTTGTTTTCTCGTGTGGATCAACTTGCTGCAAGAGTACAGAGTATCCAGGACTATGTTGTCCAGACTCCGGCTTTAGAGCCCAGAATTCCTACTCCTGATTTGTTTTTTGGGGACAGATCCAAGTTTTTGAACTTTAAAAATAACTGCAAATTGTTTTTTGCTTTGAAACCCCGTTCTTCTGGTGATCCCATTCAGCAGGTGAAAATCATCATATCCTTGCTGCGTGGTGACCCTCAAGACTGGGCCTTTTCTCTTGAAACAGGGAATCCGGCATTATTGAATGTAGATGCATTTTTTTAAGCGCTCGGATTATTGTATCACAAACCTAATTCTGTGGATCATGCAGAAAAAACCCTGTTGGCCTTGTGTCAAGGTCAGGAAGCGGCAGAGTTATACTGCCAGAAATTTAGAAAATGGTCTGTGCTCACTAAATGGAATGAAGAGGCTCTGGCTGCTATTTTCAGAAAAGGTCTTTCTGAAACCCTTAAAGATGTTATGATGGGCTTTCCTACGCCTGCCGGTTTGAGCGAATCTATGTCTCTAGCCATTCAGATTGATCGGCGTCTGCACGAGCGCAAAGCTGTGCACCATATGGCAGTATCCTCTGAGCATAGTCCTGAACCTATGCAAATGTGATAGGATTTTGACTAGAATAGAACGGCAGGAATTCAGACGTCAGAATAGGCTGTGTTTTTACTGTGGTGATTCGGCTCATGTTATCTCTGATTGCCCTAAGCGTACTAAGAGAGTCGCTAGGTCTTTTACCATTAGTACTATACAGCCTAAATTTCTCTTATCTGTGACCCTGATTTGCTCATTGTCGTCCTTTTCTGTCATGGCATTTGAGGATTCAGGCGCTGCCCTGAACTTAATGGACTTAGAATTCGCCAGGCGCTGTGGTTTTTCCTTGCAGCCTTTGCAGAGCCCTATTCCTTTGAGGGGCATTGATGCTACACCCTTGGCCAAGGATAAACCTCAGTACTGGACACAGATGACTATGTACATGGCTACAGCACATCAGGAAGATTGCCGTTTTCTGGTGTTGCATCACCTGCATGATGTTGTTGTGCTGGGATTTCCATGGTTACAGGAACATAATCCGGTGCTGGATTGGAAAACTATGTCGGTGACTAGTTGGGGTTGTCGAGGAGTACATAGTGACGTTCCTTTGATGTCAATTTCCTCTTCCCCCTCTTCTGAGGTCCCTGAGTTTTTGTCGGATTTCGAGGATGTATTTGATGAGCCCAAGTCCAGTTCCCTTCCTCCACATAGGGACTGTGATTGTGCTATTAACTTGATTCCTGGTTGTAAATTCCCTAAGGGCCGACTTATCAATCTGTCTGTGCCAGAGCATGCCGCCATGCGGAGCTATGTTAAGGAATCTTTGGAGAAAGGGCATATTCGGCCCTCTTCGTCACCATTGGGAGCGGGTTTCTTTTTTGTTGCTAAGAAGGATGGCTCCTTGAGACCCTGTATTGATTATTGTCTTCTTAATAAGATCACCGTTAAATTCCAATACCCCTTGCCTTTGCTTACTGATTTGTTTGCTCAGATTAAGGGGGCTAGTTGGTTTACTAAGATTGACCTCCGAGGGGCATATAATCTTGTTCGTATTAAACAGGGTGACGAATGGAAAACTGCATTTAATACACCCGAAGGCCATTTTGAATACCTTGTGATGCCATTTGGGCTCTCTAATGCTCCATCTGTGTTCCAATCTTTCATGCATGATATTTTCCGCAATTATCTTGATAAATTCATGGTCGTATATTTGGATGATATTTTGATTTTTTCCAATGATTGGGAGTCTCATGTGAAGCAGGTCAGGATGGTGTTCCAGATCCTTCGTGATAATGCTTTATTTGTGAAGGGGTCTAAGTGCCTATTCGGAGTTCAGAAGGTCTCTTTTTTTGGTTTTATTTTTTCTCCCTCGTCTATAGAAATGGATCCTGTTAAGGTCCAAGCTATTCATGACTGGATCCAACCCACATCTGTGAAGGGACTTCAAAAATTTTTGGGCTTTGCTAACTTCTATCGCCGTTTCATTGCCAACTTTTCCAGTGTGGTTAAGCCCCTTACTGATTTGACGAAGAAAGGCGCTGATGTGACGAATTGGTCCTCTGAGGCTGTTGAGGCCTTTCAGGAGCTTAAACGCCGATTTACTTCTGCCCCTGTGTTGCGTCAACCGGATGTTTCTCTTCCTTTTCAGGTTGAGGTCGACGCCTCTGAGATTGGGGCAGGGGCCATTTTGTCTCAGAGGGAGTCTGATGGTTCTTTGATGAAACTGTGTGCTTTTTTTTCCAGAAAGTTTTCGCCTGCGGAACGCAATTATGATGTCGGCAATCGGGAGTTGTTGGCTATGAAGTAGGCGTTTGAGGAGTGGCGACATTGGCTTGAGGGAGCTAAACACCGTTTTGTGGTCCTGACCGATCATAAGAATCTGATTTACCTCGAGTCGGCCAAGCGGCTGAATCCTAGACAGGCTCGATGGTCCCTGTTTTTCTCCCGTTTTGATTTTGTGGTGTCGTATCTTCCGGGATCTAAGAATGTTAAGGCTGATGCCCTCTCTAGGAGTTTTTTGCCTGATTCTCCTGGAGTCCTGGAGCCGGTTGGCATTCTTAAGGAGGGGGTGATTCTTTCTGCTATCTCCCCTGATTTGCGGCGGGTGCTTCAGGAATTTCAGGCTGATAGGCCTGACCGCTGTCCTGTGGGGAAGCTGTTTGTTCCTGATAGATGGACAAGTAAGGTAATTTCTGAGGTTCATTGTTCGCTGGTCATCCTGGGATTTTTGGTACCAGAGATTTGGTTGCTAGGTCCTTTTGGTGGCCTTCCTTGTCTCACGATGTGCGTGCTATTGTGCAGTCCTGTGGGACTTGCGCCCGGGCCAAGCCTTGCTGTTCCCGCGCTAGTGGGTTGCTTTTGCCTTTGCCGGTCCCTGAGAGGCCCTGGACGCATATTTCCATGGATTTTATTTCGGATCTTCCTGTTTCCCAGAAGATGTCTGTTATCTGGGTTGTTTGTGACCGGTTCTCTAAAATGGTCCATCTGGTACCTTTGCCTAAGTTGCCTTCCTCCTCAGATCTGGTTCCATTGTTTTTTCAATGTGGTTCATTTGCATGGCATTTCGGAGAATATTGTGTCTGACAGATGTTCTCAGTTTGTCTCTAGATTTTGGCGGGCCTTTTGTGCTAGGATGGGCATTGATTTGTCTTTTTCTTCGGCGTTTCATCCTCAGACTAATGGCCAAACTGAGCGAACTAATCAGACCTTGGAGACCTATTTGAGATGCTTTGTGTCTGCTGATCAGGATGATTGGGTGTCTTTCTTGCCGTTGGCCGAGTTTGCCCTTAATAATCGGGCTAGTTCGGCTACTTTGGTTTCACCTTTCTTTTGTAATTTTGGTTTTCATCCTCGTTTTTCTTCTGGGCAGGTTGAGCCTTCTGATAGTCCTGGTGTTAATTCTGTGGTGGACAGGCTGCAGCAGATTTGGACTCATGTGGTGGACAATTTGACGTTGTCTCAGGAAAGGGCTCAACGTTTTGCTAACCGCCGTCGGCGTGTTGGTCCCCAGCTTCGTGTGGGGGATTTGGTTTGGTTGTCTTCTCGTCATGTTGCTATGAAGGTTTCTTCTCCTAAGTTTAAGCCTCGGTTTATTGGTCCTTATAAAATTTCTGAAATTATTAATCCGTTGTCTTTTCATTTGGCTCTTCCTGCCTCTTTTGCCATTCATGATGTTTTCCATAGATCTTTGTTGCGGAGATATGTGGTACCCGTTGTTCCCTCGGTTGACCCTCCTGCCCCGGTGTTGGTTGAGGGAGAGTTGGAATATGAGGTTGAGAAAATTTTGGATTCTCATATTTCGAGGCGGAGGCTTCAGTATCTTGTCAAGTGGAAGGGTTATGGCCAGGAGGATAATTCTTGGGTTGTTGCCTCCGATGTCCATGCTACCGATTTGGTTCGTGCTTTTCCCTTGGCTCGTCCTGATCGGCCTGGGGGCTCTGGTGAGGGTTCGGTGACCCCTCCTCAAGGGGGGGGTACTGTTGTGAATTCCGCTCTTGGGCTCTCTCCGGTGGTTGTTAGTGGCACTTTTGTGAGTTCTACTCTTGGGCTCCCTCTTGTGGTTTCTAGTGGTATGGCTGCTCCTTGGAGTTAGCTGTCATCAGCTGCCTCCACTTATCATCCGCTATTTAAGTCTGGCTCTTTCTTCAGCCTGTGCCACTTGTCAATGTTTCCTGGCTGGATTCACATCTCTGCTTGGATTCTCCTGGTTTCCTGACCAGTTCTGCAAAGATAAGTTCTGGCTTTGCTCATTTCAGTCCACAGGTTGTGGACTTATTGTTCTGTGCATTCTATATTTGTCCAGCTTGTCAGTATGGATTTTTTCTGTTAGCTGGAAGCTCTGGGAAGCAGATTTACCCTCCACACCTTTAGTCAGGTGTGGAGATTTTGTAAACTCTGTGTGGATTGTTTTGTAGTTTTTATACTGACCGCACAGTATCCTTTCCTGTCCTATCTATCAAGCTAGACTGGCCTCCTGTGCTAAAATCTGATTTCATTTCTGCATATGTTATTTTCCCCTCCTCTCACCGTCAATATTTGTGGGGGGCTATCTTTCCTTTGGGGATTTTCTCTGAGGCAAGATAGGTTTCCTGTTTCCATCTTTAGGGGAAGTTAGATCTTAGGCTGTGCCGAGGGGTCTAGGGAGCGTCAGGTACCCCCCACGGCTATTTTTAGTTGCGCTGCTAGGTTCAGGGTTTGCGGTCAGTACAGATACCACCTCCTTCAGAGCTTGTCTCATGTTGTTCCTAAGCCACCAGATCATAGCGGTCTCCATATAAATGCACCTGCTCTGTGATAGTCTCTGGGTTCTGTTTGAAGCACAGAGAGCATCATGAAGACCAAGGAACACAACAGGCAGGTCCGTGATACTGTTGTGGAGAAGTTTAAAGCCGGATTTGGATACAAAATGATTTCCAAAACTTTAAACATCCCAAGGAGCACTGTGCAAGCGATCATATTGAAATGGAAGGAATATCATACCACTGCAAATCTACCAAGACCCAGCCGACCCTCTAAACTTTCATCTCAAACAAGGAGAAGACTGATCGGAGATGCAGCCAAGAGGCCTATGATCACTCTAGATGAACTGCAGATATTTACAGCTGAGGTAGGACAGTCTGTCCATAGGACAACAATCAGTCATACACTGCACTAATCTGGCCTTTATGGACGAGTGGCAAGAAGAAAGCCATTTTTCAAAGATATCCAAAAAAAAGTGTTGTTTAAAGTTTGCAACAAGCCACCTGGGAGACACACCAAACATGTGGAAGAAGGTGCTCTGGTCAGATGAAACCAAAATCGAACTTTTTGGCAACAATGCCAAATTATATGTTTGGCGTAAAGGCAACACAGCTCATCACCCTGAGCACACCATCTCCACTGTCAAACATGGTGGTGGCAGCATCACGGTTTGGGCCTGCTTTTCTTCAGCAGGGACAGGGAAGATGGTTAAAATTGATGGGAAGATGGATGGAGCCAAATATAGGACCATTCTTGAAGAAAACCTGTTGGAGTCTGCAAAAGACCTGAGACTGGGATGGAGATTTGTCTTCCAACAAGACAAAGATCCCAAACATAAAGCAAAAACTACAATTGGATGGTTCACAAATAAACGTATCTAGGTGTTAGAATGGCCAAGTCAAAGTCCAGACCTCAATCCAATTGAGAATCTGTGGAAAGAGCTGAAAACTGCTGTTCACAAAAGATCTCCATCAAACCTCACTGAGCTCGAGCTTTTTGCCAAGGAAGAATGGGCAAGAATTTCAGTTTCTCGATGTACAAAACTGATAGAGACATTCCCCAAGCGACTTGCAGCTATAATCGCAGCAAAAGGTGGCGCAACAAAGTATTAAGTTAAAGGGGCCGAATAATATTGCACGCCCCACTTTTCAGTTTTTGAATTTCCACAAAAATTTAAAATAACCAATAAATTTCGTTCAACTTCACAATTGTGTTTCACTTGTTGTTGATTCTTCACCAAAAATTTACATTTGGTATCTTTGTGTTTGAAGCATGATATGTGGGAAAAGATTGAAAAGTTCCAAGGGGCCGAATACTTACTCAAGGCACTGTATTTCTTCTAGGAAGAACATTTTTTATTTCATCTCTGCGCTTAAATTGAAGCTTCACCTCTTTGGTTTCAGTTCTAATCCCAGTTGTATAGACTGGGATTAGTGCTGCCCTTCTCTTTGGGCATATCTTTTCTTTAGTGTTCTGCTATTTTTAATTCATTTTTTTTCTACAATGTTTTCAGGGGTTTTGTTAACAGTAGAAAAACGATAAATCCAGCAGGAAATTCAAGTAAAAATTCTTTTTTATTTCTTCATATTTAAAATATAGATAATGGTAAACAACTCAAAAAGTATTACACAGCATCACGCATAAAAAGTTCATGGAGTGGCAGCGTTATTCCGACGCGTTTCAACTTGATGTCTTAATCATGGCTTTTTGAGTGGTTTACCATTATCTATATTTTAAATATGAAGAAATAAACAAGAATTTTTACTTGAATTTCCTACTGGATTTATCGTTTTTCTCTTGTGGACTGTGTGCTCCTACCTCCGTGCAGGAACAGATGAGAGGTGGCAGATTTCCAGGTGAGCTGACTACTTGTGTGTTTTTGTTAACAGTGGTTCAGGAGGAAGGAACAACCTCGATATTAAAGCATTAAGCTTCAGGGATATGCTATAACCTTGCTTTATAGCTGTGAATATCTAGGTACCCAGATTATCACCCTCGTAAAATTGATGAATATGAATAGACTAGATGGTGGCCCAATTCTAACGCATCGGGTATTCTAGAATATCTATGTATGTATGTATGTATATAGCAGCCACATAGTATATAGCACAGGCCATGAAGTATATAGCAGACAAATACTACGTGGCCTGTGCTATATACTATGTGGCTGCTATATGCATACATACATATTGTAGAATACCCGATGCGTTAATACAGGCCACACAGTATATAACTGTGGCCACGCAGTATATACAGTAACACAGGCGACGTAGTATATAACACAGACCAAACAGTATATAACACTGGCCACGTAATATATAGCACCGCCCACGCAGTATATAACACTGGTCACGTAGTATATAGCAGCCATGTGGTATATAACACAGCCCATGTAGTATATAGCAGTGTGGGCACCATATCCCTGTTAAAAAATATTTAAAATAAAAAATTGTTATATACTCACCTGCCAGGATCCAGCGAAGCTGTGCCGAGACGCGCGCGCCTGCCGCCATCTTCCGTTCCCAGGATGCATTGCGAAATTACCCATATGACTTAGCGGTCTCGCGAGAAAGGAAGCTGGGAAAGGAAGCTGGGAAAGGAAGCTGGTGGAGGCCGCGCGTGTCTCGGCGGACTACGGAAGGTGAGAATAGCAGGTTTTTTGTTTTTTTTTATTATTTTTAACATTACATCTTTTACTATTGATGCTGCATAGTCAGCATCAATAGTAAAAAGTTGGGGATACACAGGATTAATAGCAGCGTTAACGGAGTGCGTTACCCGCGGCATAACGCGGTCTGTTAACACTGGCATTAACCCTGTGTGAGCGCTGACTGGACGGAAGTAGGGAGGGACTAATCGGACTGTGCCCATCGCTGATTGGTCGTGGCAGCCAGGACAGGCAGCTGGCGAGACCAATCAGTGACGTGGGTTTTCTGGGACAGATAGACAGACGGAAGTACCCCTTAGACAATTATATAATAGACTAGATGGTGGCCCGATTTTAGAATATGTATGTATGTACAGTATATAGCAGCCACATAGTATATAGCACAGGCCACATAGTATATAGGAGTACTACGTGGCCTGTGGTATATACCATGTGGCTTCTATATACATGCATACATATTGTAGAATACCCAATGCGTTAATATAGGCCACGCACTAAATAACACAGCCCATGTAGTATATAACACAGACCACACAGTATATAGCAGCCACGCAGTATATAGCAGCCACGCAGTATATAACACTGCCCACATAGTGTGTAACACTGGCCATGTAATATATAGCACAGCCCACATAGTATCTAACAGTGGCCATGTAGTATATAGCACGCAGTATAGAACACAGCCACGTAGTATATAACACTGCCAGCGTAGTATATAGCAGCCATGTAGTATATAATGCAGCCCATGCATTATAGAACACTGGCCACGTAATATATAGCACAGCCCACGCAGTATAGAGCACAGCCCACATAGTATCTAACACTGACCAGGTAGTATATAGCAGCCACGCGGTATCTAATACAGCCCACGTAGTATTTAGCAGTGTGGGCACCATATCCCTGTTAAAAAAAATAATTAAATAATTAAAATAAAAAATAGTTATATACTGACCCAGCGGGATCCAGCATAGATCCAGCAAACCTCTGGCGTTGCCGCCATCTTGCGTTCTGTGAGACCGCTAAGTCTTCTGGGTAATTTCGCAATGCATCTCTGGGACCGGAAGCTGGCGGGAGTGCATCGTCAACTACGGAAGGTGAGAATAGCAGGTTTGTTTTTTTTTATTATTTTTAACATGAGATCTTTTTACTATTGATGCTGCATAGGCAGCATCAATAGTAAAAACTTGGTCACACAGGGTTAATAGAGTGAGTTACCCGCGGCATAACGCAGTCCATTACCGCTAGCATTAACCCTGTGTGAGCGGTGACTGGAGGGGAGTATGGAGCGGGTGCTGACTTCGGGGAGTATGAAGCAGGCGCCGGGCACTGACTGCAGGGAGTATGGAGCGGGCGCCGGGCACTGACTGCGGGGAGTATGGAGCAGGCACTGACTGCGGGGAGTATGGATCGGGCACTGACTGCGAGGAGTATGGAGCGAGCGCCGGGCACTGACTGCAAGGTGTATGGAGCAGGCACTGACTGCAGGGGAGTAGGGAGGGACTAATCGGACTGTGGCCATTGCTGATTGGTTGTGGCAGCCATGGCAGGCAGCTAGCGAGACGAATCAGTGACTTGGATTCCATGACAGACAGAGGCCGCGACCAATGAATATCCATGACAGAAGGACAGACAGAAAGATGGAAGTGACCCTTAGACAATTATATAGTAGATATGTGTTATGGTCTGTGTCCTAAATCCCAACTGAAAATGAGAGTCTTCTCTAGCATGAGGACCTGACCTTTGCTAGGTTCAGCACCACTCATCATTATGTTGAGGATTTCTTATAGAAATAATTGTATTCCATCCAATATGCAGATTTAGGATAGTAACCATGAAGAAATGTAAATGTCCACCTCCAGGAGACCACTGCTACTAACCTGTAACTGAAAATGTGTTTAGGACTGTTTCCCTAAATCCACTACAGATATTAACTAATGATCAGCGAGTATACTCGCTGCTCGGGTTTCCCCGAGCTCGCTCGAGTGGTCTCCAAGTATTTGTGGGTGCTTGGAGATTTAGTTTTTGTTGAGGTAGCTGCATGATTTACGGCTGCTAGCCAGCCTGAATACATGTGGGGGTGGCCTGGTTGCTAGGGAATCCCCACATGTATTCAAGCTGTCTAGCAGCCGCAAATATGCAGCTGCAGCAACGAAAACTAAATCTCTGAGCACTCATAAATAATCGGAGACCACCCGAGCAATGAGTATTCTTGCTCATCACTAATATTAACCCTTTAACCCCTGGAGCTTTTTTCATTTTTGCATTTTCGTTTTTCACTCCCCTTCTTCCCAGAGCCATAAAACTTTTTACATTTTCTGTCAATATGGCCATGTGAGGTTTTACCATGTCGTATACTATAAAATGGTAAAAAATTCAAAGTGCGGTGAAATTGCAAAAATCGTGTAATCCCACACTTTTTTTGTTAGGCTTTTTTACTAGGTTCACTAAGTGCTAAAACATTTATGATTCTCCAGGTCATTATGAGTTCATAGACACCAAACATGTCTAGGTTCTTTTTTATCTAAGTGGTGAAAAAAATTTCCAAACTTTGTTAAAAAAAAAATTGAGCAATTTCCCGATACACAAATAGCGTCTCCATTTTTTGTGATCTCTGGTTGGGTGAGGGCTTATTTTTTGCATGCTGAGCTGACGTTTTTAATGATTCCATATTGAGCAAATATCATCTTTTGATCGCCTGGTATTTCACTTCAATGCAATGTCGCGGCGACCAGAAAAATATAATTCTGGCATTTTGACTTTTTTTTTTCTCGCTATGCCATTTAGCGATCAGGTTAATTTTTTTTTATTGATAGATCGGGTGATTCTAAATGCGGTGACACCAAATATGTGTATTTTTATTTTATTTTAATCTTTTATTTTGAATGGGGCGAAAGTGAGGTAATTTGAACTTTTTTATAATTTTTTATATTTTTTAAAACTTTTTTTTACTTTTGGCATGCTTCAATAGTCTCCATAGGAGACTAGAAGCTGCCACAACTCGATGGGCTCTGCTACATAGAGGCGATGTTCAGATCGCCTCTATATAGCAGATTTACTTACTTGCTATGAGCGCTGACTACTAGGTGATGCTCACAGCAAGCCGGCACTGACAACCAAAGAGGTCTCCAGGAGACCTCAGTTTATCATGCCAAAACATCGGTGACCCGCGATCACGTGACGGCCGTCACCAGTGTGCGTATTTCCAGCACGATTGCCAGAAGAGCAAATTAAACGCGGCTGTCAGAGTTTGACAGCGGTATTTAACTGGTTAATAGCCGCGGGTGGATCGCGATTGGTTACACTTGCCAATTGGCCTTGTTTCCAAGACAAAGGCCACTTCTTCCTGAAAAGTACATGGGTATAGCTGGTTCCCACCATTGATAGTTACGGTGCCAAAATGTGACCGTCCAGGCTGAGAACTACTAGTGAATAAGCTGCTGCGAGGGCAGCATCAATGGCTAGCAGTGCCGACATCGGGGTTACTGATGGTCACCTAGTTCCCAGCTGGGCAAATGAACTGTGATGACCTCGAGAGATCGACCTAGAGATCAACACTAGCACAGTGAGAAAAAGTCCAATGGTGAAGAGTCGAGTTCACCGTAGTTCACCGGGAAAATTTCACTGATGTTAATTTTCATGAATTGCAGCACAATAGCACAAGAAACATGAAAAGTATGGACACTATACAACAGTCCTGGGCAAGAGAGTTGGGTGAGAAACATGTCGAGGTTCTCTGACTGATTAGACCACAGATTAGAATACTAACATCATCCCTGGATGAACCATTCACTCAGCAAACAATGAAAAGCAGATGTACAGTTAAGGGGAATCTATAATGAGAAAATTACTTATTGTGTAAGAACAGAAGCCGCCGCGTGCACCGCTGATAGTCGGGAGGACTCCGGGGGCCATCAGAAGATATATAAGTATATCCCTATTTTTTATTTTAATTCTTTTTTTTACAGGAATATGGTACCCAGGGCTTGGAGGAGAGTTTCCTCTTCTCCAGACCCTGGGTACCATCCGGGACCGCTCCCCGCATCATATGCGGTGACTGCAGAGCTCCAGATCTGCCGTATAAGACAATCCCCGACTTTTGAGAAGATTTTCAGGGGTTAAAAAGTCATCTTATACACCAGAAAATATGAGATATGTAATAAAAAAAATAATAATCTTACGATTTTCACATTGGTCATTGAGCGCCTTTTAGACTCATACTTCAAGTCCTTTCAGGAAGAGTTTTCAGCAAGTAACCTTGCTAGTAGAGACCGGATTGCAATGATGGGTAACACAGCAATAACGCAGCTAATAACAAAGAATCTACCACTCACAACTGGCAATGTCACAACTGATCCTGCTCCCTCTACCTTCACAATGACCTTTGTACATGCTCATTATAGTTTCATAGTTTTGAAGTTAAAGGTGGTAAAAAATCCAACAATTTGAACCTGTTGACTAAGAATTTGATCTAGAGGAAGGTAAAAACCCCATTGGGATTAATAGCTTCTCACAGTATTAGGGGAAAAATTCCTTCCCAACTCCATACGGCAATCAGGCTAGTTCCCTGGGTCAATGCCTCATCACAGAACCTAGGTCCCATAGCCAGTAATATTATATTTATCAAGAAAGCATCCAGACCGCTCTTGAATTTTATTGGGAAATCAATCATTACAATATCATGTGGCAGGGAGTTCCACAGTTTCACTGTTCTTACAGTAAAGAATCTGCATCTGTGATTCTTATTAAATCTTCTCTCCTCTATGCGTAGAAGATGTCCCCTTGTCACTGTTGCAGGCCTAAGTGTCAATAGGTCATTAGAAAGATCTCTGTACTGTCCCCTCATATGTTTGTACATTGTAATAAGATTGCCCCTAAGCTTTCATTTTTCCAAACTGAATAACCCTGAATAATAAAAAAATAAATAAAACCAATTCTTCACATGCTGTGGATTTTTTCATTCTGCCTCCCAAAGATCACAGTAAGGCTTCATGCACATTTATCCTGTGCACTGCGCTAAGCGCTTACATGGGGTTTCCGTGTAAATCTCTGAAACACGTGATTCAGACAGAACCCCGTAAAATGCACCACCACATTATGGGTGTCAGGTCCGAGCATTCCTACATGAACAGTTTCCTGGAAAGTGGATTGGTCATCGTGGGCCAGTTGAATGGCCACCAAGTTTTTCCGATCTGACCCCCTTAGACTTTTATCTTTGGGGTCATCTGAAGGCAATTGGCTCAGCACCACCCTACATCTCCTCTCTGGTCTCAGTCTACCACCCTACCCGTGCCCTCCGCTCCGCTAATGACCTCAGGTTAGCATCCTCAATAATCAGAACCTCCCACTCCAGTCTCCAAGACTTTACACGTGCTGCGCCGATTCTTTGGAATGCACTACCTAGGTTAATGCGATTAATCCCCAATCCCCACAGTTTTAAGCGTGCCCTAAAAACTCATTTGTTCAGACTGGCCTGCCGCCTCAACGCATTAACCTAACGATCCCTGTGTGGCCTATTTAAAAAAAAAAAAAATTAATGTTCTCATACACTTTATGCAGTTAATAGCCGTCTGTGTCTGTACTGCTACATACTTAGGCAGTTAACTGGTTCATGCAGCTTTACATGAACACCCGAGCCTTACACTATGGCTGGTCCGAATAACTAAAGCAATTGTTACCATCCACCTCTCGTGTCTCCCCTTTTCCTCATAGTTTGTAAGCTTGCGAGCAGGGCCCTCATTCCTCCTGGTATCTGTTTTGAACTGTATTTCTGTTATGCTGTAATGTCTATTGTCTGTACAAGTCCCCTCTATAATCTGTAAAGCGCTGCGGAATATGTTGGCGCTATATAAATAAAAATTATTATTATTATTATTAATTGTCTATGCTGTGAAGATACGAGATGTGCAGCATCTGAAACAATGAATACTGGAAGCCTGTGCTAGCATTTCTTCTGCAGTGTTGCTATCAGTGTGTCAAGAGTGGGAGAAGAGGGTTGCATTGACAATCCAACACAATGGGCAGCACGTTGAACACATTTTATAAGTGGTCATAAACTTGCAAATAACTCATGAAAGAATAAAGTTACTTTAAAACCAAGCACACCATTGTTTTTCTTGTGAAATTCTTCATAATTTGATGTGTCACATGACCCTCTTCCCATTGAAAAAAATAAAGTTGGATCCAAAATGGCCGACTTCAAAATGGCTGCCATGGTCACCACCCATCTTGAAAACTTTTCCCCCTCCCATATACTAATGTGCCACAAACAGGAAGTTGATATCACCAACCATTCCCATTTTATTTAGGTGAATCCATATAAATGGCCACCCTGTAGTTTCAGCACGCTGCTGTGGGAAGAAGGGGCACCAAGTATCATACAGGGGACCGTGAGCAGCAGAGGTGAGCAGAGCAATGAGGTATTAGTTGTTATTGTTATGTCTTTTTTCTATATCTTATAATAAGGGACGTTTAGTTTAGGCAGAATACATTCACTGTGAGTCAAATTTCCTAGTAAAATCTGCACGATTTGTCGAATTTCAATCGTTCCAGATAATCTCTACACGAAACACATTGAAAAGGTTGTACTGTATGTGTTAAATGGATTATTTTTTAGCTTATTGGTGTGGGATGCCAGGTATCGCTCACAGCGTCTCAGTCACAAATGTATTGGAAGCTCTTCATGGTGTATATGTTAAAAAGTCAAAAACATTATGAGAACACACTAGCTGGATTTATAAAATTCTCACTTGATTAACAAGAAATTATGAAATCTGGCGGAAGAGGATTCTCTTTCCTCAACTGATTTTCAGAATCAAAGTAAACAGAGACAGGAAAGGTAGAGTTTTTGTGTAATTATGGTCACCCAAATCTGTACAGCATGTAGATTCTTTGTGGGTTAAAAAGGCCAGCGGTATAGATACAGCAGATAATTGAGTGAGAATGAAATGAACGTACTGAATGGAAACATTTAAAAGTAACAATAAACTTACATCTTAATTTAAAAATAAGCTTCGGAGATGTTCCCACTATTTTCTTGTTTAGCATAATTAATGCACTATTTTCTCATTTCATTCTCAATTTCTTTAAGCACTTTCTTGTAATAGCTTCTTTGTTACAGCTGAATAAATGAGATAAATATATGTACGGTACATTGAAAATGGACTTTTTATTAGTTTAGCTTGAAAGTCTTTTAACTTCAGCAGAAAACTGTCATTCAAGGGTTTTTACAATAATGTGCAGGTTTTGCAGTTATTCATCTAATAGCTTGACACAATTCAAAATGCTATCTATCTGTCTATCTATCTATCTATCTATCTATCTATCTATCTGTCTATCTATCTATCTATCTGTCTGTCTTTCAAGTCAGCAGGAGCGAGGTGTTTCAGAAAAGAGAATAGTTTTTTTCTAATTCTAGACTCATTTACTTTTAATTGTTTTATATTAGTGACATGAAATCAGAGTTATTTCATAGTATTTATCTCAGTTTTACTATAGAAGACCACAGTTCGTTTGTCAGTGCTCTGTACACTTTCAACTTCAGAACAATTCAGGCATATGGAAATCTATCTATCTATCTATCTATCTATCTATCTATCTATCTATCTATCTATCTATCTATCTATCTATCTATCTATTTATCTATCTATCTACCTATTATCTATCATTTAATTTATGAACACATCCTCAATACCAATATAGAGGAAAAAGCGGTAAAATGCAGAAACGTAGTTTAAAATGTAACTTTATTATAGTTTTACATAAAAATGGAATATTCAAGCAAAAAGTAAAAGAGAGGGCAGGAGCATGGGATCACAGAAAAAAAAATTTGTTGCAAAAATATGCACATAGAGTACTATATGGAGTGAAAAAAATAGAGCAAATGTGACAAAGAAAAATTATGTATAGATACGTATGTGCATATAAGATGACACTAGTTGATATCAATTCATGTATAAATACATCATAAAGTGCATAGTGCAACTGTAAACAACCATACTGAATTGAACTGATTAGAGTTGTATCCAAAACATTTAAAGTGAATGTATGCACGGAATAAAGTAAAAAGGTGAAGTACCTATCAAGTGCAGTGTGCAAAAGAATCCAGCTCCTACGTCCTCTCAGCCCGACAGCGCCGTTTCGCACAATGCTTCCTCTATCTATCTATCTATCTATCTATCTATCTATCTATCTATCTATCTATCTATCTATCTACAGAATATGTTTATTTAGCAATAATACATTTATTTATAACTCATATATTCAGCGTTTGCATATGCTTTAGCCCTTGTAGAGTGCTGCTGTGCTATCGTTTTGCACATTGTGCAGTCATTGCAGCTTGCACCTATTCATATTGTTTGGAGGTGCAGTCCAGGTTTTTGTTTTCTGTAGTTTACTTTTGGAGGTGGTGACAGCCTCCTTTTCTGACTTTTCTGTGCTTTTAATTAGTGTTTGTTTCTACCTGCCCATTCAAAATTTAGGCTTTTAGTCCAGAGAAGTGTCACCTTGCAGTAATTGATGGGGCACAAATGAATTGGTCAATTTATGCGCTAAGAACCTTCATTTTTATTTTATTTAGCAACAACACATTTTAGATCTCATGTACTCAGTGGTTGCATATACTTCGATCCTTCATACAGTGCTTCCGTGCTCTCTTTTTGCCTGTCTATACCTGTGTGTATATATATATATACCGTAAATACTTGAGTATAAGCCGACCCGAGTATAAGCCGACCCCCGTAATTTTGCCACAAAAAACTGGGAAAACTTATTGACTCGAGTATAAGCCTAGGGTGGAAAAAGCAGCAGCTACCGGTGAATTTCAAAAATAAAAATAGATGCTCCATACCGTTCATTATGGCCCCATAGCTGTGCCATATAGTGCTCTGCATCGTTCATTATTGCCCCATAGCTGTGCCATATAGTGCTCTGCGCTGTTCATTATTGCCCCATAGCTGCGCCATATAGTGCTCTGCACCGTTCATTATTGCCCCATAGCTGTGCCATATAGTGCTCTGCGCTGTTCATTATTGCCCCATAGCTGTGCCATATAGTGCTCTGCACCGTTCATTATTGCCCCATAGCTGTGCCATATAGTGCTCTGCACCGTTCATTATTGCCCCATAGCTGCCATATAGTACTCTGCGCCGTTCATTATTGCCCCATAGCTGTGCCATATAGTGCTCTGTACCGTTCATTATTGCCCCATAGCTCTGCCATATAGTGCTCTGCACCGTTCATTATTGCCCCATAGCTGTGCCATATAGTGCTCTGCGCCGTTCATTATTGCCCCATAGCTGTGCCATATAGTGCTCTGCACAGTTCATTATTGCCCCACAGCTGTGCCATATAGTGCTCTGCACCGTTCATTATTGCCCCATAGCTGTGCCATATAGTGCTCTGCGCCGTTCATTATTGCCCCATAGCTGCCATATAGTACTCTGCACCGTTCATTATTGCCCCATAGCTGTGCCATATAGTACTCTGCACCGTTCATTATTGCCCCATAGCTCTGCCATATAGTGCTCTGCGCCGTTCATTATTGCCCCATAGCTGCCATATAGTGCTCTGCGCCGTTCATTATTGCCCCATAGCTGTGTCATATAAAGCTCTGCGCCATTCAGTATTGCCCCATAGCTGTGCCATATAAAGCTCTGCCATTGCTGCTGCAATAAAAAAAAAAAAGCCATACTCACCTCTCTTGCTTGCAGCTCCTCAGCGTCCCGTCCCAGCGTCTCTCCGCACTGACTGATCAGGCAGGGGGCGGCGCGCACACTATATGCGTCATCGCGCCCTCTGACCTGAACAGACAGAGTAAGAGGACGCAAAGACAGAGCGGCGCCGGGAAGACAGAGCGGCGCCCGGCGTGTGGAACGCAGACATGTGAATATTACATACTTACCTGCTCCCGGCGTCCCGCTCCCTCTGCCTGTCACACGGTCTTCGGTGCCGCAGCCTCTTCCTCTATCAGCGGTCACCGACACCGCTGATTAGAGAAATGAATATGCGGCTCCACCCCTATGGGAGGTGGAGCCGCATATTCATTTCTCTAATCAGCGGTTCCACGTGACCGCTGAACAGGGAAAGCGCTGCAGCACCGAAGACCGTGTGACAGGCAGGGGGAGCGTCAGGATCGCCGGGACTAGGTGAGTATGCCTCAGCGCCCTCTCCCCCTCACCCGCCGACCCTGCCGCCCACCATGACTCGAGTATAAGCCGAGAGGGGCACTTTCAGCCCAAAATTTTGGGCTGAAAATCTCGGCTTATACTCGAGTATATACGGTATATATATATATATATACAGTGTATATATATATATATATACCAAATAGTAAAAAGAAGGCAGCACTCCAAAAAGTTTCAGGTGAAAAAGAATGAAGTTTTAATCGACCCACATCACTGCGCGACGTTTCGGCTCACTGAGCCTTTTTCAAGGCTTGAAAAAGGCTCAGTGAGCCGAAACGTCGCGCAGTGATGTGGGTCGATTAAAACTTCATTCTTTTTCACCTGAAACTTTTTGGAGTGCTGCCTTCTTTTTACTATTTGGTATACATGTTGGATTAATGTTTGGACCATTTTATCCAGGGGGCTAGGCACCCACCATTGGTGAGCATTGTGCTGTTCCATTTTTTTCTCTCTCTCTCTATATATATATATATATATATATATATACAGTAACAACCCTGCCGGCATCACGCATGGCCTCCCATCCCCCACCTGCATTACACACAAACTCACTTCTCTGGACCATGTTGTGACTTCTCTCTGCTACCAGCTCCATGCTGTGTGCCTCTTGTCTCCTGCTTGCTCTGTGCATGCTCTGTCTGTGTGCATAGGGGGCGGCGCTGGTAACTCCAGTTTCTTATTGAGACTGTGTGCACCTTGCTAAGGTGTCCCCGGCCAATAGCCATGAGGCTTCCTGTACTTAAGACTTCCCCCCCATTGGTGGGGGCCTGTGCACTGTGTCTGCCACCCAGTGGGGCATTGTACCCTGGCCTGTGTCTTGTGTCTGCCACCCAGTTGGGCATTGTACCCTGACCTATGTCCTTGTCTGCCACCCAATGGGGCATCGTACCCTGGCTTGTGTCCTTGTATCTGTGTGATGTCCCGTTCCTGACTCTGTCTTAGCCTATTCCTGTTCATGTGTCCATTTATATCCTTGTCTTGGTTTGCTTTCTCTGCTGTGCATACTTTGTGTTTTGCTTTGCTCTGCTCTCGGCTCTGCACTCTGTATCTAGCTTTGCTCTGCTCTCGGCTCTGCACTCTGTATCTAGCTTTGCTCTGCTCTCGCCTCTGCACTCTGTGTCTTGCTTTGCTCTGCTCTCGGCTCTGCACTCTACATCTAGCTTTGCTCTGCTTTTGGCTCTGCACTCTGTGTCTTGCTCTACTCTGCACTCGGCTCTGCACTCTGTGACTGCTCTGCCGCTCCGCTCCTTGCGGTTCTACCCTGCTCCGCCTCCTGCATTTTTGTTCATGGCTCTGCCTTCAACTCTTTGCTCCGCCTCCTGCATTTCTGTTCTTGGCTTCGCCTCCAGCTCTTGGCTCCGCCTCCTGTGTTTCTGTTCTTGGCTCCACCTCCTGTGTTTCTGTTATTGGCTCTGCCTCCTGCTCTTGGCTCCACCTCCTGTGCCTCCTCTTTGCATCCACTCTTGCGGTCTTTCTCTACCTATTCATAAGTCCTCCTGGCTGAACAGGTTCCTACCTGTTTTCACATATCTGCCTATATACCGGTCCCTACCGGTCCTGCCAGTGTACCAGCCTTGTCCGCCTGTCCTGCCAGAGTGTCAGCCATGCCAACCTGCCTGCCAGAATGCCAGCCATGCCCGCCTGCCTGCCAGTGTCCCAGCCTTGCCTGCCAGTGTCTCTGTTGTACCCGTCTGCCTGCATGTGTCCCAGCCATGCCCACCTGTCTGCCAGAGTGCCTGCCTGACTATTTATGTTCCATTCCCCCAGTGGGATCTGCAGCCACAACCAGACACCACCCTGGAGTGGTACCTGTTAGCTTCCTGCTGCACAAGCCTGACCTCACCATCAGAGGCTCCAGCGAATACCAAGGAAGCTAATTAGTTATGCCCCTTCCAGGGTAGTCTGGTCTGTGGCACAGTGGGGCCACACCCCAGCATGCCCACGCCAACCAGTCTGGACGCGAGCATGACATATGCCTGTAGAGCTCAGTTATTTCAACCAAGCCTGTAACTTCCTCATCATGTGATTGATCACATGATCAGGACCTCATGCAGGTCCTGGCAGGTGTGCCAAAGGAGATAAAGTGGACCTTCTCCCACCGGCTCTATGAAGGTCCACATAAAACCAGCCCTTTTTATGCAATTAACCCTCTCAACATGCAGTGTGCTGGAGAAAAATGCTCTGGTTTCACATCACTGATGCCATTAAGTGCAGTGACACATATCTCCCCTCTATCACCTTACCAGTGTCTCTGTCACAATATACAGTATATATATATATACAGTCTGGAGATAGGAGTCTCCAGAAGCTTTGTGGCTCGTCAAGCACAGACTGAACCTGTGCTGGGTCAAGGTGGGGTGCCACCCGCAACATACGGTGTTATGAAAGGCAATTCAGAATCACAATGGACATGGAGGTCAGAGCACATACAGTGAACTGACAATAACCCAAAATAATAGAACGAGCTCTGAGACGTGGGAACTCTGCAGACCGCAATCCCTAAGCCTATCAAACCACACTAAAGGTAGCCGTGGAGCGCTCCTGACCAGAACCTAGGCGCCTCGTCACAGCCTGAGAAGCTAGCTAATCCTGAAAATAGAAAAATAAGCCTACCTTGCCTCAGAGAAATTCCCCAAAGGAAAAGGCAGCCCCCCACATATAATGACTGTGAGTAAGATGAAAACACAAACATAGAGATGAAACAGATTTAGCAAAGTGAGGCCCGACTAGCTGAACAGAACGAGGATAGGGAAGATAACTTTGCGGTCAGCACAAAAACCTTTAAAAAACCACGCAGAGGGGACAAAAAGACCCTCCGCACCGACTAACGGTACGGAGGTGGTCCCTCTGCGTCTCAGAGCTTCCAGCAGGTGAGAAAAACCAATAAAGCAAGCTGGACAGAAAAATAGCAACAAAATAACATAAGCAAAACTTAGCTTTGCAGAGCAGCAGGCCACAGGAATGATCCAGGGAAAAAACAAGTCCCACACTGAAACATTGACAGGAAGCATAGATCAAAGCATCAGGTGGAGTTAAGTAGAGAAGAAGCTAACGAGCTCACCAGATCACCTGAGGGAGGAAACTCAGAAGCTGCAGTACCACTTTCCTCCACAAACGGAAGATCCCAGAGAGAATCAGAAGAAGTACCACTTGTGACCACAGGAGTGAACTCTGCCACAGAATTCACAACAAAACGGACTGTGTTGCAGCATTTTGTTTTTCTTTTATTTTGTTCCTGCTTTAGCACAAGTTGGTTTATGTTGCCTTACAATAAATCAACAAGCCCTTTAAAGAGATGGTGTTCTCATTTTTCCTACCTCTGTGTGCTGCCATGTGAGTGAACTACGACAATAAATATATATATTTATATACAGTGGATAAGGAAAGTAATCAGACCCCTTTACATTTTTTATTCTTTGTTTCATTGCAGCCATTTGGTAAATTCAAAAAAGTAATTTTTTTTCACAATAATGTACACTGTGTACCTCAACTTGACTGAAAAAAACCAGAAATGTAGAGATTTTTACAAATTTAATAAAAAAGAAAAACTGAAATATCACATGGTCATAAGTATTCAGACCCTTTGCTCAGACACTCATATTTAAGTCACATGCTGTCAATTTCCTTGTGATCCCCCTTGAGATGGTTCTACTTCATTGGAGGCCAGCTATGTTTGATTAAATTGATAGGAATTGATTTGGAAATGCACACACCTGTCTGTATAAAACCTCACAGCTCACAGTCCATGCCAGACCAAATGAGAATCATGAGGTCAAAGGAATTGGCCAAAGGAGCTCAGAGACAGAATTGTGGCAAGGCACAGATCTTGCCAAGGTTGCAACAGAATTTCTGCAGTACTCAAGGTTCCTAAGAGCACAGTGGCCTCTATAATCCTTAAATGGAAGAAGTTTGGGACCACCAGAAGTCTTCCTAGACCTGGCCATCCAGCCAAACTGAGTAATCGTGGGAAAAGAGCCTTGGTTAGAGAGGTAAAGAAGAACCCCAAGATCACTGTGGCTGAGCTTCAGAGATGCAGTAGAGTGATGGGAGAAAGTTCCCACAAAGTTAACTATCATTGCAGCCCTCTACCAGTCGGGCCTTTATAGCAGAGTGGCCCAATGGAAGCCTCTCCGCAGTGCAAGACTTATGAAAGCCTGCATAGAGTTTGCTAAAAACACATGAAGGACTCCCAGACTATGAGAAATAAGATTCTCTAGTCTGAGATGAAGACAGACCTTTTTGGTGATAATTCTAAGCGATATGTGTGGAGAAGACCAGGCACTGCTCATCACTTGCCCCATACAATCCCAACAGTGAAACATGGTGGTGGCAGCATCATGCTATGAGGGTGTTTTTCAGATGCAGAGACAGGACGACTGATTGTCATTGAAGTAAACATGAATGCAGCCAAGTACAGAGATATACTGGATGAAAACCTCTTCCAGAGTGCTCTGGACCTCAGACTTGGCCAAAAGTTCACCTTCCAACAAGACAATGACCCTAAGCACACAGCTAAAATAACAAAGGAGTGGCTTCAGAACAACTCTGTGACCATTCTTGACTGGCCCAGCCAGAACCCTGACCTAAACCCAATTGAGCATCTCTGGAGAGACCTGAAAATGACTGTCCACCAACGTTCACCATCCAACCTGACGGAATTGGAGAGGATCTGCAAGGAAGAATGGCAGAGGATCCCCAAATTCATGTGAGAAAAACTTGTTGCATCATTCCCAAGAAGACTCATGGCTGTACTAGCTCAAAAGGGTGCTTCTACTCAATACTGAGCAAAGGGACTGAATACATATGACCATGTGATATTTCAGTTTTTCTTTTCTAATAAATTTGCAAAAATTACTACATTTCTGTTTTTTTTTTCAGTCAAGATGGGGTGCAGAGTGTACATTAATGAGAAAAAAATTACTTTTTGAATTTACCAAATGGCTGCAATGAAACAAAAAGTGATGCATTTAAAGGGGTCTGAATACTTTGCTTATCCACTGTATATACAGTAGGTCAGTGATGGACACTTACAGCTTAGGGCCCTTTCCTGTGTTAGAAGTGTGTCTGGGCCTATCTCTTTTTAACAAAACTGCAGATTATTTGTATGGCATATATGTGTAAATGCTTCCTCAAATGAAAAAAACAAAAGAAGGCTGATGGACAGGTCTAGTCACATGTTCCTTTTTTAGCAGTCATTTTATTTAACACATAACATGAGAGGGCACTGTAGTAAAGAGAGGGTGCTATTGAGTTGCCCACCAGGGCAATGGGGAACTCGGTACCGGGTCCGGTCGCACTTAAAGGGGATGTCACCGTGGCTGCGGCCTGGTCCGTGGCCCAGGTCACTCAATTAAAGGGGAAAGGTTTTTAAGGGATATTTTGGAATAAAGTCTATTCGTGACGCCACCTGTGGTTCTTGGTCAGAGGGGACTGACGCTGCTTAAAGGGGTCCTCTGGGGTGATGTTGTTGCAGCAAGATGGTGCGGGGTCCCCAGGGCTCCCAAGGTGTATGGCAAGGATGGTGGGTTGCCTGTAAATAACAGAGGACACAGGGTTGCAGTCTCTACCTGGTTTTCTGAAGTAGTAGTCAGCCTCAGTCCAGGGTACCGGCAACAGGTTCAGAAGGAGTCCAGGCAACCTGAAAACAAAAAGAAATCCCCTTGGCAGGTCAGGTTGGGAGCCGTCCACTATGCGCTGGTTTTCTGGTCCCTTGCTACCTGTAGCTTGCTGGCAAGGTACCCCTTTCTCTCTCCTGTCCTGGGACAGTACCTGCATGGTAGGCAGCTTGAGCTGTTCTCTTGGGGGTCTTTGACATGGTGACTCCAGGCTCTAACTGCTTCTGTACCTCAGGTTTAGTATGGGCAATTTACGTATAGTCTTATGCCCTCCAGTTCTTCTGCGGACCTTGCAGTTATCCACAATCTTGAGCTCCCGGTGCCCAGTTTATGCGCTCTGGCTCACAGGAGGCCCAATCGCCGCCTCCTTGAGCTCCTAATCACTCCTCTGAGCTCCTTTCCTGTCTCTTGTCTCACACAGACAGTCTAACTCCTCCTCCAGACCAGAATGGAAATCAGGGATGTTCCCCCTCAAACAGGGTTTTGAGCTCCCCCTTCTGGCCTGGAGTTAGAATGTGTTGTGTGTACAGCTTACCTGCCAAAGGGATACCACTTGTCTCCAGGCATGGCACTACCCTCCCCGAGAGGAAGGCAATACCACTGTGGTACCTGAACTCCTGGGGTGCTACACTATAAGTAAAAAGAGAGGACACTGTAATAAGCATGGCATGATATATGATCCGGCTCACTCTGTAACATGACATGGGATGTTCCCGTTCTCGGACAGAGTATGCCAAAAGCACTGTTATGAGGCATTGCTTTCAACTTAACTGACGCGCGCAAGCCTCGCCGAAGCACCAAACCGGTACTGCTCATTGTTTATGAGGTAGGGATTAATATATTATACTATAGCTGAACATCTTTGCTGTTACTGGTTGATGGAGTCATAAATGGTGCCTCCAGCTGGTCTGATGTCATCCGGTGACAAAGGCTTGTGCTGACATACTCTATTCCAGCAAGAGGAGATTCACACCTGTAGGCGTTAATTTTGAATACATTCATCCATTCTTTTGTCTTCATATTTCTTATGCATTTATAACATTTGAGTGGTGTGCCTCTTGGTATACATAAAATCTAATGACACTGTTTTTGCACTTTGCACTTTGCGATTATATTATTATATTATTTGTTACATTGACTATTTATGGTCTTGCTGCTTTTTAACCTGCTCTATATATACCTTGACATGTGGGTCATCATTTTACTGCATGTTATCATTGACTTTTTAATATCCTATCATCTACAGTCATGGATGAAAGTGTTGGCACTCTTGAAATTGTTCCAGGAAATGGAGTATTTCTCTCAGAAAATTATTGCAATTACACGTTTTGTTATACTTGTTTATTTATTTTTGTGTATCGAAACATTACAAAAAAGGAAAACAGGAAAATTGGACAGAATTTCACACAAAACCTCAAAAATGGGCAGACAAAATTGTTGGCACCTTTTCAAAATTTTGGGTAAACAACTTCGTTTCAGGCATGTGATGCTTGTTCAAACACACCTGTGGCAAATAATTGGTGTGGGCAATATGAAAATCACATATAAAAAATATATATATGTGTATATATATATATCTCGAGTGGCGCAAAAATGTAGCTAAAGATGATATGGGGTTAATAAATCTGCTGCGAACAGATTTACCGAAGATTCACAAAGACGCTAAGAAGCCACCAGGAAGACCAATCATATCTGGGATTAATTGTCTAACATCAAATATGTCTAAGTTTGTGGACTGTCACCTTCAGGAATTGATACCGCAGTTACCAGCATATCTTAAGGATAGCGCCCACATTTTAAAACTTTTACAAAATGTAAGATGGCAGGATCATTTTATATTAGGCACCTTAGATATATCCTCTTTATATACTGTGATTGATCATATCAAGGGGTGCGACGCGGAAAAGTATTTTCTGAAAAAGCACTCAAATATGCCTATTGAACAAATTGACTTTTTAGGGGAGTGCATGTATTTTATTTTGACTCACAATTTTTTTATTCATAAGGAGGACTACTACTCCCAGCAGTGGGGTACCGCTATGGGGACCAGGTTCGCGCCTAGTTATGCTAATTTGTATGTAGGTAGATGGGAAGAGACTTTTATTTATCCCGGGGGGTCATCTACGCGCGAACCTGGTCCTCTGGCAACGTTTCATAGACAATGTTCAATTTTAATTGAATTAAATAAAAATGATTTTCTTTTAAATTTTAGTGGCAGCACCAGCAATTGTTCTATCAACTTTTTAGACCTTAATATTTTTATTGAAGAGGGAACCATACAGACACGCACTTATCAAAAACCCACTGACTCCAAAAGTTTCATCCCATTAGACAGCTGCCATCTTCCCCAATGGCTATTGAATATCCCCAAAAGCCAATTTATGCGTATTCATAGAAATTGTTCTAGACCCCAAGATCTTGACATAGAGGCAAAAGCATTAACCAATAAATTCTTGGAAAAGGGATATAATGAGGAGACATTGGGAATGGCAAAAAGTATGGCTTTTTCCAAACCACGACAAGATCTAGTGAATCCCACATGTCAAATAAAGGAGGACTCTGATTTTGTGCCCATTATTACCCAATTTAATGCAAATTCAAATATTTTGCGTAAGATTGTAAAAAAACACTGGCACATTTTAAAAAATGATAAAATTGTGGGGGATATAATGCCTCAAAATTCACGTTTTGTATATAAAAAATGCCGGAATCTGGGAAATTCGATTGCCCCAACAATACAGAATAAACCGTTATACAAACAAACTACCTTATCGAAAGAATTCCTGAAAGGTTTTTTTCCATGCCAAAAATGTAGCGTATGTAAGCAGGTGAAAACAAAAAAACAAACCTACTTTGAGAAAAATAAGAGGAAATTTCCCATCAAGGAATTTATAACATGCTCCACTACAGGGGTCATTTATATGATTATATGTCCATGTAATAAGGTATACGTGGGGCGGACTAAAAGACCCCTGAGAACCAGAATTAATGAGCATATCAGAAATATAAAGAAAAAATTCCTATCCCATCCGCTGTCTAAACATTTTGCTGAACAACATAATGGTATGATACAGGACATGGAAATTGTGGGTATCGAAAAAATCGCCCCGCATTGGAGAGGAGGAAACTTCATTAAAATGATGTCAAGGGCTGAAACAAAATGGATTTTTACTTTGGACACAATCATTCCTAGAGGTCTCAATAGCGAGATCGAACTATTTGGCTTTCAATGAACTGTGGTGCGAATGGTATATAAGGACCTTCATTCGGGGGCGGGGGCTATCCCTGAGGAAGGAGACTGACGTCTCCGAAACGCGTCGGAAGTTTTTTGGTCCCCACCACCATCCGTACCTAGTTTCAGATCACGCGCACGGTCACCTGACTCACTGCGGTACACAGGTCCTATCTCGGCGCCGTACACGTATCGCGCACGAGTTGGCCTGTCTGACACCGCGCTACTGCACATGGGGCTGCGCTGAGGGCTATACTGTGACCGGCCGGGGCAGTCGGCACTCACCAGCTGAACATCAGGATCTTCATTCGCTACAGCAAGGACACTCTTCAGCCGCTTGGACTTCTACCACTTGCGGTAAGAGCATCTTACTAGCGATTGCTTTTCTTATACAGCACTTATGTGGAACTATTAGGTGCTTACTATTCCTAAGGATTTTTTAGGATCATATATATTTATATATTTTATGGACTGTATATTTCTTATGGACTATTTTTTATGGACTTCTCTGCATTAACCCAGTATATAGGGGGTTTGTCAGCGCGAACATTTGGATACACTTTTGTGTATCTTTGTTTCTATAATATGAAAATCACACCTGAAACCAAATAAAAAGGGGAGAAATTGACTCAATCTTTTCACTTTCAGCCATGACTGTATTTTTATAGCCTCCTACCGCTGTGTTTGTCATCCTCTTTGTGTGACCCACTTTATGTGACCTATCCAGTTTAAATCTTTTTACTGATATATATTGATGTATATATACTAATAAACAATTACATTTTTGGCTACATGTAGAGGCATGTAAATATTTAGACACCCCTTGAAAAATTACTGTTATTGTGAACACTTAAGCAAGATGAAATGATCTATAAAAGGTCTAAAGTTAACGACGATACATTTCCTTTGTATTTTAGGCAAAAAAAATATATACGGTATATTTTCATCTTTTACATTTTAAAAATTACAAAAAGGAAAATGGGCCGATGCGAAGTTTGGGCACTCTTGGAGATTTGTGTGCTCAGATAACTTTGACTAAGGTTTCAGAACTTAATTTGCCTGTTAATTCACTATGAATCCCTATATTGTGTCCTCTCTTCTACACTGTTTATTGTCCTCTTCCTCACTTTTAAAAAAAAACATCACCGCAGGGTGTACTGGATGATGCGGAGGAAGCTTTGCGCAGGAACCTGAGATTCCTGCAACTTTGTTGCTATTTTTATTGTGGACAGCGGAACTACAGGAATGCCCTATGTCCGATGCATCACCAAATGGCTAAAAAGAGAATAATGAGGGCAATCTGGAATGCTCTGGGACCTAGGTAATAACTCTCCCCTGCACAGCTGTCATAAGCCCCTTCCATTTGTGAGTCCCTGTGCATCTGAACTGTCTGCATTGCCGATATATTTGCCCCTGTAAAGGATATACAGTATACACTCCTAAACATTGAAATTGCAACACCAAAAAGATAATGTCATGGATTTATAAAAAACACAGCATGGAGAAGCAGCAGCATGAATTCTGAAGTGTACAGGGCTATTTTATTTATGGTAAAGGTAATTTTTCTAATTAGTTTTGAGTCCATGAAATGAGGAGACTTTATTGAAAATGGTTGCAATTCCTAAATGTTTCACAGAATATTATTGTTCAATCCCTTTCATTAAACCTGAAAGTAAGTTAATTTAAATAAAAAATAGTGGCATGCAGAGCCCAAATTACGAAAATTCAGTTACTGTCCAAACATTTCTGAACCTAACTGTACAGTGGGGAAAAAAAGTATTTAGTCAGCCACCAATTGTGCATGTTCTCCCACTTAAAAAGATGAGAGAGGCCTGCAATTGACATCGTAGGTAGACCACAACTATGAGAGTCAAAATGAGAAAACAAATCCAGAAAATCACCTTGTCTGATTTGGCAAAATTTATTTTGCAAATTATGGTGGAAAATTAGTATTTGGTCACCTAAAAACATGCAAGATTTCTGGCTCTCACAGACCTGTAACTTCTTCTTTAAAACGCTTCTCTGTCCTCCACTCATTACCTGTAGTAACAGGACCTGTTTGAACTTGTTAGCAGTATAAAAGACACCTGTCCACAACCTCAAACAGTCACACTCTAAACTCCACTATGGTGAAGACCAAAGAGCTAACGAAGAACACCGGAAACAAATGAATCTGCAGTAGAAAAGCAGCTTGGTATGATGAAATGTGATGTGGGAGCAATAATAAGAAAATGAAAGACATACAAGACCACTGATAATCTTCCTTGATCTGGGGCTCCATGCAAGATCTCACCCTGTGGGGTCAAAATGATCACAAGAACGGTGAGCAAAAATCACAGTACCACATGAAGGGACCTATTGAATCACCTGCATAGAGCTGGGACCACCATAACAAAGGCTACCATCAGTAACACACTACACCGCCAGGGACCTAGATCCTGCAGTACCAAACACTTCCCCCTGCTTAAGCCAGTACATGTCCGAGCCCGTCTGAAGTTTTCTAGAGAGTATTTGGATAATCCAGAAGAGTATTGGGAGAATGTCATATGGTCTAATGAAGCCAAAGTAGAACTGTTTGGTAGAAACAAAACTCGTTGTGCTTGGAGGAGACAGAATGTGGAGTTGCATCCAAAGAACACCATACCTACTGTAAAGCATGGGGGTGGCAACATCATGCTTTGGGGCTGTTTCTCTGCAAAGAGACCAGGACAACTGTTCCGTGTACATGAAAGAATGAATGGGGCCTTGTATCGTGAGATTTTGAGTGCAAACCTCCTTCCATAAGCAAGGGCATTGAAGATGAAATGTGGATGGGTCTTTCAGCATGATTATGGTCCCAAGTACACCACCAGGGCAACAAAGGAATGGCTTCGTAAGAAGCATATGAAAGTCCTGGAGTGGCCTAGCCAGTCTCCAAATCTCAACCCCATAGAATACCTTTGGAGTGATTTGAAAGTTCGTGTTGCCAGTGACAGGCTCAAAACATCTCTGCTCTAGAGGAGATCTGCATGGAGGAATGGGCCAACATACCACCAACAGTGTGTGCCAACCTTGTGAAAACTTACAGAAAACGTTTGACCTCTGTCATTGCCAGCAAAGGATATATAACCAAATATTGAGATGAACTTTTGTTAATGACCAAATAATTATACCATAATTTGCAAAATAAATCTTGCCAAACCAGACAAGATGGTTTTCTGGATTTGTTTTCTCATTTTGACTCTCATAGTTGGGGTCTATTTATGATGTCAATTACAGACCTCTCTCATCTTTTTAAATGGGAGAACTTGCACAATTGGTGTCTGACTAAATACTTTTTTCCCCACTGTGTATACTTATCTCCTGCATTGGTGCTGTTCTAGTGACAACGGCACTAGGCCTGGTGGGGTTCTATGTCATTGTTATGCTGAGAGCCTTACAGCCAAACATCATCCATTATTGGGCTGCGTGTGCTCACTTTTTTCACTTATTTGACACATTGTTCAAGGGAAGTAAAAACGCGGCAGCCAATCAGTAGCTGCTGATTGCCTGCAGGGCTCACATGGTAGAACAATGTACCATAAATATTGCATTATGCATAGCAGGATACAGTCGAGTACATTAAGGACCATCGCACACATGTGGTCCTGGTTAATTTTGATCAGGAAAAAGCCTTTGACCGGGTTTCCCATGAATTATGGGCAATGCAGTGCACACATTGAGGCTCAATAACCTGTTTTGCTCTGACTAATGTGTTTCACTGTATGATGCTGCTGAGTGGCTGGAAGACTGACCCATTTCCGGACCTTTCAGAGATCAGATAAGGCTGTCTACTTTCACCTCTCCTTTTTTTCTATCATAGAATTCTTCGAAGAGGCTATCCAGCAGAATGGAGAGATTCTCAAGCCTGACCCTTCCTTGTGTGCAGGGCTGTTTTCAGGACAGTATTTTGCTTTGCCTGGGGTTCCAAGATGAAAAGAGTGAAGTACACTGTCATGTTGAAGGATTTATGTAAGGGTGGGAAGTGCATTCTGGATATCTCCACTCTACTGCAGACCATCCTCATTTGTGATAGTGTTTGCAAACTCTGTGCATCAAGAGAGGTTTTGCGGGCAGGTCCATATCCCACTTCTTCCCACTTACTCTTTGGAGGAGACTCAACTGGGACAATTGGGACTGCTCTTACCGTTACAACTGGACAACTCCCTGGGTCTAGCCGGCTTGTGGGGAAACATCAGCTGGAGGGACTCAAACCCAATTTGTGGAGGCCAAAAACGATCCAAAAACTCATTACGGATCAGGAGAATTCCATTCCAGGACTCCATTCAAAATGTTTAAAACCGTGTGGACTAATTTGTCATTGAACGGGTTTATTAACAGGCTCAAGAACTTGTCATGAACTGCAATACTGGGTGGGCTGCCCATCTAGTCATTCGTTAACTCTCAGAAATTGTGTAAAACCTGGTACTGCCTAAGGTGCTCCTTCAAAGAGGAAACATCTCTGCATGTCTTTTAAGATTGCTGCTTTGCAGAGTGCCTGTTGGTTGCTTGGAGGAGGATCGGAGTTACTCTGCAATAAATTATATTTTCAATCTGGGTCATTTGGATGTTTTGGGTTGTCATTTTGATTTAAAAAGAGAAAACATAGTAGTTTAACAATAAATGGCTTCCCACAACCACTAACCATCAGTGGAGAAAAAGTTTTGGTGTTATCATGCATATGCTCTGAAGAAATGCCAAGAAAGCAAAAATTCTGCCGAGGTATGTAAACTTTTGAGCACAACTGTAGAAGCGTAAAATAAAGATGTCCCTGTACCAGAAGTCTGACATGCCTCAATTGGGACAGTTTTCCTCCCAAGTACATAAAAAAACAGTGTTAAGTCAAGCTACACTTAGCTACAACTGCATGTATGCCATCCCAACATAAAGAGGCAAACAAGTCAATGGCCTTAGAAACACAATGTGTTTACTCTGCACCCACCAGCTGTGGGAGTACAATTCCTTTAATCCTCTGTGTGTACTCTGCAACCCCGCCTGTGAGAGTACTGTTCCTTTAAGTAACTGTGTTTAATTTGCACCCCTGCCTGTGGAAGTACTATTCCTTTAAGCTGCTGTGTGTACTCTGCACCCCCTGCCTGTAGGTGTAAGCAGCTGCATGTCTTCTAGTAATGTTGCAAATAAATACATAAATAGCATCAGCCTTCTTGCTGCCACTTGTAGGCAAAATAAGTAATTTATCTGGACTGCCTTGTGTTTTCTAGTAGTGTTGAAAATTAATAATTGGCATTAGCCATGTTGTTGCCATATGTAGCTTAAAGTAATCTTTTTTCTGGACTGCTGTGTGTTTTCTAGTAGTCTGAAAAATAAATAGTAGGCGTCAGCAGTCTCGTTTCCATTTGTAGGCTAACTAAAAAAATTTTTATGGACCACTGTGTGTTTTTTTACTATTGTTGCAAAGAAATAATTGGCATCAGCCATCTTGTTGCATTTTTTGTAGGTAAAATGAATAATTTTTCTAGACCGCTGTGTTTTCTAGTAATTTGGCAAATAAATATATTGCATCAACCACACTTATAAACCAAATAAATTGATTTTCTGGATCGCTGTGTGTTTTCTAGAAGTGTTGCAAATAAATAATTGTAAGAACACCTCTCACACACCGTGTTGATGCTGTGAAAAATTTTATATATAGTGCATACAAAAGTAGATGTTTCGGTTGTGATGACCTTCATCAATGTACTAGATAAAGGAAATAAACAAAGGTATATACAACAATTTGTACATAATAAAGTTACAGGGTCCATTTGGTTCCAATATCTAACGGAAAACAACATTTGTCATAGTATTGAGAACTTGGCATATACCTAGGGAAAAATAACAACAATGCTTTGTATACCATGACATGGTTTTAAACAGAAAAATAACTTGAACCTACCCACCCTGTGGGAAGACACCTGCACGAACACTGACTTCACATGCATAACCAGGTCTCAAGTACAAGTCCTTTGACTCCCGTTATGATTAATATTTCTTCCAAATCAATAGGTGTTGCAGAATATCATGTGTTAGAAAAAGGTCTTTCCTTTTGTCCCAGCTACAAACTTAACACTTTCAATTTAGAAATGGATCTACAAAGATTCTAAAGACTACTTAAGTTAAAACTACATTTTGCAGAATCAGATTCCATTACAGCAAATGTAGCCACACCACAAGTGACAGGGTTAACCTCTGATAGTCTGGGTCTGAGGAACAAAAGCTATTATAAACCCCCCACGGGCTCTCGTGCCCTAGAAACCTTCAGCAACTTCATTGATGATTCCTTCCAACACCTCAGACAGGGTGTAGACAGAGGCAAGTCCCATTTCCCCTCTAACTTGACCCCACAGGACCAACGGGCCCTCCATTCCTTACAAGAAGATAAAGACCTTGTCATCAAACCAGTTGACAAAGGTGAGGCCAATGTTATACTAGACAAGACTACCTACAGACAAGAGGTCCATCGTCAACTGGGTGACACATGTATTTATACACCACTTAAAGAGGACCCTACTAATGCCATTAAAGACCTGATTCATGACATATTGACCAAATATACCAATCAGGGAGTTATCAATAGAAAAGCCTGTGAGTTCCTTACTAAACAATTCCCCATCACTCCTGTTTTCTATATGCTCATTAAAATTCAGTTTGAATAATCCACCTGAGAGACCAGTCGTCGCGTGAACAGATTCCATCCTATCCCCAATTTCCATCTATTTAGAAAAAATACTTACACCTATATTTGAAAAAAACACCTGCATCCTTCTAGATACAGGAGACTTTCTTAATCTTGTAAACGACCTTAACCCTCCTCCTGAGGAGGCCTTCCTTATATCTTTTGATGTAAAATACCTTTACACGTCCATACCACATAAAGAAGGTATTCAGTCAGTACGCCAATTTCTCAACACCGCTGGCTTTGACCTTGAACAAATTAATCTAGTCTGATCTATTCACCATTATCCTCACTAAGAATTATTTTCTTTTGAGGATACTTTCTATATGCAGAAAAAGGGCATAGCCATGGGCTCAAACGCTGCACCACCATATGCCAACTGCTACATGGCTGACTACAATGAGAGTGTAAACTACATCAATGATCTCTTCTGCATCAATGCGCTGGTCTGGAAGACATATAGTGACAATATTTTTTTTATTTGGGGTGGTAATCTAGCTACCTTGACTTCTTTTTTCGATTTGCTTAAATCAACCTGGCCGGGCCTCGATTAAAAAACTCAATACCTGAATCCAAATTCAAAGGGGTGAATTCAATAGTTTCTAACCATGATTTACGTGACTAAAGATTACAAGAAATGCGTAACAACTTTTCTGAAAGAAATATATGTCCTAAGTTTTTGACATATCGAACACCACCACATCTTCGTAAATCATCTTGTAAAGGTATTGCGTGCCCTAAAAACTCATTTGTTCAGACTGGCCTACCGCCTCAATGCATTAACCTAACGATCCCTGTGTGGCCTATTTATAATTAAAAAAAAAAAAAAAAAAAAAAGGTTCCTCGCATCATGTTCTCATACACTTTATGCAGTATTAGCCCTCTGTGTCTGTACTGCTACATACTTAGGCAGGTAACTGGTTCATGCAGCTTTACATGAACACCTGAGCCTTACACTATAGCTGGTCCGAATAACTAAAGCAATTGTTACCATCCACCTCTCGTGTCTCCCCTTTTCCCCATAGTTTGTAAGCTTGCGAGCAGGGCCCTCACTCCTCCTGGTATCTGTTTTGAACTGTATTTCTGTTATGCTGTAATGTCTATTGTCTGTACAAGTCCCCTCTATAATTTGTAAAGCGCTGCGGAATATGTTGGCGCTATATAAATAAAATTATTATTATTATTATTATTATTATCTTCGTGGGCTGAATCACAGGACCATATAACTTTTGTACATAGTTACCACCCCCTTGCCTACATTATCCATAATACTATTAGGCAACAATGGCATCTCCTGGGGACAGCTCATCCCAATGTAAAAGAGTTTATTGTACCGTTCCTCCATTGCTTCAGGAGACCATGCAATATACAGGATATACTAGCAAAAGCAGACTTAGGCTCTTCACGCCAACTATCCAGGCAATGTTTTCTGATGAATCCTAAATTTGGTACTTTTACTTGCCTACAATGCACCCAGTGCAATAATGTTCAAAAAGGAGATACTTTTTGCCATCCACACACTGTCAAGAAGTACACCATAAAAGATTTTTACACCTGAGAAACCTCCTTCGTCATCTATTTGATTAAATGTCCATGAGGTTTGATCTCTCGGTGAAATGACACAACCCATCAGGGACCGCATCTCCAAGCGTAAGTCTACCATAAGATGTAAAAATTTGTTACTATCTATTCCTTACCACTTTGTCACATATGGCCATACGATTGCCCAGTAACAGTTTCAAGTTATTGTCTTTCACCTGTCTTTCACTAGGGGGACTTGTCAGGGAGTCACAAAAACATTGAACTTTAGGAAGGCAAAGTTTGAACAGCTTAGAGATGCCCTTAATCTGGTAGACTGGGATAATATCCTCAGAAATGAGAATACAGATAATAAATGGGAAATGTTTAAGAACATCCTAAATAGGCAGTGTAAGCGGTTTATACCTTGTGGGAATAAAAGGACTAGAAATAGGAAAAACCCAATGTGGCTAAACAAAGAAGTAAGACAGGCAATTAACAGTAAAAAGAAAGCATTTGCACTACTAAAGCAGGATGGCACCATTGAAGCTCTAAAAAACTATAGGGAGAAAAATACTTTATCTAAAAAACTAATTAAAGCTGCCAAAAAGGAAACAGAGAAGCACATTGCTAAGGAGAGTAAAACTAATCCCAAACTGTTCTTCAACTATATCAATAGTAAAAGAATAAAAACTGAAAATGTAGGCCCCTTAAAAAATAGTGAGGAAAGAATGGTTGTAGATGACGAGGAAAAAGCTAACATATTAAACACCTTCTTCTCCACGGTATTCACGGTGGAAAATGAAATGCTAGGTGAAATCCCAAGAAACAATGAAAACCCTATATTAAGGGTCACCAATCTAACCCAAGAAGAGGTGCGAAACCGGCTAAATAAGATTAAAATAGATAAATCTCCGGGTCCGGATGGCATACACCCACGAGTACTAAGAGAACTAAGTAATGTAATAGATAAACCATTATTTCTTATTTTTAGTGACTCTATAGCGACAGGGTCTGTTCCGCAGGACTGGCGCATAGCAAATGTGGTGCCAATATTCAAAAAGGGCTCTAAAAGTGAACCTGGAAATTATAGGCCAGTAAGTCTAACCTCTATTGTTGGTAAAATATTTGAAGGGTTTCTGAGGGATGTTATTCTGGATTATCTCAATGAGAATAACTGTTTAACTCCATATCAGCATGGGTTTATGAGAAATCGCTCCTGTCAAACCAATCTAATCAGTTTTTATGAAGAGGTAAGCTATAGACTGGACCACGGTGAGTCATTGGACGTGGTATATCTCGATTTTTCCAAAGCGTTTGATACCGTGCCGCACAAGAGGTTGGTACACAAAATGAGAATGCTTGGTCTGGGGGAAAATGTGTGTAAATGGGTTAGTAACTGGCTTAGTGATAGAAAGCAGAGGGTGGTTATAAATGGTATAGTCTCTAACTGGGTCGCTGTGACCAGTGGGGTACCGCAGGGGTCAGTATTGGGACCTGTTCTCTTCAACATATTCATTAATGATCTGGTAGAAGGTTTACACAGTAAAATATCGATATTTGCAGATGATACAAAACTATGTAAAGCAGTTAATACAAGAGAAGATAGTATTCTGCTACAGATGGATCTGGATAAGTTGGAAACTTGGGCTGAAAGGTGGCAGATGAGGTTTAACAATGATAAATGTAAGGTTATACACATGGGAAGAGGGAATCAATATCACCATTACACACTGAACGGGAAACCACTGGGTAAATCTGACAGGGAGAAGGACTTGGGGATCCTAGTTAATGATAAACTTACCTGGAGCAGCCAGTGCCAGGCAGCAGCTGCCAAGGCAAACAGGATCATGGGGTGCATTAAAAGAGGTCTGGATACACATGATGAGAGCATTATACTGCCTCTGTACAAATCCCTAGTTAGACCGCACATGGAGTACTGTGTCCAGTTTTGGGCACCGGTGCTCAGGAAGGATATAATGGAACTAGAGAGAGTACAAAGGAGGGCAACAAAATTAATAAAGGGGATGGGAGAACTACAATACCCAGATAGATTAGCGAAATTAGGATTATTTAGTCTAGAAAAAAGACGACTGAGGGGCGATCTAATAACCATGTATAAGTATATAAGGGGACAATACAAATATCTCGCTGAGGATCTGTTTATACCAAGGAAGGTGACGGGCACAAGGGGGCATTCTTTGCGTCTGGAGGAGAGAAGGTTTTTCCACCAACATAGAAGAGGATTCTTTACTGTTAGGGCAGTGAGAATCTGGAATTGCTTGCCTGAGGAGGTGGTGATGGCGAACTCAGTCGAGGGGTTCAAGAGAGGCCTGGATGTCTTCCTGGAGCAGAACAATATTGTATCATACAATTATTAGGTTCTGTAGAAGGACGTAGATCTGGGTATTTATTATGATGGAATATAGGCTGAACTGGATGGACAAATGTCTTTTTTCGGCCTTACTAACTATGTTACTATGTTACTATGTAACATATTACTACTCCACGTAGAGGGAGTAATAGGATCAATTTACTGAAAAGAAGAGAGGCACATTGGATCCATGAACTCCAGGCATTGGCCCCGAAGGGTCTGAACAGAGACTACGACCTCAAGTCTTTTCTATAATATTATAATCTACCATTCTAGGTTCTCTTTTGTTAACCATGATGATTTTGATGCCATCATATTTATTATTAGCACATTTATATGCTTACTAAATACCATACTTCATGGGTACTAATGTTCCACCACATTTAGTCCCAGAATATAGTTCACCCAGCTTTCCAACAGCCCTTTGGAAGGCACACCTACATCGGGCATTAATTCACCCACTTACTGCCCGTGGAATGCATAGTGAGGTCATTGGAACGCACATAGGTCACTTCCGGTTGGCCACTTTCGGGCTCGCGGTACTTTCACTTTAGAAAAATGCTACAAAGGCATCACTACCAGGACACTGACACCATCACGCGACTAGTGGTGGATTCCACGTCCTTGTCCCTGCATTGAATCACAGTAGCGGTAAGTGTCATCTGCATCAATAGTACCTTTGCACCACCCAGATATGCCTGTATATATTACCACACTGGGTTACTATTATGTATATTTTCTATCCTGCAGATTCATTGCCATTTTGTCAATAACTCCCTCTGCTTTCAAGCTAGTTCCTATAACGGGATACGTACATCCCTCTCAGCCTTTTGTTATTTTTTGCACAGTACACTTACAAACCTTTTCCAATATTGATCCTATGTCTCTCCAGGTCTTTCTGCTCTAACAGATTGACTGTCATTCACTATACCTCATAGTACACTACTTTAGGTAGGTTCAAGTTATTTTTCTGTTTACAACCATGTCACGGTATATAAAGCATTGTTGTTGTTTTTCCCTGGGTGTATACCAAGTTCTCAATACTATGACAAATGTTGTTTTCCATCTATGTTTTGATGTTTATGACTGTAGATATTGGAACCTAATGGACCCTGTAACATTATTATGTACAAATTGTTGTATATACCTTTGTTTATTTCCTTTATCTAATACATTGATGAAGGTCATCACGACCGAAATGTCTACTTTTGTATGTACTGTAAATACATTTTTAACAGCATCAACACGGTGTGTGCCAGGTTTTCTTACTATTTGCACATGGTTTGGAATACTACCTGAGCACCACAACATTAGCTGTGCTGATGGTTTTGTTTACAGCAAATAAATAATTTGCATCAGCCATCTTGTTGCCATTTGTAGGTCAAAGAAAATTTTTTTCTAGACAGCTGTGTGTTTTCTAGCAGTGCTGAAAAAAAACTTACTCTTCTGCCATCTCTTTGCAAATAGTGTGCAGTAAAAACAAAAATGAAGAGAGCACCAAATAGGGGACGTGGACTTGATCGTCGGGGTGCTGGTACAGCTGCTGATGGTGGTGGTGGTGTACTTGCTGCAGGGAGAGGACGTGGCTGGTCTGTACATGCTATGTGCCCAAATATAACACCTTCATCTGATGCATGCAGGCAACAGGACATTATATGTCCTTTCGTAGGCCCGAATACCGCTGCATGAATGGTGAGGCCACAAGATATCGAAAAGGTGTTAGACTGGATGGCTGAGAGTAGCTTCAGTTCCTTCACATTCTCTTCCTCCCAGTCTACTGCGCAATCTGCACAGTTGACACTTGAGGACCATGATCATCTGGCTTCCACCTCTCACTCTTTCAAATCAGCCAAGCAGTCTGAGCCCAAAGTCATGCAGTAGTCTCTTCTGCTTTTTGATGACTCCTCTGGCTAGGGTTAAATGGCATATCCATCTAGCCCTGCCCCAAAAGTGGAAGAGACTGAGTGCACTGATGCTCAACCACTTGTTATGTCAGAGGATGAATATATAGGAGGGCTAAGGCACATGGTCAGTGGACCACCGCAGCACATCTCAGAGGATGATGAAACACTATTGCCAACTGCAGCATCTTTCTGCAGTGTGCAGACCAGCAAGGAAGGCAGGGTTGAGGAGTCAGTGGAAGATGTTGCTGGGAATGATGAGGTCCTAGACCCCACATGAAGGAGATGCCATCTGTGTTATTCACATTTGGGAGAAAGAGGAGATGGAGATGCTACCCCAGCAGCATAGCAAAAGAGAGAGCAGAGTGCAAAGGCACAGCTGGTGGCCCCTAGCTAGTACATCTGCTGCTACTGCCCACCTCTACACTGAAATCAGCAAACCAACAGTTCCGAAGAGCTCCCTGCGTTGGCATTTCTTCAGTGAATTTGCTGCTGACAAATGACCGGTGGTTTGTACAATGTGCTGTCAGAACCTGTAGCAAGGCATAAATCTTCTGAACCTGAGGACTACGTGCATGACAATGCATGTGAATTCCAAGCATGAGGTGGAGTAGAGTACACACCTTAGAAAGCATGACAGATCGGAGCCTCTTTTTACTCTTCTGCTGCGGTATCAGCCTCCACCTCCCGCTCACGATCAACATGGTCACCTGCCTGCGAAGTAGAGGATGTGACAGCAACACCACTAGTATCACAAAGGATCTCCACTCTAGCTCATTGAAGTGTTCAGCTTTCCATCCCCAAACCCTCAAGAGAAAGAGGAAATACTACCATAGCCACCCATGAGCCATGGTCCTGAATGACAGTACTTTCAAATTACTGGCCTTTAAATGCTGCCATTGCAGCTAGTGAAGACAGACAGTTTTAAAAAAATGATGGCGGTGACTGTCCCGCAGTTTGTTCTTCCCAGTAGCCACTGCTTTTCCAGGCAGGCCATTACTTCTCTCCACACACATGTTGCAGGTCAAATCAGGTGTGCACTGATACGTGGACCAGTAAGCATGGCCAGGGATGTTACATCTCCCTAACCGCCCACTGGGTAAATGTAGTGGTGGCTGGGACAGAGGCTGAAGGCATTCTAACTTGTTTCCTACAACCACCTAGGAGTGCTGGATGTTTATATGTCCTGGTTGCCTCCACTTCTACTCTGCTTCCTCCACCTTACTCCACCATCTCCTAACCTGCACCACCAAGATCAGCACAGACATTAGGAAATAACAGCAGGGTGTTCTTAAACACCTCTGTTTTGGGGACAAATCCCACAAAGTGCAGGAGCTGTGAACTGGGAAAAAAAAGGCAGACAGATCAGTGGTTGGTGCCAGTGAACCTCAAGCCCCTCCTGATGGTGTGCGATAACAAGCAAAATTTCATAGCAGTTCTGGGCCTAGCCAGTTTGACGCACATCCCTTGCCTGGCACATGTGCTGCACTTGGTGGTGCAGAGCTTCCTGAAAAACTACTACCCACACATCGTAGAGCTGTTGCTAAAAGTGCGGGCAGTGTGCTCACTTTTAGAAACCCTCACCCTGCTGCTCGCCTGTCTCTGCTGCAGTGTCACTTCAGGCTTCCAGCTCACCGGCTGATATGCGATGTACCAACAAGGTGGAACGCCATGCTGGAGATACTATGTGAGCAGCAGCAGGTAATAATGGAGTTTCACCAATAAGTGGGCCTCCATGTGTGAGGTGTGTGCCGTGTTACGTTGCTTTGAATACTCCCACCAATATAGCCATCGCTGATGATACCATCATCAGCATTATTATACCACTTATATGCCTGCTGGAGAAAAGAATTCAGGCCATGATGGATGAGGTGGTGGCAGAAGAGGAAGAGGAGCAAGGTCAATTCATTCTGTTATCAGGCCTGTTGTCCACACATGGCTCGGAGGGTGGGTTACTGTCCCACCATCGGTCAGGTGCCCAATGGTACAGCCATGGGACAGTTTGGGAAGATAATGATGAGGAGGAAAAACCATGTTCACAGCAGAGTGGCACTCAGATTAGTTGGCTGGGGGGATACAGAGAACCTATACAATACACCTCCCACTGAGGACAGCTTGTTGTTGTCTCAGGGCAGCATGGCACACATGAGTCAATACATGCTGCTGTGACTGCACAATCAATGATTGCCGAGTTGCCCATATTGTCACCAGCGCAGATTATTGGTTGACCACCCTGCTGGATCCCTGCAATGTACCATCATTACTTCTGTAACTGGAGTAGGAGCTCAAAATGTGTAAGTACAAGCACATGCTGGTAGAGAAACTACCGAAGACTTTTCCACCTGACAGTGAGGGCTCTGTGGAAGAACAAGCCTGTGGTGGAGGAGAAATTCTACAACGTAGTCGGGGCACCATCACCACCTTGGAAGACAGAGTTAGCATTGCCAAAATGTGGTAAAACTTAATGATCACGCCACAACATACAGCACCACAATATTATAGGATTCATATTAGCAGGAGTCAGCGTTACAACATGGTGAGTAGTCTTGAGCAATACCTTCTGATATTTGAAAGTATCGGTATCGGATGGGATCGGCCAATATCCCAAAAATACCGGATATCGCCGATACCGATACCCGATACCAATGCAAGTCAATAGGACACAAATATCGGAAGTGATCCTGGATGGTTCCCAGGGTCTGAAGGAGAGGAAACTCTCCTTCAGACCATGGGATCCATATTCATGTAAAAAATAAAGAATAAAAATAAAAAATATGGATATACTCACCCCATCCGACGAACCCTGGCTGTCACTGCTGCAAGCGTCTGCCTCCGTTCCTAAGAATGCAGAGAGTGAAGGACCTTCGATGACGTTGCGGTCAGGTGAGCAGTCAGGTGACCGGTCACCTGACCGCGACGTCATCGAAGGTCCTTCACTCCCTGCATTCTTAGGAACGGAGGCAGACGCTTGCAGCGGTGACAGCCAGGGTTCGTCGGAGGGGTGAGTATATCCATATTTTTTATTTTTATTCTTTATTTTTTACATGAATATCGCAAAAATATCAGAACTCGGTATCGGAATTCCGATACAGCAAATATCGGCCGATACCCGATATTTGCAGTATTGGAAAGCTCAACACTAATGGTGAGCACATGTACACAAGACTCCATATACTAAGTGATGGGTCTGCCCTACTTAACATCTGGGTCTCCAAATTGGTCACATGACCTGAGCTTGCCCTTTATGCCTTGGAGGTGCTGACCTGCCTTACAGTGAGTGTACTGTTGAAAGTGTGCTTAGCATGGCAGGGGGTGTGATCACAGACAGGCTCTCCCACCTGTCCGCTTTCAACGTGGGGAAGCTAACGTGGGGAAGCTAACATTTTTTAAAATGAATTAGGCATGGATCCTACAGGACTTATCCATAACTTTGGATGACTGGACAACTATACCAGTCGCACACAGCCAGTATTGATCTCTTTTGCCATTCATTTCATTTGGGTACCTTATCCCCAAATTAAAAAAAAACTGTGTTGGCTGCCGCATCTGCCTTTTCCACCTTTATTACCACCTCAATCTCCTCCACCTTCTGCTCCAGTTAGACCTGTTTGTAGCTTGTCAGTTGATTTGGGGCTTATTCTATCATCTGTGAAGTCCAGTCCTTAAAAAATTACACAAAAAATACAGGTGCCTTTTCCACCTACACTGCCACATCTAGCTTTTTCCTCACTTGGAAATACGCTTCCTGATTCTAGATTGCTTTTTTTAATTTTGTTATTTCCATGTTGTTTTAAGTCAGTTCATACAAAAGTGAAACAAATAAAAAGAAAATAATTAAAACAAAAAATAAGGACAAAAAGGTGCTGGATTACTCCCCTCTTGCCTCTTCCACTGTTACTGCCACATGCACCTCTTCCACCATTTGGATGTTCAGATCCTTGTACTAGAATGCTAGTTTTAATTTTGTTAATTCTAGATTGTTTTAAGTCAGTTCCATAAAAAACTAATTAAAAAAAAAAGAAATATAAAAAACACTCCAACAAACCCCAGTAAAAATAGTGTTGGATTACTCCTCCCTTATCTCTTCCACCTATAAGACCACGTCTACCTCTTCCTCCACTTGGGCGAATGACTCCTTGTTCTAGATTGCTAGTTTTAGTTTTGTTAATTCTAGGTTGCTTTAGGTCAGTACCATAAAAAATAAAAAAATAAAAAAAGTATCAGTGTTGAATTACTCCTCCTTTGCCTCCTCCACCTACCCCACGACGTTCACATCCACCTCTTCTACCTCCTCCTTAAGGCTGGTTTCACATTTGCATTTAAAAACGCAGCGTTTTAAACGCAAACGCATTTGGTAAAAAAACGCGTTTAAACGCGTTTAAACGCTGCGTTTTTTAGACGCAAGCGTTTGTGCATGTTTTAATACAAACGCGGCGTTTTGACACGTTTACATGCGTTTTTTCCTGCGTTTGCGTTTTTGAAACGCATGATGAGAAGTGTGTGACAGCTGCCAATCATCAAAATCAACAAGAAAACCCACTATAAACAGAAATAGCTAGGGTTAGGGTTAGGGTTAGGATCCCTAGTAACCCTAGGGATCCTAACCCTAACCCTAATCCTAACCCTAGTCCTAACCCTAATCCTAACCCTAACCCAAACGCTAAGGGATCCTAACCCTAACCCTAACCCTAATCCTAACCATAACCCTAACCCAAACCCAAACGCTAAGGGATCCTAACCCTAACCCTAAGCCTAATCCTAACCCTAACCCTAATCCTAACCCAAACCCAAATGCTAAGGGATCCTAACCCTAACTCTAAAACTAATCCTAACCCTAACCAAAACCCAAATGCTAAGGGATCCTAACCCTAACCCTAACCCTAGCCCTAATCCTAACCTTAACCCAAACGCTAAGGGATCCTAACCCTAAACCTAACCCTAACCCTAACCCAAACCCAAACGCTAAGGAATCCTAACCCTAACCCTAGGGTTAGGATCCCTTAGCGTTTGGGTTTGGGTTAGGGTTAGGATCCCTTATGGTTAGGGTTTGGGTTAGGATCCCTTAGCGTTTGGGTTTGGGTTAGGGTTAGGATTCCTTAGCGTTTGGGTTTAGGTTAGGGTTAGGGTTAGGATTAGGGTTAGGATTAGGGTTAGGGTTAGGATTAGGGTTAGGGTTAGGATCCCCTAGCATTTGGGTTTGGGTTAGGGTTAGGGTTAAGGGTTGGCTTATCATTGTGTTTTCTTGTGTTTTTCTATAAAAATGCATGCGTTTAAAAACGCATGCAAACGCATGTGCTTAAAAACGCATGCGTTTCCATAGACATCAATACTTTTTTTGCCGCGAAAAATCGCATGCATTTTTTTGCGGCAAAAAAACGCTGCTAAAAATTACTACATGTTGCATTTCCGCAACAAAGTGCATGCATAGAAACAACGCATGCGTCGTTAAAACGCGGCAAAACTCACGCAAAAAAACGCATGCGTTTTTAATGTTAAGTATAGGAAAAAACGCATGCTTGGTTTGCATTTTTTACCGCAAAAACGCAAAAAAAAACGCAAATGTGAAACCAGCCTAACACGGACCTCTTCCTCCTGATTTAAGATTATTATTTTTTATTTCTGCTGTGCTCAGCATAGTCACAGGACACAGCTATAGTGAGGGATAGTATTTTATATGTGTGCAGTATTTCAAAAACACTCTCTATGTGTACTCTGCATCTGTGCTTGTGATAGTACTGTGCGTACCCAAATGTTGTTCTAATCTACAAAAGTGTCTATGGGACAAAGCACACTGTGTATACTTTGCACCCACATCTATATTACTGTAGTAATCTATATTACTGTGCCTTTTTCGCTGCTGTTTGTACTCTGCAACATGTACAACATGTTCTGTACATATTTAGGATAGTGGAATAGTATTGTCTGATTTCTAAGAATTCAGCCTGGAGTGATATTGATGTACAGTTTCAGCAGTTCTATTAGTGTGAATGGCTTTAAGAAGGCTTTTTGTATAATTTTAATAACAGCACATTTTACTCACTTTGTTTAACTTTCTTTTTTTTTTTTAGTAAATCCAAGATGGGAGAATGTTGGATGCATGGAGATTTGAAACTAATATATTTTCACAGACGACTTATTTGCTTTCGGTGACAAGCAAATCAGGCTGAATGTGTACTTGGCTTATTAAACATAAAATGTATTTTCAGCCTCAGTAGATGTCCATTTATTGTTTATTCAATGTTTGCTGTGTATTAGAATTGAACTATAAATCAGTTTGACCATGTCCAAATAGGGGACATTAAATTGAGTGGAAGAAAAAGTTTGGGTATAAAATTGGGATGAATGCCATCAACATGGAATTCTTTTTTTTGAAACATAAATTTTTATTTATTTACAAATTGTGTCGAGCATTACATCTTATTGACATTAAATTCTTAATAATTAACACAACGTTATGGGGATTAGGGAAGGGAAGAGGATAGGGGAAATGGTGACATTACAATAACTATCCAATCACATTCTCTATATGCAAATCTGCAAAGTTATTTAAGAACGGTATTTAAACGGAAAGATAACCAATTGTTCCATTTTTTATGAAATTGAGCTATATTATTATTAGATGTAGCAATTATTTTTTCTGATAGGCAATTTTCGTTGATCAGTGATATGACCTCGGGCAGTGAGGGGCACTTGGAGTTTTTCCAGTAACTAGCAATTTTGATTCTTGTTGCTACAATAATATGTACAATCACTGTACGGAACTCATAGGGAAACGAGTCCAAATCAATAGCGAGTAACGCCTGATGTGCATTAAGAGTCACCGGTATACCACAAATCTGGAACATCAGATGATCTATGGCTTCCCACAGACGTCTAATTCTGTCACAACTCCACCATATATGTAACATGTCTGCACAGGGGTCTCCACACCTCCAGCACGTGTCTGGGGAACTGCGGAACATCCTAGACAATCTACTGGGAGTGAAATACCACCGATATAACAATTTCCTGGCGTTTTCTATGTGGTTAGTACATTTAGATTGGCTTCCAATAACTAAGAAGGATGCCCTCCACTGATCCGGTGTGAATGTGCAGTTTAGGTCTTTTTCCCACTTTTGCAGGTATGTAGTTAGAGAGGGCAGGGTATTCTCCAACATACAGTCGTAGCTTGTGGACAGCGCCCTAATCTGTGATGTCGGGTTCATCAGCATAGAGTAAAGTTTAGATGGCGGTGCAGGCATCTGTTTTTTCCTTTCAGTTAGGAAATGCCAGATCTGCAAATATTTGTAAAAATCCCTTTGAGGAACATTGTATTTATCTCGCAATGATGTAAAAGTAATTATTTCCTCCCCATCACACAAGTTCCCAATTGAGGTGGTTTTGGGTAAATTCCAATTTTTAAGTTTGAGGTCCGGGATACAATGTTCCAGTGTCTCTATGGGAGCTTTGAGGAATCAACATGGAATTCTTAAGGCCCCGTCACACATAGCGACGCTTAAGCGATCCCGACAACGATACGACCTGTCAGGGATCGTTGCTGCGTCGCTATGTGGTCGCTGGTGAGATGTCACACAGTGCGATCTCCCCAACGACGCAGCAGCGATGCGGCGACCTGTAGCGACCTGTACAACGATGCTATTTCATGATGATTCAATGGGACGTCCTGTCAACGAGGTCGTTGGTAAGGTGTCAAACACAGCGATGTGTGTTACCCAGCGGGACCTCAACGATCAAAAAACGGTCCAGGCCATTCCGACATGACCAGTGATCTCACAGCAGGGGCCTGGTCTCTGCTACGTGTCACACATAGCAAGATCGCTACTGAGGTCGCTGTTGCGTCACAAAACTTGTGACTCAGCAGCGATCTCGCTAGCGATCTCGCTATGTGTGACGGGGGCTTTAGTGATACAAGAGTGCTACAATTAAAGGGACACTGTCACTTGAATTTGGAGGGAACAATCTTCAGCCATGGAGGCGGGGTTTTTGGGTGTTTGATTCACCCTTTCCTTAACCGCTGGCTGCATGCTGGCTGCAATATTGGATTGAAGTTCATTCTCTGTCCTCCATAGTACACGCCTACGCAAGGCAAGATTGCCTTGTGCAGGCATGTGCTTTATGTGCTTTATGTACAGAATTCAATAATCACTGTATAAAAATCAAGAGATGGCAAAAAAGTATAAAATAATTCCTGCCCAGTCCAGTTGACACGCTAGCTAAAGTCACTGCATTTGCACAGAGTGAGTCTTATACTTTTTCTTGGCACTAACATGTAGAATAATTGCTTATTTAATCCAGTGGAATCCAAACAACAAGATGCTTCAACCAATCCCAGGCTTTTGTCAATCTTTTGACAAGTTGACAAAATTTGCCGATTGACAAAAACCTGGGATGGGCTGAAACATGTTGTTGTTTGGATTCCACTGGATTAAATAAGCAATTATTCCGCATGTGAGTGCTAAGAAAAAGTTTAAGGCTACTTTCACACTAGTGTTTTTTGCAATACGTCGCAATGCGTCGTTTATGGCAAAAAACGCATCCTGCAAAGTTGTTTGCAGGATGCGTTTTTGCCCCATAGATTAACATTAGGGACGCATTGCGACGCATTGCCACACGTCGCAACCGTCGTGCGACGGTTGCGCCATGTTGTGGCAGACCTCCGGGAGCAAAAAACGTTAAATGTAACGTTTTTTGCTGCCGACGGACCGCTTTTTCCGACCGCGCATGCGCGGCCGGAACTCTGCCCCCACCTCTCCGCACCTCACAATGGGGCAGCAGATGCGCCGGAGAAATGCATCCGCTGCACCCGTTGTGCGGCGCATCAAACGCTAGCGTTGGAATCTCGGCCCGGCGCATTGCGACAGGGAGATTCCGACGCTAGTGTGAAAGTAGCCTAAGACTCACACTGCAAATAGATACTTTGCTCACATAAATTAGTTAACGCCTAGGGGACAAGTTACGTAACTATGACTATATAAATCTTTCCAGGGAGAAATTGGCAGCCCTTAGGAAAATTGGTAGTTGGCCAGATGTAGTTATCTGTGAAGCGGACAAGAGGGGCAGCATAGTCCTTCTGTCCAAAGAATATTATGTTCAAGAAGCAGTAAGAAAATTGGGAGTATCTATAGACCATTGGGCAAAGATTCCACAACAAAATATCAGAAATTCTTATGCACTTTCTTATGTCAGCAGGTAGATTTGGGGGCTTTGACCAATAAGAGGGCTGAAAAACTTATTTCCTTCTACCCCAAAACCCTCATTGGTATCACATACCGAAATTGCATATGTCAACCTTCTCTCCCTCGGGACGTCCCTTGGTTTCGGGAGTGGGATCTCTCACAGAGCTGTTGTCACAATACATGCACTAGCTCCTGAGACCCCTCCTCAGGGACTTTCCTTCATATTTATAACATACAATTAATTTTTTTAAATGCTGTAAGGGAGATTACTTGGCAGGAAGACAATGATTTAGCTTCTATAGATGTGGAGAGCTCTATACCCGAATCCCGCAGAATCGGAGTATAAAAATGGTACAGTCCATGTTGTTTAATGCAGACAAGAGTCAGGCTTTTATTGACTTTATCTGTGGTGGTTTTAAAAATGTATTTTGTCCCATAGTGCTTTTATTTGTAGATTGTGAGTCCTCGCGGGCAGGGTCCTCTCTCCTCCTGTACCAGTTGTGACTTCTATTGTTCAAGATTATTGTACTTGTTTATTATGTATACCCCTCCTCACATGTAAAGTGCCATGGAATAAATGGCGCTATAATAATAAATAATAATAATAATAATAATTTTCAGTGATAAGTTGTTTTTGTAGTGTATGGGGACGTCTACTGATACCCTGGCAGCTTGTACTTTTGCCAACCTGTTTATAGCTACTTTGAAAGAAAAATGTGTTTTTTTTTCTTTGAATAATCTGTTTCTAAAATACAGGGCATGTCTCCATAGGCATGTAAATCAGTTCCTGGACATGTACAGTCCGAAGTACGCAAGCGCAGCGAACGCATGCGTACCCAAATATATGCGTACGCATGTGTTCCCATAGACAGTAATGCGTTTTTTTAACGCACTCATCTGCATGCGCATGTCTTTGCATATTTGATGGAAATTTGCCGCCTCAAAAATTGCAACATGGTGCACCCCACCGCACACCGCGAAAAGACGTATACATAAGCAAACACGGGCGATCACATGCAAACGCATGAACCTGCATCCACAATGTAAAAGATATGAAATCAAGACACATGTGGATGTATACGTCAGAAACGCTGCGGACACAACCGCAAATGTGAAACCGGCCTAAAATAGGCTTTTTTCAAGGCCAAAATACAGACAATAAAAATTCAGCCATTATTATTTTCTGTATTTCTTGCTTGAAAAAGGCCTATTATGGCCAAAATGTCCCAACATCTACCTCATTTTTGTAGTTTTGCAATATGTTTTTAAAAATACATTAAAAGCTACATTTTATCCCTATCAAAATTCTTTGGTGCCTCAGATCTTTCTGAGCTTGTGCTGCCTTGGACCTTGTGGGAGGTCACCCCGAGTCTGCATAGAGCGGCCATTGGTGTATGAAAAATATCCACTGGATTCAGTATGGTCAGACACATCCTGTTTAATTTATGAAAGAGGGACTCTAAAATGAACAAAGCCTATATAGAAAATATTTACCCCAAAAAGGACTTTTTAATGGTGTAGCAGCAGTATGTAAGTACCGCAACATCAGTATTACACCATGGCTTGATGCCTATAATCCTAAACTTTTCCTCCACTTAATGCAGGTTTTAGCAGTTTTACTACAGAAAGGAAAATATTTAGCCCAGAAACGACTGTTTTAATACTGCAGAAACAGTATTCAAGTACTGAAATAGCAATATTAAACCCTGACTATATCCCTGCCCTAACATATGCTCTCCCTTCGATAGCAACTCTCCCCGAACTACTTCCTGAATACAGTGTGCCAAGCATTGCATTACCGGGTTTTTTTTTAAGACTCCATGACGCGATGCAGTTGGCCAGTCACAATAATGAAAGTATCCAACATGGCTACCGCATTACCATTTATGGCGGGTAATCCCCGCATGTTCATTAGCTGTCTAACAGGCACCAAACATGCAGGGCTGGGACTCGAGCATGGCGTAGGAACATTCGCATTACGTGATCGAGTAATAAGTGTGCCTGAAACCCAGATGCTCATTCGAATATTGAGCAGTGGCAAGGACGCTTTCTTATCGCTTTTCAGACTCTGTGACTTCAGATTGCCAAATCATGACAGTACATGTATTCCTAGCATAAGTCACTAGACCGCCTGTCTATGATTTGCATATCTGTGGTCACTTGCTCAGTACATTCTCAAAAGTGTCTTCCAATGTTCTTTTGAGAGAATATCACAAGAATCTAGTTGATACGCAAGATCAATTTTACAAATCACACATGACTGCCTATTCACACTAGGAATACAAAGGGAATCCTAACTGAGTGCACATTGTAGACTGTCACAATTTGGCAGTCTGGAGTTGTAGTGACCAGAAAAACCATTACTAATGTATGTTATATGTTATATGGTGCATCACAGTTACATAAAGTGACTACATAAACTTGTCTACAAAAACGTTTAACCTTCGTCAGGCTGCATAATTTTACAATGTTAACAGGCTGCAGAGGTACAATTGTACCTTCATATATATTTTATTGAAATTTGGCCAATATATTCTGGACCAAAACTGCAGAGATGTCACGAAATTTCAGCCCTCTACGGCTTTTCGAAAAAAAAAGTTATTGCAATTTTAAAACGGAATAATTACAATTGTACCTACTCAGCCGGACGGAGGTTAAGGCATTTGCATTAAACTTTTGACCGCCATCAGAAGTTTTGTAGCAGTGGGATGGCTTTTTTGATCAGGAGCAGTGTTTACTTAGTATGTTATATTATTTTATGTGCTATTACTATTTACTTATAGCAGGGCATATGCTCATTTTGTTTCTTTATTAGGTTTTGTCTGTTATATGGTCCCAGTGTGAACATGCTCTTATATGTTGCATGTATACCAACTTATGCTCCAGCTCATTTCTTTGGTTTTGCTGCAGTTTTTTGCTCTTTGTACAAAAAGGGGTATGGCTACCTTTTTTGAGTTAGGGATTTTATTTATTTTTTATTTATTTATTATTCAGAAGTCTTTACAGGAGACTTGATAGCTCTTCCAGAAATGCTATAGATCTGTCCTATTTCGGGAAACTCCATGAAAAGCTGGAAGATGGGGAAATGAACTAAATTTACTATGACTAATGTTAGAGATTTGACATAATTAATTGTTGACTAAAAAGTATAAATAGTTTAAGTAAATGTATTAAAAAAGGAAATAAGGAAATAAACAAAGGATATGAGACTAGTTGTCAGAGCATAAAGCATTGTGATGATATTCTAACATCTTCATCAATAGAAATGTATAATATGTGAATCTGAAAAATCTACATATTCCTGGGCTATTCAAGTGCCAGATGCTTTCCTCTTCACTAAAATCATTTAATACATTCCCCAAATGTAATCTCTGTTGGCAATGTGAAATGATAAATATTTATTTTCTTAAATAAAACAATTACAAGAAAATGCAGCGAGCCACCCAGTGCCATCATTGAAATGCATGTTTTGGGCCTCTTAGCCGAGGGAGTATATTTGTGTTCTATAAATCAATGTAGAAGCTTTGCATTTGGGAGCAGCTACAAAATTGATTCTGAAGATATTATTTTGTCAGCTGAGATATAAAATTAATTTGCAACAGAAATAAGTAGCATTGTCTGATGCAGGTTGATGGATATTCCCTTGTGGTTTCCTGAGCTTGCACAAGGTATTCTGGGGACAGTTTTTCCTTATTTCAGCTAGAATTTCCATTTTCAGCGTACATCATTTTCTTGTCTCCATCCTTGCCGAGGCACTGTTGTTTTGCAAATGCCTCTAGCGCTGTTTCCTGCTAACAGCTCAGGATATGCTGTCTCATCTGCTCTGTTTCAAAAAGCCAGGAGATTATTGCTGATAGCTTAAGGGGAGCTTAACTATCGAAAAACACACAACATCGATGCATCCTACAGAGCTGTTTTATTGCGAAATAACCTTCGGTCTCCATGTTAATAGTCACTTTAATAGCTTATTATTGATAAAAACCTCTAGATCTATCCATTACACACTGTGACACCAAATTTGCTTTGTTCGTAATGTATAAATACTATTTTTGGTTACAGGGCATATTCTAAATTAAACTAGAGTAATTAATCTATGAAAAAATGTATTCTTATTATTTATCTCGAATAATATTTTAATATATTTCTCAAATATGGGATATTACGAATGTATTAAAGGCAAGCAAAATGTGCATAATTTATAGAAAAATGGATCGAAATGTGCCTATTGTTGAAGATTATCTGGAAATCTGAAATAGGTGAGCTATAAGGAAAATTACAGACCAAATTATTTTGAAAGATAGACACATCAAGGAAAGAAATTTTCAATTCTCTTCTTCATCAATTTCCTGTCTGTGCCTGCGCATGTGCAGTTATGTTTTATGCTCTGCCTTTAGAACAGCAAAGCAAACTGCTCCTGCGCGAGCGGGCGATGCCCCTAAGCAGGAACAAGATTTTGTTTAGCTATGTGTAGTGCAGTGATTACCGGCAGAGAGGAGGTACGGATGCTGCAGCAATGATGCCCATAGTGCCAAACCATCCGGATTTACAGTTCAACATTTTTTTTAAGGGGGTATATAAGGGATGTAATGGAATAACATACAACTTAATGGAATGCAGCACAGGCGCTGATGAGGGGGGTGGCATTTGTTCATATACAAAAAAAACTGTCGGCAAAATATAGTTAGTAGTTGCAACAAGGGGATGTGATTCCACATTTATTCTAATTATCTTCATTAATGGATAGATAGATAGATAGATAGATAGATAGATAGATAAAGACAGGGGTGTCAAACTGCATTCCTCGAGGGCCGCAAACCATACGTGTTTTCAAGATTTCCTTAGCATTGCACAAGGTGCTGTAATCAAGATGTGTGTAGGTGATTAAATTATCACCTGTGCAGTACAAGGAAATCCTGAAAACATGACCTGTTTGCAGCCCTCGAGGAATGCAGTTTGACACCCCTTGATAAAGAGGTTTTGGTTCATTAGTGAGAGGCTTGAAAAAGGCTTGAAAAAAGCAAGCCTTTTGATTTCTATAATAACTAGCTATTGAACCTGTTCTACCCCCGGGTGGGGAGCATTTTTTTCTTTCTCTCTCAGCCCACGGAATAATGTTTAGTAGGAACCTTTGAAAAATAGAGGGAAACTGGTCGGACTCGGAAAAATATGTCATCATGTTCAACTTTTTTTTGTTGTTTTTTGAGTTTTAACTTTTTCTTACCTGTGTTCCAAGAGTCATAAGTTTATTTTTCCCATCAACTTAGCCATATGAGGACTTCTTTTGGAGACTGAGTTGATGATTTGATTGGAGACATTCGCTTTACCATAGAATGTACTAAAAATGGCAAAAAAGAATGTAGTGTGGTGGACTGGTGAAAAAAAAGCAATTCTTCCATTGTTACTCAGGTTTCGATTTTACGGTGTTTGTGTGTTACTGTGTGGTAAAAATTGACCTAGCAAGCTTACTCTGCTGGAAAGTACAATGGCAATACCACATTTGTATTAATTTATATTTATGTATTTTTTTTGTTTCTGTTCTATAGGGTTTTTTAAAAAAAGAAGAAAAACTATTTAAATAATATATGTTATCATCATTTTGGCAACACATTTTTAAATTATTTTTCTGTTGAACGAGCTGTGTGAGCGCTTGTTTTTGTGAGACATTTCACTGCAATGCTTTTGTACGGCATTCTATTAGAAACGTAACAAACTCATATGAAGGCCTGACACGTTGACAATATATTTTTTGATAGAGAATTATTTTCATAGATTGTGTTTAAAAATGGGCTTTGTTTCTATAGTCAACTTATTATCACTACAATGATATATTCCAGGGAGGTCAGCAATAGAGAGTTGATAATTGTAGCTGTTGATGCACAATGTTGAATGCTACTTCTTGATCAACTAACAATAGAGATTTTACAAATTGTGATGAAGACATGTGTTATGTCATGAACACATTAGTTAATATCATTCCAGCTTTTTGTCCATATTATCATTCTTTCCATATCCTGGCACCCATAGAATGGTTGTCATGGATACGGTCCCTCTGTAGACACTGTTCAGGATTATTGCTGATTCCACCATGAAACTACAGAGCAGTCAACCTCCTGCCTTCTTACAACTTTCTATTCATACCGCTTTGTTTTATTGCTTATAGCAGCACTGGATCTCACCCAACAGGAAAAAAAAATGATTATTTTTTAATGAAACAGTCTTGATTTTATGGAATCAGTTTAGTACTGATCTTTTCATCTAAAAAAAAAATATCTAAACTTGGCCCGTGGTCTAATTCCCTAGATTTATGAAAATACAGAAAAAAAAGCACAATATGCATTAACCAATTGTATTGTATTTATGCTATGCATGTATGAAAATAAATTGTCATATATAAAATTGCTTAATGGTGCTTTAGTAATAGGCACACTAGGGGTACCCTGTTGTATCTCCAAACTATATGTCATCTGCAAACATGCTCTTTTATCTTCTTCAGCTGTCATGTCCCACTAATTGGGAATTACAAAGCATTGTATTATGATGGTATTATTGCTGTTATGGTACTGTACAGTTTGCTTTCTGATGTTTGTCCTTGATATCTCCCTGTAGTCTAGCTCTCTATGCAGGTGAGCCCTCCCTTTTTGTTATCTCTAGTTTAGTGTTGAGCCAGCCATCATTGTCTCATCCTTTGTACAATCCTGGCAAATAATCATCTTTTCAGCTGTAAATGTTGTGCATAACAACAAGAATTCCAGCCTTAGAATAAACGTCTCCTGAAACTGAGTTTATATTATCTGACAAAGTTCTTGATGTGAGTACATATATAGTGGAGCCCCAAACTTTAAGAAGCACTACCATCAAAGTTTTTAGCCTCTTAATATATTGCAGTCATCATAATATACAGCACTGTGTATTTACAGTTGCTCATTTTCCCTTTCTACCCAGCTACTTCTTTTCTTTTCTCTGCTCTATTTAGAAATAGGAAGTGTTTGTGCCTGGAGAAATTAGTCCCCTCTTTAACCTTCAACTCCTGAACCAGCTGCTCTAAAGTTAGAGTTAGGGTTGGGGATAAAGTTAGAGTTAGGGTTGGGGCTAAAGTTAGAGTTAGGGTTGGGGCTAAAGTCAGAGTTAGGGTTGAGGATAAAGTTAGGGTTAGGGTTGGGCTAAAGTTAGGTTTGGGGCTAAAGTTAGGGTTTGGGTTTGGATTACATTTACGGTTGGGATTAGGGTTAGCGGTCTGTCAGGGTTAGGGATGTGGTTAGGGTTAGGGTTGGGATTAGGGGTGTGTTTGGGATCGGGTTTCAGTTAGAATTGGGGGTTTCCACTGTTTAGGCACATCAGGGCTCTCCAAACGTGACATGGCGTCCGATCTCAATTCCAGCCAATTCTGCATTGAAAAAGTAAAACAGTGGTCCTTCCCTTCTGAGCTCTCCTGTGCGCCCAAACAGGGGTTTACCCCAACATATGAGTTATCAGCATACTCAGGACAAATTGGGCAACAACTATTGGGGTCCAATTTCTCTTCTTACCCTTGGAAAATAAAAATTGGGGGGGCTAAAAAAACATTTTTGTGGGAAAAAAATCAATTTTTATTTTCACGACTCCGCGTTATAAACTGTAGTGAAACACTTGGGGGTTCAAAGCTGTCAAAACACATCTAGATAAGTTCCTTGGAGGGGTCTAGTTTCCAAAATGGTGTCACTTCTGGGGGGTTTCTACTGTTTAGGTGCATCAGGGGCTCTGCAAATGCAACGTGACGCCTGCAGACCAATCCATCTAAGTCTGCATTCCAAATGGCGCTCCTTCCCTTCCGAGCTCTGCCATGCACCCAGATGGTGGTCCCCCCCCCCACATATGGGGTATCAGCGTACTCAGGACAAATTGAACAACAACTTTTGGGGTCCAATTTCTCCTGTTACCTTTGGAAAAATACAAAACTGGGGGCTAAAAAATAATTTTTGTGGGAAAAAAATGATTTTTTATTTTCACGGCTCTGCGTTATAAACTGTAGTGAAACACTTTGGGGTTCAAAGTTCTCACAACACATCTAGATAAGTTCCTTGGGGGGTCTAGTTTCCAAAATGGTGCCACTTCTGGGGGGTTTCTACTGTTTAGGTGCATCAGGGGCTTTGCAAATGCAACGTGACGCCTGCAGACCAATTCATCTAAGTCTGCATTCCAAATGGTGCTCCTTCCCTTCCAAGCTCTGCCATAAGCCCAAACGGTGGTTCTCCCCCACATATAGTGAATCAGCGTACTCAGGACAAATTGGATAACAATTTTTGGGGTTGAATTTCTCCTGTTACCCTTGGGAAAATACAAAACTGGGGGCTAAAAAATAATTTTTGTGAAATTTTTTTTTTTATTTTCACGGCTCTGCATTATAAACTGTAGTGAAACACTTGGGGGTTCAAAGCTGTCAAAACACAGCTAGATAAGTTCCTCAGGGGGTCTACTATCCAAAATGGTATCAGCGTACTCAGAACAAATGGCACAACAATGTTTGGGGTCTAATTTCTTCTTTTACCCTTTTGTATTTAGTTGAAGCTTTTATTGAGAACATTTTACATAACGTTTGGGATCACATTTATCGGTGCTCTACGCTGAGCATTTACTTTGGGGTTTCCATCGAAATCTCTGAGTGATGTGACAGATGAACCCCCCGAAGGATCTGCTCACAACAATGAGGCAGCAGAGTTACTCTTGACTCTGTCTGTCCTCTGTTCAGAAGTGTCCTTTTTCCAGAGGTGGACAAAACTGTGTGTTTTATGCACTCCTAAAAAAAAAGCTGGACACCATTGGATGGAGCTGTATGGCAGCTTTTTATTTATAGAACAAGATGATGTTTTCAGTGATACCATTTTTATTTACATTTGTCTTTTTGATTGCATTTTATTCCACTTTTTGTTCGGTGGTAGATGATAAAGCATTGTTTTTTGCCTCGTTTGTATTTATTTTTTATGGTTTTCACTAAAGGGGTTAACTAGTGGAACAGTTTTATAAGTCGGGTCGTTTTGGATGTGGCAATACCATATATGTGTACTTTTATTGTTTATTTAATTTTTTCCATAATAATATTTATTTATGGGTACAATACAGTTGTGCTCAAAAGTTTACATACCCCGGCAGATTTTTTGCTTTCTTGGCCTTTTTTCAGGGAATATGAGTGATAACTCCAAAACTTTTTCTCCACTCATGGTTAGTGGTTGGGTGAAGCCCAAAACATCCAAATGACCCTGATCAAAAGTCCACATACCCTGGTGATTTTGGCAGTCTGATCGCTGTTATAAGGTATAGCAAAGCAGGAGCATTGCTATACCTTATAGCCTGTCAGCCTTGCAGACACAAATTAATTAGATGATGCACTGCGCACTGTACTGCAGGCACCACTCCTGGCACCAGGGCTGCCGTAGAAATTTCAGGGCCCCATACTGGCAACATTTTTGGGGCCTCTTGAGACTCTGCCCAGGCTCCACCCCAGCTCCGCCTCCAACCTTCCACAGTCTCACTGCCCACTCTTGGAAAATCTCAACTTCTCCATCACATCCTCACCAATCAGACATTAAGAGTTCCCATATAACATCAGATCACATAGATAGCCAGTAGCTTTTGTTATGGCCAAAAGATTTTGCCACCACAACAAGGTAGACTATTTTGACCAGGGTCCTACTCTGCTTTAACCTATTAAAATTTGTTAAAATATCCAATACTCTTTTTAGGTATATTTATTTTTGCCTTTAAGGGAATTAGTCACATACATTTTTTTTCAAAGTGACCAAATAATTCCACATATAAGGAACAAATACTGACACACCATGACCAGACCACATATTACCACAACACAATGCCACATACAAGGAACAAATACTGCCACACCATGGGCAGATAACATATTACCATCACATAGTAACCGAATAATACCACATGCAAGGAACAAATACCACCACGCCATGACCAGACCACATATTACATAGTGACTGAATACTACAATACTGATCATTAATAAATAAAAACACACTGCTAAGTGCCATAATACCTAGGAGCTCTGTATATAGTGTCAGCATACAGGTAGTACAGTGATCACGGTGATATTGTACACAGGAAGCTCTGTATATAGTGTCAGTGTAGAGGTAATACAGTGATCACCAGTGATATTATACACAAGAGATCTGTATACAATGTCAGTGTACAGGTAATACAGTGATCACCAGTGACATTAAACACAGGAACTCTGTATATAGTCAGTGTAGAGGTAATACAGTGATCACTGATAAAGCTGTAGTTCAGAAACAAATTAGAAGCCCAGATTTCCACTTAAAAAATTGTTATGATTAACATTGGTTTGCAGCCTGGAGAACCAATTAGCTACTCCAAATCATTTGTGATAAAACTGCAGTTCAGAAGCAAATGAAAATGTCAGATTTCCAAATAAAAATCGTAAGGACTAATACTGGGGTGCAGCCATGAGGCCCAATCATCTAATCCAAATAGTTTGTGATAAAACTTTGTTTCAGTGACTAATCAGAAGGCCAGATTTCCACTTAAATATCATTAGGCCTAATATTGGGGTGGAGCCTGGAGGGCCTATTGGCTACTTCAAATTGTTTGTGCTAAAACTGTATTTCAGTGGCAAATCAGAAGGCAAGATTTTTACTTAAAAATCATTAGCCCTAATATTAGGGTGCAGCCACAAGGCCCAATTAGCTAATCCAAATCGTTTGTGCTAAAACTTTGTTTCAGTGGCAAATTAGAAGACCAGATTTCCACTTATAAATCATTAGGCCTAATATTGGAATGCAGCCTGGAGGCTCAATTAGGTAATCCAAATCTTTTGTGATAAAACTGTCTCAATGGCAAATCAGAAGACCATATTTCCACTTAAAAATCGTTAGGCCTAATGTTGGGGTTCAGCCTGGAGGGCCAATTAGCTACTCCTAATCGTTTGGGAAAACACTGTGTTTCAGAGATAAATCCGAAGACCAGATTTCCACTTAAAAATCATTAGGGCAAATATTGGGGTGCACCTGGTGGACCAATTAGGCAATCCAAATCATTTGAGATAAAACCGTGCTTCAGTGGCAAATCAGAAGGCTTGATTTCTACTTAAAAATTGTTAGGTATAACAGTGCTTTCAGGCACACTATCTAAGAAAATAAATAGTGATTGTTCATTTCGTAGAAAAAAGAAAATGATTCAGCTCACCCTTGTGATAGTATTCTCACAGCCCAGGAGAAATTTGATCCGAGCACGGAAACGTCTCTGCTTGACGCCAGGTACTTGTGCATGAAAATGAAGGTATCAAGCTCAGGAAATAAAATCAAAAGTCTTTATTTGGACAAATTTAAAGGGTAAGCTGCTTGACAAACCAGTACATACAGGAATGTCTTGAGTAACTGGACGCGTTTCGAACACATATAGCGCTCTTAGTCCTCAGTTTCACAGTGAAACTGAGGACTAAGAGCACTATACGTGTTCGAAACGCACCTAGTTATTCAAGACATTCCTTCCTCCAGTATGCACTGGTATGTCAAGCAGCTTAAATTTGTCCAAATAAAGACTTTTGATTTTATTTCCTGAGCTGGATACCTTCATTTTCATGCACATTGTTCATTTCGTGACAGGTGACTGACTTCTGTGGGCCTAAGGTTGTAAAACAATAGGTAACAAAAAGGGAAGGCTACTTACAACTTGAGTGGGAAAAAGGAAGGTCATGGTGGAAGGGGAAATAGGCTTGGTGTTCGACGTGTACGTGGATTAGGTGTTAATGTGAATGAAAGCTCAACTGAACAAACACCGTCTAGTTCTATCCAAAGACCACTGACAACATGTGTTACTGGCTACTCGACTTTCTTTCCTTGGTAGCCACACAGCAGTACATCTTGATGATGAGGCTCAGAAAGAGTATGTGCTCGAGTGGATTGCAAGTGCTGCATCAAGTGACCTCTCCTCCTCTTCCTCTACCTTAACATCACACACAGTACAATCCTCAGAGGTGGCATCCCAATCACCCTTGTTTCCACCTCGTCAAAAATTTCTAAATGACCAACGGACTGTTGAGAACCTCAGATGGGCCACTCTGAAGAGCTGTTCACACATTCTATTCCATGGGTATCAGAGGCCTGCTCTGAAGAATCACAGAAACCAAAGGAGGTAAGCATCTGCACCGATGCCCAAAATTTCATGCTGGATCCATGGCTGGACGAAGTAGGGTCCGAGCAGAATCCAGACCCTCACCAGACATTAACCACCAAGGATGGAAGTGATACTGATGAGACCCAGATACCAGAGGTGAACACGGACTGTGCTGTGGTGTCAGGGCAGGAATAGGAGGAGCGTGACTCAGGTTGAGGAGTGTGAGAACACAGAGGATGATGATGTGGTTATATATTCCACTTGAACACAGAGGTACAAAGCTGAGTAGTTCAGCAGAGGAGGTGCAGGAGAAGGAAGATGAGGAGGTTATGTTGCAGTTTCCCACACAGACACCAAGTGATGCAATCACGAGCAGCAATGCATCCTCTGCTCCAACTGTGGCTGTGGCCAGCACCGGTCCTGAGTCTGCAGTTTGCAGGGGCAGGAAGGATTGCCTAGCATGGGCATTTTTTGAGACCACAAAAGATGATCCAACACACGTTATGTGTCAAGTTTGCAAAAAACTCTGGAGAGGCAACAATTGCAATAATTTGAAAACTATATGCATATGCGATCAATATGCCTTAGTGTGGGAATCTCTTTGCCCTAAAATGCGGACTATCGGGCCTCGCCAACCACCAGCCGTAACATCAACCCCATCTGCCGCTTCCTCCACCATCACCATTCAAAGTCTTCTCACACAGGTCTCTGGCAGAAGAAACTACACTACAGTCGTGGTGAGTGAGAGCCTGTCAGCTGTTATGGGAGCAGGCATGACTGCTTTTGGGTCATCCAGCACAACACATCTTTCTCCTACATTTCCACCCACACCTCACTCACTGTCCAGTAGTTTGTCTTGTTGTCCTTACTCTGCCCTCTTTCAACACAGCAGCCTCCCCTCAGTCCCGCAGTTGTGATCACATAAAATAATGCTTCCTCCTCCACATGAAAAAGCTAATAGCTTGAACTCCACCATCTCCAATCTGCTGGCAATGGAAATGCTGTCTTCAAGCCTGGTGGATACAGATGGTTTCAGAAAGTTGATGGCCGTCTTGATTGCCGTCGCTGTCCCCCAGTTCCAGTTGCCCTGTCACCATTACTTCTCTAAGAATGCTGTGCCTGTGCTACACCAGCATGTCCCTAACAACATCACCCATTCCCTGAAAAAATCTATGTCTGTCTGTGTACATTTCACCACTGACACTTGGATGAGCAAACATGGGCAGGGGCGTTACATCTCACAGACTGGGCACTGGGTGACTGGTGGCTGTAGGGGAAGGCAGTCAAGGGGCTGCTCCACAAATATTTGAAACCCCAAGGCTTGCAGGACAAACCTCTGTATCTAACAGTTCCACCACTGCTTCTGCCTCCTCCACCTCCACCTCCACTAGAGCCTCCACCTGTGCCTTCAACATCTCCCTTAATCAGAGACGCATTCCAACAGTTCAGATAGAATCTCTCCCACCTCTATACTGCGCAGCCATGGCTCACAGCAATTAGGCAGTGTTTAAATTAATATACCTTGGAGATTGCAGTCACACAGCTCAAGAGTTGTGGACAGGTATCCAGGCCAAGTTAGAGCAATGGTTGTCTCCACTAAATCTTGAGCCAGGGAAGGCCGTGTGCAATAACGGTTCAAACCTAGTGGTAGAGCAATTTCTCTGCCATTTTCCCAGCCTGGATGTGCTGTTGCAGAAAACACTGTCGTTGTGTGCTCACTTCCGACGATCACACGCTGAAAGACATCGAATTGCATTGCTACAGAGGTCATTTGGCCTACCGATTAACCATTTGATTAGCAATGTTACGAGTTGACACAGTGGAATTCCACTTTGCACATGATGCAATCTTAAGAGTGGTCTTCCCCAAGACAGCAGTGAGGCACACAGTGTGCATTCCAGTTCTAAACATTCAACCCTGGGAACGTCAAGGCGTCATTTGTTGTGAATTCTGTTGTCGGGCTCCCTCCTGTGGTCATGAATGGTACTTCGGCTGGTTCTGTCCATGGACTTCCTCTGGTGGGTGTTTCTGAGTTTCCTTCCACAGGTGACGAGGTTAATTCGTTAGCTGGCTGCTCTATTTAACTCCACTTAGATCTTTGCTCCATGCCACCTGTCAATGTTCCAGTATTGGTCTAGTTCACTCCTGGATCGTTCTTGTGACCTGTCTTCCCAGCAGAAGCTAAGTTCCAGCTTGTATTTCTTTGGTTTGCTATTTTTCTGTCCAGCTTGCTATTTTTATTGTTGTCTTGCTTGCTGGAAGTTCTGGGACGCTGAGGGAGCGCCTCCGCACCGTGTGTTGGTGCGGAGGGTCTTTTTGCGCCCTCTGCGTGGTCATTTTGTAGGTTTTTGTGCTGACCGCAAAGTAACCTTTCCTATCCTCGGTCTGTTCAGTAAGTCGGGCCTCACTTTGCTAAATCTATTTCATCTCTGTGTTTGTATTTTCATCTTTACTCACAGTCATTATATGTGGGGGGCTGCCTTTTCCTTTGGGGAATTTCTCTGAGGCAAGGTAGGCTTTATTTTTCTATCTTCAGGGCTAGCTAGTTTCTTAGGCTGTGCCGAGTTGCATAGGGAGCGTTAGGCGCAATCCACGGCTATTTCTAGTGTGTTTGATAGGATTAGGGATTGTGGTCAGCAGAGTTCCCACGTCCCAGAGCTCGTCCTTATTATCAGTAACTATCAGGTCATTCCGTGTGCTCTTAACCACCAGGTCCATTATTGTCCTGACCACCAGGTCATAACAGTACAGGTGGCCCAAAGTACTAATGCATCTCAATAGAGGGATAAGAGAAGTTCTGAGACCATTTTTTTTTCTTTGCAGTGTTTTTTGTCTCTCTTTTCCCCTTTACCTCTGGGTGGTTCAGGACACAGGTGTAAACATGGACGTTCAAGGTCTGTCCTCTTGGATGGATAATCTCACTACAAGGGTACAAAACATTCAAGATTTTGTGGTTCAGAATCCGATGTCAGAGCCTAGGATTCCAATTCCTGATTTGTTTTTTGGTGATAGACCTAAGTTCTTGAATTTCAAAAATAATTGTAAATTGTTTCTTGCCTTGAAACCTCGCTCCTCAGGTGACCCTGTTCAACAAGTAAAGATCATTATTTCTTTGTTACGTGGTGACCCTCAAGACTGGGCATTTTCCCTTGTGCCAGGAGATCCGGTGTTATGAACAGGTAATTCAGAACCACAATGGACCTTGAAGTTCAGAGCACACAAAGTGACCTGACAATTACCAAAAAACATAGGACGAGCTCTGAGACGTGGGAACTCTGCTGACCGCAATCCCTAATCCTATCCAACCACACTAGAGGTAGCCGTGGAGCGCTCCTGACCCGTCCTATGCGCCTCGAGCACAGCCTGAGAAACTAGCTAGCCCTGAAGAAAGAAAAATAAGCCTACCTTGCCTCAGAGAAATACCCCAAAGGAAAAGGCAGCCCCCCACATATAATGACTGTGAGCTGAGATGAAAATACAAACGCAGAGATGAAATAGATTTAGCAAAGTGAGGCCCGACTTAATGAACAGACCGAGGATAGGAAAGATTGCTTTGCGGTCAACACAAAACCCTACAAACAACCACGCAGAGGGGGCAAAAAGACCCTCCGCACCGACTAACGGTACGGAGGTGCTCCCTCTGTGTCTCAGAGCTTCCAGCAAGCAAGAAAAACCAATATAGCAAGCTGGACAGAAAAAATAGCAAACAAAAATAACACAAGCAAAACTTAGCTTATGCAGAGCAGACAGGCCACAGGAACAATCCAGGAGGAAGCAAGACCAATACTAGCACATTGACTGGAGGCCAAGAGCAAAGTACTAGGTGGAGTTAAATAGAGCAGCACCTAACGACTTCACCACAGCACCTGAGGAAGGAAACTTAGAAGCCGCAGTACCACTCACATCCACCAACGGAAGCTCATAGACAGCATCAGCCGAAGTACCACTTGTGTCCACAGGAGGGAGCTCGACCACAGAATTCACAACAATCCGGCATTGCGTGATGTTGATGCGTTTTTCCTGGCGCTTGGATTGCTTTATGACGAACCTAATTCAGTGGATCAGGCAGAGAGAATCTTGCTGGCTCTGTGTCAGGGTCAGGATGAAGCGGAGATATATTGTCAGAAGTTTAGAAAGTGGTCTGTGCTCACTCAGTGAAATGAATGTGCCCTGGCAGCAATCTTCAGAAAGGGTCTCTCTGAAGCCCTTAAGGATGTCATGGTGGGATTTCCCATGCCTGCTGGTCTGAATGAGTCTATGTCCTTGGCCATTCAGATAGATCGACGCTTGCGTGAGCGTAAAGCTGTGCACCATTTGGCGGTACTATCTGAGCATGGGCCTGAGCCTATGCAATGTGATAGGACTTTGACCAGAGCTGAACGGCAAGAACACAGACGTCGGAATGGGCTATGTTTTTACTGTGGTGATTCCACTCATGCTATCTCCGATTGTCCTAAGCGCACTAAGCGGTTCGCTAGGTCTGCCACCATTGGTACGGTACAGTCTAAATTTCTATTGTCCGTTACTCTGATTTGCTCTTTGTCATCCTATTCTGTTATGGCATTTGTGGATTCAGGCGCTGCCCTGAATTTGATGGACTTGGAGTATGCTAGGCGCTGTGGTTTTTTCTTGGAACCCTTGCAGTATCCTATTCCATTGAGAGGAATTGATGCTACGCCTTGGGCCAAGAATAAGCCTCAGTACTGGACCCAATTGACCATGTGCATGGCTCCTGCACATCAGGAGGATATCCGCTTTCTGGTGTTGCGTAATCTGCATGATGTGGTCGTTTTGGGGTTGCCATGGCTACAGGTTCATAATCCAGTATTGGACTGGAAATCTATGTCTGTGTCCAGCTGGGGTTGCCAGGGGGTACATGGAGATGTTCTATTTTTGTCAATTTCGTCTTCCACTCCTTCTGAAGTTCCAGAGTTTTTGTTGGATTATCGGGATGTATTTGATGAGCCCAAAGCCAGTGCCCTACCTCCTCATAGGGATTGCGATTGTGCGATTAATTTGATTCCTGGTAGTAAGTTTCCTAAGGGCCGATTGTTCAATTTATCTGTGCCAGAACACGCCGCTATGCGGAGTTATATAAAGGAATGCTTGGAGAAAGGCTATATTCGCCCGTCGTCATCACCGTTAGGAGCAGGGTTCTTTTTTGTGGCCAAGAAGGATGGTTCTTTGAGACCTTGTATTGATTACCACCTTCTTAATAAAATTACAGTCAAATTTCAGTATCCTTTGCCATTGCTGTCTGATTTGTTTGCTCGTATTAAAGGGGCTAGTTGGTTCACCAAGATAGATCTTCGTGGTGCGTATAATCTTGTGCGTATTAAACAAGTCGATGAATGAAAAACAGCATTTAATACGCCCGAGGGCCATTTTGAGTACCTGGTTATGCCATTCGGGCTTTCCAATGCTCCATCAGTATTTCAGTCCTTTATGCATGACATCTTCCGAGAGTACCTGGATAAATTCCTGATTGTGTATTTGGATGATATTTTGGTCTTTTCGGATGATTGGGAGTCTCATGTGAAGCAGGTCAGAATGGTGTTCCAGGTCCTTCGTGCGAATTCCTTGTTTGTGAAGGGGTCAAAGTGTCTCTTTGGAGTTCAGAAGGTTTCATTTTTGGGGTTCATTTTTTCCCCTTCTTCTATCGAGATGGACCCTGTTAAAGTTCAGGCCATTTACGATTGGACTCAGCTGACATCTGTGAAGAGCCTGCAAAAGTTCCTAGGCTTTGCTAATTTTTATCGGCGCTTCATCGCTAATTTTTCTACTGTTGCTAAACCGTTGACTGATTTGACCAAGAAGGGTGCTGATGTGGTCAATTGGTCTTCTGCAGCTGTAGAGGCTTTTCAGGAGTTGAAGCATCGTTTTTCTTCTGCCCCTGTGTTGTGCCAGCCAGATGTTTCGCTCCCATTTCAGGTTGAGGTTGATGCTTCTGAGATTGGAGCAGGGGCTGTTTTGTCGCAAAGAAGTTCTGATGGCTCGGTGATGAAGCCATGTGCTTTCTTTTCTAGAAAGTTTTCACCTGCTGAGCGTAATTATGATGTTGGTAATCGTGAGTTGTTGGCCATGAAGTGGGAATTCGAGGAGTGGCGTCATTGGCTTGAAGGAGCCAAGCATCGCCTGGTGGTCTTGACAGATCACAAGAATTTGACTTATCTTGAGTCTGCCAAACGGTTGAATCCGAGACAGGCTCGATGGTCATTATTTTTCTCCCGTTTTGATTTTGTGGTTTCGTACCTTCCGGGCTCTAAGAATGTGAAGGCTGATGCCCTGTCAAGGAGTTTTGTGCCTGACTCTCCAGGTGTTCCTGAGCCGGCGGATATTCTCAAAGAGGGGGTAATTTTGTCTGCCATCTCTCCTGATTTGCGGCGGGTGCTGCAAAAATTTCAGGCTGATAGACCTGACCGTTGCCCAGCGGAGAAACTGTTTGTCCCTGATAGATGGACTAGTAGAGTTATCTCTGAGATTCATTGTTCAGTATTGGCTGGGCATCCTGGAATCTTTGGTACCAGAGATTTGGTGGCTAGATCCTTTTGGTGGCCGTCTTTGTCACGGGATGTGCGTTCTTTTGTGCAGTCCTGTGGGACTTGTGCTCGGGCTAAGCCCTGCTGTTCTCGTGCCAGTGGGTTGCTTTTGCCCTTGCCGGTCCCAAAGAGGCCCTGGACGCATATTTCTATGGATTTTATTTCGGATCTCCCCATCTCTCAAAAGATGTCGGTCATTTGTGTGGTTTGTGATCGCTTTTCTAAGATGGTCCATTTGGTACCTTTGTCTAAATTGCCTTCCTCCTCTGATTTGGTGCCATTATTTTTCCAGCATGTGGTTCATTTACATGGTATCCCAGAGAACATCGTTTCTGACAGAGGTTCCCAGTTTGTTTCGAGGTTTTGGCGATCCTTTTGTGCAAAGATGGGCATTGATTTGTCTTTTTCCTCGGCTTTCCATCCTCAGACAAATGGCCAAACCGAACGAACTAATCACACATTGGAAACATATCTGAGATGCTTTGTTTCTGCTGATCAGGATGATTGGGTGTCCTTTTTGCCGTTGGCTGAGTTTGCCCTTAATAATCGGGCCAGCTCGGCTACTTTGGTTTCGCCGTTTTTCTGCAATTCTGGTTTCCATCCTCGTTTCTCTTCAGGGCAGGTTGAGTCTTCGGACTGTCCTGGTGTAGATACTGTGGTGGATAGGTTGCAGCAGATTTGGACTCATGTGGTGGACAATTTGACATTGTCCCAGGAGAAGGCTCAACGTTACGCTAACTGACGGCGCTGTGTGGGTCCCCGACTTCGTGTTGGGGATTTGGTTTGGTTGTCGTCTCGTTATGTTCCTATGAAGGTTTCCTCTCCTAAGTTTAAGCCTCGTTTCATTGGTCCGTATAAGATTTCTGAGGTTATCAATCCTGTGTCATTTCGTTTGGCCCTTCCTGCTTCTTTTGCCATCCATAATGTGTTCCATAGGTCGTTATTGCGGAGATACGTGGCGCCTGTGGTTCCATCCGTTGATCCTCCTGCCCCGGTGTTGGTTGAGGGGGAGTTGGAGTATGTAGTGGAGAAGATCTTGGATTCTCGTGTTTCGAGACGGAAACTCCAGTACCTGGTCAAGTGGAAGGGTTATGGTCAGGAAGATAATTCCTGGGTTTTTGCCTCTGATGTTCATGCTGCCGATCTGGTTCGTGCCTTTCATTTGGCTCATCCTGGTCGGCCTGGGGGCTCTGGTGAGGGTTCGGTGACCCCTCCTCATGGGGGGGGGTACTGTTGTGAATTCTGTTGTCGGGCTCCCTCCTGTGGTCATGAATGGTACTTCGGCTGGTTCTGTCCATGGACTTCCTCTGGTGGGTGTTTCTGAGTTTCCTTCCACAGGTGACGAGGTTAATTCGTTAGCTGGCTGCTCTATTTAACTCCACCTAGATCTTTGCTCCAAGCCACCTGTCAATGTTCCAGTATTGGTCTAGTTCACTCCTGGATCGTTCTTGTGACCTGTCTTCCCAGCAGAAGCTAAGTTCCAGCTTGTATTTCTTTGGTTTGCTATTTTTCTGTCCAGCTTGCTATTTTTATTGTTGTCTTGCTTGCTGGAAGTTCTGGGACGCAGAGGGAGCGCCTCCGTACCGTGAGTCGGTGCGGAGGGTCTTTTTGCGCCCTCTGCGTGGTCTTTTTGTAGGTTTTTGTACTGACCGCAAAGTAACCTTTCCTATCCTCGGTCTGTTCAGTAAGTCGGGCCTCACTTTGCTAAATCTATTTCATCTCTGTGTTTGTATTTTCATCTTTACTCACAGTCATTATATGTGGGGGGCTGCCTTTTCCTTTGGGGAATTTCTCTGAGGCAAGGTAGGCTTTATTTTTCTATCTTCAGGGCTAGCTAGTTGCTTAGGCTGTGCCGAGTTGCATAGGGAGCGTTAGGCGCAATCCACGGCTATTTCTAGTGTGTTTGATAGGATTAGGGATTGCGGTCAGCAGAGTTCCCACGTCCCAGAGCTCGTCCTTATTATCAGTAACTATCAGGTCATTCCGTGTGCTCTTAACCACCAGGTCCATTATTGTCCTGACCACCAGGTCATAACAGCCATTACCAAAACATTATCAGCAGCTGCAGCAGTTTAAGTGGCATAAGCAATTTCTGTGAGTGGTTTAACACATATTTTAGACCAGCCCATGCACCAGCAGAACAGAGTACAAGTCTGCCACGTTGTGAACAACAGGAGAGGATGGTGGAGGAGTATTTGGTGCACAACATCGATTCCATCAGCAGGGTGTTTGGACCCTTTTACATTTTGGTCTTCAAAAATAGAAGAGTGGCTTGAGCTCGCCTGTCATGCCTTGGAGGTTTTGTCATGTCCTGCAGCTAGAATTTACCTCAGAATATGTCTTCAGCACTGCTGGTGGTGTCTTGACGGATAAGCGTACATGTCTGTCCCCTGAAAGTGTAGACCGCTTATCTTTCATCAAAATGAACAAGTCATGTATCTCTAATGACTTTTGCTCCCCAGTCACAGATTGGGCAGACTAGGCGACGGTGTCATTTTTAGCATCATGTATAGATCTTACAGACCTGTTTAGATAAAAGGGTACGACCCAATAATGAAAAAGGATGGTGACCTAATGAATGCTTGCAATTTACATAAGAATCTGAAGAAAAGATGCACGCTGACAAAATAGGGATCACAAGATAAAAATAATTTAATTGAAAAAGAAAAACACATACAAAGAAAAGGAGACAAATCAAAAACAATTAAAAAAACAAGAAATTGTTAAATGTCAAGTCATGACCACAATATGGCAATGACTTTCAACCAATGGTCGCTGATGGTGAACAACTGATAGCCCTAAGTATTGATCAAAACTGATTAGTATGCACATATGATAACACCCAGATAGTTAATGAATAAAAGCATTTGAAGTACAGTTGAAACTAGAAGTTTACATACACTATATTAAAGACACATATGCATGTCTTTCTCAATATCTGATATGAAATAAGAATAAACCTTTCCCTTTTAGTTCAATTAGGATTACCATAATTATAAATATCTGCCAAATGCCAGAATAATGAGAGATAGTGAATGTTTAAGGCATCTTTATTACTTACTGCAAAGTTAAAAGTTTACATTCACTTCATTAGTACTTTGTACCATTGCCCTTAAACTGAATGACTTGGGATAAACGTTTAGGATATCATTCCACAAGCTTCTCCCAATAGTTGGTCGGAATTTGGGCTCATTCCTCCTTACTAAACTGGTGTAACTGATCCAGGTTTGTAGGTTGCCTTGCTCGCACCTGCCTTTTCAGCTTTGTCCATAAATTTTCAATAGGATTGAGATAAGGGCTTTGCGATGGCTACTCCAAAACATTGACTTTGTTATCCTTAAGCCACTTTGTTACCATTTTGGCAGTATGCTTCTGGTCATTGTCGATTTTGAAGACCCATTTCCGCACAAGCTTTAACTTCCTGGCTGATGAATTGAGATGTTGCTTCGGTATTGCCACATAATCTTTTTTTCTCATGATGCCATCTATTTTGTGAAGTGCACCAGTCCCTCTTGCAGAAAAGCAACCCCACACACGATGCTGCCACCCCTGTGTTTTGCAGTTGGGATGGTGTTTTTAGGTTTCCAAGCTTCTTCCTTTTTCCTCTCCTCCAAACATAAGGATAGTCATTTTGCCCCAAAAGGTAAATTTTAGTGTCATCAGACCAACAGGACATGTCTCCAAAAATTAAGATCTTAGTTCATATGTGCATTTACAAACATTAATCTGGCTTTTTTATGTTCCTTTTGGAGTAATGGCTTCTTCCTGGTAGAGTGGCCTTTCAATCCATGTTGATTAGTTTCACTGTGGATATTGACACAATCTTACCAGCTTCCAACCGTTATGCAAATAAGCTGGGAGAATACTAAGAATACTGGACTGCAACAGTCAACCTCCCCTGGGCGAGGGGAACAAGTGGACCACACCCTATACAGGGAGTGTTAGGAGCAGGCCCTGGGGAGACTACTGCTATGGCAGCTGGTACTAAAAAGAGAATGAGACTAACAGAGAATGGAAGGAGAGACAAGAAGAAGGATCCCTTACGAATCAGAGCGGAGATGTGTCTGGTCAGGGAAGAAAGGTGAGGAATGAACTGTCGATAATTTGTGAAGCAGAGGAAACGCTGGATAGCTTTGATGCCATGAGGATGAGGCCAGTTGAGCACTGCAGACACCTTTTCTGGATCCATACACAAACCAGAGTCAGAGATGATGTAACCCAGAAACGGAAGAGATGATAGTTCAAAGGCACATTTTTCGAGTTTAGCAAAAAGACGATTTTCCCTCAAATGCAGAAGCACAAGACAGACGTCCCTTCTATGGGTAGATAAATCTGGAGAGTAAAAGAAAATATCGTCCAGGTATACCACCACGCAGGAATACAAAAGATCTCGGAAAATGTCATTCTCAAATTCTTGAAATACTGCAGGGTCATTGCATAAGCCGAAGGGCATGACCAAGTACTCGTAATGACCATCTCTGGTGTTGAAAGCGGTCTTCCACTCATCTCCATGATGGATTCGGATGAGATTGTAGGCCCCACGAAGATCCAGCTTGGTGAAAATTTGTGCTCCCCACAGCCAATCAAAAAGTTCTGGGATAAGGGGAAGCGGATACTTGTTTATAATTGCTATACTGTTGAGACCCCGGTAGTCGACACAGGGATGGAGGGATCCATCCTTTTTCTTGACAAAAAAGAAACCCGCGCCCGCAGGTGAAGAGGACTTCCGGATAAAACATCTGGCCAAATTCTCTTGGATGTATTCGGTCATGGCTTGAGATTCCAGAGGATTCAGCGGATAAGGTCAGCCTCTGGGTGGAGACGAACCCGGTAGGAGGTCGATCGGGTAATGGTATGGTCGATGCGGAGGCCAGCTCACCGCCTCCATCTTGTCGAAGACGTCCGCAAAGGAGTGATAGGCCGAAGGCAAAGCTGCAGGCACTGTGGTTGACCAGGAAGACCTTAAAGGCAGGACAGGACACAAACATCTAGTATGACAAGAATGACCCCAACGAAGGACATCTCCAGATCGCCAATCCAGGACAGGCTCATGAATTCTTAACCAAGGAAGACCTAGGAGGAAGGTATAAGACAATGATGGCAGCACATAAAAGGCTATCTTCTCCCGATGTAAGGCTCCGATCTGTAGCTCCCCCTCTTCAGTGACAAAGGAAACGGTCTGCCGCAGGGGTCTGTTGTGAATTCTGTGGCAGAGCTCCCTCCTGTGGTCACAAGTGGTACTTCGGCTGGTTCTCTCTGTGAGCTTCCGTTGGTGGAGGAAAGTGGTACTGCGGCTTCTGAGTTTCCTTCCTCAGGTGATGTGGTGAGGTCGTTAGGTGTTTCCCTATTTAACTCCACCCAGTGCTTTGATCCTGGCCTCCAGTCAATGTTCTAGTGTTGGACCTGTTTCCTCCTGGATCGTTCCTGTGGCTTGATGCTCTGCATAGCTAAGTTCCTCTTTGCTATTTTGTTTGCTGTTTTTTTCTGTCCTGCTTGTCAATTTGTTTTTTTCTGCTTGCTGGAAGCTCTGGGACGCAGAGGGTGTACCTCCGTGCCGTTAGTTCGGTACGGAGGGTCTTTTTGCCCCCTTTGCGTGGTTTTTGAAGGGTTTTGTGTTGACCGCAAAGTTACCTTTCCTATCCTCGCTCTGTTCAGAAAGTTGGGCCTCACTTTGCTAAATCTATTTCATCTCTACGTTTGTCTCTTCATCTTTACTCACAGTCATTATATGTGGGGGCTGCCTTTTCCTTTGGGGTATTTCTCTGAGGCAAGGTAGGCTTATTTTCTATCTTCAGGCTAGCTAGTTTCTCAGGCCGTGCCGAGTTGCATAGGCAGCGTTAGGCGCAATCCACGGCTGCTTCTAGTGTGGTTTGTTAGGATCAGGGATTGCGGTCAACAGAGTTCCCACGTCTCAGAGCTCGTTCTCGTTTTTTGGGTTATTGTCAGGTCACTGTATGTGCGCTGACCTCTATGTCCATTGTGGTTCTGAATTATCTTTCATAACAGTACTGGAGGCCAATGTACTAATGATTCTCAATAGAGGGAAAAAAGAAGTTCTGAGACTATTTTTTTTCCTTTGCACTGTGTTTTGCCTTTTTTTCCCCTAGACATTTGGGTGGTTCAGGACACAGGTGTAGCAATGGACATTAAAGGTCTGTCTTCATGTGTGGATCAGCTGACGGCAAGAGTACAAAGTATTCAAGACTTTGTGGTTCAGAATTCTATGTTATAACCGAGAATTCCTATTCCTGATTTGTTTTTTGGAGATAGAACTAAATTTCTGAGTTTCAAAAATAATTGTAAACTATTTCTGGCTTTGAAACCTCGCTCCTCTGGTGACCCAGTTCAACAAGTTAAGATCGTTATTTCTTTTTTGCGTGGCGATCCTCAGGACTGGGCATTTTCCCTTGTGCCAGGGGATCCTGCATTAAGTAATATCGATGCATTTTTCCTGGGGCTCGGATTGCTGTACGATGAGCCTAATTCAGTGGATCAGGCAGAGAAGAATTTGCTGGCTCTGTGTCAGGGTCAGGATGAAATAGAGGTATATTGTCAGAAATTTAGAAAGTGGTCCGTACTCACTCAGTGGAATGAAGGTGCGCTCGCAGCTATTTTCAGAAAAGGTCTCTCTGAAGCCCTTAAGGATGTTATGGTGGGATTTCCTATGCCTGCTGGTCTGAATGAGTCTATGTCTTTGGCCATTCAGATCGGTCGACGCTTGCGCTAGCGTAAATCTATGCACCATTTGGCGGTATTACCTGAGCTTAAACCTGAGCCTATGCAGTGCGAAAGAACTTTGACCAGAGTTGAACGGCAAGAACACAGACGTCTGAATGGGCTGTGTTTCTACTGTGGTGATTCCACTCATGCTATCTCTGATTGTCCAAAGCGCACTAAGCGGTTCGCTAGGTCTGCCACTATTGGTATGGTACAGTCAAAATTTCTTCTGTCTGTTACCTTGATCTGCTCTTTGTCATCGTATTCTGTCATGGCATTTGTGGATTCAGGCGCTGCCCTGAATTTGATGGACTTGGAGTATGCTAGGCGTTGTGGGTTTTTCTTGGAGCCCTTGCAGTGTCCTATTCCATTGAGAGGAATTGATGCTACGCCTTTGGCCAAGAATAAGCCTCAGTACTGGACCCAGCTGACCATGTGCATGGCTCCTGCACATCAGGAGGTTATTCGCTTTCTGGTGTTGCATAATCTGCATGATGTGGTCGTGTTGGGGTTGCCATGGCTACAAGTCCATAATCCAGTTTTAGATTGGAAATCCATGTCTGTGTCCAGCTGGGGTTGTCAGGGGGTACATGGTGATGTCCCATTTCTGACTATTTCTTCATCCACCCCTTCTGAGGTTCCTGAGTTCTTGTCTGATTACCGGGATGTATTTGATGAGCCCAAGTCCGATGCCCTACCTCCGCATAGGGATTGTGATTGTGCTATCGATTTGATTCCTGGTAGTAAATTCCCTAAAGGTCGACTGTTTAATTTATCTGTGCCAGAGCACGCCGCTATGCGGAGTTATGTGAAGGAGTCTTTGGAGAAGGGGCATATTCGCCCGTCATCGTCGCCATTGGGAGCAGGGTTCTTTTTTGTAGCCAAGAAGGATGGTTCACTGAGACCTTGTATAGATTACCGCCTTTTAAATAAGATCACGGTTAAATTTCAGTACCCCTTGCCATTGTTATCTGATTTGTTTGCTCGGATTAAGGGGGCTAGCTGGTTCACTAAGATAGATCTTCGTGGTGCGTATAATCTTGTGCGTATTAAGCGAGGCGATGAGTGGAAAACTGCATTTAATACGCCCGAGGGCCATTTTGAGTATCTAGTAATGCCATTCGGACTAGCCAATGCTCCATCAGTGTTTCAGTCTTTTATGCATGACATCTTCCGAGAGTACCTGGATAAATTCCTGATTGTGTACTTAGATGACATTTTGATCTTCTCGGATGATTGGGAGTCTCATGTGAAGCAGGTCAGAACGGTGTTTCAGGTCCTGCGTGCTAATTCTTTGTTTGTGAAGGGATCAAAGTGTCTCTTTGGTGTTCAGAAGGTTTCATTTTTGGGGTTCATCTTTTCCCCTTCTACTATCGAGATGGATCCTGTTAAGGTCCAAGCCATCCATAATTGGACTCAGCCGACATCTCTGAAAAGTCTGCAAAAGTTCCTGGGCTTTGCTAATTTTTATCGTCGCTTCATCTGCAATTTTTCTAGTATTGCTAAACCATTGACCGATTTGACCAAGAAGGGTGCTGATTTGGTCAATTGGTCTTCTGCTGCGGTGGAAGCTTTTCAAGAGTTGAAGCGTCGTTTTTCTTCTGCCCCTGTGTTGTGTCAACCAGATGTTTCACTTCCGTTCCAGGTCGAGGTTGATGCTTCTGAGATTGGAGCAGGGGCTGTTTTGTCGCAGAGAAGTTCTGATTGCTCGGTGATGAAACCATGCGCCTTCTTTTCCAGGAAGATTTAACCTGCTGAGCGTAATTATGATGTGGGCAATCGAGAGTTGCTGGCCATGAAGTGGGCATTCGAGGAATGGCGTCATTGGCTTGAGGGAGCTAAGCATCGCATGGTGGTCTTGACTAATCATTAGAACTTGACTTATCTCGAGTCCGCCAAGCGCTTGAACCCTAGACAAGCTCATTCGTCGTTGTTTTTTGCCCGTTTTGACTTTGTGATTTCATACCTTCCGGGCTCTAAAAATGTGAAGGCGGATGCTCTGTCTAGGAGTTTTGTGCCCGACTCTCCGGGTGTATCTGAGCCGGCGGGTATCCTCAAAGAGGGAGTAATTGTGTCTGCCATCTCCCCTGATTTGCGGCGGGTGTTGCAAAAATTTCAGGCTAATAAACCTGATCGTTGCCCAGCGGAGAAACTGTTTGTCCCTGATAGGTGGACGAATAAAGTTATCTCTGAGGTTCATTGTTCGGTGTTGGCTGTTCATCCTGGAATCTTTGGTACCAGAGAGTTAGTGGCTAGATCCTTCTGGTGGCCATCTCTGACGCGGGATGTGCGTACTTTTGTGCAGTCCTGTGGGATTTGTGCTCGGGCTAAGCCCTGCTGTTCTCGTGCCAGTGGGTTGCTTTTGCCCTTGCCGGTCCCGAAGAGGCCTTGGACACATATCTCTATGGATTTTGTTTCAGATCTTCCCGTCTCTCAAAAGATGTCAGTCATTTGGGTGGTCTGTGATCGCTTCTCTAAGATGGTCCATTTGGTACCCTTGTCTAAATTGCCTTCCTCCTCTGATTTGGTGCCATTGTTTTTCCAGCATGTGGTTCGTTTGCATGGCATTCCAGAGAATATCGTTTCTGACAGAGGTTCCCAGTTTGTTTCGAGGTTCTGGCGAGCCTTTTGTGGTAGCATGGGCATTGACTTGTCTTTTTCCTCGGCTTTCCATCCTCAGACTAATGGCCAGACCGAACGAACCAATCAGACCTTGGAAACATATCTGAGATGCTTTGTTTCTGCTGATCAGGATGACTGGGTGTCCTTTTTGCCTTTGGCTGAGTTCGCCCTTAATAATCGGGCCAGCTCGGCTACCTTGGTTTCACCGTTTTTCTGCAACTCTGGGTTCCATCCTCGTTTCTCTTCAGGGCAGGTTGAGTCTTCGGACTGTCCTGGTTTGGATACTGTGGTGGACAGGTTGCAGCAGATTTGGACTCATGTAGTGGACAATTTGACATTGTCCCAGAAGAAGGCTCAACGTTTCGCTAACCGCCGGCGCTGTGTTGGTCCCCGACTTCATGTTGGGGATTTGGTTTGGTTGTCGTCCCGTTATGTTCCTATGAAGGTTTCCTCTCCTAAGTTTAAGTCTCATTTCATTGGTCCGTATAAGATTTCTGAAGTTCTCAACCCTCAAGCGGAGCTGGCCCGATTATTAAGGGCGAACTCAGCCAAAGGCAAGAAGGACACCCAATCATCCTGATCAGCAGAAACAAAGCATCTCAGATATGTTTCCAAACTCTGATTAGTTTGTTCCATTTGGCCATTTGTCTGAGGATGGAAAGCCGAAGAAAAAGACAAATCAATGCCCATCTTAGCACAAAAGGACCGCCAAAACCTCGAAACAAACTGGGAACCTCTGTCCGAGACGATGTTCTCCGGAATGCCATGCAAACGAACCACATGCTGGAAAAACAATGGCACCAAATCAGAAGAGGAAGGCAACTTAGACAAGGGTACCAAATGGACCATCTTAGAGAAGCGATCACAAACCACCCAAATGACAGACATCCTTTGAGAGACAGGGAGATCTGAAATAAAATCCATGGAAATATGCGTCCAGGGCCTCTTCGGGACTGGCAAGGGCAAAAGCAACCCACTGGCACGATAAGAGCAGGGCTTAGCCCGAGCACAAGTCCCACAGGACTGCACAAAAGAACGCACATCCCATGACAAAGAAGGCCACCAAAAGGATCTAGCCACCAAATCTCTGGTACCAAAGATTCCAGGATGACCAGCCAACACCGAACAATGAACCTCAGAGATAACTCTACTAGTCCATCTATCAGGGACAAACAGTTTCTCCGCTGGACAACGGTCAGGTCTCTCAGCCTGAAACTTCTGCAGCACCCGCCGCAAATCAGGGGAGATGGCAGACAAAATTACCCCCTCTTTGAGAATGCCCGCCGGCTGAGGAACACCCGGAGAGTCAGGCACAAAACTCCTTGACAGGGCATCAGCCTTCCCATTCTTAGAGCCCGGAAGGTACGAAACCACAAAATTAAAACGGGAGAAAAACAGCAACCATCGAGCCTGTCTAGGATTCAACCGTTTGGCAGACTCAAGATAAGTCAAATTCTTGTGATCCGTCAAAACCACCATGCGATGCTTGGCTCCTTCAAGCCAATGTCGCCACTCCTCGAATGCCCACTTCATGGCCAACAACTCTCGATTGCCAGCATCATAATTGCGCTCAGCAGGCGAGAACTTTCTAGAAAAGAAGGCACATGGTTTCATCACCGAGCCATCAGAACTTCTTTGCGACAAAACAGCCCCTGCTCCAATCTCAGAAGCATCAACCTCGACCTGAAGCGGGAGCGAAACATCTGGCTGGCACAAGACAGGGGCAGAAGAAAAACAACGCTTCAACTCCTGAAATGCCTCTACAGCCGCAGAGGACCAATTGACCATATCAGCACCTTTCTTTGTCAAATCAGTCAACGGTTTAGCCACACTAGAAAAATTAGTGATGAAGCGACGGTAAAAATTAGCAAAGCCCAGGAACTTCTGCAGGCTCTTCACAGATGTCGGCTGAGTCCAATCATAAATGGCCTGAACTTTAACAGGGTCCATCTCGATAGTAGAAGGAGAAAAAATGAAACCCAAAAATGAAACCTTCTGAACTCCAAAGAGACATTTAGACCCCTTCACAAACAAGGAATTTGCGCAAAGGACCTGGAACACCATTCTGACCTGCTTTACATGAGACTCCCAATCATTCGAAAAGACCAAAATATCATCCAAATATACAATCATGAATCTATCCAGGTACTCTCGGAAGATGTCATGCATAAAGGACTGAAATACAGATGGAGCATTAGAAAGCCCGAATGGCATAACCAGGTACTCAAAATGGCCCTCGGGCGTATTAAATGCTTTTTCCATTCATTGCCCTGTTTAATACGCACAAGATTATACGCCCCTCGAATATCTATCTTGGTGAACCAACTAGCCCCCTTAATCTGAGCAAACAAATCAGACAGCAGCGGCAAAGGGTACTGAAATTTGACTGTGATCTTATTAAGAAGGCGGTAATCAATACAAGGTCTCAAAGAACCATCCTTCTTGGCCACAAAAAAGAACCCTGCTCTCAACGGTGATGACGACGGGCGAATAAGACCTTTCTCCAAGGATTCCTTTATATAACTCCGCATAGCAGCGTGCTCTGGCACAGATAAATTGAACAGTCGGCCCTTAGGAAACTTACTACCAGGAATCAAATTAATTGCACAATCGCAATCCCTATGAGGAGGTAGGGCACTGGATTTGGGCTCATCAAGTACATCCCGGTAATCCGACAAAAATTCAGGGACTTCAGAAGGAGTGGAAGGTGAAATTAACAGCAATGGAACATCACCATGTACCCCTTGACAACCCCAGCTGGACACAGACATAGATTTCCAATCCAATACTTGATTATGGACCTGTAGCCATGGCAACCCCAAAACGACCACATCATGCAGATTATGCAACACCAAAAAGCGAATGTCCTCCTGATGTGCAGGAGCCATGCACATGGTCAATTGAGTCCAGTACTGAGGCTTATTCTTGGCCAAAGGCGTAGCATCAATTCCTCTCAATGGAATAGGATACTGCAAGGGCTTCAAGAAAAAACCACAGTGCCTGGCAAACTCCAAGTCCATCAAATTCAGGGCAGCGCCTGAATCCACAAATGCCATAACAGAATAGGACGACAAAGAGCAAATCAGAGTAACGGACAAAAGAAATTTAGACTGTACCGTACCAATGGTGGCAGACCAAGCGAACCGCTTAGTGCGCTTAGGACAATTGGAGATAGCATGAGTGGAGTCACCATAGTAAAAACACAGCCCATTCTGACGTCTGTATTCTTGCCGCTCAGCTCTGGTCAAAGTCCTATCACATTGCATAGGCTCAGGCATATGCTCAGAGAATACCGCCAAATGGTGCACAGCTTTGCGCTCCCGCAAGCGCCGATCGATCTAAATGGCCAAGGACATAGACTCATTCAGACCAGCAGGCGTGGCAAATCCCACCATGACATCCTTAAGGGTTTCAGAAAGACCCTTTCTGAAAATTGCGGCCAGGGCACACTCATTCCACTGAGTAAGCACAGACCACTTTCTAAACTTCTGACAATATACCTCCGCTTCATCCTGACCCTGACACAAAGCCAGCAAGATTTTCACCACCTGATCCACTGAATTTGGTTCATCATAAAGCAATCCAAGCACCAGAAAAAAACGCATCTACATCACGCAATGCAGGATCTCCTGGCGCAAGGGAAAATGCCCAGTCTTGAGGGTCACCATGCAACAAAGAAATAATGATTTTTACTTGTTGAACGGGGTCACCAGAGGAACGAGGTTTCAAAGCAAGAAACAGTTTACAATTATTTTTGAAACTCAGGAACTTAGATCTATCCCCAGAAAACAAATCAGGAATTGGAATTCTAGGCTCTAACATCGGATTCTGAACCACAAAATCTTGAATATTTTGTACTCTTGCAGTGAGATGATCCACACAAGAGGACAGACCTTGAATGTCCATATCTACACCTGTGTCCTGAACCACCCAGAGGTTAAGGGGAAAAGAAAGACAAAACACACTGCAGAGAAAAAAAAATGGTCTCAGAACTTCTCTTATCCCTCTATTGAGATGCATTAATACTTTGGGCCAGCTGTACTGTTATGACCTGGTGGTTAGGAGCACCCGAAAAGACCTGATGGTTAAACCAACAAAGGACAAGCTCTGGGAAGTGGGAGCTCTGCTGACCGCAACCCCTAATCCTATCACACACACTAGAAATAGCCGTGGAGCGTTCCTGACACTCCCTAGACGCCTCTTCACAGCCTAAGAGCTAACTAGCCCTAGAGATAGAAAATAAAGCCTACCTTGCCTCAGAGAAATTCCCCAAAGAAAAAGGCAGCCCCCCACATATATTGACTGTGAGTTAAGATGAAAGTCACAAACACAGAAATGAAACAGGTTTCAGCAAAGGGAGGCCAGACTTACTAAACAGACAGAGGATAGGAAAGGTAACTATGCGGTCAGCACAAAAAACTACAAAAAGACCACGCAGAGTGTGCAAAAAGACCTCCGCACCGACTCACGGTGCGGAGGTGCCACTCTGCATCCCAGAGCTTCCAGCTAGCAAAGCAAAATCATGATAGCAAAGCTGGACAAGAAAACAAAGAACAAATAATAAACTAGCAGGGACTTAGCTTCTGCTGGAGTAGACAGGAAACCCGACAGATCCAAGAGCGAACTGAACCAGTACAAGAACATTGACAGCTGGCATGGAGTAACGATCTGAGTGGAGTTAAATAGAGCAGCCAGCCAAAGAATAAACTACGTCGCCTGTGGAAGGAACCTCAGAAGCAGCAGCTCCACTCACAGCCACCAGAGGGAGTCCATGGACAGAACTCGCCGAAGTACCATTCATGACCACAGGAGGGAGTTCGATAACAGAATTCACAACAATTATCTACAGAAGCCATATAGTTTAAAATATGACCCTGAGTATCGCGCCGCTGAGCAAGTTCCTGCTGAAGACTGGCTAGTTGGGAAACGTTCGCAGGGTCAGAGGGCTGAAGTGCGGACAACCGGGATTCCATTGATTTTAAAAAAGCCATAATTCTAGTTTGGTTCTCCCGTAGGAATGCTAGTTCCTTTTGGGTGGAGAAAGGGTTACCAGCGGGGTCCATGACCTGTCTATACTGTTATGCAGATAAGCTGGGAGAATGCTAAGGGTGAACCCACTGGAACGCAACAGCGAACCTCCCCTGGGCGAGGGGACCAAGTGGACCACCCCCTATAGAGGGAGTGTTAGGAGCAGGCCCTGGGGAGACTACTGCTATGGCAGCTGGTACTAAAAAGAGAATGGGACTATCAGAGAACGGAAGGAGAGACAAGAAGAAGGGTACGGCAAAGCAGAGGCACAGGGAGAAACACGTATGGAGTCAGGGACGTAGAATGTAATGACAAGGAGACGGGAGGACAAGGAGAGGTGAGAAACGAACCAGCGGACTAGGTGATGATACGGGCAGGAGGACAAGGCAGACACACGGGAACTCTGAGGGAACGGAGGCACAGGAAGACCGGAGCTAGAAGGAAACAAAAAAGAGAGCAATGGTTAGACAGAAGCAGGCTAGCTAAGGGAAACCAAGACGGAGGGCTAGCTGCTGACAGAATGCAGAGGAAGCATGGGGGCCAGAGTCACTTGCGGGTATACAAATGATAGTCAGGCATCGCCAAACAGAAGAGGCAGCCTGATATGCAGAGCCGCAGCGTACCTTCCAGGTCAGAGTCCTCCAGAGGCATAAAGAGGAGCGGAAGGAGCGGCAGAATCAAAGAGTGCTGTGTGCGCGTGCCCAGGGGAGTCTGGAGTATGCGCGCGCCCGTGGAGAAACAGAGGAGGGACAAACGCGCAGGAGACCAGAAGCAGCAGAAGAACCAGAAGCGCGCTGGATGCCGTGAAATGGTAAGCATGAGGAGGCACCCGGGGCAGCGGCGGTGACACAGAAGAGAACCGGGGCAGCGGCGGTGTAACACCAACATCATCTTCACAAGGTCTTTTGCTTTTGACCTTGAGATGATATGCACATGTCGGACCAAAGCACGTTCATCTCTGGGACACAGAACCCGTCTTTTTCCTTAGCGGTATCATTGCTGGACATTCTCATCTTGTTTTTACTTGTATATAATTGTTTGTACAGATGAACGAGGCACCTTCATGTATCTTGAAATTGTACCCAAGGATGAGCCAGACTTGTGCAAGTCCACAATTCTCTTTCTGATATCTTGGCTGATTTATTTTGACTTTCCCATGATGTTACACAAAGAAACAGTGTTTTTCAGGTGTTCATTAAAATACATCAACAGGTGTGTCTCTAATTAACTCAGATGTTGCCAAAAAACTATTAGAGGCTTACTAACACATGGCATCATCATATGGGCAGTACAGAATTGTTTAAAGGCTAGAGTATTCTTAGTGTATGTACACTTTTGACTTTGCAGTAATAAAAATGCCTTAACCCCTTAGTGATGGAGCCAAATTTTAAAATCTGACCAGTGTCACTTTATGTGGTAATAAATCTGGAACGCTTTGACAAATTGCAGTGATTTTGAGATTGTTTTTTTGTGACACATTGTACTTTATGATAATGGTAAATTTAAGTTGATAATATGTTTTGTGTTTATTTTTAAAAAATATCAGACATTCGACAAAAATGTTAAAAAATTAGCAATTTTCAAACATTGAATGATTATCCCTTAAATTCAGAGCCATACCACAGAAAAACATTAATAAATAACAATTCCCACATGTCGGCTTTACATCAGCACCATTTGTAAAATGTTCTTTTATTTTGTTAGCATTTTAGGAGGTTTACAAATGTAGCAGTAATTTTTCATTTTTTCAAGGAAATTTACAAAATTATTTTTTTAGCGGCCTCTACAGGTTTGAAGTGACTTTAGGGGTCCTATATATTGGGAAGCCCTCAAAACTGATACCATTTTAAAAACAGCACCCCTCGACATACTGAAAACTGCTGTCCGGTAGTTTAACCCTTCAGGTGCTTTTCCGGAATTAATACAAAGTGGCATAACAGGAATGAAAAAGTGTATTTTGTCACCTAAATGTCGGTAACTTCTGAACAGGTCGCTGTAGCCCGGAGACTGTAAGGATGCTATTTGCTCATGAATTGCCATGGCAAACATCAGGACCCCACAATCATGATCTCAGGGTGCCGATGAGGATAAAGAGGGAGAAGCCACACCCTTTTAAACATTTATATGATATAGTCATTATTGAGAGCAGCATCTAAGGGGATAAACAGATATGGACAGTAACAACGCTGATTGTGGCTGATGCAGCAAATTGTCAGCTATAGTGTACAACCGACAGCTGCTGGATTGCCACCTATATGGGGGTGCTATTCTTTTATATCTCAGGTCAGTTAAAAGATGTATCGGTGGTCATTAAGGGGTAAAAACATTCCCTCTCTCATTATTCTGCATTTGGCAAATATTAATAATTATGGTAATCCTATTTGATCTAAAACTGGAAATGCTTATTCTGATTTCAGTTCACATAATGAGAAAAACATGCATGGGTATCTTTTTATATAGTGTATGTAAACTTCTGGTTCAACTGTTTGTACAAGCAGGACCACATAGAACACTGATCAACGACTCAGGCCATTTAAAGAAGCGCATGAATTTCCAAAGCTTAAATTTTTCAATCCTTGTGCTGTAAGTGAGTGTACAAGGTTCAACTCACCTTTCCTTTCCAACAATACTTTACTTTTAATAATGCTGAGGCTTGTTGAATTAGCTGTGAGGAAACCATTATGCTAAGACTTGCACTATTGGAAATTTGAAATATTGGCTTTATCAACAAATGAAAATTACACTTCATTAACAATAGGCAATAAAATAGAATGTATTACAGCAGCCTTCTCCATGGTATTGGACCCATGAGTGCTTTCTATTCAGCAGACTAAACTATTTATAGAAAACTGTTAAAATCAGGTTCCATGCTTCTAATTATTGTTAATTCAATTAGGCTTAGGAGGATGTTCTTTACCTTATATCCCATAACTGAACATAAGTATTCAAAATTCTGTGCCATTGAACCAATAACCAAAACAAGCTAACATTTGTATGCTATTCTTTTTGTTATTGGGGGAAACTTTGTATAAATATAAAAAGAAAAAAAAATATTGTTAAAAAATATACAGTATAAAATATATATTTTTGCAATGATGATATACTGACTGTTATTTTATGTGATGAAATATTTGCTGTTCTGTGTCCTGAAGTTTATAAACATCTGAGATTAAACTTAGAGGGGTTCTCCAAGAATGTGATTAACTGGTCCCCTTCACATCCAGCCCATCCTAGTCACATGTCAGGATTGATTGCATTTTGAATAAACACTGCTTCTGAAAGTTTTGCCTCAACTTTCAAATGAGTCAGATCATAAAAACACATACCACAGTGAGTTGCTGGAGCAGGACTGTAACATGAGAAGAAATAAATCTTGAGAGTTTAGTCAACTGCTCTTTTTCCAATGCTCACTATGCTATACACAAGTATACTCAGCTCGACCTGGAACTCAGTCTTTCCTGACATTCTCATAGAGAAGGAATAGAGTGGTGATGCACATGCTCAGCTGGCCCTTCATTCCTATGGGGCTATCTAAAGTCCCACACTGTTAAGGACTGGCGGAACGCACCAAGTACAAGATGAAATGGAACTAGGTGCGTTCGCAGTCCGAGGTCCACCGTGCAGGAAAAACCCTGCTGCTAGTAAGACGGACTATATGGCGGTACTACAAGTATACACGCACGGGTTAACTACACCCTGTGTGAAGGAAGCGATCCTGTTGCGTCACAGGACCGCGGTACCGCACATAGAGCGCGAGCAAGGAGTCAGCGAACTCAAGCCCAACTAGGATTGAAGTCCGATTAGACACTTGCTGGCACAACACCGCAACTGGGTGTGTAAGGAAACTAAATAATAATATTAAGGCACAAGAGTGCGTGCGGTGCCGCACAGACGAACGCCACTAACCACCCAGGCTTGGGTCAGGAAAGCGCAGAGCAAGCGCACGGCGCTGTACAGGCGGACACAGCAACTGGTAGCTGTAATGTGAGTTACGTGCTGTTGGATAAGTCGGGCGCTAGATAGCAAACATACACCTTCCGCGAACAGACATTCAATAGGGAGGGTTATTTAAAGAGCGACTTTCACTCACAACACACACACATATTTACAAGACAATACTAGCGCATGGCCGTGCGGTCATGCGCAGTTTATATAGCTGCAGCACTGGAAACAGCTACAGAAGTTTTGCCCTTTCAGGACCTGCCAAAAGGACCAATGGGATGTGCTGCAGTACCTGAGCATGTGACCCTCAATCTCCAACTAGAGATCTTGCCCTGGGCATGCTCAGTGTGTGCAAATAAGGACTTAGATCCAGAAACGTCCACTCGCCGCTGCCCAGCACTGGCTTCAATGGCAGAAGCAGGAAAAGCAGCAGTAACTCTTCGCACAGAGTCAGAGTGAGCGAGACGCTGGGATCGACGTCCCTGCTGAGCAGACTCCACTGCGGCTGGAGGAGAATGGGAGACCGCAGTGGAGACGGATCGAGATTCCCCCTGTGCAGCAGAGGAAACTCAACTCCTAACATTACCCCCCCTCCTAGGGCCCCCCCCTCCTTGGGCCTCGCTACGTTCGAAGGCAGCAATGAGCTGCGGGGCCCGAATGTGCTCAACAGGCTCCCAGGACCTGTCCTCGGGGCCATAACCCTTCCAGTCTACCGAATAAAATTTTTTGCCACGTACCACCTTGCACCCCAAAATAGCGTTCACCTCATAATCGTCCGTAGACGAACCCGATGTCCCAGCAGATGACTTGGAGAACCAGGACATATACACGGGTTTCAAGAGGGACACATGAAAGGTGTCGGTGATACCCAGGCGTGGCGGAAGGGCCAAACGATAGACCACAGGATTAACCTGTTCGAGGACCTTGAAGGGACCCAAGTAGCGAGGTGCAAACTTAGTGGACTCTACACGCAGCCTGATGTTACGGGCGGAGAGCCACACTAAATCGCCAGGAGCAAAGGTCGGGGCAGGGCGCCGATGTGCATCGGCGGAGGACCTCATTCTCTCCTTCGAGGCCCAAATGGCATCCTGAGTGCGGTCCCAAATGTCCCGTGCCTCCACTGCCCAGTCTGCCACCCTGGAGTCAGCAGAGGACACGGGCATAGGCACAGGAACCCGCGGATGCTGGCCGTAATTAAGGAGGAAAGGAGTCTGACCGGTGGAGTCAGCTACAGCGTTATTAAGGGCAAACTCTGCCCATGGTAATAAAGATGCCCAGTCATCCTGCCTGGCAGAAACAAAATGTCGCAGATATGTGACCAGAGTCTGATTGGCCCTCTCCACCAACCCATTCGTCACGGGATGATATGCGGAAGAGAGATTTAACTCAATGCTGAGAAGACGACAAAGCTCTCTCCAAAACCAAGACGCAAACTGGGGACCCCGGTCACTGACAATTTTGTCTGGCATGCCGTATAGGCGGAAGACGTGTCTTATGAACAACGCTGCCAAGGCCCGTGCAGAAGGTAACCGTGGGAGCGGCACCAAATGCACCATTTTCGAGAAATGATCGGTAACAACCTAAATGACGGTACAGCCGCGAGACTTGGGCAAACCCACCACAAAGTTCATCCCGACCATCTCCCAGGGCCTATCTGCGACCGGCAAGGGATAGAGTAACCCAGACGGCCGTTGTCGAGGAGACTTATTTTTGGCGCATGAGACACACACCAGAACGTAATCTCTGACATCTCGGAGCATATGCGGCCACCAGTACGTCCTCGCCAGCAGCTCAGATGTCCTTTTTGTCCCAAAGTGTCCACCCACCCTGGAGGAATGAGCCCAAGAGAGAACCTCCGGTCGCAAATTTATGGGCACAAAAGTCTTGCCCGGAGGCACAGACTCGAGTGACATTGGAGCCACGGTTCTCAAGCTCTCAGAAGGAACAATAAGCCGAGGCTCTCCTTCCTCCTCCTCAGATGACACAACAGAGCGAGAAAGTGCATCAGCTCGAATGTTCTTTTCCCCAGCAAGATAATGGAGGGTGAAGTGGAATCGGGAGAAGAATAAGGACCATCTGGCCTGGCGAGAATTTAGCCGCTGGGCTGTTTGCAAATATAGCAAATTTTTGTGGTCTGTAAAAACTTGAAAGGGAAAACGAGCCCCCTCCAAGAGATGTCTCCACTCTGAGAAAGCCAATTTCATCACTAGCAACTCCCTGTCCCCGATGGAATAATTCCTCGCCGCTGGTGTGAAGGTCTTGGAGAAGAAGAAGCACGGATGCTTCCGACCTTGAGCATCCTTTTGGAAGAGGACTGCTCCAGCACCAACGGAAGAGGCATCCACCTCCATTATAAACGGCTTATTGACATCGGGACGATGTAGGATGGGAGCGCTAGCAAAATGAAACTTAGTAGAAGAAAAGGCCCTGGAGACCTCTTCAGACCACACTTTGGGATTTGCTCCCTTCTTGGTGAGGGCTACCAAGGGAGCAACCAGAGTTGAGAAGTGGGGAATGAACTGGCGGTAATAGTTTATGAACCCCATAAAGCGCTGCACCGCTTTAAGAGAATGGGGCTCTTGCCAGTCCATCACAGCCTGTAGTTTGGCAGGATCCATAGCCAATCCCTGGGCGGAGATGATATAGCCCAGGAAAGGTAAGGACTCCTGCTCAAACACACACTTCTCCAACTTCGCATAAAGAGAGTTTGCCCGTAGGAGGTCGAAGACTTTGCCAACATATCTCCGGTGGGAGTCAATATCTGGAGAAAAGATGAGAATATCATCCAGATAGACTACAACCGAGGTGGAAAGCATATCCCGGAAGATGTCGTTGACAAAGTCTTGGAAAACGGCAGGTGCATTACAGAGCCCGAAGGGCATCACCAGATACTCATAGTGCCCATCTCTGGTGTTAAATGCCGTTTTCCACTCGTCCCCCTCACGGATGCGAATCAGGTTATAAGCACCCCGCAGATCTAGCTTAGTAAACACTCTAGCTCCCCGAAGCCTATCGAAAAGCTCAGATATCAAAGGCAAAGGGTACTTGTTCTTAACTGTGATAGCATTAAGACCCCTGTAGTCTATGCATGGACGTAGTTCTCCATTCTTCTTCTGCACGAAAAAGAACCCTGCCCCAGCAGGTGACACTGACTTCCTGATGAACCCTCTTGCCAGATTCTCTTGAATGTACTGAGACATTGCCTCCGTTTCCGGGAGAGATAATGGATAGACTCGACCCCGGGGAGGCTCAGCACCAGGCAAGAGATCAATAGGACAGTCATAGGGGCGATGGGGCGGAAGGGTCTCCGCTGCCTTTTTGGAGAACACGTCTGCATAAGACCAATATTGCTTGGGGAGAGAGGAAAGATCTGCGGGTACCTCTGTAGTAGCAACCTGAACGCACTCTCGATGACACCTGTTCCCACAAGATTCACCCCATCCCAGAATTCTGCCTGAGGACCACTCGATGTGAGGAGAGTGGTACCGTAACCAAGGTATACCCAAGAGAACCTCATCAATTCCCTCAGGAATGACGAGTAGAGATATAATCTCCTGATGAGATGGTGACATGGACAGAGTAAAAGGGATAGTTTGATGTGTAATCTGTGCGGGCAGTGTCGACCCATTCACCACTCGTACCGTTACTGGTTGAGATAGCATGACCAGAGGAATTGCGTGACGCTGGGCGAAGGCTGAAGACATAAAATTGCCCTCCGCCCCAGAATCCACGCAGAGTTCTACCGAGTGAGAGGATGAGCCCAATGTTATTGTCCCCTTAAAGGACAATTTGGAGGCAAACGTCGCCGTGTCTAGTGCACCTCCACCAACTACCACTAGACGCTGACGTTTCCTCGACCGCTGGAGACATCTGGAGGCAAGATGTCCAGACTGTTGGCAAAGATGACAAATCTGGAGTGCACGAGCGGTCCGGGACTTAGATCCCGCTCGTGACTCTACCACAGGCTCATGGGGCTGAGGAGCCTGGTCTGGAGATTCCAGAGGTTTGGCGAAGGTGGGAGCCAGCCGAAACCTCTGCCCACACTGGGCTCGCTCTAACCTCCGCTCGTGGAAACGGAGGTCAATACGAGTGGATAGAGTTATTAATTCCTCCAGTGTGGCGGGAATCTCCATAGTGGCCAGGGCGTCCTTAACGTGGTCAGCCAGCCCCCTCCAAAATATTGGAATGAGGGCTTTATCCGACCACTCCAGCTCAGATGCTAAGGTGCGGAAGTGGACGGCAAAATGACTGACCAAGGACAAGCCCTGAGTCAATGCCAACAATTGGAGCGCCGTATCATGGGTGACACGAGGTCCTAGAAAGACCTGTTTCAGAGTGCTCAGAAACAACGGAGCACTCTGCACCACATGATCGCTACGCTCCCATAGCGGCGTAGCCCACTGCAACGCCCTGTCCGAAAGAAGAGACACTATAAATCCCACCTTAGCCCGCTCTGTAGGGAAACGAGAGGCCAGAAGCTCGAGATGGATAGAACACTGACTCACGAAACCCCTACAAGACTTACTGTCACCAGAGAATTTCTCTGGAAGCGGGAGGCGAGTTAGAGTCGGGACAGGCGCGGCAGTGGACAAGGTGGCTGCAGCAACACTAGCAGCCTGAACAGCGACAGCAGTGACATCCACAGCTGAGGTTGAACGCTCAAGAGCCGCCAACCCTCCCTCCAGCTGCTGGATGTACCGCTGTGAACGCTGATCGTCCATCATTTACTAGCCAGACCTTGGCGCTAGTATTATGTTAAGGACTGGCGGAACGCACCAAGTACAAGATGAAATGGAACTAGGTGCGTTCGCAGTCCGAGGTCCACCGTGCAGGAAAAACCCTGCTGCTAGTAAGACGGACTATATGGCGGTACTACAAGTATACACGCACGGGTTAACTACACCCTGCGTGAAGGAAGCGATCCTGTTGCGTCACAGGACCGCGGTACCGCACATAGAGCGCGAGCAAGGAGTCAGCGAACTCAAGCCCAACTAGGATTGAGGTCCGATTAGACACTTGCTGGCACAACACCGCAACTGGGTGTGTAAGGAAACTAAATAATAATATTAAGGCACAAGAGTGCGTGCGGTGCCGCACAGACGAACGCCACTAACCACCCAGGCTTGGGTCAGGAAAGCGCAGAGCAAGCGCACGGCGCTGTACAGGCGGACACAGCAACTGGTAGCTGTAATGTGTGTTACGTGCTGTTGGATAAGTCGGGCGCTAGATAGCAAACATACACCTTCCGCGAACAGACATTCAATAGGGAGGGTTATTTAAAGAGCGACTTTCACTCACAACACACACACATATTTACAAGACAATACTAGCGCATGGCCGTGCGGTCATGCGCAGTTTATATAGCTGCAGCACAGTAAACAGCTATAGAAGTTTTGCCCTTTCAGGACCTGCCAAAAGGACCAATGGGATGTGCTGCAGTACCTGAGCATGTGACCCTCGATCTCCAACTGGAGATCTTGCCCTGGGCATGCTCAGTGTGTGCAAATAAGGACTTAGATCCAGAAACGTCCACTCGCCGCTGCCCAGCACTGGCTTCAATGGCAGAAGCAGGAAAAGCAGCAGTAACTCTTCGCACAGAGTCAGACTGAGCGAGACGCTGGGATCGACGTCCCTGCTGAGCAGACTCCACTGCGGCTGGAGGAGAATGGGAGACCGCAGTGGAGACGGATCGAGATTCCCCCTGTGCAGCAGAGGAAACTCGACTCCTAACACACACTCAGGATTTTAGTGCTCCCAATGATCAGCAAATTAGAACCTATCCTGTGGATAGATGATAACATCCAATGTTAAGAGTAACCATGATACTCTTATTTTCCTACCTTTTAATATTTTTGCAGTTTGCTCATTATTTATAAACTTGCTGAGTTTACTAGAGCAACAGATTATCTTTTTAGATGCTCTCCCGTGATATCCTAGAACTAGCTAGTCATGAATTTAAAAAATATATCCTAAAATACATTCAGTTGAAGCAACATAAAAAAGCCTCTAAAATTACAATTTGCAAAGTAATAAACCCAACTATTCTTCAGATGCTTTACACCTTTCCTTACGTTTTCTTTTTTACATTTATCAATGCAATGTAACAGTACATTGACTGTTTTAACATATTCTTACTAAATATTGTATTACTTAAGGGGATATTCAATTTATTGGGTTCATTTTGATCTAGACCTAAAGGTTAAGAAACTTTAGCTTACTTTCATGCATGTGTTTAGGTCATGTAATTTGAAGTCAATAAATATGTGACCCAATTTTACTTCAGAAATTCATGGATTGTTATGTAAGGTTAGAGTTATATCCATCTATCATGGCACTTTTATTCTCACATTATTAGGCATCACATTGTCATCATACACTTAAAAAGTATTATATTTAAAGGGAAAGGGTCAGTTGACTCATGCTGCCCAAACCTGAAACATTCCGGCATTTAAGAGAAAACATAGTTTGAAGACCACAGATGGCTTTACCTAGCACTACACTAATTGATTGACAGGTCTTTCCCTATATAAACACATGTGAGACACCTGCCAATAAACTAGAGGAGTGCAGGAAAAGGCAGGCCGTGGGTGGCTCCAGGCTGATCTCATTTCTGCCTATAGATTCCAGTGAGTTCTTCAAACTATGTTTTCTCTAAAATACCAGAGCATTTAAAAGAAAAACAAACTAGGCTGCAATTGTGCAGCCATGGATTGGGCAGCATGAATCGATTGACAGGTTCCCTTTAAAGGTCAATATTGCATCTCATCCAAATATGTCCTGAGTCAGTGTAGTAAATCGGGGAAGGAGATAACTGACTTTTGAAGATTTGTTAATTAAATTGATCTGTTTTGCTGTTAACATCAGGATCCAAAGTGTTGATAATAAAATACAAATGTAAATGCTGCCTCTTTGACTCATAGAAATCAATGCAGGAAACGCTAATGCTTTTTCTGGATTCATAGTCTAGAAATGCTGCAAAAAAACTCAAAGTATTAACCCCTTCCCGACCTGTGACACAGCGTATGCGTCATGAAAGTCGGTGCCAATCCGACCTGTGACGCATATGCTGTGCACTCCGATCCCCCCCCGCACAGCGATCCCCCCCGTGCTCCGATCCACCCCCCCGCACAGCGATCCCCCACCCCGTGCTCCAATCCCTCACCCCGTGTTCCGATCCACCCCCCCGTGCTCCAACCCACCCCCCGTGTTCCGATCCACCCCCCCATGCTCCGACGCCCCCCCTGTGCCCTGATCTCCCCCCCTTATACTTACCCGGCCTCCCGGTGTCCGTCCGTCTTCTTTGCTGGGAGCCGCCATCTTCCAAAATGGCGGGCGCATGTGCAGTGCGCCCGCCGAATCTGCCGGCCGGCAGATTAGTTCCAGAGTGAGTTTTGATCACTGAGATAGGTTATATCTCAGTGATCAAAATAAAAAAAAAATAAATGACCCCCCCCCCTTGTCACCCCCATAGGTAGGGACAATAAAAAAATAAAGAATTTTTTTTTTTTTTACACTAAGGTTAGAATAGGGTTAGGGGTAGGGTTAGGGGTAGGGTTAGGGGTAGGGTTAGAGTTAGGGGTAGGGTTAGGGGTAGGGTTAGGGGTAGGGCTAGGGTTAGGGGTAGGGTTAGGGGTAGGGTTAGGGGTAGGGTTAGGGGTAGGGCTAGGGTTAGGGTTAGGGGTAGGGTTAGGGGTAGGGCTAGGGTTAGGGTTAGGGTTTCGGTATGTGCACACGTATTCTGTTCCTCTGCGGATTTTTCCGCTGCGGATTTGATAAATCCGCAGTGCTAAACCGCTGTGGATTTATCGCGGATTTACCGCGGTTTTTCTGCGCATTTCACTGCGGTTTTACAACTGCGATTTTCTATTGGAGCAGTTGTAAAACCGCTGCGGAATCCGCAAAAAGAAGTGACATGCTGTGGAATGTAAACCGCTGCGTTTCCGTGCAGTTTTTCCGCAGCATGTGTACAGCGATTTTTGTTTCCCATAGGTTTACATTGAACTGTAAACTCATGGGAAACTGCTGCGGATCTGCAGCGTTTTCCGCAGCGTGTGCACATACCTTTAGAATTAGGCTATGTGCACATGGTGCGGATTTTGCTGCGGATCTGCAGTGGATTGGCCGCTGCGGATTCGCAGCAGTGTTCCATCAGGTTTGCAGTTCCATGTAAACATATGGAAAACCAAATCCGCTGTGCCCATGGTGCGGAAAATACCACGCGGAAATGCTGCGTTGTATTTTCCGCAGCATGTCAATTCTTTGTGCGGATTCCGCAGCGTTTTACACCTGTTCCTCAATAGGAATCCACAGGTGAAATCCGCACAAAAAACACTGGAAATCCACGGTAAATCCGCAGGTAAAACGCAGTGCCCTTTACCCGCGGATTTTTCAAAAATGATGCTGAAAAATCTCACACGAATCCGCAACGTGGGCACATAGCCTTAGGGTTAGGGTTGGAATTAGGGTTGTGGTTAGGGGTGTGATTAGGGTTATGGCTACAGTTGGGATTAGGGTTAGGGGTGTGTTGGGGTTAGTGTTGGAGTTAGAATTGAGGGGTTTCCACTGTTTAGGCACATCAGGGGTCTCCAAACGCAACATGGCGCCACCATTGATTCCAGCCAATCTTGTATTCATAAAGTCAAATGGTGCTCCCTCAATTCCGAGCTCCGACGTGCGCGCAAACAGTGGTTTACCCCCACATATGGGGTACCAGCATACTCAGGACAAACTGCGCAACAATTACTGGGGTCCAATTTCTCCTGTTACCCTTGTGAAAATAAAAAAATGCTTGCTAAAACATAATTTTTGAGGAAAGTAAAATTATTTTTTATTTTCACGGCTCTGCGTTGTAAACGTCTGTGAAACACTTGGGAGTTCAGAGTGCTCACCACATATCTAGATAAGTTCCTTGCGGGGTCTAGTTTCTAAAATGGGGTCACTTGTGGGGGGTTTCTACTGTTTAGGCACACCAGGGGAACGTCCGCAGACCATTCCATCAAAGTCTGCATTTCAAAAGTCACTACTTCCCTTCGGAGCCCCGACGTGTGCCCAAACAGTGGTTTACCCCCACACATGGGGTATCAGCGTACTCAGGACAAACTGGACAACAACTTTTGTGGTCCAATTTCTCCAGTTAACCCTTGGGAAAATAAAAAATTCTGGGCTAAAAAATTATTTTTGAGGAAAGAAAACGTATTTATTATTTTCACGGCTCTGTGTTATAAACTTCTGTAAAGCACTTGGGGGTTGAAAGTGCTCACCACATATCTAGATAAGTTCCTTTGGGGGTTTAGTTTCCAAAATGGGGTCATTTGTGGGGAGTTTCTACTGTTTAGGCACACCAGGGGCTCTGCAAACGCAACGTGACGCCCGCAGACCATTCCATCAAAGTCTGCATTTCAAAAGTCACTACTTCCCTTCGGAGCCCCGACGTGTGCCCAAACAGTGGTTTACCCCCACACATGGGGTATCAGCGTACTCAGGACAAACTGGACAACAACTTTTGTGGTCCAATTTCTCCTGTAACCCTTGGGAAAATAAAAAATTCTGGGCTAAATAATTATTTTTGAGGAAAGAAAATGTATTTATTATTTTCACTGCTCTGTGTTATGAACTTCTGTGAAGCACTTGGGGGTTCAAAGTGCTCACCTCACATCTAGATAAGTTCCTTTCGGGGTCTAGTTTCCAAAATGGGGTCACTTGTGGGGGGTTTCTACTGTTTAGCCACATCAGGGGCTCTGCAAACGCAACGTGACGCCCGCAGAGCATTCCATGAAAGTCTGCATTTCAAAACGTCACTACTTCACTTCCGAGCCCCAACATGTGCCTAAACAGTGGTTTACCCCCACATATGGGGTATCAGCGTACTCAAGAGAAACTGGACAACAACTTTTGGGGTCAAATTTCTCCTGTTACCCTTGGGAAAATAAAAAATAGCGGGCTAAAAAATCATTTTTGAGAAAATAATTTTTTTTTTTAATTTTCATGGCTCTGCGTTATAAACTTCTGTGAAGCACTTGAGGGTTCAAAGTGCTCACCACACATCTAGATTAGTTCCTTTGGGGTCTAGTTTCCAAAATGGGGTCATTTGTGGGGGATCTCCAATGTTTAGGCACACAGGGGCTCTCCAAACGCGACATGGTGTCCGCTAATGATTGGAGCTAATTTTCCATTTAAAAAGCCAAATGGCGTGCCTTCCCTTCTGAGCCCTGCCGTGCGCCCAAACAGTGGTTTACCCCCACATATGGGGTATCTGCGTACTCAGGACAAACTGGACAACAACATTTGTGGTCCAATTTCTCCTATTACCATTGGCAAAATAGGAAATTCCAGGCTAAAAAATCATTTTTGAGAAAAGAAAAATTATTTTTTATTTTCATGGCTCTGCATTATAAACTTCTGTGAAGCACCTGGGGGTTTAAAGTGCTCAGTATGCATCTAGATAAGTTCCTTGGGGGGTCTAGTTTCCAAAATGGGGTCACTTGTGGGGGAGCTCCAATGCATAGGCACACAGGGGCTCTCCAAACGCGACATGGTGTCCGCTAACAATTGGAGCTAATTTTCCATTCAAAAAGTCAAAAGGCGCGCCTTCCCTTCCGAGCCCTGCCGTGTGCCCAAACAGTGGTTTACCCCCACATATGAGGTATCGGCGTACTCGGGAGAAATTGCTCAACAAATTTTACGATCCATTTTATCCTATTGCCCATGTGAAAATGAAAAAATTGAGGCGAAAATAAATTTTTTGTGAAAAAAAAGTACTTTTTCATTTTTACGGATCAATTTGTAAAGCACCTGAGGGTTTAAAGTGCTCACTAGGCATCTAGATAAGTTCCTTGGGGGGTCCAGTTTCCAAAATGGGGTCACTTGTGGGGGAGCTCCAATGTTTAGGCACACAGGGTCTCTCCAAATGCGACATGGTGTCCGCTAACGATGGAGATAATTTTTCATTCAAAAAGTCAAATGACACTCCTTCCCTTCCGAGCCTTACCATGTGCCCAAACAGTGGTTTACCTCCACATGTGAGGTATCAATGTACTCAGGAGAAATTGCCCAACAAATTTTAGGATCCATTTTATCCTGTTGTCCATGTGAAAATGAAAAAATTGAGGCTAAAATAATTTTTTGGTGAAAAAAAAGTACTTTTTCATTTTTACGGATCACTTTGAGAAGCACCCTGGGGGTTTAAAGGGCTCCCTATGCATGTAGATAAGTTCCTTGGGGCGTCTAGTTTCCAAAATGGGGTCACTTGTGGGAGAGCTCAAATTTTGAGGCACACGGGGGCTCTCCAAACGTGACATGGTGTCTGCTAAAGAGTGCAGCCAATTTTTCATTCAAAAAGTCAAATGGCGCTCCTTCCCTTCCAAGCCCTGCTGTGCGCCCAAACAGTGGTTTACCCCCACATATGAGGTATCAGCGTACTCAGGACAAATTGGACAACAACTTTCGTGGTTCAGTTTCTCCTTTTACCATTGGGAAAATAAAAAAATTGTTGCTGAAAAATCATTTTTGTGACTAAAAAGTTAAATGTTCATTTTTTCCTTCCATTTTGCTTCTGCTGCTGTGAAGCACCTGAAGGGTTAATAAACTTCTTGAATGTGGTTTTGTGCACCTTGAGGGGTGCAGTTTTTAGAATGGTGTCACTTTTGGGTATTTTCAGCCATATAGACCCCTCAAACTGACTTCAAATGTGAGGTGGTCCCTAAAAAAAATGGTTTTGTAAATTTCGTTGTAAAAATGAGAAATCGCTGGTCAAATTTTAACCCTTATAACTTCCTAGCAAAAAAAAATTTTGTTTCCAAAATTGTGCTGATGTAAAGTAGACATGTGGGAAATGTTATTTATTAACTATTTTGTGTCACATAACTCTCTGGTTTAACAGAATAAAAATTCAAAATGTGAAAATTGCGAAATTTTCAAAATTTTCGCCAAATTTCCGTTTTTATCACAAATAAACACAGAATTTATTGACCTAAATTTACCACAAACATGAAGCCCAATATGTCACGAAAAAACAATCTCAGAACCGCTAGGATCCATTGAAGCGTTCCTGAGTTATTACCTCATAAAGGGACACTGATCAGAATTGCAAAAAACGGCAAGGTCTTTAAGGTCAAAATAGGCTGGGTCATGAAGGGGTTAAAGAAACATACATTCTGGTTATCTGTGGTTGAATTAAATTTTTAATCTATTACTGTATTTTTTAAAAAAAGTGTCTGATCCTTAAGAAATCATTTTACTACCTGAAAATTATTCAGTGTCAAAGAGATTAAAATATGGACAGCTATAAAGTTAAATTATGTTTACAACTAATCAATAGGAAAACGCAATTAATGAGCTTACAAAGAGAGCAATCTATTAAAATGGCCTTTACTATACATTTGTCATCACATCTGGGAAAAAGAAAATCTAAGTGAGTATAGCATTCTAATACAATGTTTCTTCCTTATTGTAGAATGTAGGTACAGTGGGGGAAATAAGTATTTGAGCCCTTGCTGATTTTGTAAGTTTGCCCACTGACAAAGAGACGAACAGTCTATAATTTTAAGGGTAGGTTAATTTTAACATTGGGAGATAGAATATCAAAAATAAAATCCAGAGAATTACATTGTATAAATTATATAAATGTATTTGCATTTTGCAGTGAGAAATAAATATTTGATTCCCTACCAACCATTAAGAGTTCTGGTTCCTACAGACCAGTTAGACGCTCCTAATCAACTCGTTACCTGCATTAAAGACAGCTGTCTTACATAGTCACCTTTTTAAAAGACTCCTGTCCACAGACTCAATTAATCAGTCAGACTCTAACCTCTACAATATGGGAAAGACCAAACAGCTTTATAAGGATGTCAGGGACAAGATCATAGACCTGCACAAAGTAGGAATGGGCTACAAAACCATAAGTAAGATGCTGGGTGAGAAGGAGACAACTGTTGGTGTAATAGTAGGAAAATGAAAGAAATGCAAAATGACTGTCAATTTACATCGATCTGGGTCACCATGCAAAATCTCACCTCGTGGGGTATCCTTGATCATGAGGAAGGTGAGAGATCAGCCTAAAACTACACTGGGTGAACTTGTTAATGCTCTCAAGGCAGCTGGGACCAGTGTCACCAAGAAAACCATTGGTAACACATGACACATTAAAGGTTTAGCCCCTTAATGACAGCCAAAATGTCTTTTAACTGACCTGAGATATAAGAGAATAGTATCCCCATACAGGTGACAATCCAGGAGCTGTCGGCTGTACACTATAGCTGACAAATTGCCGTATCAGCCACGATCAGTGTTGGCACCGTCCATATCTGTTTAACCCCTTAGATGCTGCTGTCAATAATGACTACATCATTATAAAAGGTTAACAGAGTGTGGGGGCTTCCTCTTTATCCCAATTGGTGCCCTCAGATCATGATTGTGTGGTCCTGATGTTTGCGATGGCAATTCACGACCAAATAGCAGCCTTGGAGTCTGTTGGCTGCTGTAACCTGTTCAGAAGTTACCGACATTTAGGTGGTAAAAATACACATTTTCATTTCTGTCATACCACTGTGCATTAATTCCTGTAAAGCACCTGAAAGGTTAATAAACTACCTGAAAGCAGTTTTCAATATGTCAGGGGGTGCTGTTTTTAAAATGGAATCACGTTTGGGGGTTTCCCAATATATGAGACCCCTAAAGTCACTTCAAACATGGATAGTTCCCTAAAAAAATAAATGTTGTAAATTTCCTTGAAAAAAAGAAAAATTGCTGCTACATTTTTAAACCTCCTAAAATGCTAACAAAATAAAAGAACATTTTACAAATGGTGCTGATGTAAAGCCGACATGAGGGAAATGTTGTTTATTAAAGGGACTCTGTCACCTGAATTTGGAGGGAAAAATCTTCAGCCATAGGGGTGGGGTTTTCGGGTGTTTGATTCACCCTTTCCTTACCCGCTGGCTGCATGCTGCCGCCTGCAATATTGGATTGAAGTTCATTCTCTGTCCTCCGTAGTACAATCTTGCCTTGCACAGGCGTGTACTATGGAGGACAGAGAATGAACTTCAATCCAATATTGCAGCCAGCATGCAGCCAGCGGGTAAGGAAAGGGTGAATCAAACACCTGAAAACCCCGCCCCTATGGCTGAAGATTGTTCCCTCCAAATTCAGGTGACAGAGTCCCTTTAATGGTTTGCTGTGGTATGACTATCTGGATTAAAGGGATAATCATTCAAACTTTGAAAATTGCTATTTTTTTTACATTTTTCTCAAATATTTGATATTTTTTATAAATAAACACAAAACATATTGACTTAAATTTACCATTGTCATAAAGTAAAATGTGTCACGAAAAAACAATCTCAAAATCACTGGGATTTGTTGAAGCGCCCCAGAGTTATTACCACATAAAGTGACACTGTTCAGATTTAAAAAATTTGGCGCCGTCACTAAGGGGTTAAAATCATGCAGTGCCCACAAGGTCCTTCTGCTAAAGAAGGCACATGTGCAGGCCCATCCGAAGTTTGCCAATGAACACCTGGATGATTCTATGAGTGATTGGGAGAAGGTTCTGTGGTCAGATGAGACAAAAAATGAGGTCTTTGGCATTAACTCAACTTGCCGTGTTTGGAGGAAGAGAAATGTTGCCTATGACCTAAAGAATACCGTCCCCACTGTCAAGCATGGAGGTGGAAACATTATGTTTTTGGAGTGTTTCTCTGCTAAGGGCGCAGGATGACTTCACAGCATCAATGGAAGAATGGATGGAGCCATGTACGGTAAAATCCTGAGTGACAACCTCCTTCCTTCCACCAGGACATTAAAAATGGGTTGTGGCTGGGTTTCCAGCAAGACAATGACCCAAAACATACAGCCAATGCAACAAAGGAGTTGCTGAAAAAGAAGCACATTAAGGTCATGGAATAGCCTAGCCAGTCTCCATACCTTAGTCCTATATAAAACTTATAGAGGGAGTTGAAGCTCCGAGTTGCCAAGCGCCAGCCTCAAAATCTTAATGATTTAGAGATGCAAAAAAAGAGTCCTACTGCCTTGTTCCAGACCAAAATGGAATAATTTTGAAAAACATGATAAAGTTTTCTTTATAGGTCAACAATGTTTGACTGGTGAGGTCTGAACTCCAGTCAACAAAATGAATGAGTGCCAATATACAGTATATGTATTACACCTGTACACAAATTTCTTGAACTCTTTAGTGTTCAGCTAGGTACAGTGCTAAATGTACAGTATGAGTGGGGCTATGCCAAAGGCCACATTTTTATGTTCAGTATTTGGTCAGTATTTAACATCAGTATTTGTGGGCCAAATTCACAAGTGGAACAATCAGTGAAAAAGTATAATAGAAATAGGTGCACCACTTTTGTATTTTTCACCCACTCGTGGTTTTAGCTTACAAATACTTACAATTGTGCTCAAAAGTTTACATACAATGGCAGAATTTTTACTTTCTTGGCTTTTTTTCAGAGAATATGAATGATAAAACCAAAACCTTTTCTCTACTCATGGTTAGTGGTTGGGTGAAGTCATTTATTGTCAAACTACTGTGTTTTCTCTTTTTAAAACATAATAACAACCTAAAAAATCCAAATGACCCGTAATACTGTTTATTGCCTTCTCTAACATCAATAACAGCTTGAAGTCTTTTGTGGTAGTTGTGGATGAGGTTCTTAATTTTCTCAGAAGGTAAAGCTGTCCACTCTTCTTGGCAATAAGCCTCCAGTTCCTGTAAATTCATGGGCTGTCTAGCATGAATTGCGCGCTTGAGATCTCCCCAGAGTGACTCAATGATATTAAGGTCAGGAGACTGAGATGGCCACTGTAGAACCTTTGTTCTTCTGTAGTCAATGACAGGTTGACTTGGCCTTGTGTTTTGGAGCGTTGTCATGTTGGAACGTAGTATGTCCCATGCTCAGCTTCCAGGTTGATGAATGCAAATTTGCCTTCAATATTTGCTAATAACGTGCTGAATTCATCTTTCCTTCAACTTTGACCAAGTTTCCTGTGCCTTTTTAGCTCACACATCCTCAAAACATCCATGCTTTACAGTAGGAATGGTGTTCCTTTCATCATAGGCTTTGTTGACCTGTCTCCAAATGTAACATTTATGGTTGTAGCCAAAATGTTCAATTTTGGTCTCATCACTCCAAATTACCTTGTTCCAGAAGTTTTGAGGCTTGTCTCTGTGCTGCTTTGCATATTGTAGGCAAGATACTTTGTAGCATTTGCACAGTAATGGCTTTCTTCTGGCGACTCGACCATGCAGCTCATTTTTCTTTAAGTGCATCCCTATTGTGCATCTTGAAAAAGGCACACCGCTAGTTTTCAGAGAGTCCAGTATTTCAGCTGATGTTATTTGTGGGTTTTTCTTTGCATCCCAAACAATTTTACAAGAGTAGAAATAGTATAATTTGGACAGACATGTTTTCCACTACAGCCAACCCAGCAGATGTAGACCAACCATGACTGTTCACATTTCCACAAATTTATGTCTGCAGAAGCAGCAGCAACAGCAGGCACAGAAGCCATCCTAAAGATATCACAGATTGCAGTTACGCAACATTAATGCAGCATACTAGAAAATGCAATATTGCCTAGTCTGTAAAGTCTGTGATTGGGGTGCAAAAGTCCTTTGCGATCCATGCCTTGTTCATCTTGATGAAAGTTAGGCGGTCTACACTTTTAGGGGACAGTCGGCTGTGCTTATCCATCAGGACACTTCCAGCTGCGCTGAAGACACGTTCTGAGAGAATGCTGGCTGCCGGGCAGAATAAAACCTCCAAGGTGTATGAGGTGAGCTCAGGCCACTCATCCATTTTGGAAGACCAAAATATGAAAGGGTCCAAACCCTCCTAGATGGTATTGATAATCAGTTCTTGGTACTCCTGCACTATCCTCTCCATTCATTCACCATGTGTAAGATTTGGACTCTTTTGTGCTGGTGAATGAACTGATCTAAAAAAAACTGTCAAAGGACTCTCAGAAATTACTTCTTCCACTTACACTACTGCTGCTGCAGCTAATGTTTTCGCATTGACGAACTGACGTGCTGGAGGTTGGATGTCTAGAGCTGCGATGTGAACTGTGTGCTTCACTGCTGTCTTGGGGAAAAGCTCTCTTAAGATTGTGTTAAAGAGTGTTTCGACACTCCAGCATTTGCGGTTCCCTTTCCAGGGCACGAAGCATCTGGCAAAATTTTGTTTTATAATGTGGATCTAACAGAGTGGCAACCCAGTAGTCAGCACTATTTCTAATCATAACTATACGGGCATCATGTTGCAGATAGTGCAGCAAGTAGGCACTTATAAGTTGGGCTTTACCATGAGGTCCAAGCCCATGCTGTGTTGGTGGCTGGGTAACACTGATGCTTGTTTCCTCTTTCCCATTCCACCAACCATGAACAACAGAAGGGGAGGATTATCCTCTTCATCTCCTGACAGTTTCTCATCCATCAGCTCTTCCTCCTCCATTTGTCCCTTAGATCTTGCACCTTCACTAAAGGTACCTTCACACATAACGATATCGTTAACGATATCGTTGCCTTTTGTGACGTAGCAACGATACCGTTAAGGAAATCGTTCTGTGTGACAGCGACCAACGATCAGGCCCCTGCTGGGAGATCGTTGGTCGCTGAGGAAAGTCCAGAACTTTATTTCGTCGCTGGACTCCCTGCAGACATAGCTGGATCGGCGTGTGTGACACCGATCCAGCGATGTGTTCACTGGTAACCAGGGTAAACATCGGGTTACTAAGCACAGGGCCGCGTTTAGTAACCCGATGTTTACCCTGGTTACCAGCGTAAAAGTAAAAAAAACAAACACTACATACTTACCTACCGCTGTCTGTCCCCGGCGCTCTGCTTCTCTGCACTCCTCCTGCACTGGCTGTGAGCGTCGGTCAGCCGGAAAGCACAGCGGTGACGTCACCGCTCTGCTTTCCGGCCGCTGTGCTCACAGTCAGTACAGGAGGAGTGCAGAGAAGCAGAGTGCCGGGGACAGACAGCGGTAGGTAAGTATGTAGTGTTTGTTTTTTTTACTTTTACGCTGGTAACCAGGGTAAACATCGGGTTACTAAGCGCGGCCCTGCGCTTAGTAACCCGATGTTTACCCTGGTTACCCGGGGACCTCGGCATCGTTGGTCGCTGGAGAGCTGTCTGTGTGACAGCTCTCCAGCGACCAAACAGCGACGCTGCAGCGATCGGGATCATTGTCGGTATCGCTGCAGCGTCGCTGAGTGTGAAGGTACCTTAACAGTTTGTTATCACCAGCCCCCTTGATCGCAGTAATCCACCTTCCCTTGGCACCGCCTGTATGATAACAGTCTGGAACTTTGAGACAATGTTATCTTTTCTGCATCCTCCTTTGATTTCTCCTCTTCTTCTGGGACTACCATCTCTTCCCGCAGGCTATTCAAAGTTTGCTCCAGCAAAAAGATGACTGGAATAGTGATACAGATGACAGCATCGTCAGCACTAACCATCATAGTAGCCATTTTGAACCTGTGCAGAAGGGTGCAGAGGTCCTTAATCTGTACCCACTCAGTAAAGATGATATGCACCATGCCTATACTGCATTGGCCCAGGTTATTCGACATGACATACTGTGTCAGGACTCGCTGCTGCCACAGATGCTGCAACATGTGCAGAGTGGATTTCCGCTATGTCGGCATATAGCATATCAGCGGCAGATGTGAACAGACAGTTTCTGTGCTTTCTGCAGCAGCTCAGCCAGGCCAGGATAGTGGTGGAGAAAATGCTGCACCACCATGTTGAGAATGTGAGCCATGCAAGGCAGTGTATAAGCTCACCATAGGGCCGGCACCAGCTTCGCACCATTATCGGGCACAGCCTTCCATGGATGCAGGTTCAGCAGAGACAGCCATTGCTCAAGCTCAGCCTGGTGAGCTATCCACAACTCTTCAACTGTATGACTGCGATCTCTAAGGCATATCAATTTTAACACTGCCCACTTGTGGTGAGCCCTGGCTGCGCAGTACGAAGATGATGTGGATTCGCTCTGCACTGTTAGAATGCGTGTCTTATTAAGGCAAAGGTTGAGGGCACAGGTTGGGGCCCTAGAGGAGATAGAGGAGACAGAACCAGTGAAGGAAGTGTTAAATGTAGAGGTTTGTCCTGCAAGGCTTGGGGATTCCAAGACCTGTGGAGCAGCGCCCGCTCCCACAGCTACCAGAGTCCCCCAGTGCCTAGTCAGCGAGATGTAATGCCCTTGGGCATGCTTACTCGTTCAAGTGTCTGTGGTGAAATGCACCTTGGCAGATATAGATTTAGTCAAGGATCAGATGATGTTGTCTGGTGTAGCGCAGACACAGCTTTCTTAGAAAAGTAATGGTGACTGGGCAATTCATACTGGGGGACTATGACCACCATCAGCTTTCAGAAACGGTCTGTATCTACCAGATGGAAAGGCAGCGTTTCCTTGGTCAACAGATTGGAGATGGTGGAGTTCAACCTCTTAGCTTTCTCATGCATAGGAAGAAACAATCTTTGTCATGACCACAACTTCAGTACCATGGGCTGGCTGCAGTGCTAAGAGAGGGCGGAATATGGTGAACCAAACAAACCGCTTGACCGTGAGAGAGGTGCAGGCGAAGATGTTACGGTGGATTGAGAAAGTTGTGGTGTGCTCATTCTGAGATCGGTCAAAAACAGCAGGCATGTCCACTTCCATTGCAGCTGACTGCATCTGATGGCAGGCTCTCAGTCAGTGTGACTGGAGCAGGTAAAGAACCCGAGGTTCTGCTGTCGAAGACCTGTGTCTCAATAGTTGGCACGGTAACAGAATTGGAGGAAGAAGCAGCAGATGCGATTGATGGGATGGCTGTTGGTTGTTGAGGTCAGTAGGTCTGCATTTTAGAGCAGTGGGATTCACATAGTAACGCATGTTGATTGTGCATGGAAAGGTTCATACACATAGTAGTCAAATTATTGCACTCTTTACCTCTACTCAGATTTTTTGCAAAGTTGGCTGATTACATGAATTGGCTCATCCTTTGCAGTGTCAAAAAATGCCCTGGCTAGGCAATCATTGCAACCCCTGTGAGCTGCAAACCCTTGGATGCTGCTGGTCACAGCCACAGTTGTGGCTGAAGATGCATTGCTCATCATGGCTGCATCACTATGTGTCTGCGACGTACGGCACAATGTAACCTCCTTATCTTCCTCCTCAAATGACCTACTCAGCTATGTGCCTCTATGTTCACGTCAACTGGGATCTGCCACCTCATCAACATCATCCTCTGTGTTATCACATTCCTCGCCGTTGGAGTCTCCCTTTTCCTCTTCCTGCCCTGACAGCACATTACAGTCCATGTGAGCCTCAGATATCTCAGTCTCATCGGGATCACCTTCCCCCAGGAGTTAATATCTGATGATGAGGGTCAGGATGCTGCTCGGACCCTACTTCATCCTGCCCCAGATGCAAGCTAAAAAAAATTTGGGCATCGGTGCAGATTTCCCTCTCTTGACTCTTGAAGCTTTTGTATACACTTACAACATAATTACAGAATATGCAACCTCGAGATCATGCCCAAAGAGAAGGCAGATATCATATATTACCATTTCTGCTTTCCCTATGACTGAACAAGCACTATGTATACATTATAGAAAGAAATAACAATTCTTCCTCCTTTGAACCTCATGTGATCGCAATATGCAGGAAAGGAGCAGTTGCTACTAGGCCTTAAAAGACACAGATCATGTTTGCTGTGCAGCCAAAAGATTGTAATTGCCCTGTCACTGGGGCTAATATTGCAGCCCCAGTTACAGGGAAAAATCAGATATACAAAATGTATATAAATGTTGAAATGCCTCCAAAGTTCTTTTATGGCTATTCACAGGGGAGGGTGGGCTTCAAAAACCTTTTCTTCTGTTCAAATTTACCGGTAAAATATATATCTGCTTGCAGCTGTAACCAAACAGATGAATTAAGTAAAATAAATATAATATATGAAGTATATTATTATTGAGTTATATAAAGCTCAGCATTCAAAGCACTGCAAAATCTTCAACAATGGAAACAGTGATTGCATCAAAATGACAGCATGCAGACCAACAAGTGACACATCTATGGAATCAGCAACTCAGCCCCTAAATCATGTTGCTCTCAGACTACATAGCAAAACCTGGTGATGACACATTCTCTTTAAATAGTATATGTAAGTATGTTGCTTATTTTAATGTTCACCAATCACCACACATTTGTAAATGTTACTCCTAAGGTGGTCAACACCTGTAATGGTTTTAAAAGGATTATATTTATTTCATAAAGAAGTCGCTGATACATTTTATCTTATGAAGATTTTCTAGAAAGTCTGTATCTGTCCGTGGTGCTGATTTCTTGCTGAATGTATTGCAGTGTCCTAGATATTTTTGTCTCCTCTTTTTTTATTTCTTGCTTCCCACACAAAAGAATTTGATACATTTTGCCTTATTGCAGCAGGCACAAATCATTACTGAATTTCATTTCTAGAACTGTGCAGGCACTTGCAAAAAAGTAAATGTCCAAAATGGAAGAGCATGACGTCCTATTTATTCCAGCAATGAAAAAGTGATTTCACTGTGGCTGCAACATGTTCAAACTAATCTTTGTAAATGTTACTATTGCTATTTGGAACAAGTAGTAGTAGATGTGCATTAGTTCTTTATTGTGACAGAGTGCAAATGCTGAGTTAACCCCTTAATGACCGCCAATATGCCTTTTAACTGACCTGAGATATAAGAGACTAGCATCCCCATACAGGTGACAATCCAGCAGCTGTTGGCTGTACACTATAGCTGACAACCTGCTGCATCAGCCACGATCAGTGTTGGCACCGTACATATCTGTTTAACCCCTTAGATGCTGCTGTCAATAGTGACTACATCATTATAAAAGGTTAACAGAGTGTGGGGGCTTCCTCTTTATCCCAATTGGTGCCCTCAGATCATAATTGTGTGGCCCTTATGTTTGCGATGGCAATTCATGACCAAATAGCGGCCTTAGAGTCTGCCGGCTGTTGTAACCTGTTTAGAAGTTACCAGCATTTAGGTGGTAAAAATACACATTTTCATTTCTGTCATGCCACTTTGCATTAATTCCAGTTGAGCACCTGAAGGGTTAATAAACTACCTGACAGCAGTTTTCAATATGTCAGGGGGTGCGGGTTTTAAAATGGTATCAAGTTTGGGGGTTTCCCAATATATGGGACCCCTAAAGTCACTTCAAACATGGATAGTTCCCTAAAAAAATAAATGTTGTAAATTTCCTTGAAAAAATGAAAAATTGCTGCTACATTTTTAAACCTCCTAAAATGCTAACAAAATAAAATAACATTTTACAAATGGTGCTGATGTAAAGCAGACATGTGGGAAATGTTATTAATGGTTTGCTGTGGTATGACTATCTGGATTAAAGGGATAATCTTTCAGACTTTGAAAATTGCTAATTTTTTAACATTGTTCTCAAATTTTTGATATTTTCTATAAATAAACTAAACACTAAACATATTGACCTAAATTTACCATTATCATAAAGCATAATGTGTCACAAAAAAACAATCTCAAAATCACTGGGATTTGTTGAAGCGTCGCAGAGTTATTACCACATAAAGTGGCACTGGTCAGATTTCAAAAATTTGGCTCCATCACTAAGGGGTTAAGGTTAGGAAATGAAACATTCAAAAATGTTCTGTATCTACATCAATTTGCTACAGGGTCAATTTTGAAGTATTTCCATTGAAGTTATAGCACTATTGATTTTCCCACTGAACTTAGTAGGTTACTTGTGATGTCCCAAAAAGCTATTAACCTTCAGATATAGGCATAATCTGTTGTTCACAGCGTTACACAGCTATCAGGAAAAAAAATACTCTTTTTCATCCCAGGAGCTGCTGGCTTTCACTCACACAGTAGAGGCACGTCTGGAGGTGTTACAGTCACGGCTCACAGGCCATTTAGACCAACCCATTGCATTGTCTAAATGAAAAAGTTCCCCAGTTACAACTACCCTCTATTAGCTGAAGCCATGGAACCCTATTGTGGAGGACAGTCATTTTCAGTTAAATCAATGGATATACTACTTTTAGGCTATGTGCACACGTTGCAAATTATTTGCGGTTTTTTAGCGTTTTTGCGCTATTAAAATGCTATAAAACTGCAAATAATCTGCATACATTAAGCATCCCATCATTTATAATGGAATCCGCAATTTCTGTGCACATGATGTGTGTTTTTCCGCATGAAAAACACATTGTGGAAAAATATGAACTTGTTCATTAATTTTGCATTTTTTTCGCGGATTTCCCACTGTCTAATGCATTGGGAAATTTCCGGGAAAAACCGTGCAAAAACCGCGTCAAAACCGCGCAAAAAAACGCGCAAAAAAATGCATGCGGATTTCATGCGGAAATCTGGCAGAAATGTCTGTATTTCCACAGGAATTTTCTGCATGAATTCCTGAACGTGTGCACATAGCCTTACAGTACTGGTGTTATTGACGGTTATATCAGTAGCCATTGTAGCCTCATTTTAACAGCTTTTGGGGGTAAATCTGCCATAGAGTCACAATTACATGAAATACAAAAAATGTTTTAAATGTCATTGTATCTTGATACATGATATAATTAGTGATTCATTTATTGCAAGGCCAATGTGATATCAAAATAACGTCAATGTAAAGTTTGCTGTAAATTCATGCAGTATTTTCGTCTTCCATTGAAACTTAATGTTGATGCCTCTGTATAACAGTTCTGGGTCAATTCACCACTTTCTGTATGCCAAAAAGTCCACCGTATTAATTAAAATGCTTATAGGTTTCTGTAGTTTACGAGTTAGCTGAAGCCATCTGTAAAGGAAATATATAATCAACTAGCTGAAGGGCCCGGCATTGCCTGGGCATAGTAAATATCTGTGGTTAGTTATAGCACCTCATGTCTCTTATTTTCCCATCATGCCTCTCATTTTCTCCCTTACACCTCTCATTTTCTCCCTTACACCTCTCATTTTCCCCCTCACTCCTCTTATTTTCCCGTCACTCCTCTCATACCACCCTAACACTTGTCATTTTTACCTCACATCTGTCATTTTCCTATCACTCCACTATTTTCCCTCACTCCTCTCATTTTGCACTCACACCTTTTCATTTTCACCTCACACCTCTCATTTTCACCTCAGTATATACATGTTTGCCATCTCCCTTATATATAGTATACACCTGTATGTCTTCTCTTGTATATTGTATATACCTGTATGTCATCTCCCCTGTAAATAGTATATACCTGCTGTGTGTCATCTCTCCTGTATATAGTATATACCTGTATGTCATCTCCTCCTGTATATAGTATATACCTGCTGTATGTCATCTCCTCCTGTATATTGTATATACCCATATGTCATCTCCTATATTATATACCTGTATGTCATCTCTTCTGTATATACTATATACCTGTATGTCATCTCCTCCTATATATAGTATATACATGTATGTCATCTCCTGTATATAGTATATACCTATATGTCATCTCCCCTGTATATAGTATATACCTGCTGTATGTCATCTCCTCTATATACCTATGTCATCTCCTCTTTTATATAGTATATACCTGTATGTCATCTCCTCCTGTATATAGTATATACGTGTGTCATCTCCGGGGCGGCACGGTGGCGCAGTGGTTAGCACAGCAGCCTTGCATCGCTGGAGTCCTGGGTTCAAACCCCACCAAGGACAACATCTGCAAAGAGTTTGTATGTTCTCTCCGTGTTTGCGTGGGTTTCCTCTGGGCACTCCGGTTTCCTCCCACATTCCAAAGACATACTGATAGGGAATTTAGATTGTGAGTCCCATCGGGGACAGCAATGATAATGTGTGCAAAATGTAAAGCGCTGCAGAATATGTTAGCACTATATAAAAATAGAGATTATCATTATAAAAATAAAGATTATTATTATTATTATTATGTACCTGTAAGTCAACTCCTCCTGTATATAGTTTATACCTGTGTATCATCTGCTCCTGTATATAGTATATACCTGTGTGTCATCTCCTTCAGTATATAGTATATACCTGTATGTCATCTCCTCCTGTATATAGTATATACCTGTGTATCATCTCCACTGTATATAGTATATACCTGTGTGTCATCGCCCCTGTATATAGTATGTACCTGTATGTCATCTCCCCTGTATATAGTATACACCAGGTTGTCATCTCCTCCTGTATATAGTATATACATGTGTGTCATGTCCTCCTGTATATAGTATACACCTGTATGTCATCTCCTCCTGTATATAGTATATACCTGTGTCATCTCCCCTGTATATAGTATATATGTGTGTGTCATCTCCTCCTGTATATAGTATATACCTGTATGTCATCTCCTCCTGTATATAGTATATACATGTGTCATCTCCTCCTGTATATAGTATATACCTGTCAGTCATCTCCTCCTGTATATAGTTTATACGTGTGTCATCTGCTCCCGTATATAGTATATACGTGTGTCATCTGCTCCCGTATATAGTATATACGTGTGTCATCTGCTCCCGTATATAGTATATACCTGTGTGTCATCTCCTCCTGTATATAGTATATACCTGTGTGTAATCTCCTCCTGTATATAGTATATACCTGTGTGTAATCTCCTCCTGTATATAGTATATACATGTGTCATCTCCTCCTGTATATAGTATATACCTGTCAGTCATCTCCTCCTGTATATAGTTTATACGTGTGTCATCTGCTCCCGTATATAGTATATACGTGTGTCATCTGCTCCCGTATATAGTATATACGTGTGTCATCTGCTCCCGTATATAGTATATACCTGTGTGTCATCTCCTCCTGTATATAGTATATATCTGTGTGTCATCTCCTCCTGTATTAGACCGCATTCACACATTATTTGGTCAGTATTTTTACCTCAGTATTTGTAAGCTAAATTGGCAGCTTGATAAATCCCCAGCAAACAGGAAGCCATCCCCCTGGCAGTATATATTAGCTCACACATACACATAACAGACAGGTCATGTGACTGACAGCTGCCGTTTTTCCTATATGGTACATTTGTTGCTCTTTGTAGTTTGTCTGCTTATTAATCAGATTTTTAGTTTTGAAGGATAATACCAGACTTGTGTGTGTTTTAGGTCGAGTTTCATGTGTCAAGTTGTGTGTGTTCAGTTGTGTGTGGTGACATGCATGTACCAACTTTTGTGAGATGAGTTTTGTATGACAACATGCGTGTAGCAACTTTTTGTGTCGAGTTGCATGTGACAGGTTAGTGTAGCAAGTTGTGTGCAGCAAGTTTTGCGCATGGCGAGTTTTGCGCGTGGCGAGTTTTATGTGTGGTGCGTTTTGAGTATGTGCAAGTTTTGTGTGAGGCAACTTTTGCATGTGTTGCAACTTTTGTGCATGTGGCAATTTTCCACGTGTGCAAGTTTAGCGTGTGGCGAGTTTTCCATGAGGTGAGTTTTGCATGAGCCTAGTTTTGCATGTGGCGAATTTTGCACGTGGCGAGTTTTGAGCGGCGACTTATGTTTCGACTTTTATGTGGCGAGGTTGGTGTATGTGTGCTGAAATGTGTGCTGAGGATAATATGTGTTCAAGCACGTGGTAGTTTGTGGCGCCTTTTGTGTGTGTGTTCATATCCCCGTGTGTGGTGAGTATCCCATGTCGAGGCCCCACCTTAGCAACTGTACGGTATATACTCTTTGGCACCATCGCTTTCACTCTTTAAGTCCCCTTTGTTCACATCTGGCAGCTGTCAATTTGCCTCCAACACTTTTCCTTTCACTTTTTCCCCATTATGTAGATAGGGGCAAAATTTGTTTGGTGAATTGGAAAGCGCGGGGTTAAAATTTCACTTCACAACATAGCCTATGATGCTCTCAGGGTCCAGAAGTGTGACTGTGCAAAATTTTGTTGCTGTGGCTGGGACGCCTCCAACACTTTTCCTTTCACTTTTTCCCCATTATGTAGATAGGGGCAAAATTGTTTGGTGAATTGGAATGCGCGGGGTTAAAATTTCGCCTCACAACATAGCCTATGACGCTCTCGGGGTCCAGACGTGTGACTGTGCAAAATTTTGTGGCTGTAGCTGCAACAGTGCAGATGCCAATCCCGGACATACATACATACATACATACACACACACACACACACACACACATTCAGCTTTATATATTAGATAAGAGAAAAGTATAACTACAGTAGTTACATTTAGTTGACAAAATGGTAAAACAGGATATACCAGTATTGAAAGCAAAAAGGGTTTTTTGCTGGAGGTATCAAACATGGCACCTCAGCTAATGGACCGTGAGCTTCAAAGGGAAACAAATGGCAGGCACATCAGATCATGTCACCTATCATGTGGAGAGGTAGTAACTTGTCTTCATTGGATAACACCTTTAACCCCTTTGAGATGGAGCCCATTTTCGTTTTTGCATTTCTGTTTTTCGCTCACCTTCTTCCCAGAGCCATAACTTTTTTTATTCTTCCATCAATATGGCCATGTGAGGGCTTGTTTTTTGCGGGACAAGTTATACTTTTGAACAGCACCATTGGCTTTACCATATCGTGTATTCAAAAATGGGGAAAAAAAATCCACGTGCGGTGAAATTGCAAAAAAAGTGCAATTGCACAAAGTTTTTTTGAAATTTTTTTTACCATATTCACCAAATGCTAAAACTGACCTGAAATTACGATTCTCCAGGTCATTGCGAGATCATAGACACCAAAACATGTCTAGGTTCTCTTTTATTTAAATGGTAAAAAAAAAATCCAAATAGAAAAAAAAAATTGCGTCATTTTCCGAGACCCATAGTGTCTCCATTTTTTGTGATCTCGAGTTGGATCAGGGATTATTTTTTGTGTGCCAAGCTAAAATTTTTAATGATACTATTTTAATGTATATACAATCTTTTGATCGCCCGTTATTGCATTTTAATTCAGTGTTTCAGCGACCAAAAAATGTAATTCTGGCATTTTGAATTTTTTTCTCATTATGCCGTTTAGCAATCAAGTTAATTCTTTTTTTATATTGATAGATCAGGTGATTTTTAACGCAGCGATACCAATTATGTGTATGTTTGATTTTTTTATTGCTTTCTTTTAAATGGGGCAAAAGGGGGATGATTTGAATTTGTATTTTTTTATTTTTTTGCTTAATTTTGAAAAACTTTTTTCTACTTTTGACATGCTTCAATAGTCTCCATGGGAGACTAAAAGCTGCCATAACCCGATTGGCTCTGTTACATACAGGCGATGATCAGATTGCCGGTATGTAGCAGAATTACTCACTTATTATGAGTGCCGATCACCGGGCGGCACTCACAGCAATCCAGCATTAACAATCATAGAGGTCTGCAGGAGACCTCTGGTTGTCATGCCACCCATTGGTGAACCACGATCACATGGCAGGGGTCACCGATGAGAGGATTTCCGGCGTGATTGCCATAGGAGCATATTAAATGCCACTGTCAGAGTTTGACAGCAGCATTTAAGGGGTTAATAGCCATGGGTGGATCACTATTCCACCCGCGGCTGTTCCAGACACATGTCAGCTGTTCAAAACAGCTGACATGTGCATGAAAAGATGTTGGCTCAGGGCCGGAGCCCACATCAAAGTGGAAGACATGACATGCACAGTAATAGTGAAGGCACTCCCATTAATATTTTTATTTTCTTAATATATTGCAGTAATCATATTATACAGCACTGTGTACTGACAAATGCGGTGACCAGAAAAATGCACACAGGAAAATTGCACACAGGAAAATTGCCCACAGGAAAAATGCCCACAGGAAAAATACCCACAGGAAAATTCCCCTCACGGAAAATTACCCACATGGAAAATTCCCCACACGGAAAATTCCCCACATAGAAAATTCCCCACACGGAAAATTGCCAATTGCATCATCACAAAGTTTCAGATCTATGATATTTCAGGTGCAAGGTGTTCACATGATATGTGAAAAGTGCCCACAGACATGAATACCCACAGGAAAACAGTAGAGTTATAAGTGAGATGCTCTGAAGAACAGAGAATAGCATAGAGCTATAGGCTAAATGCTCTGCAGGACAGGGGGATAGTATGCAGGTATAGGTGAGATGCTCTGCAGGGCAGGAGAATAATATAGAATTATAGGTGAGATGCTCTGCAGATCAGGAGAACAATATAGAATTATAGGTGAGATGCTCTGCAGATCAGGAGAATAATATAGAATTATAGGTGAGATGCTCTGCAGGGCAGGCAAATAATATAGAATTATAGGTGAGATGCTCTGCAGGGCAGGAGAATAATATAGAATTATAGGTGAGATGCTCTATAGGGCAGGAGAATAATATAGAATTATAGGTGAGATGCTCTGCAGATCAGAAGAACAATATAGAATTATAGGTGAGATGCTCTGCAGATCAGGAGAATACTATATAATTATAGGTGAGATGCTCTGCAGGGCAGGCAAATAATATAGAATTATAGGTGAGATGCTCTGCATGGCAGGAGAATAATATAGAATTATAGGTGAGATGCTCTGCAGGGCAGGAGAATAATATAGAATTATAGGTGAGATGCTCTGCAGATCAGGAGAACAATATAGAATTATAGGTGAGATGCTCTGCAGATCAGGAGAATAATATAGAATTATAGGTGAGATGCTCTGCAGGGCAGGCAAATAATATAGAATTATAGGTGAGATGCTCTGCAGGGCAGGCAAATAATATAGAATTATAGGTGAGATGCTCTGCAGGGCAGGAGAATAATATAGAATTATAGGTGAGATGCTCTGCAGTGGGGGGTCGGCCATGAAGTCGGCGATCTTTTGAATCTGGAATCGGAATTCCGATCCCGATTCCCGATATGTTTAAGATATCGGGAATTGGTATCGGAATTCAGATTAAAGTGTAAAATATAGAATTAAAATAAAAAATATTGCAATACTTACCCTCTGACGCGCCCTGGTACTAACCGGCAGCCTTCCTCCTTCGAATCCGCGCTTCTAGGACCTTGCCGTGACGTCGCGGTGACGTCGCGGCTTGTGATTGGCCGCGCGGCCGCCCATGTGACCGCTTGCGCGGCCAATCACAAGCCGCGACGTCACCCGCGACGTCACCGAAGGTCCTGGAAGGCTGATTCTAAGGAAGGAAGGTTCCCGGTTAGTACCAGGGCGCGTCAGAGGGTAAGTATAAGGATATTTTTTATTTTAATTCTATATTTTACACTTAAATATGGATCCCAGGGCCTGAAGGAGAGTTTCCGCTCCTTCAGACCCTGGGAACCATGGAAACCCAATGCACTGCATTGGGTTTCGAGTTTCGGCCGACCCCGACCCCGACTTTTTTATAGGATCGGCCGATTTCACTCGACCCGACTTTTCCAAAAGTCGGGTTTCGTGAAACCCGACCCGATCCTATAAAAGTGAAGGTCGCTCAACCCTAATGAAGATACATGGGAAGTGAAGACTTTTCACACTGAAGGAATCTTGGAAGCAGCAGGCTGGATGATGTAAAAGTCAGCAGGGACTGAAGCAAGTTAAAACATGATGTGCACAGAAGGTTGAGTACTCCAAACAGAAGTCTTGAGTCTCAATGCTAAGACATAGGTATGTGTCCTAATGGGCCTTAAGTAGGATTAGGGAGAAGATGTCACTGAGCCACATATTCAAACCTACAATAACCAACGTGGAGCACAACAGATGGCAGAGGTGAAGGAAGCTGAGCCGGGATACTCGAGACATGTGTGTAACAGTAATGGGAAAAACATCACAATACAGTACAATGTATGCCTCTAAGTGTCCTTGTCTGCAGTCCCTCTGAAACAAACAAGGAAAAGGTGGCACGTGACTTTATAGTATTTGAATGGAGCAGTTGTCAAGCATGTGCACTGCTGCTGCACTTTTAAGGACTTCAAATTGCAAGGATCATTTTTATCTACTATATAAAGCTGAATGTGTGTGTGTGTGTGTGTGTGTGTATGTCCGGGATTGGCATCTGCACCGTCGCAGCTACAGCCACAAAATTTTGCACAGTCACACGTCTGGACCCCGAGAGCATCATAGGCTATATTGTGAGGCGAAATTTTAACCCCGCGCGTTCCAATTCACCAAACAATTTTGCCCCTATCTACATAATGGGGAAAAAATGAAAGGAAAAGTGTTGGAAGCGTCGCAGCTACAGCAACAAAATTTTGCACAGTCACACGTCTGGACCCTGAGAGCGTCATAGGCTACGTTGTGAGGTGAAATATTAACCCCGCGCTTTCCAATTCACCAAACAATTTTGCCCCTATCTACATAATGGGGAAAAAAGTGAAAGGAAAAGTGTTGGAGGCGTCGCAGCTACAGCAACAAAATTTTGCACAGTCACACGTCTGGACCCCGAGAGCGTCATAGGCTATGTTGTGAGGTGAAATTTTAACCCCGCGCGTTCCAATTCACCAAACAATTTTGCCCCTATCTACATAATGGGGAAAAAGTGAAAGGAAAAGTGTTGGAAGCGTCGCAGCTACAGCAACAAAATTTTGCACAGTCACACGTCTGGACCCCGAGAGCGTCATAGGCTATGTTGTGAGGTGAAATTTTAACCCCGCGCTTTCCAATTCACCAAACAATTTTGCCCCTATCTACATAATGGGAAAAAATGAAAGGAAAAGTGTTGGAGGCAAATTGACAGCTGCCAGATGTGAACAAGGGGGACTTAAAGAATGAGAGCGATGGCACCAAAGAGTATATACCGTACAGTTGCTAAGGTGGGGCCTCGACATGGGATACTCACCACACACGGGGATATGAACACACACAAAATGCGCCACACACTACCACGTGCTTGAACACATATTATCCTCAGCACACATTTCACCACAAATACACCAACCTCGCCACATAAAAGTCAAAACACAAAAGTCGCCACTCAAAACTCGCCACACGCAGAACTCACCACATGCAAAAACTAGGCTCTTGCAAAACTCGCCACAAGTGCAAAATTCTCCTCATGAAAAACTCGCCACACGCAAAACTTGCACACGCGGAAAAATTGCCAAATGCACAAAAGTTGCAACACATGCAAAAGTTGCCTCACACAAAACTTGCACATACTCAAAAGGCACCACACAATACTCGCAACGCGCAAAACTCGCCATGCGCAAAACTTGCTGCACACAACTTGCTACACTAACCTGTCACATGTAACTCGACACACAAAAAGTTGCTACACGCATGTTGCTACACAAAACTCATCTCACAAAAGTCGCTACATGCATGTCGCCACACGCAACTCAACACACACAACTTGACAAACGAAACTCGCCCTAAAACAGACACAAGTCTGGTATTATCCTTCAAAAATAAAAATCTGATTAATAAGCAGACAAACTACAACAATTGCACCATATAGGAAATACGGCAGCTGTCAGTCACATGACCTGTCTATTATGTGTATGTGTGAGCTAATATATACTGCCAGGGGGAGGGCTTCCTGTTGGCTGGGGATTTATCAGGCTGCCAATTTAGCTTACAAATACTGAGGTAAAAATACTGAGCAAATAACGTGTGAATGAGGTCTAATACAGGAGGAGATGACACACAGGTATATACTATATACAGGGGAGATGACACACAGATATATACTATATACAGGAGAGATGACACACAGGTATATACTATATAGAGGAGGAGATGACATATAGGTACATATATATACAGGAGGAGATGACATACAGGTATATACTATATACAGGAGGAGATGACATACAGGTATATGCTATATATAGAAGATGACATGCAGGTATATACTATATGCAGGAGGAGATGACACTCAGATATATAATGTATACAGGGGAGATGACACACAGGTATATACTATATACAGGAGGAGATGACATACAGGTATATGCTATATATAGAAGATGACATGCAGGTATATACTATATGCAGGAGGAGATGACACTCAGATATATACTATATACAGGGGAGATGACATACAGGTATATACAGTGGGGCAAAAAAGTATTTAGTCAGTCAGCAATAGTGCAAGTTCCACCACTTAAAAAGATGAGAGGAGTCTGTAATTTACATCATAGGTAGACCTCAACTATGGGAGACAAACTGAGAAAAAAAAATCCAGAAAATCACATTGTCTGTTTTTTTAACATTTTATTTGCATAATATGGTGGAAAATAAGTATTTGGTCAGAAACAAAATTTCATCTCAATACTTTGTAATATATCCTTTGTTGGCAATGGCAGAGGTCAAACGTTTTCTGTAAGTCTTCACAAGGTTGCCACACACTGTTGTTGGTATGTTGGCCCATTCCTCCATGCAGATCTCCTCTAGAGCAGTGATGTTTTTGGCTTTTCGCTTGGCAACACGGACTTTCAACTCCCTCCAAAGGTTTTCTATAGGGTTGAGATCTGGAGACTGGCTAGGCCACTCCAGGACCTTGAAATGCTTCTTACGAAGCCACTCCTTCGTTGCCCTGGCGGTGTGCTTTGGATCATTGTCATGTTGAAAGACCCAGCCACGTTTCATCTTCAATGCCCTTGCTGATGGAAGGAGGTTTGCACTCAAAATCTCACGATACATGGCCCCATTCATTCTTTCATGTACCCGGATCAGTCGTCCTGGCCCCTTTGCAGAGAAACAGCCCCAAAGCATGATGTTTCCACCACCATGCTTTACAGTAGGTATGGTGTTTGATGGATGCAACTCAGTATTCTTTTTCCTCCAAACACGACAAGTTGTGTTTCTACCAAACAGTTCCAGTTTGGTTTCATTAGACCATAGGACATTCTCCCAAAACTCCTCTGGATCATCGAAATGCTCTCTAGCAAACTTCAGACGGGCCAGGACATGTACTGGCTTAAGCAGTGGGACACGTCTGGCACTGCAGGATCTGAGTCCATGGTGGCATAGTGTGTTACTTATGGTAGGCCTTGTTACATTGGTCCCAGCTCTCTGCAGTTCATTCACTAGGTCCCCCCGCGTGGTTCTGGGATTTTTGCTCACCGTTCTTGTGATCATTCTGACCCCACGGGGTGGGATTTTGCGTGGAGCCCCAGATCGAGGGAGATTATCAGTGGTCTTGTATGTCTTCCATTTTCTAATTATTGCTCCCACTGTTGATTTCTTCACTCCAAGCTGGTTGGCTATTGCAGATTCAGTCTTCCCAGCCTGGTGCAGGGCTACAATTTTGTTTCTGGTGTCCTTTGACAGCTCTTTGGTCTTCACCATAGTGGAGTTTGGAGTCAGACTGTTTGAGGGTGTGCACAGGTGTCTTATTATACTGATAACAAGTTTAAACAGGTGCCATTACTACAGGTAATGAGTGGAGGAAAGAGGAGACTCTTAAAGAAGAAGTTACAGGTCTGTGAGAGCCAGAAATCTTGATTGTTTGTTTCTGACCAAATACTTATTTTCCACCATAATATGCAAAAAAAATGTTAAAAAAACAGACAATGTGATTTTCTGGATTTTTTTTTCTCAGTTTGTCTCCCATAGTTGAGGTCTACCTATGATGTAAATTACAGACGCCTCTCATCTTTTTAAGTGGTGGAACTTGCACTATTAATGACTGACTAAATACTTTTTTGCCCCACTGTACTATATACAGGAGGAGATGACATACAGGTATATACTATATATAGAAGGAGATGACATTCAGGTATATACTATATATAGGGGAGATGACACACAGCAGGTATATACTATATACAGGGGAGATGACATACAGGTATATACTATATACAGGAGATGACATACAGATGTATACTATATATAAGGGAGATGACAAACATGTATATACTGAGGTGAAGAGGTGAAAATGAGAGGTGTGAGGTGAAAATGAAAAGGTGTGAGTGCAAAATGAGAGAAGTGAGGAAAAATAGTGGAGTGATCAGAAAATGACAGATGTGAGGTTGAAATGACAAGTGTTAGGGGGGAATGAGAGGAGTGAGGGAGAAAATGAGAGGTGTGAGGGAGAAAATGAGAGATGTGAGGGGGAAAATGAAAGATGTGATTGGGAAAATGAGAGGCGTGATGGGAAAATAAGAGAAGTGAGGTGCTATAACTAACCACAGATATTTACTATGCCCAGGCAACGCCGGGCTCTTCAGCTAGTTATTAATAATGCTGTATAGAATTTTTAACAAATTTACAGATTTAAATCGTGGCTTAAAACTGTTATTACCAAGCTTTCCAATTTCCATCAATCAAAAATATATTTTAAAAAAGTCACTTAAATGCAGTCGTCAACAAAACATATGAGAAGAAAAAAAACGTTCAAGGTCACTTTCTATGGAGCATAAATAATATCCCTTAGGGCAAAAGTGAAAAGGTGAAAAGCTTTTCAGTGATTGCACACACATTTAACCACAGGGAACCAGCGTGCTAAAACAATTCCTATGTCTGAAAACTCTTGAATTACCCTTTATGTAACCTTGGTGTGCTAACAATGTTTAATATTTGCAAATAAAAAAGGTATTAAATTTATTATTAAATCTAGTTTTTCTTTTTGGTGTTTTTTTTTTTCATTTTTTCTTTATTTGGCCTACTGTTTTAAACCATTTAGTAAATATTTGCAGTAAAAAATTATCCCCTTTTTCTTTTAGGCCGGCGTCACACACAGCGTAAAACAATACGGTCCGTATATTACGGCCGTAATACGCTGAAAAGTCCCGAAAATAGTGGTCCGTAGCTCCTCCGTATGTAATCCGTATGGCATCCGTACTGCGTGGTTTTCTCGCAGGCTTGCAAAACCAACATACCGCTATAGAAGTGATCCATGTGTCCCAAAAATAAAAAAATATATATAAATTCTGTCTATATATATATATATATATATATATATATATGTATGTCAGTAGACACATATATGTATATATATTAATATTTTTTCCAGCGCTATACAGCTTGAAAGCCGGTAATTCAATTACCGGCTTTTTCTTTCTCCTTCCTAAAACCCGACATGCTTTGAGACATGGTTTACATACAGTAAACCATGTCTTTTCTCCTTTTTTTTTGCAGATTCCACACTACTAATGTCAGTAGTGTGTATCTGCAAAATTTGGCCGTTCTAGCTCTTAAAATAAAGGGTTAAATGGCGGGAAAAATTGGCGTGGGCTCCCGCGCAATTTTCTCCGCCAGAGTAGTAAAGCCAGTGACTGAGGGCAGATATTAATAGCCTGGAGAGGGTCCACGGTTATTGGCCCCCCCCTGGCTAAAAACACCTGCCCCCAGCCACCCCAGAAAAGGCACATCTGGAAGATGCGCCTATTCTGGCACTTGGCCACTCTCTTCCCATTCCCGTGTAGCGGTGGGATATGGGGTAATGAAGGGTTAATGCCACCTTGCTATTGTAAGGTGACATTAAGCCTAATTAATAATGGAGAGGCGTCAATTATGACACCTATCCATTATTAATCCAATTGAAAGAAAGGGTTAAATAAAACACAAACACATTATTTAAAATTATTTTAATGAAATAAAAACAATGGTTGTTGGAGTATTTTATTCTACGCCCAATCCAGTCACTGAAGACCCTCGTTCTGTAAGTAAAAAAACATAATAAACCAACAATATCCTTACCCTCCGCAGATCTGTAACGTCCAACGATGTAAATCCTTCTGAAGGGGTTAAAACATTTTGCAGCAAGGAGTTCCGCTAATGCAGGCTGCTCCTTGCTGCAAAACCCCGGGGAATGAGGCTAAATATAGATCAATGATCTATATTTAGCTTCATTTGCGGTGAGGCGCCCTCTGCTGGCTGTTCATAGATCGTGGGAACTTATCTAGAAAGCTCCCAGGCTTTCTAGGAAAGTTCCCACGATCTATGAACATCCAGCAGAGGGCGCCTCACCGCAAATGAAGCTAAATATAGCTCATTGATCTATATTTAGACTCATTCCCCGGGGTTTTGCAGTGAGGAGTAGCATTGCATTAGCAAAGCTCCTGGCTGCAAAATGTTTTAACCCCTTCAGAAGGATTTACATCGTTGGACTTTACAGATCTGTGGAAGGTAAGTATATTGTTGGTTTATTATTTTTTTTTTGTCACAGAACGAGGGTCTTCACTGAGTGGATTGGGCGTTAAATAAAAAATTACAACAACCTTTGTTTTTATTTCATTAAAATAATTTTTAATAATGTGTGTGTGTATTTTTTTAACCCTTTCTTTCAATTGGATTAATAATGGATAGGTGTCATAATTGACGCCTCTCCATTATTAATTAGGCTTAATGTCACCTTACAATAGCAAGGTGGCATTAACCCTTCATTACCCCATATCCCACCGCTACACGGGAATGGGAAGAGAGTGGCCAAGTGCCAGAATAGGCGCATCTTCCAGATGTGCCTTTTCTGGGGTGGCTGGGGGCAGGTGTTTTTAGCCAGGGGGGGCCAATAACCGTGGACCCTCTCCAGGCTATTAATATCTGCCCTCAGTCACTGGCTTTACTACTCTGGCGGAGAAAATTGCGCGGGAGCCCACGCCAATTTTTTCCGCCATTTAACCCTTTATTTTAAGAGCTAGAACGGCCAAATTTTGCAGATACACACTACTGACATTAGTAGTGTGGAATCTGCAAAAAAAAGGAGAAAAGACATGGTTTACTGTATGTAAACCATGTCTCAAATCATGTCGGGTTTTAGGAAGGAGAAAGAAAAAGCCGGTAATTGAATTACCGGCTTTTTGCTATATCGCGGCTGTATGAAGTAAGAATATATATACATATATGTGTCTCACTGACATATATATATATATATATATATATATATATATATACCTATTCTATGTGTACATATTCATTCTACCTATTCTAATGTCAGCTGTCAGTGTGATTTTACTGTACACCGCAATGAATTACCGGCTTTTCTCTCTAACACCGCTGCGTATTCCTCGCAAGTCACACTGCTGGTCCGTGTGTAATCCGTATTTTTGGGGCTTCAATAGACTTTCATTGGCGTTTTATTTGCGCAATACGGTGACAAACGCAGCATGCTGCGATTTTCTACGGCCGTAGAAAGCCGTATAATACTGATCAGTTTAATACGGCAGATAGGAGCAGGGGCATAGAGAGTAATTGTGCCGTATTTTTTGCGAGTTTTACAGACGTAGTTTCTGCGCTCTTACGTCTGTAAAACTCGCAAGTGTGACGCCGGCCTTAGTCATATTAACAGCTATGTAAATAATTAGTAACAAATTTCTGTGGGACATTGTGCGTCAAAGAGTGTAATAGCACACACTTTTAAGGCTTCTAGTTTTCCCAAGACAACCTTAACTTTTGTCATTGAATAGTAACCAAAAGGAAGAATGCAATTACTTCATGGTTGAAGTTGAACCCCATGACAAAATCGCGTAACCGTATGACTCTTTCAAACAAAAGATCTGTGCTACTATAAAATAAGAAGATCCATTATTCGATTTTCTACAAAACCACAAGTTTTTAGGTTGTAGGTAAATTAAATTGATGTTTTTGTATCACATGGGAATGTGAAACAAATGATAATAATGTAGGTAACGATACTGTATAAGTGAATAATACATATCATTCTAAAAAATTACTCAAGATATTTTTAGAGATGTGTCAAATGTACTGTTAGGGCTGGCGGAACGCACCAAATAATATAAAGGAAGATATGTGGCGCGTTCACAGCCCGGGGTCCACCGAAATGGCGGACTATATGTCAGTATAATGTGAACTCACATGGGTTAACTTCACCCGGTAAGTAAGGAGGCAAACCCTGTTGCTTCAAGGGGCCGCAATACCGCTGAGTAAATGCTAATGTTAGGTCACAGGACTCTGCCCCAAGGACACAGGGTTAGAGTCTCTCTAGACCACTGACGTTCATCGCCACAACTGCGGTGCCAGGGAGAACCTAAATTATAAAGATTTAGTGCACACAGCGCTGCTCTGGCAGACACCACTAACCACTCTAGCTAGAGACCGGAAAGCTCACTAGATGCGCACGACGCCGCACTGGCAGATGCTGCAGAGATGACGCAGTATAATCGCACCTTGTGAAGGATGGCACAAACTGGTAGCTAGTCAGCTCCAACACCCAAACCACATATAACAACACTAGGGAGGTGATTGATTAGGAGCTTTCACCAGATGTCAAACACTCATCCACACACAATATAAGTTTTATACTAGCGCATGGCCGAGCGGCCATTCAAACCTTTATAGCAGAATCCTTCCGGGACCTACCCAGTGGTCCAATCAGGGACGCTTCAGGACCTGGGCATGTGACCCCCGACCTCCAATGGGAGGTCATCCCTGGGCATGCTCAGTTGAGAAAAAGCAGTACTTAGTCCCAGGAATGTCTGCTCGCCGCTGACCACTGTTGGTTATAATAGCAGAACCAGGAATGACAGGGGTACCCAGATGCACAGCATCAGCCTGGGCAAGACGCTGGATCTGATGTCTCTGCTGAGCAGGCTCCTCTGTGGCTGGGGAAAAATGGGAGACCGCAGAGGACATGGTCTGAGAATCCCCCTGTGCAGCAGCAGGAACTCGACACCTAACCTTACCCCCCTCCCAGAGCCCCCTCCCCCCTGGGCCTCGCTACGCTCAAAGGCAGCAATGAGCTGAGGAGCCTGAATTTGCTCAATCTGCTCTCAGGTCCTGTCCTCTGGGCCATGACCGTTCTAATCCACCAGATAATACTTTTTGCCACATACCACCTTACACCCAATAGTAACATAGTAACATAGTAACATAGTAACATAGTTAGTAAGGCCGAAAAAAGACATTTGTCCATCCAGTTCAGCCTATATTCCATCATAATAAATACCCAGATCTACGTCCTTCTACAGAACCTAATAATTGTATGATACAATATTGTTCTGCTCCAGGAAGACATCCAGGCCTCTCTTGAACCCCTCGACTGAGTTCGCCATCACCACCTCCTCAGGCAAGCAATTCCAGATTCTCACTGCCCTAACAGTAAAGAATCCTCTTCTATGTTGGTGGAAAAACCTTCTCTCCTCCAGACGCAAAGAATGCCCCCTTGTGCCCGTCACCTTCCTTGGTATAAACAGATCCTCAGCGAGATATTTGTATTGTCCCCTTATATACTTATACATGGTTATTAGATCGCCCCTCAGTCGTCTTTTTTCTAGACTAAATAATCCTAATTTCGCTAATCTATCTGGGTATTGTAGTTCTCCCATCCCCTTTATTAATTTTGTTGCCCTCCTTTGTACTCTCTCTAGTTCCATTATATCCTTCCTGAGCACCGGTGCCCAAAACTGGACACAGAACTCCATGTGCGGTCTAACTAGGGATTTGTACAGAGGCAGTATAATGCTCTCATCATGTGTATCCAGACCTCTTTTAATGCACCCCATGATCCTGTTTGCCTTGGCAGCTGCTGCCTGGCACTGGCTGCTCCAGGTAAGTTTATCATTAACTAGGATCCCCAAGTCCTTCTCCCTGTCAGATTTACCCAGTGGTTTCCCGTTCAGTGTGTAATGGTGATATTGATTCCCTCTTCCCATGTGTATAACCTTACATTTATCATTGTTAAACCTCATCTGCCACCTTTCAGCCCAAGTTTCCAACTTATCCAGATCCATCTGTAGCAGAATACTATCTTCTCTTGTATTAACTGCTTTACAATGATAGCGTTCACCTCGTAATTGTCTGTGGATGAGCCCGATGTCCCGGCAGATGACTCGGAAAACCGGGACACGTGAACGGGATTTAGGACGGACACATAAAAGGTGTCGGGTCGGTGATAACTAGGCGTGGAGGAAGGGTCAACCGATAGACCACAGGGTTGACTTGTTCCAGGACCTTGAAGGGGCCTATGTAGAGACTTAGTGGACTTGCAGCCTGATGTTACAGGCGGAAAGCCACAATAAGTCACCAGTTACAAAGGTAGGAGCGGGCGCTGGTGTGCATCAACAGAAACCCTCATTCTCTCCTTGGAGGCCAGGATGGCATCCTGTGCGCAGTTCCAAATTTCACATTCCTCCACTGTCCAGTCTGCCACCCTAGAGTCGGTGGAAGACATGGGCATGGGCACAGGAACCCGCGGATGCTGGCCGTAGTTAAGGAGGAATGGGGCCTGCCCAGTGGAGTCTGCCATGGCATTGTTCAGGGCAAACTCCACCCACGATAGCAAGGATACCCAGTCATCCTGCCTAGCCGAAAAAAAATGTCACAGGTATGTGACTAGGGTCTGGCTGGCCCTCTCTACCAACCCATTTGTCTCAGGATGGTAAGCTGAAGAGAGATTCAACTCAATGCTGAGTAAGTGACAAAGCTCTCTCCAGAACCGAGACGCGAACTGGGGACCCCGGTCACTGACAATTTTGTCAGGCATGCCGTATAGGCAGAAAATTTGCTTAATGAACAATGCTGCCAAGGCCCGTGCAGAAGGTACCCGTGGGATAGGCACCAAGTGCACAATTTTTGAAAAATTGTTGGTAACTACCCAGATAATGGTGAAGCTGCTAGACTTGGGTAAGTCAACCACAAAGCCCATCCCGACCATTTCCCCAGGCCTTCCTGCGACCGGCAGGGGGTAAAGTAGCCCAGCAGGACATTGCCGGGAAGACCAGTTCTTGGCACAGGAGACACACACTCGAATATAGTCTCCGATGTCACGAGCCATATGCGGCCACCAGTACGTCCTTGCCAGGAGCTCAGATGTCCTCTTAGTCCCAAAATATCCACCCACCCTGGACAAGTGAGCCCAAGAGAGAACCTCTGGTCGCAAATTAGGTGGTACAAAAGTCTTGCCCAGAGGAACAGACTCTAGAAAGACCGGGGCCCCAGTTCTCAGGCTCTCTGAGGGGACAATTAGCCAAAGCTCCTCCTCCTCTGCTGATGACATTAGCGAGAAAGAGCATCGGCATGGATGTTCTTGTCCCCAGAAAGATAATGGAGGGTGAAGTGGAAGCGGGAGATGAACAAGGATCATCTTGCCTGGTGAGAGTTTAGCTGCTGGGCAGTCTGTAAATAAACCCAATTTTGGTGGTCGGTATACACTTGGAAGGGAAAGCGAGCCCCCTCCAAGAGGTGTCTCCACTCCAAAAAGGCCAGCTTCATAGCTAGCAACTCCCTGTCCCCAATGGAATAATTCCTCTCTGCTGGTGTGAAGGTCTTGGAGAGAAAGAAGCAAGGATGCTACCGACCTTGAGCATCCTTTTCGAAGAGGACTGCTCCATCACCGACAGATGAGACATCCACCTCCATTATAAATGGTTTATCTACATCGGGGCGATGTAGGATTGGAGAGCTAGCAAAATGAGACTTAATACACTGTGTGCAGAATTATTAGGCAAGTTGTATTTTGATCACATGATACTTTTTATACATGTTGTCCTACTTCAAGCTGTTCAGGCTTGAGAGCCAACTACCAATTAAGTAAATCAGGTGATGTGCATCTCTGTAATGAGGAGGGGTGTTGTCTAATGACATCAAAACCCTATATAAGGTGTGCTTAATTATTAGGCAACTTCCTTTCCTTTGGCAAAATGGGTCAGAAGAGAGATTTGACGGGCTCTGAAAAGTCCAAAATTGTGAGATGTCTTGCAGAGGGATGCAGCAGTCTTGAAATTGCCAAACTTTTGAAGCGTGATCACCGAACAATCAAACGTTTGATGGCAAATAGAAAACAGAGTTGCAAGAAGTATGTTGGGCAAAAAAGGCGCAAAATAAATGCCCATGAATTGAGGAAAATCAATCGTGAAGCTGCCAAGATGCCATTTGCCACCAGTTTTGCCATATTTCAGAGCTGCAACGTTACTGGAGTAACAAAAAGCACAAGGTGTGCGATACTCAGGGACATGGCCAAGATAAGGAAGGCTGAAACACGACCACCTTTGAACAAGAAACATAAGATAAAACGTCAAGACTAGGCCAAGAAATATCTTAAGACTAACTTTTCAAAGGTTTTATAGACTGATGAAATGAGACTGACTCTTGATGGGCCAGATGGATGGGCCAGAGGCTGGATCAGTAAAGGGCAGAGAGCTTCACTCCAACTCAGACGCCAGCAAGGTGGAGGTGGGGTACTGGTATGGACTGGTATCATCAAGATGAAGTTGTGGGACCTTTTTGGCTTGAGGATGGAGTGAAGCTCAACTCCCAGACCTACTGCCAGTTTCTGGAAGACAACTTCTTCAAGCAGTAGTACAGGAAGAAGTCGGTATCGTTCAAGAAAAACATGATTTTCATGCAGGACAATGCTCTATCACATGCCTCCAACTACTAGTAAAGGTCTCAAAGAAGAAAAATAATAACATGGCCCCTTTGTTCACCTGATCTGAACCCCATAGAGAACCTGTGGTCCCTCATAAAATGTGAGATCTACAGGGAGGTAAAACAGTACACCTCTCGGAACAGTGTCTGGGAGGTTGTGGTGGCTGCTGCACACAATGTTGATCATAAACAGATCAAGCAACTGACAGAATCTATGGATGGAATGCTGTTGAGTGTCATCATAAAGAAAGGTTACTATATTGGTCACTAATATTTTGGGGTTTTGTTTTTGCACGTCAGAAATGTTTCTAAATTTTGTGCAGTGATATTGGTTTACCTGGTAAAAATAAACAAGTGAGATGGAAATTTATTTGGTTTTTATTAAGTTGCCTAATAATTCTGTATAGTAATAGTTGCCTGCACAAATAGATATCCTCCTAAGATAGCCAAATCTAAAAAATACCCACTCCAACTTGCAAGAATATTAAGCATTGATATTTGTGAGTCTTTTGGGTTGATTGAGAACATAGTTTTTGATCAATAATAAAAATAATCCTCTAAAATACAACATAACATAGTAACATAGTAACATAGTTAGTAAGGCCGAAAAAAGACATTTGTCCATCTAGTTCAGCCTATATTCCATCATAATAAATCCCCAGATCTACGTCCTTCTACAGAACCTAATAATTGTATGATACAATATTGTTCTGCTCCAGAAAGACATCCAGGTCTCTCTTGAACCCCTCGACTGAGTTCGCCATCACCACCTCCTCAGGCAAGCAATTCCAGATTCTCACTGCCCTAACAGTAAAGAATCCTCTTCTATGTTGGTGGAAAAACCTTCTCTCCTCCAGACGCAAAGAATGCCCCCTTGTGCCCGTCACCTTCCTTGGTATAAACAGATCCTCAGCGAGATATTTGCATTGTCCCCTTATATACTTATACATGGTTATTAGATCGCCCCTCAGTCGTCTTTTTTCTAGACTAAATATTCCTAATTTCGCTACTCTATCTGGGTAATGTAGTTCTCCCATCCCCTTTATTAATTTTGTTGCCTTCCTTTGTACTCTCTCTAGTTCCATTATATCCTTCCTGAGCACCGGTGCCCAAAACTGGACACAGTACTCCATGTGCGGTCTAACTAGGGATTTGTACAGAGGCAGTATAATGCTCTCATCATGTGTATCCAGACCTCTTTTAATGCACCCCATGATCCTGTTTGCCTTGGCAGCTGCTGCCTGGCACTGGCTGCTCCAGGTAAGTTTATCATTAACTAGGATCCCCAAGTCCTTCTCCCTGTCAGATTTACACAGTGGTTTCCCGTTCAATGTGTAATGGTGATATTGATTCCTTCTTCCCATGTGTATAACCTTACATTTATCATTGTTAAACCTCACCTGCCACCTTTCAGCCCAAGTTTCCAACTTATCCAGATCCATCTGTAGCAGAATACTATCTTCTCTTGTATTAACTGCTTTACATAGTTTTGTATCATCTGCAAATATCGATATTTTACTGTGTAAACCTTCTACCAGATCATTAATGAATATGTTGAAGAGAACAGGTCCCAATACCGACCCCTGCGGTACCCCACTGGTCACAGCGACCCAGTTAGAGACTATACCATTTATAACCACCCTCTGCTTTCTATCACTAAGCCAGTTACTAACCCATTTACACACATTTCCCCCCAGACCAAGCATTCTCATTTTGTGTACCAACCTCTTGTGCGGCACGGTATCAAACGCTTTGGAAAAATCGAGATATACCACGTCCAATGACTCACCGTGGTCCAGCCTATAGCTTACCTCTTCATAAAAACTGATTAGATTGGTTTGACAGGAGCGATTTCTCATAAACCCATGCTGATATGGAGTTAAACAGTTATTCTTATTGAGATAATCCAGAATAACATCCCTCAGAAACTCTTCAAATATTTTACCAAAAATAGAGGTTAGACATACTGGCCTATAATTTCCAGGTTCACTTTTAGAGCCCTTTTTGAATATTGGCACCACATTTGCTATGCGCCAGTCCTGTGGAACAGACCCCATCGCTATAGAGTCCCTAAAAATAAGAAATAATGGTTTATCTATTACATTACTTAGTTCTCTTAGTACTCGTGGGTGTATGCCATCCGGACCCGGAAATTTATCTATTTTAATCTTATTTAGCCGGTTTCGCACCTCTTCTTGGGTTAGATTGGTGACCCTTAATATAGGGTATTCATTGTTTCTTGGGATTTCACCTAGCATTTCAATTTCCACTGTGAATACCATGGAGAAGAAGGTGTTTAATATGTTAGCTTTTTCCTCGTATTATTTGTCTAATAATTCTGCACACAGTGTAGGGAGGAAGGCCTTGGAGACCTCCTCCGACCTCAATTTGGGATTTGCTCCCTTCTTGGTGAGGGCTACCAAGGGAGCTACCAAAGTTGAGAAGTGGGGAATGAACTGGCGATAATAAATGAACCCCATAAAGCGCTGCACTGCTTTGAGAGAATGGGGTTCCTGCCAGCCCACCACAGCCTGCAGCTTGGCAGGATCCATAGCCAATTCCTTGGTGGAGAATATGTAGCCTAGGAAAGGCAAAGACTCCTGCTCAAACACACACTTCTCCAAATTGGCATAGAAGGAGTTTGTCCATAGGAGGTCAAAGACTTTGCAAACATCTCTACGGTGAGAGTTTATATCTGGAGAGTTGATGAGAATATCATCCAGACAGACTACTACCAAGGTGGAGAGCATGTCCCAGAAGATGTCGTTTACAAAGTCCTGGAAAACGGCAGGAGCATTACAGAGCCCGAAGGGCATCACCAGGAACTCATAATGGCCATCCCTGGTGTTAAATGCCATCTTCCATTCATCCCCCTCAGGGATGCGAATCAGGTTGTAAGCACCCCGCCGATTAAGTTTAGTAAAAATCCTCGCTCCCTGCAACCTATCAAACAACTCAGATATCAGGGGCAGAGAGTACTTGTTCTTAATGATGATGGCATTAGGACTCCTGCAATCTATGCATGGACGTAGTTCTCTGTTCTTCTTCTGTGGAAAGAAGAACCTCACCCCTGCAGGTGACACTGACTTCCTAATGATTCCTCTTGCCAGATTCTCCAGGATGTACTGAGTCATTGCCTCGGTCTCTGGGAGAGATAGTGGATAGACTCGACCCCGGGGAGGCTCAGTACCAGGCAAGAGATCAATAGGGCAGTCATAGGGGCAGTGAGGCGGAAGGGTCTCTGCAGCCCTCTTGGAGAGCACTTCTGCCTAGGGCCAATCGTGTTTGGTGAGAGAGGAGAGATCTGCGGGTACCTCTGCAGTAGCAATCTGAACGCACTCCCTCTGACATCTACCCTCACAGGATTTACTCCATCCCAGAATTCTCCCTAAGGACCACTCCATATAAGGAGAGTGGTAGCGTAGCCATGGTATCCCTAAGAAAACCTCATCAATTTCCTTGGGAATGACTAGGAGGGAGATGATCTCCTGATGAGATGGAGACATGGATAGAGTAAATGTGATGGTCTGATGAGTTATCTCTGAGGGCAGTGTCGACCCATTTACCACTCGTATGGCCACTGGTTTGGCAAGCAACATCAGAGAAATTGCGTGCCTTTGGGCGAAGGCAGAAGACATAAAGTTGCCCTCCTCCCCGAAATCCATGCAAAGCTCTACTGTATGAGTGGATGGGCCAATGGTAATTGTCCTCTTGAAGGACAATTTGGAGGAAAACGCCACTGAGTCTAGTGAACCACCTCCTACGGTCACTAAACGGGGACGTTTTCCCAACTGCTGAGGACATCTGGAGGCAAGATGTCCTGACTGCCGGCAAACATGACAGACCTTGAGTGCACGAGGAATTAGATCCCGCTCGTAACACCTCCAAGGACTCATGTGGCTCGGATGCCTGGACCAGAGTGTTATGATAAGGTAATTCAGTACCACAATGGACATAGAGGTCAGAGCACATACAGTGACCTGACAATAACTCAAAAACATTGAACGAGCTCTGAGACGTGGGAACTCTGCTGACCGCAATCCCTAATCCTCTCCAACCACACTAGAGGCAGCCGTGGATTGCGCCTAACGCTCCCTATGCAACTCGGCACAGCCTGAGAAACTAGCTAGCCTGAAGGTAGAAAATAAGCCTACCTTGCCTCAGAGAAATACCGCAAAGGAAAAGGCAGCCCCCACATATAATGACTGTGAGTTAAGATGAAAAGACAAACGTAGAGATGAAATAGATTTAGCAAAGTGAGGCCCGACTTTCTGAACAGAGCGAGGATAGGAAAGGTAACTTTGCGGTCAACACAAAACCCTACAAAAACCACGCAAAGGGGGCAAAAAGACCCTCCGTACCGAACTAACGGCACGGAGGTACACCCTCTGCGTCCCAGAGCTTCCAGCAAGCAGGAAAAAACAAATAGACAAGCTGGACAGAAAAAAACAGCAAACAAAATAGCAAAGCAGAACTTAGCTATGCAGGGCAGCAGGCCACAGGAACGATCCAGGAGGAAACAGGTCCAATACTAGAACATTGACTGGAGGCCAGGATCAAAGCACTAGGTGGAGTTAAATAGAGCAGCACCTAACGACTTCACCACATCACCTGAGGAAGGAAACTCAGAAGCCGCAGTACCACTTTCCTCCACCAACGGAAGCTCACAGAGAGAATCAGCCGAAGTACCACTTGTGACCACAGGAGGGAGCTCTGCCACAGAATTCACAACAGTAGCCCCCCCTTGAGGAGGGGTCACCGAACCCTCACCAGAGCCCCCAGGATGACCAGGATGAGCCACATGGAAGGCACGAACAAGATCGGGAGCATGGACATCAGAGGCAAAGACCCAGGAATTATCTTCCTAAGCATAACCCTTCCACTTAACCAGATACTGGAGTTTCCTTCTTGAAACACGAGAATCCAAAATCTTCTCCACAATATACTCCAACTCCCCCTCCACCAAAACCGGGAAAGGAGGATCAACAGATGGAACCATAGGTGCCACGTATCTCCGCAACAACGACCTATGGAACACGTTATGTATGGAAAAAGAATCTGGAAGGGTCAGACGAAAAGACACAGGATTAAGAACCTCAGAAATCCTATACGGACCAATGAAACGAGGTTTAAACATAGGAGAGGAAACCTTCATAGGAATATGACGAGAAGATAACCAAACCAAATCCCCAACACGAAGTCGGGGACCCACACAGCGACTGCGATTAGCGAAACGTTGAGCCTTCTCCTGGGACAAGGTCAAATTGTCCACTACATGAGTCCAAATCTGCTGCAACCTGTCCACCACAGTATCCACACCAGGACAGTCCGAAGACTTAACCTGCCCTGAAGAGAAACGAGGATGGAACCCAGAGTTGCAGAAAAACGGCGAAACCAAGGTAGCCGAGCTGGCCCGATTATTAAGGGCGAACTCAGCCAAAGGCAAAAAGGACACCCAGTCATCCTGATCAGCAGAAACAAAGCATCTCAGATATGTTTCCAAGGTCTGATTGGTTTGTTCGGTCTGGCCATTAGTCTGAGGATGGAAAGCCGAGGAAAAAGACAAGTCAATGCCCATCCTACCACAAAAGGCTCGCCAGAACCTCGAAACAAACTGGGAACCTCTGTCAGAAACGATATTCTCTGGAATGCCATTTAAACGAACCACATGCTGGAAGAACAATGGCACCAAATCAGAGGAGGAAGGTAATTTAGACAAGGGTACCAAATGGACCATCTTAGAGAAGCGATCACAGACCACCCAAATGACTGACATCTTTTGAGAGACTGGAAGATCTGAAATAAAATCCATAGAGATATGTGTCCAAGGCCTCTTCGGGACCGGCAAGGGCAAAAGCAACCCACTGGCACGAGAACAGCAGGGCTTAGCCCGAGCACAAATCCCACAGGACTGCACAAAAGAACGCACATCCCGTGACAGAGATGGCCACCAAAAGGATCTAGCCACTAACTCTCTGGTACCAAAGATTCCAGGATGACCAGCCAACACCGAACAATGAACCTCAGAGATAACTTTATTCGTCCACCTATCAGGGACAAACAGTTTCTCCGCTGGGCAACGATCAGGTTTATTAGCCTGAAATTTTTGCAGCACCCGCCGCAAATCAGGGGAGATGGCAGACACAATTACTCCCTCTTTGAGGATACCCGCCGGCTCAGATAAACCTGGAGAGTCGGGCACAATACTCCTAGACAGAGCATCCGCCTTCACATTTTTAGAGCCTGGAAGGTACGAAATCACAAAGTCAAAACGGGCAAAAAACAGCGACCAACGAGCCTGTCTAGGATTCAACCGCTTGGCAGACTCGAGATAAGTCAAGTTCTTATGATCAGTCAAGACCACCACGCGATGCTTAGCTCCTTCAAGCCAATGACGCCACTCCTCGAATGCCCATTTCATGGCCAGCAACTCTCGATTGCCCACATCATAATTTCGCTCAGCAGGCGAAAACTTCCTGGAAAAGAAGGCGCATGGTTTCATCACCGAGCAATCAGAACTTCTCTGCGACAAAACAGCCCCTGCTCCAATCTCAGAAGCATCAACCTCGACCTGGAATGGAAGCGAAACATCTGGTTGACACAACACAGGGGCAGAAGAAAAATGACGCTTCAACTCTTGAAAAGCTTCCACAGCAGCAGAAGACCAATTGACCACATCAGCACCCTTCTTGGTCAAATCGGTCAATGGTTTAGCAATACTAGAAAAATTGCAGATGAAGCGACGATAAAAATTAGCAAAGCCCAGGAACTTTTGCAGACTTTTCAGAGATGTCGGCTGAGTCCAATCATGGATAGCTTGGACCTTAACAGGGTCCATATCGATAGTAGAAGGGGAAAAGATGAACCCCAAAAATGAAACCTTCTGAACACCAAAGAGACACTTTGATCCCTTCACAAACAAAGAATTAGCACGCAGGACCTGAAACACCGTTCTGACCTGCTTTACATGAGACTCCCAATCATCCGAGAAGATCAAAATGTCATCCAAGTACACAATCAGGAATTTATCCAGGTACTCTCGGAAGATGTCATGCATAAAGGACTGAAACACTGATGGAGCATTGGCAAGTCCGAATGGCATTACTAGATGCTCAAAATGGCCCTCGGGCGTATTAAATGCAGTTTTCCATTCATCGCCTCGCTTAATACGCACAAGATTATACGCACCACGAAGATCTATCTTGGTGAACCAACTAGCCCCCTTAATCCGAGCAAACAAATCAGATAACAACGGCAAGGGGTACTGAAATTTAACCGTGATCTTATTTAGAAGGCGGTAATCTATACAAGGTCTCAGCGAACCATCCTTCTTGGCTACAAAAAAGAACCCTGCTCCTAATGGCGACGATGACGGGCGAATATGCCCCTTCTCCAAGGACTCCTTCACATAACTCCGCATAGCGGCGTGCTCAGGCACAGATAAATTAAACAGTCGACCTTTTGGGAATTTACTACCAGGAATCAACTCGATAGCACAATCACAATCCCTATGGGGAGGTAGGGTATCGGACTTGGGCTCATCAAATACATCCCGGTAATCAGACAAGAACTCTGGAACCTCAGAAGGGGTGGATGACGAAATAGTCAGAAATGGGACATCACCATGTACCCCCTGACAACCCCAGCTGGACACAGACGTGGATTTCCAATCTAATACTGGATTATGGACTTGTAGCCATGGCAACCCCAACACGACCACATCATGCAGATTATGCAACACCAGAAAGCGAATAACCTCCTGATGTGCAGGAGCCATGCACATGGTCAGCTGGGTCCAGTACTGAGGCTTATTCTTGGCCAAAGGTGTAGCATTAATTCCTCTCAATGGAATAGGACACTGCAAGGGCTCCAAGAACAACCCACAACGCCTAGCATACTCCAAGTCCATCAAATTCAGGGCAGCGCCTGAATCCACAAATGCCATGACAGAATACGATGACAAAGAGCAGATCAAGGTAACGGACAGAAGAAATTTTGACTGTACCGTACCAATGGTGGCAGACCTAGCGAACCGCTTAGTGCGCTTAGGACAATCAGAGATAGCATGAGTGGAATCACCACAGTAGAAACACAGCCCATTCAGACGTCTGTGTTCTTGCCATTCAACTCTGGTCAAAGTCCTATCGCCCTGCATAGGCTCAGGTTTAAGCTCAGGTAATACTGCCAAATGGTGCACAGATTTACGCTCACGCAAGCGTCGACCGATCTGAATGGCCAAAGACATAGACTCACTCAGACCAGCAGGCATAGGAAATCCCACCATGACATCCTTAAGGGCTTCAGAGAGACCCTTTCTGAAAATAGCTGCGAGCGCACCTTCATTCCATTGAGTGAGTACGGACCACTTTCTAAATTTCTGACAATATACCTCTATCTCATCCTGACCCTGACACAGAGCCAGCAAATTTTTCTCTGCCTGATCCACTGAATTAGGTTCATCGTACAGCAATCCGAGAGCCAGGAAAAACGCTTCGATATTACTTAATGCAGGATCTCCTGACGCAAGAGAAAATGCCCAGTCCTGAGGGTCGCCACGTAAAAAAGAAATAATGATCCTAACTTGTTGAACTGGGTCACCAGAGGAGCGAGGTTTCAAAGCCAGAAATAGTTTACAATTATTTTTGAAACTCAGAAATTTAGTTCTATCTCCAAAAAACAAATCAGGAATAGGAATTCTCGGTTCTAACATAGAATTCTGAACCACAAAGTCTTGAATATTTTTTACTCTTGCCGTGAGCTGATCCACACATGAAGACAGACCTTTAATGTCCATCGCTACACCTGTGTCCTGAACCACCCAAATGTCTAGGGGAAAAAAAAGGCAAAACACAGTGCAGAGAAAAAAAAATGGTCTCAGAACTTCTTTTTTCCCTCTATTGAGGATCATTAGTACTTTTGGCCTCCAGTACTGTTATGATAAGGTAATTCAGTACCACAATGGACATAGAGGTCAGAGCACATACAGTGACCTGACAATAACTCAAAAACATTGAACGAGCTCTGAGACGTGGGAACTCTGCTGACTGCAATCCCTAATCCTCTCCAACCACACTAGAGGCAGCCGTGGATTGCGCCTAACGCTCCCTATGCAACTCGGCACAGCCTGAGAAACTAGCTAGCCTGAAGATAGAAAATAAGCCTACCTTGCCTCAGAGAAATACCCCAAAGGAAAAGGCAGCCCCCACATATAATGACTGTGAGTTAAGATGAAAAGACAAACGTAGAGATGAAATAGATTTAGCAAAGTGAGGCCCGACTTTCTGAACAGAGCGAGGATAGGAAAGGTAACTTTGCGGTCAACACAAAACCCTACAAAAACCACGCAAAGGGGGCAAAAAGACCCTCCGCACCGAACTAACGGCACGGAGGTACACCCTCTGCGTCCCAGAGCTTCCAGCAAGCAGGAAAAAACAAATAGACAAGCTGGACAGAAAAAAACAGCAAACAAAATAGCAAAGCAGAACTTAGCTATGCAGAGCAGCAGGCCACAGGAACGATCCAGGAGGAAACAGGTCCAATACTAGAACATTGACTGGAGGCCAGGATCAAAGCACTAGGTGGAGTTAAATAGAGCAGCACCTAACGACTTCACCACATCACCTGAGGAAGGAAACTCAGAAGCCGCAGTACCACTTTCCTCCACCAACGGAAGCTCACAGAGAGAATCAGTCGAAGTACCACTTGTGACCACAGGAGGGAGCTCTGCCACAGAATTCACAACACCGGAGATTCCAGAGGTTGGGCGAAGGTGGGAGCCAGCCGAAACCTCTGCCTACACTGGGCTCGCTCCAACCTTTGCTCGTTAAAATGAAGGTTGATGTGAGTTGACACCGCTATTTGCTCCTCCAGTGTGGTGGGAATCTCCCTAGTGACCAAAGCGTCCTTCACATGGTCAGCCAGCCCCCTCCAAAATACAGGGATGAGGGCTTTATCCTGCCACTCCAACACAGATGCTGAAGTCCGGAAGTGGACGGCCAAATCACTGACCATGGATGAGCGCTTTGTCAGTGCTAGCATTTGGAGTGCCGTATCATGGGTGACTTGAGGTCCCAAAAACACCTGTTTCATAGTGCTCAAGAACCGCAGAGCACTCTCCACCACCTGATCGTCGCGCTCCCACAGCGGCATGGCCCACTTCAACACCCTCTCCGACAGGAGGGAAATTATGAATCCCACCTTGTCCTGCTCTGAGGGGAAACTTGCAGCCAGGAGCTCAAGGCGTATAGCACACTGGCTCACGAATCCCCGACACAACTTACTATCACCAGGAAACTTATTTGGCAACGGAAGCGGGATAACATTGGAGCAGGGGTGGCAGTGGACAAGCTAGCTGCAGCCACGCTAGCAGCCTGAACAGCTTCTGCGGTAACATCCACAGCTGAGGTTGTGCGATCGAGAGCCGCCAACCTGCCCTCCAGCTGCTGGATGTACCGCTGTAGTTGCTGTTCACCTGCCATTACTAGCCAGACCCTGATGCTATTATAATGTTAGGGCTGCGGGAACATACCAAATAATATAAAGTAAGATATATGGAGCGTTTACAGCCCGGGGTCCCCCATGAAGAGATGACACCTCCTGCTAGGTAATGGCGGACTATATGGCGGTATAATGTGAACTCACACGGGTTAACTTAACCCAGTAAGTAAGGAGGCGAACCCTGTTGCTTAACAGGGCCGCAATACCGCTGAGTGAACGCTAGTGTTAGGTCACATGACTCTACCCCTCTAGTCCACTAATGCTCGGTGCCGCAAATACGGTGCCAGTGAGAACCTAAATAATAAAGATTTAGCACTCGCAGCGCCGCTTTGGCGGACGCCACTAATCACCCTAGCTAGGGATCGGAAAGCGCACTAGATGCGCACTACGCAGCACTGGCGGACACTGCAGAGATGACGCAGTATAAGCGTGCCTTGTGCAGGATGGCACAAACTGGTGTTAGTCAGCTCCAACACCCAAACCACATATAACAACACTAGGGAGGAGTTTGATTAGGAGCTTTCACAAGATGTCAAACACTCTTCCACACACACAATATAAGTTTTATACTAGCGTATGATGGAGTGGCCATGCGAACCTTTTATAGCGCCGTCCTTCCGGGACCTTCCCAGTGGTCCAATCAGGGCTGCTTCAGGTCCTTGGCATGTGACCCTCGACCTCCAATGGGAGGTAGTCCCACGGGCATGCTCAGTTGAGAAAAATCAGGTCTCAGGAACGTCTGCTCGCCGCTGACCACTGTTGGTTATGATAGCAGAACCAGGAATGACTGTGGTAACCAGATGCACAGCATCATCCTGGGCAAGATGCTGGGACCGACATCACTGCTGAGCAGGCTCCTCTGCGGCTGGGGAAACATGGGAGACTGCCGAGGACATGGTTCAACATTCCCCCAGCGGTTGGAACTTGACACCCAACATGTACATCCAGAATTTTAGGCTTAAAATGTCTCTATGGCATAGCAAAAAATATAAATATATATTTTTAATACATTTCTTTTTTTGTTAATTTCATTAATATGTTTTCTTGCAGGTTTTTTGAAATAAGCAGTTACAACTTTTGATGAAGATGCAGTTTCAGGATGATCTCTTTGCATTGCTATTATACAAAAATAATGAAAATATGTGACAAGTCTTCAGAAATTTCAGTTACTTACATATAACTGCTAAATGTTGCCATTCCCAAGGGGAGAATGTGCATTACTTTATAATGGCTCTAAAGACCTTTAACTTACATGGAGCTGTAATATGTAAATTTCATAATATGATCAAAACTATCAAAATTGGAGTTTGGCAGATTCTCCTAAATTCGGGCTGTGAATTTGATTCACATAGGCTGTATTCAATAAAAATTGAATGAGCCTTGAATACCTTGAAAAGCCATTTGTTATGTTCTGAGGTCCCCGAACACAAATCAGGTGCCTTAAGGCACCTTCACACTAAACGATATCGCTAGCGATCCGTGACGTTGCAGCGTCCTGGCTAGCGATATCGTCCAGTTTGAATCCTGCTGTGATGTCGTTGGTCGGGGCTAGAGGGCCAGAACTTTATTTGGTCGCTGGCTCTCCCGCTGACATCGCTGAATCGGCGTGTGTGATGCTGATTCAGCGATGTCTTCGCTGGTAGCCAGGGTAAACATCGGGTTACTAAGCGCAGGGCCGCACTTAGTAACCCGATGTTTACCCTGGTTACCATCCTAAAAGTAAAAAAAACAAACACTTCATACTTACCTTCCGCTGTCTGTCCTCCGGTGCTGTGCATTCCTGCACTCACTGTGAGTACAGCGGCCGGAAAGCAGAGCAGTGACGTCACCGCTGTGCTTTCCGGCCGCTGTGCTCACAGCCAGTACAGAGAAGCAGAGTGCCGGGAACAGACAACGGAAGGTAAGTATGAAGTGTTTGTTTTTTTTACTTTTAGGATGGTAACCAGGGTAAATATCGGGTTACTAAGCGCGGCCCTGCACTTACAGTGGGGCAAAAAAGTATTTAGTTAGTCAGCAATAGTGCAAGTTCCACCACTTAAAAAGATGAGAGGCGTCTGTAATTTACATCATAGGTAGACCTCAACTATGGGAGACAAACTGAGAAAAAAAAATCCCAAAAATAACATTGTCTGTTTTTTTATCATTTTTTTTGCATATTATGGTGGAAAATAAGTATTTGGTCAGAAACAAACAATCAAGATTTCCGGCTTTCACAGACCTGTAACTTCTTCTTTAAGAGTCTCCTCTTTCCTCCACTCATTACCTGTAGTAATGGCACCTGTTTAAACTTGTTATCAGTATAAAAAGACACCTGTGCACACCCTCAAACAGTCTGACTCCAAACTCCACTATGGTTAAGACCAAAGAGCTGTCAAAGGACACCAGAAACAAAATTGTAGCCCTGCACCAGGCTGGGAAGACTGAATCTGCAATAGCCAACCAGCTTGGAGTGAAGAAATCAACAGTGGGAGCAATAATTAGAAAATGGAAGACATACAAGACCACTGATAATCTCCCTCGATCTGGGGCTCCACGCAAAATCCCACCCCGTGGGGTCAGAATGATCACAAGAACGGTGAGCAAAAATCCCAGAACCACGCGGGGGGACCTAGTGAATGAACTGCAGAGAGCTGGGACCAATGTAACAAGGCCTACCATAAGTAACACACTACGCTACCATGGACTCAGATCCTGCAGTGCCAGACGTGTCCCACTGCTTAAGTCAGTACATGTCCGGGCCCGTCTGAAGTTTGCTAGAGAGCATTTGGATGATCCAGAGGAGTTTTGGGAGAATGTCCTATGGTCTGATGAAACCAAACTGGAACTGTTTGGTAGAAACACAACTTGTCGTGTTTGGAGGAAAAAGAATACTGAGTTGCATCCATCAAACACCATACCTACTGTAAAGCATGGTCTTGGAAACATCATGTTTTGTGGCTGTTTCTCTGCAAAGGGGCCAGGACGACTGATCCGGGTACATGAAAGAATGAATGGGGCCATGTATCGTGAGATTTTGAGTGCAAACCTCCTTCCATCAGCAAGGGCATTGAAGATGAAACGTGGCTGGGTCTTTCAACATGACAATGATCCAAAGCACACCGCCAGGGCAACGAAGGAGTGGCTTCGTAAGAAGCATTTCAAGGTCCTGGAGTGGCCTAGCCAGTCTCCAGATCTCAACCCTATAGAAAACCTTTGGAAAGTCCGTGTTGCCAAGCGAAAAGCCAAAAACATCACTGCTCTAGAGGAGATCTGCATGGAGGAATGGGCCAACATACCAACAACAGTGTGTGGCAACCTTGTGAAGACTTACAGAAAACGTTTCACCTCTGTCATTGCCAACAAAGGATATATTACAAAGTATTGAGATGAAATTTTGTTTCTGACCAAATACTTATTTTCCATCATAATATGCAAATAAATTGTTAAAAAAACAGACAATGTGATTTTCTGGATTTTTTTTTCTCAGTTTGTCTCCCATAGTTGAGGTCTACCTATGATGTAAATTACAGACGCCTCTCATCTTTTTAAGTCGTGGAACTTGCACTATTGCTGACTGACTAAATACTTTTTTGCCCCACTGTAGTAACCCGATGTTTACCCTGGTTACCGGCATCGTTGGTCGCTGGAGAGCGGTCTGTGTGACAGCTCTCCAGCGACCAAACAGCGACGCTGCAGTGATCCGGATCGTTGTCTGGATCGCTGCAGCGTCGTTTAGTGTGAAGGTACCTTTAGGAAGTCAGCAGTGGACTGTCAAGTACTATGGTGGTAGGGAAAAGTGTGGGGCACTTAGCATTCTGTATTCTGCTGAATGGGATAAGATAAGATGCATAAATAGGTGTTTTGTTAAAGTCATGATCAGAGTGAGATGACCAGAGAGATACAGACAGTCAAGGAGTGTGGTAAACACAGGGCAGCTTCCCCATAGATTTTACTTGCCAGTTTTCCCAGAACAGCGTGCAGAGCCTCCTAAACTTTGCTAAAACAATTCATCAAACCTCACAGAAACTATTCCAGAGGGTTTTTTTGTGCCCCTGCATTAAATCATCCATTCAGAGGGGTCTGGCAAAAGGGCAGACCATGGATATAAAGGGGTGAGACCTAAAAAAGATGAGGCAGGGATAACCTTTTTCCCCAGCAGTGTAAAGCAAAAGCTATGACTTAAAATTTGCAAAGGTTCATAAATATCAAAAATGGAATTATGATGGCTAAAAATAATTAACTTTTTATTAAAGATACATGTATGAAATTACATACATTGGTAAGAAACATAAAATATGAGAAAAAATACCACACTAGCAGTCAAGCACTGAATACATATTCGGTGAGATGGGTATATTGACAAATGTCAAATATATAATGCTGATATAATGTTCAGAAAAAAGCTGCATTCTCAGCGTAAAAATAGCAGCATATATAGTAGATCACAAACAAAAGGTGCGTGGCCAGAATAGACTATCAAGTATTAAACACACTAAACAATTTAAAACATTTTAACCCCTTAGTGACAGAGCCAATTTGGTACTTAATGACCAGGCCAATTTTTGCAATTCTGACCACTGTCACTTTATGAGGTTATAACTCTGGAACGCTTCAACGGATCCCGCTGATTCTGAGAATGTTTTTTCGTGACATATTGTACTTCATGTTAGTGGTAACATTTCTTTGATATTACTTGCGATTATTTATGAAAAAAACGGAAATATGGCGAAAATTTTTAAAATTTTGCAATTTTCAAACTTTGTATTTTTATGCCCTTAAATCACAGAGATATGTCATGAAAAATAGTTAATAAATAACATTTCCCACATGTCTACTTTACATCAGCACAATTTTGGAAACAAATTTTTTTTTTGTTAGGGAGTTATAAGGGTTAAAAGTTGACCAGCAATTTCTAATTTTTACAACACCATTTTTTTTAGGGACCACATCACATTTGAAGTCATTTTGAGGGGTCTATATGATAGAAAATAATGAAGTGTGACACCATTCTAAAAACTACACCCCTCAAGGTTCTCAAAACCACATTCAAGAAGTTTATTAACCCTTTACGTGCTTCACAGGAACTGAAACAATGTGGAAGGAAAAAATGAACATTTAACTTTTTTTTGCAAACATCTTAATTCAGAACCATTTTTTTATTTTCACAAGTGTAAAAACAGAAATGTAACCATAAATTTTGTTATGCAATTTCTCCTGAAAACGTCAATACCCCATATGTGGGGGTAAACCACTTTTTGGGCGCACCGCAGAACTTAGAAGTGAAGGAGCGCCGTTTGACTTTTTCAATGCAGAATTGGCTGGAATTGAGATCGGACGCCATGTCACGTTTAGAGAGCCCCTGATGTGCCTAAACAGTGGAAACCCCCCACAAGTGACACCATTTTGGAAACTAGACCCCTTAAGGAACTTATCTAGATGTGTGGTGAGCACTTTGAACCCCCATGTGCTTCACAGAAGTTTATAATGTAGAGCCGTGAAAAAAAAATCGCATTTTTTCTACAAAAATGATCTTTTTGCCCACAAATTTTTATTTTCACAAGGGTAACAGGAGAAATTAGACAGCAAAAGTTGTTGTACAATTTCTCCTGAGTACGCTGATACCCAATATGTGGGGGTAAACCACTGTTTGGGCGCACCGCAGAGCTTGGAAGAGAAAGAGTGCCGTTTTACTTTTTCAATGTAGAATTGGCTGGAATTGAGATCGGACGCCATGTCGCGTTTGGAGAGCCCCTGATGTGCCTAAACAGTAGAAATCCCCCACAAGTGACCCCATTTTGGAAACTAGACCCCCCATGGAACTTATCTAGATGTGTGGTGAGAACTTTGAATGCCCAAGTGCTTCACAGAAGTTTATGATGCAGAGTCGTGAAAATAAAAAATATTTTTTTTTTCCACAAAAAAGATTTCTTAGCCCCCAAGTTTTTATTTTCACAAGGGTAACAAAAGAAATTGGACCCCAAAAGTTGTTGTCCAATTTGTCCTGAGTATGCTGGTACCCCATATGTGGGGGTAAACCACTGTTTGGGCACACGGCAGAGCTCGGAAGGAAGGAGCGCCGTTTTGGAATGCAGACTTTGATAGAATGGTCTGCGGGCATTATGTTGCGTTTGTAGAGCCCCTGATGTACCTAACCAGTAGAAACCCTCCACAAGTGACCCCATTTTGGAAACTAGACCCCCCAAGGAACTTATCTAGATGTGTGGTGAGAACTTTGAATGCCCAAGTGCTTCACAGAAGTTTAGAATGCAGAGTCGTGAAAATAAAAAATATTTTTTTTTCCACAAAAAAAGATATTGTAGCCCCCAAGTTTTTATTTTCACAAGGGTAACAGGAGGAATTGGACTGCAATAGTTGTTGTCCAATTTATCCCGAGTACGCTGATGCACCATATGTGGGGGTAAACCACTGTTTGGGCGCACGGCAGAGCTCGGAAGGGAAGGAGCGCCTTTTTGGAATGCAGACTTTGATAGAATGGTCTGTGGGCATTATGTTGCGATTGCAGAGCCCCTGATGTACCTAAACTGTAGTAACCCCCCACAAGTGACCCCATTTTGGAAACTAGACCCCCCAAGGAACTTATCTAGATGTGTGGTGAGAACTTTGAATGCCCAAGTGCTTCACAGAAGTTTAGAATGCAGAGTCGTGAAAATAAAAAATATTTTTTTTTTCACAAAAAAGATATTGTAGCCCCCAAGTTTTTATTTTCACAAGGGTAACAGGAGAAATTGGACCACTAATGTTGTTGTCCAATTTATCCTAAGTATGCTGATGCCCCATATGTGGGGGTAAACCACTGTTTGGGCGCACGGCAGAGCTCGGAAGGGAAGGAGCGCCGTTTTGGAATGCAGACTTAGATAGAATGGTCTGTGAGCGTTATGTTGCGTTTGCCGAGCCCCTGATGACCTAAACAGCAGTAACCCCCCACAAGTGACCCCGTTTTGGAAACTAAACCCCCCAAGGAACTTGTATAGATGTGTGGTGAGAACTTTGAATGCCCAAGTGCTTCACAGAAGTTTAGAATGCAGAGTCATAAAAAAAATATATATATATATTTTTCCACAAAAAAGATTTTGTAGGGTAACAAGAGAAATTGGACCCCAGAGGTTGTTGTCCAATTTATCCCGAGTACGCTGATGCCCCATATGTGGGGGTAACCCACTGTTTGGGCGCACGGCAGAGCTCAGAAGGGAGGGAGCACCATTTGACTTTTTGAGCGCAAAATTGGCTGTCGTGTTTGGAGACCCCCTGATGTACCTAAACAGTGGAAACCCCCCAATTCTAGCTCCAACCCTAACCCCAACACACCCCTAACCCTAATCCCAACCTGATCCATAATCCTAATCACTAACCCTAACCATAATCACAACCCTTACCCCAAAACAACCCTAATGTCAACCCTAACCATAACCCTAATCAAAACCCTAAATCCAACACACCCCTAATCCTAATCTCAACCCTAACCTCAAACCTAACCCTAATCCCAACACACCCCTAATCACAACCCTAACCTTAACCCTAATCCCAAACCTAACCCTAATCCCAAGCGTAACCCTAATGCCAACCCTATCCCTAATACCAACCCTAATCCAAACCCTAACCCTAATCCCAACTCTAACCCTAACTTTAGCCCCAACCCTAGCCCTAACTTTAGCCCCAACCCTAACCCTAGCCCTAAGGCTACTTTCACACTTGCGTCGTTTGGCATCCGTCGCAATCCATCGTTTTGGACAAGAAATGGATCCTGCAAATGTGCCCGCAGGATGTGTTTTTTGCCCATAGACTTGTATTGCCGACGGATCGTGACGGATGGCCACACGTCGCGTCCGTCGTGCACTGGATCAGTGTTTTGGCGGACCGTCAGCACAAAAAAAGTTCAATGTAACGTTTTTTTGTACGTCGCATCCGCCATTTCTGACCGCGCATGCGTGGCCGTAACTCCGCCCCCTCCTCCCCAGGACATAGATTGGGTAGCGGATGCATTCAAAAACTACATCCGCTGCCCACGTTGTGCACAATTTTCACAACGTTCGTCGGTATGTCGGGCCGATGCATTGCGACGGCCCCGTACCGACGTAAGTGTGAAAGAAGCCTAACCCTAAATTTAGCGCCAACCCTAACTCTAAATTTAGCCCCAACCGTAACCCTAAATTTAGCCCCAACCCTAAATTTAGCCCTAACCCTAACCCTAGCCCTAACCCTACCCCTAACCCTACCCCTAGCCTTAACCCTAGCCCTACCCCTAGCCCTAACCCTACCCCTAACCCTACCCCTACCCCTAACCCTAACCCTACCCCTAACCCTACCCCTACCCCTAACCCTACCCCTACCCCTAACCCTAACCCTAGCCCTAGCCCTAACCCTACCCCTAACCCTAACCCTACCCCTAACCCTAACCCTACCCCTAACCCTAACCCTACCCCTAACCCTACCACTAACCCTAGCCCTAACCCTACCCCTACCCCTAACCCTACCCCTAACCCTAATATTAGCCCCAACTGCTCTTCTCCTGCCGGCCGGCAGATGGAGACAGATGGCGGGCACACTGCGCATGCGCCCGCCATTTTCTTTTCCCCAGAAGACGTGGGCGGCCAGGAGGAGCAGCAGGAGGACCCAGGGACACCGGTAAGTATGATAGGGTCCCCGAATCCCCCTATTTCTCTGTCCTCTGATGTGCGATCACATCAGAGGACAGAGAATTACACTTAGCTTTTTTTTTTTTTTTCTTTTGCGGTCGCCGGTAAACAGTTAATTACCGGCGATCGCAAAACAGGGGTCGGTAAAACCGACCCCGATCATGCTCTTTGGGGTCTCGGCTACCCCCGGCAGCCGAGACCCCAAAGATTCTCGCAGGGCCAGCCGGCGGGCGCACTGCGCATGCGCCCGCCATTTTGAAGATGGCGGCGCCCACCGGGAGCCACGAGGAGCATTGGGGGAGACAGGTGAGTATCGGGGGCTATCTGGGACCCCTTTTCTCCCCTTTTCTCTGTCCTCTGATGTGCGATCACATCGGAGGACAGAGAAATTAAAAAGAAATCGCGTTTTGTTTTGTTTTTTGCGATCGCCGGTAAACGGTTAATTACCGGCGATCGCAAAAGCGGGGTGGGTAAAAAAAAACCCGAATCATGTTCTCTGGGGTCTCGGCTACCCCCGGCAGCCAAGACCCCGGAGAAAATCCGACTCTGGGGGGCGCTATTTACTTTTTCCACAGCGCCATTAATTAACGGCGTTGTGGTTTAAGTACCCTTAGCGGCCGCCGTTAAAAGGCGTATCGGCGGTCGCTAAGGGGTTAAACAAAGTGACACCACAAAGTGAATGAACAAATCACAATTGATTGACACCATGATCAGAAAGACTACATTCACAATATGTCCAATTTCATATGTGTGTAGCTGAGAGATCGCTCTTACCCACCATAGAGTAAACTTAGCCAGGGTGAACCCCCTGAGAAAGCAACACTATAACACGTGAAACATGATTTGGAGCTCTTTTGTATCTCTGGTGACCTGGGTAGGTGTGCTCTATGATTGGTATGGTGTCACCTTTGTTAATATATGTGTGATAAATTGGCCAGTGTGTCTAATATATGGAAATAAATTCTGGTCACAGACCTTGGTGATCTATATGCTGCTATTTTAATTCTAAGAATATGGCTTTTTTCTGACCACTGTGTTTATCATTATATATTTAACATTTGACAATACACCATGTTCCAAATTACTATGCAAATTGGATTTAAGTGTCATAAAGATTTAATGTTTTTGTTTTTAAAATAAACTCATAGATGTTATTGTGCCTCAGGGCTCAATGAATCACTGAAATCAAGCTTAAGCACATGTGATAATTAGTTTTTCATGTGATTCTAATTAAAGGAAAACTACTTAAAAATTAGCGTATATACTCGAGTAGAAGCCAAGATTTTCAGCCCATTTTTTTAGGCTGAAAGTGCCCCTCTCGGCTTATTCTCGAGTCATTGTCCCAGGGGGGTCGGCGGGGGAGGGGGAGCTGTGGCTGTCACATACTCACCTGCTCCTGGCGCGGTCCCTGCATCTCCATTGGTCTCCGGGCGCTGACAGCTTCTTCCAGCATGAAGCGGTCACGCGGTACCGCTCATTACAGTAATGAATATGGACGCGACTCCACTCCCATAGGGGTGGAGCCGCATATTCATTACTGTAATGAGTGGTACCATTGATCGCTTAATCCTGGAAGAAGCTGTCAGTGCCCGGAGAAGACCATCAGGGAAGCGGCCAGGGACCGCGCCGCGAGCAGGTGAGTATAATGGGGAGGGTGAGCAGCATTGCGCGATATTCACCTCTCCTCGTTCCTCCACCGGGCTCGGTCTTCCACGTCCTCTGCAGTGACGCTCAGGTTAGAGGGCACGATTACGTGGTTAGTGCGCACCCTCTGCCTGAACGTTACTGCAGAGCACGCAGAAGACACAGCGGTGCCCGACGGTGGAACGAGGACAGTTGAATATTGCAAGTGTCGGGGGCCTGAGCGACGAGAGGTAAGTATGTCATTTTTTTCACAGCAACAGCATATGGGGCAAATATCTCTATGGAGCATCTTATGGGGCCATAATCAGCATTTGTGCAGCCTTTTATGGGGCAAATATCTCTATGGAGCATCTTATGGGGTCATAATCAGCATTTGTGCAGCATTATATGGGGCAAATTTCTCTATGGAGCATTTTATGGGGCCATAATCAGCATTTGTGCAGCATTATATGGGGCAAATATCTCTATAGAGCATCGTATGGGGCCATGATCAGCATTTGTGCAGCATTATATGGGGCATATTTTAATATGGAGCTTCTTATGGGGCCCTTATTAACCTTTATGCCGCACTGTATGGGGCAAATGTGTCTATGGAGCATCTTATGGGGCCATTATTAACCTTTGTGCAGCATTATATGGGGCATATTTTAATTTTATGGAGCATTATATGGGGCGTATTTTGTATGGAGCATCTTATGGGGCCCATCATGAACTGAATGGAGCATTATATGGGGCTCCTGATTCAATATGGATATTCAAAAACACTTAACCTACTGATATCTCAATTGCTTTTACTTTTCTTGGTACCTATTTTTATTTTTGAAATTTACATGGTAGCTGCTACATTTTCCACTCTAGGCTTATACTCGAGTCATTAAGTTTTCCCAGTTTTTTGTGGCAAAGTTAGGGGTCTCGGCTTATACTCGGGTCGGCTTATACTCGAGTATATACGGTATGTTCCACATTATTAAGCAGACCACAGGTTTCAAGCAATATGGAAAATAAAAAGGATCTCTCTGCTGCTGAAAAGCGTTAAAGGGACACTGTCACCTGAATTTGGAGGGAACAATCTTCAGCCATGGAGGCGGGGTTTTTGGGTGTTTGATTCACCCTTTCCTTACCTGCTGGCTGCATGCTGGCTGCAATATTGGATTGAAGTTCATTCTCTGTCCTCCATAGTACATAACAACCATAATCCTCTGTGAGGTATATCAAACAGAGGATAAGAAGTGAAGAGAACAAAAAATAATAAACGTAAAATAACTATTTATTGATACAAAAAGTTAAAAGCAAGGGGGACACAAAAAATACATATCATAAAAAAGAAAACAAATGGGACCTCCAAGTGGTACCGGGGAGAGAAGAGCCAGTCCAATTTATAAAATGTTATATATGCCGCATGAAAAATGCCTCCTTCTCAGATGCGGGTTATTAATATTCTGTCAACTACACATGTTACTGTATAAATATGGCTAACTGGCGTAACAGGGAAACATAAATAGCCTTATAGAGCCATCGTATACATAATGTGTATAGTAAATTAGCCCGAGAGCTGAGTAATAATAAGGGGTATTTTCAAGTACACAGGACCGCTGGTGCTTGATAAGCTACTCTAGAGGTTAATGTGAAAATCCCTATATACTAACAGCATCGGTGGTTGTTGAAGGTAGATGGCAATGAATAAAGTGGATGTTGTTACCTGTGCAGAGCCGCAGAGAAAGTAAGGGCAAGTGCCCTGTGCAGAGCCGAGGGAGAGATAGGGAACAATGTCCTGGAATCAGGCGGGCATGTACCGGTATGTGGCTGCGCTCTCCCGACGCCCGACGAGCGCCGTTTCGCAGAAATGCTTCTTCCGGGGGCGGGTCACAAGGTAAGATTGCCTTACGCAGGCATGTACTATGGAGGACAGAGAATGAACTTTAATCCAATATTGCAGCCAGCATGCAGCCAGCAGGTAAGGAAATGGTGAATCAAAAACCCCAAAACCCCGCCTCCATGGCTGAAGATTGTTCCCTCCAAATTCAGGTGACAGTGTCCCTTTAAATAGTGCAATGCCTTGGACAAGGTATGAAAACATTTGATATTTCACAAAAACTTAAGAGTGATCGTCATACTGTGAAGAGATTTGTGACTGAAACAGAGCACAGACAGAGTACATGCAGATAAAGGCATAATGAGGAAGGTTTCTGCCAGACAAATTCATTGGATTAAGAGAGCAGCTGCCAAAAAACCATTACAAAGCAGCAAACAGTTATTTGAAGCTGCTGGTGCCAGGGCAGCCATCAGCGCATTATTACCCTTATTGGTGTATGGGACCCCTGAGCTGGGGGGGCCCAGCACTCAGTTTTCATAACTATGGGACCCCTGAGCGCGGGCTCAGCAACTTTCTCCTCAGATAGTCACAGTCACACAGTCAGGAGCAGCGCAGCCCCCGGTGAGTGTGACTGAGCCTGTGTGAGGTGTATGGATGCTGCGATGACAGGCTCCAGTCCAGTTCCTGCAGCAGAGGCATCATCAGTGAGCTGGCCAGTGTCAGCACAGCAGCTGGCTCACTGAGGACGCTGACCCCTGTCTTTATCAGCTATAGATCTTGATAAGAGCAGAGCGCAGTCACCCCTCCCCCCTCACCTCCTGCAGAGAAGCATAAAGCTGCTGAGCCCAATCTGCCCCTCACAGGACACTTCAGCCCTCTCTCAAGATTCCCCCAGTTGGCATTTACTCTCCAAACTGCTCTGAAAACTTCAGTCTTCAGATTTGAGCTGCTGAGTCCTGTCAGAGGACAGATGGGGCACAGCAGCCTTATCCTCTGCAGGGGGGTTAGCAGGACACTATGCTTCAGGATTTATCGCTGACGAATAGGCTCACCTCACAGAGATGTCATGTGGATAAATAATCTGCAGAATGCTGTGAGTGTCTCTGGAATTCGGATCACACGCACCCACTGAAATCTATGGATGAGTGTGAAACATCAGGCTGCACTCAGCTGTTATCTGAGTGCAGTCCAGCATCCATGGCCTCAGACAATGGAGAAGATGGAGAAATTAATTTCCCTGTCTTCTCAATGTGCTCTGATTATCTCATGCAAGAGAATCAGACGACACTCGGATGAGAGTTTGAGTCGAGTGTCAGTAGCATTCTGCCAGCTCTGTAACTGCCCATTCATTCTCAGACGCAGGGGAAGTTAAAATTTGTTGCCGTGCAGATTCCTTAACAGCCGCCAGCCAATCACAGGCCGGCAGCTGATGTCAGCGGGCACGTCGCCAGCGTATGACGTTACTGTCATACGCCGAAACGAATTTCCGCGCCTCAGATGCATTGAGTGGAGGACACTGCTGGATCTCGGCCAGATAAGGAGAAACTTTTTTTTTTTTTGCAAAGCCACAGTATGGGGTGCATTATACCACTATGGGGGTGCATTATACCACTATCTGAGTGAATTATACCACTATATATGACTATGGGATCATTATACTATTATGGATGATTATGGGGGCAATATGGAGACATGGGGGCAGTATGGAGAGACATGAGGCAGAAAGGGTGGACACGTGGGGTCCAGAATGGGTAGACACATGGGGTCCAGAATGTGGGATATTATTACTATAGGGGATAATTAAAGGATTATATTTTTGAGGATACTGTCTTCAGTGTAGGGAGGAGAGGTACTGTAACTGTGCTGGTCGACATGGTCGCTTTTTTTCTTCATCTGGCATAGTGTAGAGGTTGGGGAAAAATTAGGGAATGTGCTCTAGATAACTGCAATTTTCTGCAGAGACGAGTCCTGGCTGGATGAAGTGATGGTTGTCTGAACTGGATGAAGAAGAAAAGCAAAAATGAAGGAATTCAACTAGAGACGTTATCGGTGAGTCAGTGTGTTACCTGTACACATACACTATACACTGTATACTATATACAGAGCTCCTGTGTATATTGTCACTGGTGATCACTGTACTGTATTACCTGTACACTATATACAGCGTTCGTGTGTATAATGTCAATGGTGATCCCTGTATTACCTGTACACTGACACTATATGCTATATATAGAGCTTCTGTGTATAATGTCACTGGTGATCCCTCTATTACCTGTACACTGACGTTATATACAGAGCTCCTACATATAATGTCACCGGTGATCCCTGTATTACCTGTACACTGACATAATATACAGAGCTCCTGTGTATAATGTCACCGGTGATCACTGTATTATCTGTACACTGACACTGTATATAGAGCTCCTGTGTATGTCATCGGTGATCACTGTATTACCTGTACAAGAACATTGTATGCTAAGTACAGATCTCCTGTGTATAATGGTATTAGTAGTGTTTTTTCTATTAATGATCAGTATTGCAGTTTTTGGTCACTAAGTGGTGGTAAAATGTGGTCTGGCCATGGTGTAGTGGTATTTGTTCCTTGTATGTGATATTATTGGTCATTTTAAAAATTGAAAAATAAACATTTCTTAAACTATCCAATACAATTTAGGTATATTTTTATTTAATTGGTTAGAGTAGAGTAGGGCCTGGCCAAAACAAAAGCTGCTTCTTATGTAATTGATCTGGTGATGGGAACAGTATATGTGTGATTGGTGAGGATGTTGTACAGCAGAGGAGTTTTTCCAAGAAAGGGTGATGGGACTGTGGAAGGTTCGAGGGGTGGAGGCGTGGCTAGGGTGGAGCTTGGGCGGAGTTTAAAGGGGCTAAATAATTTTTGCCAGTATGGGGCCCTGAAATTCCTAGTGGCAGCCCTGGATGCAAGAATTGTGAAGGTGATATCAAAGAAGGGTTCCTATGATAACATGTAACTTGGCCTGTTGGGTTGTTTTGGAGTTTAATGGCTTTTTTGTTCAGTGAATGTGACCTCCTAATGCTGCAAATTCCACAAATGAGCATTTTCAGTTCTTTAAAACATATCAAATGTATAGAAATTCTACTGTGCCTAATAATTTGGAACAGTGCATTTTGTGTTTTTATTCATTTTGGAGATTATACTGTTATCATTGGGAGGTTTCTTCAATAAAATTTGATGTATACTCTAACGGGTGATGACTTTTATTAGACTGACTGTCATTTGCACCGACCATTATTTAATTATTTTTAGCCATCAAAACTCCTTTTCCTCCTCATTTGGTGGGGCTTATGGATCTCTATCAGCAATTTTCTGGTTTGTATAGCCTATGTATGGAACTACATATGAACCCATTTGATTTATTGTTATTCAAAGGTTTATAAATATGCTTTAGCTGGAGTGGTTAGGAGGATCTACAGTTGAAACTGGACCTTTCAAGTCAGAGGCGTAGCTAGGTTTTTGGTCCAGGGGGGCGAAGCTTCTGAGTGGGCCCCTAACCAGGTAACCTTGATTACAACTCGGTGACGCACCCTAATAGTGGAGGAGAATGTCAGCAGATGACAGCGCTGTTACTGAAGATAATCTCTATATAAAGACCAATATGGATATTACCGCCATATGGTCAGTGGTAGATACCAGCCCTACAGAACATATAACAGATCACTGCACAGTTACAGATAATGACTTACCGCTGACATAATTTCTGATGGAGTCGTTCATTTTTTCCATCTTTTCCATCTGGCTCAGACCGACAAGACAACTTCTTCCAACAACGACTCACCTGCAGAGAATACAACAAAGACACGTTTCACTTCTCATATTCCAGCCCCATCACCATCTATTCCCAACCTGCACAAACTCCTTATCCTACTGATACCCCAATACTGAGCCACTGCTGCCGTATGTGTCCCTATTACTGCAACTGCTGTGTGGCTTTCTGTGCCCTCTAAATTCTAAAGCAACTCTCTACAATATAGTAATGCCAGGTGCAAGTGCCCTAGAAAACAGTGCCCATATTTTGCCCCTAGAAAGTAATAATGCCCAGTGTGCCCCTTCGATAGCCACAGTCAGTGGCGTATCCAGGGGGGACAGCCAGGGCATGTGGGGGTGCCAGCGGGCCGTCTGATGATGCGGCGGTCCAAGGAGGCTCCTCGTCGGCAGCATTCTGCCACCCCCACACTGAGATAGTCCTGTTCTCTGAGCCGGCTGTCAAATTGACAGCCGGCTCAGAGAAAGTGCTGCACGTCGAATCCCAAGAGTCAGCAGCATAACTACCCCACAGCAGAGCCCCTCCACCGCAGAGAGCCGCACACCAAGCTATTGCTGCCACTGCACTGTGCGCACAGGACCTGTGATGAGGTCACAGGAGGGGGGGAGTCAGGAGTCACATAATCAAGGGCCTCCATGTAGTGCAGGACTCTGCTGGTTCTCATGGTGCTGGACGAGGGTAAGCTTTTGTGTGGGGTCAGGAGTGGTTTGTGTGGATGTAGCAGAGCATTGTGTGTACGAGGTGTACAAAGTGGAAGCCGTGTGTGCAAGGTGTATGGAGCGGAGCCGTGTGTGTACGAGGTGTATGGAGCGGAACTGGGTGTGTGCAAGGTGTATGGAGCGGAACTGGGTGTGTGCAAGGTGTACAGAGCGGAGCCGTGTGTGTACGAGGTGTACAGAGCGAAGCCGTGTGCGTACGAGGTGTACAGAGTGGAGCCGTGTGTGTATGAGGTGTACGGAGCGGAGCTGGGTGTGTACAAGGCTTACGGAGTGGAGCCGTGTGTGCAAGGTGTATGGAGCGGAGTCATGTGTGTCTATGAGGTGTATGAAGTGGAGCCGCGTGTGTACGAGGTGTATGAAACAGAGCCGCGTGTGTACAAGGTGTACGGAGCAGAGCCGCGTGTGTACAAGGTGTATGGAGTGGAGCCACGTGTGTACGAGGTGTACTGAGCGGAGCCGTGTAAGCAAGGTGTACGGAGCTCAGCTGCGTGTGTAGGAGTAACTAGCTGTGGCCATTATACTGTATGCAATATGTGTGTGTGTTTGTGCGTGCATGCGTAGAGCTGCGGGTGAATGTGCAGAGACGTAAATGGTTTTGTGTGTGTGTGTACGGGGAGGAGAGGCGAGGGCAATGATGGGGCTGACAGGGAGAGTGCAATAATTGGGATGGAGGGGGAGGAGGAAATGATGAATGTGGTGGAATGGGCAATGATGGAGGTGGAATGGGCAATGATGGAGGTGGGGGAGGAAATGATGGAGGTGGAATGGGCAATGATGGGGGGAGGCAATGATGGAGGTGGAAATTGGAATGGGCAATGATGGTGGTGGGGGGAGAATGCAATGATATTGGGGAGGAGGAAATCATGGAGGTGGTGAAAAGGGCAATAATGAAGAGGGGAAGAAATGGAGGTGGTAAAATGGACAAGGATGTGGTGGTGGAAAGCACACTGATGATATTGGAGGGGGAGAAAATGATGGAGGTGGTGGAATGGGCAAGTATGGTGATGGCGGCGGAAAGGACAATGATGATGGTGGTGGAAAGGGCAATGATGGGGATGGGGGAAGAGAAAATGATGGATATGGTGGAAATGGCAAAGGAGGAAATAATGGAGGTGGTGGAATGGGAAATTATGGGGTGCTGGGGGAGAAAGCAATGATAGTGGTGGTGGAGAAGGCAAAGATGGAGGTGGTGAAGAGAGCAATGATGGGGTGGGGTAGAGGAAAATAATGGGCAGGAGGAAACAGTACAGGAGAATGGGGGGCATATCTGAGGGATGTGAGAGGAGACAGTATGAGGAGGGAGGGGAATAGTGTGAGGAGACAGTATGGGGGAGAAAAGTGAGTGGGCACAGAATAGAAATTGAGTAGTGGGTTCGTAGCATGGGGGACAGTGTAAGGGCACAGCCAGGAGGGGATAGTATATCAAGGAGGGGGAGTGTGATATAAATACTGAGCCCTATAGAGGGACACAGTGTGAGAGGACAGTGTGAAGAGGGGGTCGGTATGGAAAGGAGAGATCAGTGTGAAGAGCATGTACCAAAAGAGGGACAATGTGGGTTTCATATTTTGTGCAGACAATATAGTGAGGGGCAGTTTTTTATTCAGGAGCATTATAATGACACTTGTATCTTTAAGGACATCATGTGGAGATTTTCTGCAAAAGAGCGGAGAAGATGGAAGTCTGCAGAGACGACTGTGGATGACAAAACTCATCATGGGGTCTGGACAAGATGAAGAAAAGAAGGAGAACGACTCCAGAGGCGAAGTCATCTATCAGGTACCTAGATGTAAATGTTATTTGTGATACTGACTAATTTTCATGTTTTCATTTATGTTTGGAGCATTAAAGGGGATGTCCAGGTTTGTAATGAGTCTGTAGTCATTCTTTGTGACTGCAGACTTCTGAGTTCTCACAGTGTGCCCTGCACGCTGTCAGGATTCTCTCATGCTGGCTCTTTACATACGTGCGGTCACGTGCTGACTAGACATGTGTGGCCTCACTCAATGAAAATGAACTGAGCGAGGCCGGACACGTCTAGTCGGAATGTGGTCAGAAGTATACAAATCACATACTTGTGCTGACATGACTGTCCACCCCCCAGGGAGAATCCAAAAAGTGTGCAGTGCATTAGTTGTGAAAATTCAGAGGCTGCAATGTCAGGATTCAACTCTGCAGGTTCCAGTAGTCGTCACATGGACACTTCACTCATATGCAACTTTCATACTTATTGTCCTGTGACAATGAGCTTCTCTTCTGCTTCTCTCAGTTTTTCACTGAATATAGAGAGCATTAGGGAGAGCAGCTCGTGGGTACATGACTAAGTCTGCAAATCGCATATGTCCTGGGGGGATGCCAAAATGTATTCTTGCCCCGGGTGCCAGAAACCCTAGATATGCCTTTGGCCACAGTAACCTGAGTTCCCCTAAAACAATAAGTGCCCACTTTACATCTAATAAAGTCCCGAGTCTCCCCCTGTGCAGCTCCCATATAAACAGCATGATGCTCTCTTATACACAGTATAATGCACCCACACAGTATACTGACTCCTTAGTAGCCTCCAAACTGATGGCTCCCACAATGTATAATGACCCCCACACTGTAATCTCCATACTGATGATGATGGCCCCCTAGATAGCCTCCATATACAGTAGCATAATGCACCAAATAGTCCACAATATAGCATAATGCACCCCATAGGCAGACTCTATAGCATACGGCAGCCCCCATAGGCAGCCACTGTAATAAGGCAGCACCCGCATAGTCAGACCCTGTAATAAGGCAGCCCCCATAGTCAGACCCTGTTAAAAGGCAGCCCCTGTAATAAGGCAGCACCTGCATAGTCAGACCCTGTAATAAGGTAGCACCCCCATAGTCAGACCCTGTAAGGAGGCAGCACCCCTATAGTCAGACCCTGTAATAAGGCAGCACCCCCATAGTCAGACCCTGTAATGAGGCAGCACCCCTATAGTCAGACCCTGTAATGAGGCAGCACCCATAGTCAGACCCTGTAATAATGCAGCACCCCTATAGTCAGACACTGTAATAAGGCAGCCCCCATAGTCAGACCCTGTAATAAGGCAGCACCCCCATAGTCAGACCCTGTAATAAGGCAGCCCCCTTAGTCAGACCCTGTAATAAGGCAGCACCCCCATAGTCAGACCCTGTAATAAGGCAGCACCGCCATAGTCAGAACCTGTAATAATGCAGCCCCCTTAGTCAGACCCTGCAATAAGGCAGCACCCCCATAGTCAGACCCTGTTAAAAGGCAGCCCCTGTAATAAGGCAGCACCTGCATAGTCAGACCCTGTAATAAGGCAGCACCCCCATAGTCAGACCCTGTAAGGAGGCAGCACCCCTATAGTCAGACCCTGTAATAAGGCAGCACCCCCATAGTCAGACCCTGTAATGAGGCAGCACCCCTATAATCAGACCCTGTAATGAGGCAGCACCCATAGTCAGACCCTGTAATAATGCAGCACCCCCATAGTCAGACACTGTAATAAGGCAGCCCCCATAGTCAGACCCTGTAATAAGGCAGCACCCCCATAGTCAGACCCTGTAATAAGGCAGCCCCCTTAGTCAGACCCTGTAATAAGGCAGCACCCCAATAGTCAGACCCTGTAATAAGGCAGCACCGCCATAGTCAGACCCTGTAATAATGCAGCCCCCTTAGTCAGACCCTGTAATAAGGCAGCACCCCCATAGTCAGACCCTGTAATAAGGCAGCAGCCCTATAGGCAGACCCTGTAATAAGGCAGCACCCCTATAGGCAGACCATGTAATAAGGCAGTACCCCCATAGTTAGACCCTGTAATGAGGCAGCACCCCTATAGTCAGACCCTGTAATAAGGCAGCCCTCACAGTCAGACCCTGTAATAAGGCAGCCCCCCATAGTCAGACCCTGTAATAAGTCAGCCCCCACAGTCAGACCCTGTAATAAGGCAGCCCACCATAGTCAGACCCTGTAATGAGGCAGCACCCCTATAGTCAGATGCTGTAATGAGGCAGCACCCCTATATTCAGACCCTGTAATAAGGCAGACCCTGTAATAAGGCAGCAGCACCAATTAAAAAAACTCGCCTCTCTTCTTCCTGGTTCCTGCACTGCTCCCGCTGATCTCCTGACAGCGGGCGCGGGGCAGTGACGTCATCGTGCCAGCTGTCAGTGTCAGGGCGATGATGGGGGGGACCCAAAAATGCGATCAGCTGTATCGGCTAAATGCTGGTACAGCTGATCTTCCGATGACGGCGGGGGCCCACTGCTGGAACCCGGCCCCCCCGCCTGCTCAGGGGCCCCATAGCGTCAGAGCAGAGAGATCGATTCTCCCTGCTCTGCCGCAGAATGTTGCGCGCGCCGATACAGTTACAGTAGCGTAGCTCCGGGGGGTAGGCCCCCTCAGAGCAGCGGGCCCGGGGCGCCCGCACCCTTTGGCCCCCCGGTAGCTATGCTACTGTTTCAAGTACAGAGTGAACCTTAGATCCAACAATGCAATTGAGTACTTGAACCTGCTCTGCACTGTTGTAAAGTTGGACCTATTTGTGTTAGCACTCATGGATTAAACTGGCCCTGGATATCAGTGGTTGTGGACCACAGCCAGTTGGGATTATATATCAAGCGTACATTGAAGGAGAGGAGCAATATATTTGAGTAACCTGCAAAAGAACCAAGTCAACCTACTTGGCTTGCAAGCACAACTGCAAGGTATAGTAAGCTAAATGAACAGCTAAGATGGGTTATATATATTTTATAGAGACTGCTCCTTTTGCAGTTGTTAACCAACAAGATCTGTGTCTCAACACTTTTACGCCTGCTAACTAAATATACTTCTAGTTAAAATTTGTTGCTTCAAATGTGACTTACTTCACTGTAGAGTCATAGGCCACCCATGTAAAATTAACTCACTTACATCTGTACCCTAAAAAATGGGTCCTCAGTTGTTGTGAATTCTGTGGCTGAGTTCACTTCTGTGGTCACAAGTGGTATTGCAGTCTCTGGGCTTCCTCCCTCAGGTGTTTTGGTGAGCTCGTTGGCTGCCTTGCTATTTAGCTCCACCTGAGTCTGTCTTCCTTGCTCCTTGTCAATGTTCCAGTGTTGGATCTGAGCTACTGCATCTTTCCTTGGGCCTGCTGCTCTGCTAGATAAGTGCTTCTAGTTTGTTTTCTGTTTTTTCTGTCCAGCTTGCTATTAACTTTTGCTGGAAGCTCTGAGAAGCAAAAGGGTGCACCGCCGTGCTGTTAGTTCGGCACGGTGGGTCTTTTTGCCCCTTTGCGTGGTTTTCGTTTTAGGGTTTTTTGTAGACTGCATAGTTCTCTTTGCTATCCTCGCTCTGTCTAGAATATCGGGCCTCACTTTGCTGAATCTATTTCATTCCTACGTTTGTCTTTTCATCTTGCTAACAGTCATTATATGTGGGGGGCTGCCTATTCCTTTGGGGTATTTCTCTGAGGTAAGTCAGGCTTGTATTTCTATCTTCAGGCTAGTCAGCTCCTCGGGCAGTGCCGAGTTGCATAGGTAGTTGATAGGCGCAATCCACTGCTGCTTATAGTTGTGTGAGGATAGATCAGGTACTGCAGTCTACAGAGATTCCACGTCTCAGAGCTCGTCCTATTGTTTTTGGTTATTGCCAGATCTCTGTATGTGCGCTGATTACTGCACGCTGTGTTGCCTGATTGCCAGCCATAACACTCAGTCACTAAAAATATATATTATGAAATTACTTACCACTAGTGTTGAGCGATACCTTCTGATATCAGGAAATATCGGATCGGATTGGATCGGACCGATACTCAAAAAATATCGGGTATCGCAAGTCAATGGGAACAAATATCGGTGTAACAAATTTGCTGGCATCACGGTATGGCATCTCATCTCTCACACTATCTTACCCACTGCTCCAGGCCATGATGTGGTTTCTGTTTCTTGCCAGCTCTCTGTGCCTCTGCTCTCTGCATGCTTCCTGGTTGTGTGCATAGGGGGGCGGCGCCTGAACTCTCTGGTTCTTATAGGAATCAGGTGCACCTGTCTAATCTGTTCCTGACCAATTACTGGGCCTGTACAATGTGTTAGCTCAGTTTGTGCTTAGCTGCTGAGTTTGCCAGGCCTTGCTCTGTGTTACTCCCTCTCTAGAGGCTTTTCTCCTTGCCTTGTCTTGATCTTGCTTTCCACCCTCCAGGAGGCAGTATATCCTGGTCCCTGTGTCTTTGTTCTTGTCTTGTTCGATTCCCTTGTCTGAAGTTAGTCTTATCTCTGTCTCCTTGTCTGTGGCTTCCTTCCCTGTAGTGTCTGTTCTTGTGTTCTCTGCTTATGCTCCGTACTCTTGCGGCTCTGCCTGCTCTGCACCTTTGTGGCTTTACCTCTGCTCCGCACTCCTGCGGTTCTGCTCCGTTCTACTCTGCTTAGCTTCTGCTGTACTCTCTTGCTGCAGCTCCTCTCCACATTCCTTGCGATTCTGCTCTGCTTAACTTTTGTTGCTACACTATCTCTTGCTGCGCTTCCGCTCCTATCTGCAGCCTTGCACTTCTCTTCCTGTGTGAACAGGTCCAAACCTACCTCTTGAAGCTCATCAAGAGAAGCCAAGAGTGTGCAAAGCAGTCATCAAAGCAAAAGGTGGCTACTTTGAAGAACCTAGAATATAAAACATAATTTCAGTTGTTTAACACTTTTTTGTTACGTATATAATTTCACATGTGTTAATTCATAGTTTTGATGCCTTCAGTGTGAATGTACAATTTTCATAGTCATGAAAATACAGAAAAATCTTAAAATGAGAAGGTGTGTCCAAACTTTTGGTCTGTACTGTGCATACTACATGCATACATATAGACATACAGTACATATAACATAGCGTACATACTCACCATCACTTGTCACTTTATTCCCCGAAGCCAGTGTCATCTGTAAAAAATATGAAAATAACAAACAGACAATATACTCCCTGATCCGCAGAAATCCACGAGTGTCCCACAACGATCTCCCGTGGAGAACGGCATTATCAGCTGATGCGACCGCTCTCTAGGGGCTCCAGGAATGCAATGATGAGAGGAAGGTATCCTTCCACACTGTATTCCTCCGCTGCTGTAAAAAAATTGTCCCTAGTCTCACTTTTGGCATTGCTGTGTGAGAAATTTCCCACACAGCAAATGCCATAAAGTAAGACCAGTGATCTATAGTAACATAGTTATTAAGGTTGAAGGAAGACTTTAAGTCCATCTAGTTCAACCCGTAGCCTAACCTAACATGTTGATCCAGAGGAAGGCAAAAAAAAACCCATGTGGCAAATAGTAAGCTCCACTTTGGGGAAAAACATTCCTTCCCGACTCCACATACGGCAATCAGTCTAGTTCCCTGGATCAACGCCCTATCAAGGAATGTAGTATATATACCCTGCAACATTATACTTTTCAAGAAAAGTATCCAGTTCCCTCTTAAATTTAAGTAATGAATCACTCATTACAACATCATACGGCAGAGAGTTCCATAGTCTCACTGCTCTTACAGTAAAGAACCCGCGTCTGTTATTATGCCTAAACCTTCTTTCTTCCAGACATAGAGGATGCCCCCTTGTCCCTGTCTCAGGTCTATGATTAAAAAGATCATCAGAAAGGTCTTTGTACTGTCCCCTCATATATTTATACATTAAAATAAGATCACCCCTTAGTCTTCGTTTTTCCAAACTAAACAGCCCCAAGTGTAATAACTTATCTTGGTATTGCAGACCCCCCAGTCCTCTAATAACCTTGGTCGCTCTTCTCTGCACCTGCTCCAGTTCAGCTATGTCTTTCTTATACACCGGAGACCAGAACTGTGCACAGTATTCTAAGTGTGGTCGAACAAGTGACTTGTATAGAGGTAAAATTATGTTCTCCTCATGAGCATCAATGCCTCTTTAAATGCATCCCATTATTTTATTTGCCTTTGTAGCAGCTGCCTGACACTGGCCACTGAACATGAGTTTGTCATCCACCCATACACCCAGGTCTTTTTCATTGACGGTTTTGCCCAGAGTTTTAGAATTAAGCACATAATTATACATCTTATTACTTCTACCCAAGTGCATGACCTTACATTTATCCCCATTAAAGCTCATTTTCCATTTATCAGCCCAAGCTTCTAGTTTACATAAATCATCCTGTAATATAAAATTGTCCTCCTCTGTATTGATTACCCTGCAGAGTTTAGTGTCATCTGCAAATATTGAAATTCTACTCTGAATGCCCCCTACAAGGTCATTAATAAATATGTTAAAAAGAAAGTAGCCTGAGTAGCCTCTCAGTGATGCACTGCAGGAGCCATTGTCTCCTGTCAGTGTGTCACTGAGGGTCCTATAGAGCAGTGACATCACCAGATGTCACTGTTCTATAGGGGAGATCGTCGTGGGACACTCGTTATTAATTGGACTACAGCAGACAGGTAGTATATGGTTTACTATTTTACGCTTTTTGCAGGCGCTGAAGTATGGTAAGTATGGTTAAATTAAGAATATTAAAATACTTTTTTCTGGCTGTGTCTTTATTTTGTTTTTAACTCTTTCACTACTCTAGGATTAATAATGGAGAGGCGTCTTATTGACGCCTCTCCATTATTAACCCGGCTTAATGTCACCTTACAATAGCAAGGTGACATTAACCCCTTATTACCCCATATCCCACTGCTACACAGGAGTGGGAAAAGAGGGGCTAAGTGCTGGAATCAGCGCATCTCACAGATGCGCCATTTCTGGGGCGGATGCGGACTGGTATTTGTAGCCAGGGGGGCCAATATCCATGGCCCCTCTCTAGGTTATGAATATCAGCCCGCAGCTGTCTGCGTAGCCTTTCTGGCTATAAAATATAGGGGACCCCAAGTCATTTTTTTGGGGGGTCCCCCTATTTTAATAGCCAGTATAGGCTACGCAGAGAGCTGCCTGCTGATTTTCATAGCCTAGAGAGGGGCCATGGGTATTAACCCCTTCCCAGGCTACAAATATTGCCCCCGGCTGTCGGATTTCCCCCTCTGGCGCAGAAAATTGCACGGGAGCCCACTCCGTTTTTTTTAAAATTAAACGCTCATTAAGGCCTCCTTCACACTTGCGTCGGTACGGGTCCGTCGCTATGCGTCAGGCCGACGTACCGACACATGTTGTGAAAATTGTGCACGACATGGGCAGCGGGTGCAGTTTTTCAACGCATCCACTGCCCATTCTGAAGTCTGGGGAGGAGTACCAGTCCACAGCCAACCCAGAAATGGCGCATCTGTGAGATGCGCCAATTCCGGCACTTAGCCCCTCTCTTCTCACTCTCGTGTAGCAGTGGGATACGAGGTAATAAGGGGTTAATGTCACCTTGCTATTGTAAGGTGACATTAAGCCGGGTTAATAATGGAGAGGCGTCAATAAGATGCCTCTCCATTATTAATCCTAGAGTAGTGAAAGAGTTAAAAACAAAATAAAGACACAGCCAGAAAAAAGTATTTTAATATTCTTAATTTAACCATACTTCAGCACCTGCATAAAACTTAAAATAATAAACCATATACTACCCGTCTGCTGTAGTCCAATTAATAACGAGTGTCCCACAATGATCTCCCCTGTAGAACAGTGACATCTGGTGATGTGACTGCTCTATAGGACCTCCAGTGACACACTGACAGGAGATAATGGCTCCTGCAGTGCATCACTGAGAGGCTACTATAGTTCACTGGTCTTACTTTATGGCATTTGCTGCGTGGGAAATTTCTCACACAGCAATGCCAAAAGTGAGACTAGGGACAATTTTTTTTACAGCGGCGGAGGAATACAGTGCGGAAGGATACCTTCCTCCCGTCATTCTATTCCTGGAGCCCCTAGAGAGCGGTCGCATCAGCTAATGCTGCCGTTCTCCATGGGAAATCGTCATGGGACACTAATGGATTTCTGTGGTGTATATTGTTTGTTTGTTATTTTCATATTTTTTACAGATGTCACTGGCTTTGGGGAACAAAGTGACAAGTGATGGTGAGTATGTACTCTATGTTATATGTACTGTATGTCTATATGTATATATTGTATGTAATGTATGAATGTATTGTATGTATGTAGTATGTTGTATATATGTAGTATGTATGTAGTATGTTGTATGTATGTTGTATGTATGTAGTATGTATGTAGTATGTATGTTGTATGTTGCATGTATGTATTATGTATGTATGCAGTATATATGTAGTATGTATGTAGTATGTATGTTGTATGTATGTAGTATGTATGTCGTATGTATGTTGTATGTATGTAGTATGTTGTATGTATGTTGTATGTATGTAGTATGTATGCAGTATGTATGTAGTATGTATGTTGTATGTATGCAGTATGTATGTAGTATGTATGTAATATGTATGTTGTATGTATGTAGTATGTATGTAGTATGTTGTATGTATTGTATGTATGTATGTAGTATGTATGTTGTATGTATGTAATATGTTGTATGTTGTATGTGTGTATGTTGTATGTTGTATGTATGTAGTATGTATGTACAGTATGTAGTATGTACTGTATGTTGTATGTATGTAGTATGCATGTTTGTGTTTTTTTCTTTTTTTTACATTCAACACGTTAGCCGGATGATGGGACTACTACTGTCCCATCATTGGCTAATGTGTCAATCACTGTCATTGTAGCAGGCATAGCCCGATAGGACTTGTAGTCCCATCGGATGATGCCTGCACACACACACAACCCCTGAGAGGCCCGCACAGACCCCCGGCAGCCGGCACAGACCCCCGGCAGGCCCATACAGACCCCCTGCAGGCCCGCACACACCCGGCAGCCTGCACAGACCCCCGGCAGTCCCGCACAGACCCCTGGCAGTCCCACACAGACCCCCGGCAGTCCCACACAGACCTCCGGCAGTCCCGCACAGACCCCCGGCAGTCCCGCACAGACCCCCGGCAGTCCCGCACAGACCCCCGGCAGTCCCGCACAGACCCCTGGCAGGCCCGTACAGACCCCCGGCAGGCCCACGCAGAGCCCCCACAGTCACGCACAGACTCCGGACGCACACATAGACACGCAGTCTCTGCCCATGCACCGCCCACATTCCATTATAGTGCATCATTGCACTATGGGAACTTTCGATTCCGGTATTCGATATCGTAAAAGTATTGGAACTCAGTATCGGAACTCCGATACAGCGAATATCGGCCGATACCCGATATTTGCAGAATCGGAATGCTCAACACTACTTACCACAAAATGAAAGCCTAAATCACCATGTTATTTATTAGTACACATTCAGCCAAAAATTACTTATGTATTAATTCACATAAAAAATAAAACTCTACATACTGGGTACACATGAGCATGAGCTACACTTGAAGATAAATCCAAGTTTTCAAATTAAATAAATAATGCCAACATTTTGTTACATAAAACTTAGAAACTGTTTCTAGAAAGGTGTGTTATTTTACATAGATTCTTAGGTGCAGTCTGTTTACTTTCATAACCATCTGGTTTCATGGCATATTGCCTAGTTGTTAATGTAATATGCCAGACTTATTATAGGTTGTGTGCCAAACTAAGATGTTCGTATGTGGCGCTCTGCCATACTGTAAGGGTTTACACATTAAATGATTTCATAATTGACAGTGTTCTACCAAAATTTAAAATGGATTCTGCACTAAAAACGTTGTACACTAAACGTAATCTAAGGATATGCCATGTTTTTATATAGTCCCTAATCTATGCATGCAGCTTCCTAAAGTGCATTTTTTTTAAGTGCATATCAGAAATATACCATCACTGTCCCAGAAGTGACCAGGAGGTAAGAGCTGTAACTGTTTATTAACTATGCCCATCACTTTATTTTTTTCCACAAATACTTTCACTGTGCTCACATATGCCCTTACAGTTTTTGCTCAACTAATCATTACTGTCCTTCTCTATCCACACACCCCGTCACTCCAAGCAAATATTTATCTAACCTTCCATCTTGCCCCTACCCGACCCCATCTGCAAACCTGCTCCTCAACTTCATATCCCTCTTACTAAAACACAAAACAAGATGGCCACTCTCCTCCCACTTCCTCCCATTTACTCTGCCGCCTAACAGTTCCCATTATTAGAAACTATAATTTCTCCAACATTAAACATGTCCAGCTGACCCCTACTCGGCCATGACATTTCTATAGAGCACTTTGAAACTCCCTTTTCATTTGCAATAAGCTCCACATCATTAAGAACCTCTTTACCTCTCGCAATCTATCCTTCTGGGGCCTCAATGAAACATAGCTGATGCCCTACGACATGGTCTCAACTGCTGTGTTGTGTTATGGTGGCCATCATTTCACCCAAACTCCTTGCCCTCCCTGGCAACAGAAATGGTGGAGGAGTGAGTCTTCTCCTTTCTAACCACTGTACCTTTAACCCAATATCCTCACTTCCTTCTTTTGAAGTGCATTCTGTCCATATCTACTCTTCCTGCAACCTCCAAGTTGCCATTATATACTGCTCCCCAGGCCCTTCCACTGCCTTTAGTGACCATTTTTCCATCTAGCTTCTACCACTTCTCTACTTAGCTTCTCTGCTGACATTCCTATCATCTTCATGGGTGACTTCATCATCCCCACTGACAACCACCATTCACTAGCCTCCAAACCCCTGTCACTTGCTTCATCCTTTGGTCTGATTCAGTGGTCCTCCACAGCCACCTACACCGACAGATATAAATTAGACCTTATCTTCACCTGACTATACTTCCCATCTATCCTCACAACCTCACCTCTCCCTCTATCTGATCACCATTTAGTCACTTTCTCATTTCTGTCCTCATCTACCCCCCATGTCCAGCAACTAGCACACCCCTGAAGAAACCTCATAAGCATAGACATTCAAATGCTTTCTGACTCTATTCTACCCCTGTACACCATATTTTTACTTCACAACACAGTCAGTGAAACCATTTTCTATAATGCCACAATAGCATCCTCTATTGACTCGGCCACCCCTCTCTTGCATGGCAGACTGCAACAAATCAATAGACAACCCTGGCACAACAAGCTCACTGAAAAGCTTCGGCAAGTGTCCAGGGTTTCCAAACAACGCTGAAAGAAAAAAGTAGATCTTACTCATCTTCACTTCAAATTGCACTTCACCACTTGTACACCATGCTTATCCCAGCCCTAACCCATCTCTTCAACTTATCATTAACTTCTGGTACCTTCCCATTTATTTTCAAACATGCCACGATCACACCCATCCTGAAGAAACTATCCCTCGACCTGACCTCTACATCAACCTCTCGTCCCATCTTGCCTCCAATTCCTTGAACAGCTCATTCCTACTGTATTTTCCTCCCACCTCTGATCTAACTCACTCTTTGACAACCTACAATATGGCTTCTATCTTCACTGCTCCATAGAAACTGCTCTAAACAAAATTCCTATCGACTAACTGACAAAGTTAGCCGACACTTCTTCATACTCATCCTTCTAGACCTGTTCTCCGCCTTCGACACAGTTGACCACTCAATCCTACAATAAATTGTCTCTTTCCTTGGCGTCAAAGACATTGCCCTCTCCTGAATCTTTTCATACCTTTATCACTGCACATATAGCGTCTCCCACTCCCATGCTACGTCTTGCACTCTCTCTGTCGATGTACCACAAGGCTCTGTCCTGGGAACCCTACTATTCGAAATTTAAACCTTTGACCTGGGACAACTTATAAAGTCCTATGGCTTCCAATATCACTTATATGCTGATGACACTCAGATATACTTCTCTTGCCCAGACGTCACTTCTCTGCTGTTCAAAATCCCAAAGTTTCTATCAGCCATGTTCTCCTTCTTCTCATACTACTTTCTAAAACTCAATGGAAATTTAACTCATTATCTTTCCTCCATCTCACCTAACTCTCCAACCTGATCTATCTATCATAATAAATTACATCATTTTCCCATTTTAAAAGTCAGCTGCCTCGACTCTGACCTGTCCTTCAAACCACAGATCCGAGCTCTTACTGTCTCCTGCTGTCTCCAACTCAAAAATATTTCCAGAACGCGGGCTCTCCTCAACCCCTCAATCTGCTAAAATGTTAGTGCATGCCCTCATCATCTCTCACCTTGACTACTGCAATATCCTTCTCTTTGGCCTTCCTACTAACATTCTAGCACCTCTCCAGTCCATCCTTTACTCTGCTGCCTGACTATTTCACCTCTCTCCTAGCTACTCCTTTTCTTCTCTCTTTTGCAAATCCTTTAATTTTGAGGTTGATTTTCATACTCAGTTCTTATTCGCCTACCACGACTTCAATTACTTTTGGTATTCAAAATGAGACAGCCATACCAGCTTGTACTTGCAAAGTCCTCTTTACTTATCAACACATTCAGATACAGGGAGTAACCTGTAACACATATTCCTTAAAGGTGTTGTGCACTACCAGAGCAACCCCTTCTTGATCTAAATATTTGTCCCGAATAAAATGAAAAAGTTTATACTCACCTCCCATGCCAACGGCATTTTAGTGGTGTCAGCATTTGCTCTCCCTAGGGCTTCCGTGTGGTTGCTGTAACACATGACCCTAGAGCCCAATCAGCGATGATATCACTGTGAACATGAAAAAGAAGTCAGAGATCAGCTACAGCTTGGACTTCCTCGTCATGTTCATGTCCAAAGGAGGGCATATTGATACCAGCACTGATTGGGCCCCGGGCGCCACATGTAATACAACTGCACAATAGCCCCGGGACCACAGGTGCTGACACCGCTGAAACATTGCGACACGGGAGGTGAGTATTTTCCTTAAAGCTTTTTTATTTTATTGTAGCCAAATATTTAGATAAAAAATGGGTAGTCCTAGTAGTGAACAAACCCTTTAATGTTATATCACAGGCAATGGCACTTTTACGGTGATGATGGACACATAAACAGTAATTACACTACAAATCATTGAAGAGTATTTCAGCCCTAAGGGTAACTCAGTTTCCTTGGTACCTTGATGTAAGGGAGCTCCTGCTCAATCTTACTGTTCCCACTACCTGGCTATCCTGCATCCTTTGTGTTCCACTGAGTCCTCTCTTAATCATGGCACAAGTTCCAGCAAACAAGAAACCAGAAACGGAGCACTATTCCATTATCTCTAGTTGGAGAATTCAGGAATGGTTGCCTGCTTTGAAGAATAATTTTTTTAAATCTAAACACTTTAGGCCCCTCTGACTCTTAGGCAATAGCATTAGGGAGGTATCCCAAGGCAAAGGGGTTGGGATTACCGGTAGCAAGCCTCACGGCTGACTGCCAGCTTGAGCCAAATTCATACTACAAACTTTTCATTGGCAGCTGTTGTGAACAGCTAATGGAACTGTGGGAGAAATGTGAAAACATGCTCTGTGGATTATTTTTTTAATCAGCTTCTGTAGGGGTACTGTGCCTTATGCTCTGTGGGTAAAATTTTTAATCAGCTTCTGTGGGAATACGGTGACCAATGTTCTAGTCTGGGGTGAAATTTGTAGTCAGTTTCTGTTAGGGCACCCTTCCCCATGCTCTGTGGTTGAAATTTGAAAGCTGCTTCTGTGGGGATACTCTGCTGCATGCTCTGTGGGTGAAATTTGTAAGCAGCTTCTGTATGGGTTCTGTTCCCTATGCTCTGTGGATGACATTTTTAATTAGCTTTTGTGGGAGTACTGTACCCCATGCTTTGTGGGTGAAATTTTCGATTCAGCTTCTGTGAAGGTACTCTTCCCCATGCTCTGTGGGTGAAATTTTAATCAGCTTTTGTGATAGCATTCTTCCAAATGCTCTGTGTGTGAAATTTTTAAGCTGCTTCTGTAGGGGTACTCTGCAACCTGCTCTGTGTGAAATTTATAATCAGCTTCTGAGGGGGTACTCTGCTCCATACTTTGTGGGTAAAATTTGGAAACAGCTTTTGTGGGGGTACTCTTCCCCATGCCCTGTGGATGAAATGTGTAAGTTGCTTCTGTGGTGGTGCTTTGCTCCATGCTCTGTGGGTGAAATTTGTAAGCTGCTGCTGTGGGAGTTCTATGTCATGTGCTCTGTGGGTGAATTTTTTAATCAGCTTCTATGAATGTACTGTGCCCATGGCCTTTGGGTGAAATTTTTAATCAGCTTCTGGGGAGGTACTCTTCCTCATGTTCTGTGGGTGAAATTTGTAAGCTGCTTCTGTGGGAGCACTCTGCCCTCTGCTCTGTGGGTGAAAATTTTAATCAGCTCTGTGGGGTTTCTGTGCCCCATGGTCTGGTGGTGACATTTTTAATCAGCTTCCGTGGGGCTACTTTTCCCCTTGGTCTGTGTTTGAAATTTGTTAGCTGCTTCTGTGGGGGTACTCTGTCCGTGCTCTGTGGTTGAAATTTGTAAGCTGCTTCTGTGGGGGTACTCTGCCTCATGCTTTGGGAGTGAATTTTTTAATCAGCTTCTGTGAAGTTACTGTGCCCCATGGCTTTTGGGTGAAATTTTTAATCAGCTTCTGGGGGATACTCTTACTCCTGTTCTGTGGGTGAAATTTGCAAGCTGCTTATGTGGGGGTACTCTTTCCCATGGTCTGTGGTTGAAATTTGTAAGCTGCTTCTGTGGGGATACTCTGCCTTATGCCCTGCGAGTGAAAATTTTAATAAGCTTTTGTGGGGGTACTGTTCCCTGTGCTTTGTGGGTGAAATGTTAATTAGCTTCTGTGGGGGTACTGTGTCCCATGGTCTGGGGATTACATTTTTATTCAGCTTCTGTGGTTGTACTCTGCACCATGCTCTTTGGATGAAATTTGTAAGCTGCTTCTGTGGGGGTACTCTTCCCCATGGTTTGTGGGTGAAATTTTTTACTGGACTGGTGGTAGCAAGCCTCAGTCTCTGTGGAGGCACTGTTAAAACTTTTATGTTATTCATTTACCATAAATACTCGAGTATAAGCCGACCCGAGTATAGGCCGAGACCCCTGATTTTGCCACAAAAAACTGGGAAAACTTAATGACGCGAGTATAAGCCTAGGGTGGGAAATACAGCAGCTACTGGTAAATTTCAAAAATAAAAATAGATACCAATAAAAGTTCAATTAATTGAGACATCAGTAGGTTAAGTGTTTTTGAATATCCATATTGAATCAGGAGCCCCATAAGATGCTCCATACAAAGTACGCCCCATATAATGCTCCATACAAAATACACCTCATATAATGCTCCATACAGTTCATGATGGACCCCATATAATGCTCCATACAAAATACACCCAATATAAAGCTCCATAAAGTTTATGATGCGCCCAATAAGATGCTCCATACAAAAATATGCCCCATATAATGCTGCACAAAGGTTGATTATGACCCAATAAGATGCTCCATAGAAACATTTGCTTCATATAATGCTGCACAAAGGTTGATTATGGCCCCATAAGATGCTCCATAGAAACATTTGCCCCATACAATGCTCCATGAAGGTTGATTATGGCCCCATAAGATGCTCCATAGAAACATTTGCCCCATATACTGCTGCAATTTAAAAAGAAAAGACATACTCACCTTTTGTCCTTAGCAGGCGGGGACACCGGCACTTGCAATATTCACCTGTCCCCGTTCCACCACCTCCCGCCGCTCTGTCTTCCGGCTCACTGCAGTGACTGTTCAGGCAGAGGGCGGCGTGCATGGGGACAGGGCAATGCCCACCCTCCTCTTTCATACTCACACTCCCGGCACAGGGAGACGGACCGGGGGGAGAGGGGAGACAGACCGGTGGGGGTGATGGGAGACAGACTGGTGGGGGTGACGCGCGTATAAGCCGAGAGCGGCACTTTCAGCCTAAAAAAGTGCTGAATATCTTGGTTTATACTCAAGTATACGGTACTTCCAATTTTACCATGATTGTAGCATGTTTGCAGGGCAATTGTACTGCTCTTACACACATTTTGCTTCCCTTTGCATCCACTTAGCTCTTACTCTGACCATTTTACAGCATTGAAGTTCGGGTCCCCATTGACTTACATGAAATTTGGGGCTCGTGGTCAAGTTGGGTTCAGAATCGGACTTTAAAAAAAGTCCTGCAGAACCCGCCAAACCTGGATATGCACCGGTCCACTTATCCATAATCCTGAGTATATTTTTACATTTGCCATAAATGCTTAGCTGTTAGTTTTCTTTGTGTGTTAGGAATGAGTCAGTCAAACCCCAATAGATTTCATAGCAGGTATCAAACAACTTAATAATTACAAGATGTTACAAGAGATACAAAATGTTTTTGCCCAGTCAGTCTTCATCCTGTGATTTATATTTATAAAAAAACTGTATATAAAGGTGTCAATCCACAGAAAAGCTGTAAAATGTATGCTTTGTTAAAACTGAGGGGTAGCTCTGGTATTAACTGTAAATCCATCATTTTGCAAGCTGTAGCAATAATGCTGATTTTACATCTCTTCCATCACTGTCATAAGTAGATACAGATGTAGAAAGTGTACAGCAAGCTTAAAGTGTTCTTATCGTTATAATAAAAACATCCTAATCCCTCCTAAAGCAGCTGAAAATGCATATTAGATGTAGTGCAGAGAAATGTTTATTTTCCCTTTGTGACAATGCAGCGTGGATAAGCTTTTTTCTAGTGTGATGTGCGGCCAGGTGATATTTCTAATTTTGGTGTTTATCTAACACATTTCGACAGAGTATCTCTGGTATGAACTTAGACAATAAATAGAAGAGTAGCACGCATGCACAGCCAATGATCCATTCCAGCAAGACACTTCTTAGTCTTGTTCTAGGCATCACTGGGATTCTTAGGAGTGGGGCAAGACCCTAGTGATAAGTAAGTTATTCTATTAGAGAGTTGTGCAAAAAATTCACAAGACCTTAATCTATCAAGTACTTTGGTAGTCCACAGCCACCAGACCCAAGGCCTGTGAACCTCCTCTTACCTACTAGCATCCCTGACATCCCTTTTGATTGGTAGGCCTAGTGTACAGCATGTGTACATCATGTCGTAAAGATGCCAAGGCACCTAGTAATCAAAAGAGGCACCAGGAATGCCAACAGATGGAGAAGTTTTGAAGCCACGGACAACAACTTGGTTGCTGGACAAGGGTTCTGCAAATTTTTTTAGTTTAACTAGTGGATATATGATAACTTGTCAAGTTTTGAAGTACTATTTAATGTATACTAAGAGCTTAATTTTGTGCTTTGAGCCTCTTACATGTTTTCCCTCTCGTGACAGCATGAGTCTCACACACAGGCTGATGAGATACTGCAATATAATACCTCCTTTACCTTTATAGCTTGTGCCTCTGGCATAGACACTTATACACTAAAGAAGAGATACTGCCATAGCCTCCCTCTCCTCCTAGTTTAGTATTTACTTAACCACCCTGTTCTGTTCCTATTGTCTATACACTTGTAATGTTTGACCTTATAAAGTCTGTTAATTGTGACATTTAACTACTCAAAGCATACTATTTGAATACCAGTTGCATTATTTAACTATATCTGAACATGGCTTGTCAAAAAAAATGAAAAATAAAAATCAAAGCTTCAGTTTTCTAACGAAAATAAAGCAAAGGGTTGTACAGGTTCATTATTTCTATATTTGGACATTCTTATATTCTGCACAGAAATAACTCACATGTGCTTTACATAAATATTACTACAACTAGAACATGTAATATTTGTTTTATCACATGAAGATGGACAAATGCTGAATCTTTAACTTTTTAGGCTTTTTCCAGTGCTGGTGGAGGCTGTGGGTTTGCGTTTGTTGAGAATGCTGCTTGACATGGTTTACCATGGCTGCTGCTCCTTCAGTTCAAGTTTTACTTTACTTCCTAAATAAATGGCATAACAAAAGACCTTCCTAATTCTTCCAGAAAGAGTCTTTGTTTTTGTAGTTTATTATCCAATCCGGGTTTATTTCACGCCATAAAACAAATGAATTGTAGGCAGATAAATCAAGAATGTTATCAAATAAAACTATTGGTTTTGCGTTTGCTTGTGTATGTAGCTATTAATTGATCTCTTGTATCACCTGCCCCTGTGGTGGTATTATAATTTAATATAATCTGTGGCTTCTTGTCATCTCGACTACTTGCTGCATTGCCACGGTGCATTGTGCTCATCTGAATGACCTGGGAATGTAAGAAACCACTGTCGTATCTCCAGTAATGTAAAACGTTGAACTATGAACATCTCTTTTAGCAACGATACCTCATTCCTGATGCTTCTATTAGATGCTTCAGTGTGGAAGTGTCCTGAGCTTCATACCCCCCATCTGATTCCCACCTCTACATGTGTCCTGACTCAAAATGCCACTAACACCTCCACCACTAGTTCCCCTACAGACAGGTCTAACAGAGCCAGCAATGCATTTGGGCATATCCTCATCTCCTCCAGGCCCATGTCAACTGAGTACAAAGGATAACTGTTCAACTCATACTGTAAATCAACAGGAAAAAGTTGCTGCTGTAAAATATCTTTCTTAACCCCCGGAGTGTTGTGGTTTCGGGGAATAATGGACAGAACAGATAGATTTGTCATTTATGAAATTGAAAGTCTGCAATGTAAAAGATTAACAGTTCCTACAGTGAAAAAGGATAACGGAGCAGAACGCAAATTAGTAGTGACGCTGTCAGAGGTAACATCATCCTGCTGTGAGTGAGATGAGTGAATTGCCACATATTCCTTAGCGCCCTTCACTTCCTTCTCACTATGGGACTATCCAGAAGCAAATGAGGTCAATTGTGATCTGCGTTTGGTAGCATTATTGCAAAGGCTGCTAGTGCCAGTGGTGGTAGTGGTGCAATTACTGTTGCTAGTGGTTGCCATATTCTTAGCTAGATTATTAAGATTTTTGCTTTTAACACTAGCCATTCCATTGCAACTTTCTTTTACCATATATTTTGTACAACACTATAATTAACTTTTGACAATCTGTTCAGAACAACTCAGTTAACCCTTGCCAAAAAGTATGTAACATAAAAATGCTAAGTAGTTAAGTACACATAAAGCATTAAAAATGCGGCTGTAAGTCACAATATTGGTGTTGCATGTTTAGTTGTCAAATTGTCCTCATAAAAAAGGTGATCAAAAACAAAAATGGATTTGTCTATACTTATTTATTTATAGCAAAAATTAACTAAATTGCCCAAAATAACAAAAAAATACTAGGTAAGTACATGTTCATCAAATCCAGTACATGCAATGGTGCACTGTATGGTTTTGGCATGTAAACACATGAAATTCGACTAGTGGAAAAGGTGTGCAAAAAAGTTGTTACATGTACATTTTCTAGTGTAGACTAGAAATGAGAAAACCTTTCAAGGTTTTGTTTAGTTCGAATTGGCGAACGTTCATCAAACATATCAGAACCCCATTGAATTGAATATGAGGCAAAACCAAACGCATATTCAACAACTTCAGGGGGGGGCAAAAAAGATGCAAAAGCAGCGCAAATTAAGGGCAGACACCAGGAAAAGTGGCATCAATTGACCCACAGTAGAAATTTTATAATGGCACAGCAGCAGTCAGCCATGGGCCATACATGAGGTATCACAGTCTGGGCAAGCATTTACAGCTGTGAATTGAAGTTTACATTAAACTAAATTAAGACAAGGTGGGTGAGGGGCTGGTGTAGGCCTGCTGTGCTGGGAGACTTGATACCGCATGCAACAGCCGAAACTGATTCAAACAGGAGAGTTCACCATGGGATTGAAGAAGGACATAATAAAAACAAGAAAAGATCATTCCCATACAAACGGGAACACCTCACAATATATACAAAATTCAATGCTTTATTGGTATAAAATAACACACAGCGCAAAGAACATTAAAAACATTAAAATTACAAAGAAGATGGCTATACAGAAACCATGCCCTATTTTAGGGGCAATGATAACTCACACCAATAGTCTCCCAAAGCATCTAGATACAAATAATGTACATAATATGCAAAAAATGTGCAAAAAAGTGTGCAAAAATGGCTCCTAGGTGATGTTCAATCTTAATATAAATAAGTCTAAACCACAATGAGCAGCTTTTACACCAGTATCACAGTACCATATGAATTTAAAGAGATCTAAGTAGCGTACTAGCAGGGAATTGCAGTAAAAGAGTAGAGAAGCAAATAAATAAAGAGGGCTAAAGTAAAAAAAAACCCAGTCCTTACGCTAGTATATCCTAACGTCCATGGTCCAAAGTGGGCCCAATTTTTCAGACTGACTGACCTTAATTTCTTAAAGTAATGATGCCATAATACAAATTCTAACAGTCTATTCAGTAGGACTATCAGCTGTGTATCCACCAGATTTCTTCTCAACACAACTGATGGTCCCAACCCCATTTATAAGGCAAGAAATCCCACTTATTAAACCTGACAGGGCACACCTGTGAAGTGAAAACCATTCCCGGTGACTACCTCTTGAAGCTCATCAAGAGAATGCCAAAAGTGTGCAAAGCAGTCATCAAAGCAAAAGGTGGCTACTTTGAAGAACCTAGAATATAAGACATAACTTCAGTTGTTTCACACTTTTTTTAAGTATATAATTCCACATGTGTTAAATCATAGTTTTGATGCCTTCAGTGTGAATGTACAATTTTCATAGTCATGAAAATACAGAAAAATCTTTAAATGAGAAGGTGTGTCCACCAAACGTTTGGTCTGTACTGTATAAGAGAGCATCCTGCTGTGTATATGGAGCGCCCCCAGACGCAGGGCCGTGGGTTACTCGGTACCGGTTCTCTCCGGCTCAGTTCTGGGGATGTCACGGTGGCTGGACCCGGTCCGTGACCCTGCTAAGGGGCGTCCAATAAAAGGTGATACAAATCTGTCAAGGTTTCGTGATGCCACCTGTGGTATTCGGTCAGGGCGACCGACGCTGCTGGGGGTCCACTGGGGTGATGTGATGGCAGCTAGATGGTAAACCTTCCCACAAGTGAAGTATGTCCCCAGGGCTTCCCAGTAATGTGGATGGTGATGGTGTGAGGTGCAGACAATAACGAGGACACAGGATTGCAGTCTCTTTACCTCTTTATTGGTGACTTCAGGATCCTCAATCCAGAGCACTGTTAACAGGGCTGTCTGAGACTGGCCGGTCCAAAGGCACATCCAGAGTTCCCTTTGCAGGTGGAAATCATTGCCTACCAGTAGCGCCTGTGTGTTGTAGTGCTTCCCTGTTGAGCATTCAGGATAGTCCTCACAACTTCTGTTCTCATTCTTTCTCGTTCTTTCTAGTTCTTTCTCTATCTTTCTATTCTTCGTCCCCCAAGTTTGTTATGGCTAGGATGCACCTGTTTGACGGGTAGGCTCGGAGCTCTTCCGGGACCCTAGAGACGCCCCTCTCCACGGTTGCCCCCTATGTCTGCATAGGTGATGTAAGGTAGACAGCCAACCTATAATTAACTGTCCTGCGGTATTGGAAGTAAGGCATAAAGTCAGTTACTTCCTCGGTGTTCCGGGCACCGGCTACGCGCCTCAGTAGGATGTTGCCGTTCTCGGGGCACGACTCCTACTGGCTCTCCTTTGTGCTTGATCTCATTTCTCACTGTCCACAATATCCTTTGCTTCATGTCCTTTCTTAGGATACCGCCGCAAGGTAGTGCAGGCGCGGTTCCATAACGTTTTGCCTTGTCGCTAGGTACCTGCCAGGTTCCCACGCCTGACAGGGACCTGTTGTGATCCGGTGACTTTGGAGCTGCATGAGAACTTTCACTGGAGATGATGGCCACTGTACTGACCGCAATCCTGAACTTAAAACCGCAACTAGAAGTAGCCGTGGAGTGTACCTAACACACCTAGACACCTCGTCACAGCCAGAGGACTAATTACCCCTAAAGATGGAAAGAGGAATACTATCTTGCCTCAGAGAAAATCCCCAAAGGATAGACAGCCCCCCACAAATATTGGCGGTGAGTCGGAGAGGAAAAAACACACACAGGCAGAAAACAGAATTTAGCACAGGAGGCCACACTAGCTAAATAGGACAGAATAGGACAGAGTTCTGTGCGGTCAGTAAAAAACCCTTCAAAAACATCCACTGCAGAAATAACAAAAATTTCCTACATCTAACTAATAGATGTAAGAGCTTAAATCTGCAACTCCAGTGAATCCTACAATCAGAGCAGGAATAAAACTGAAACCAGCACACAGCAGTGTGCCACAGATACAAAGAACCAAACACTTATCTTTGCAGAATTTGGCAGCCCGCAGGAGAAGCCAGAAAGTGATCCAACACTTCACAAGGAACATTGACAACTGGCAAGGGCTAATGAATCCGGCACACTTAAATATCCCAGTCCGAACAGCAATTAGCAGATACACCTGGCCAAGACTGTGACTCAGAGACAACTGCATTCCCACCTACAACCACTGGAGGGAGCCCAAGAGCAGAATTCACAACAGTACCCCCCCTTGAGGAGGGGTCAACGAACCCTCACCAGGACCTCCAGGACGATCAGGATGAGCCAGATGAAAGGCACGGACCAAATCAGCAGCATGGACATCAGAGGCAAAAACCCAAGAATTATCCTCCTGGCCATAACCCTTCCATTTGACAAGGTACTGAAGCTTCCGCCTCGAAAAACGGGAATCCAAAATCTTCTCAACAACATATTCCAACTCCCCATCAACCAACACAGGGGCCGGAGGATCAACAGAGGGAACAACGGGCTCCACATATTTCCACAACAAAGATCTATGGAAGACATTATGGATAGCAAAAGAGGCCGGAAGCGCCAGTTGAAAAGACACCGGATTAATAATCTCAGAAATCTTATAAGGACCAATAAACCGAGACGTAAATTTAGGAGAAGAAACCTTCATAGGAACATGACGGGAAGACAACCAGACCAGATCCCCAACCCGAAGCCGGGAACCAACAAACCGACGATGGTTAGCAAAATGCTGAGCCTCCTCCTGAGACAACACCAAATTGTCCACCACATGAGCCCAAATCTGCTGCAACCTGTCAACCACAGAATCCACACCAGGACAGTCAGAAGGCTCAACCTGCCCAGAAGAAAAACGAGGATGAAAACCAAAATTACAAAAGAAAGGCGAAACCAAAGTAGCCGAACTAGCTCGATTATTAAGGGCAAACTTGGCCAATGGCAAGAAAGCCACCCAATCATCCTGATCAGCAGACACAAAGTGTTAAGGACCGGCAGAACGCACCAAGTATAGATGATATGAAACTAGGTGCGTTCGCAGTCCGAGGTCCACCGTGCAGGTAAAGACCCTGCTGCTAGTAAGACGGACTATATGGCGGTACTAAGTATACACACATGGGTTAACTTCACCCTGCGTGAAGGAAGCGATCCTGTTGCATCACAGGACCGCAGTACCGCACATAGAGCGCGAGCAAGAAGTCAGCGAACTCAACCCCTACTCAGAATTGAAGTCCGATTAGACACTTGCTGGCACAACACCGCAACTGGGTGTGTAAGGAAACTAATAAATAGAATATAAAGGCACGAGAGTGCGTGCGGTGCCACACTGATGGACGCCACTAACCACCCAGGCTTGGGTAAGGAAAGCGCAGAGGAAGCGCACGGCGCCGTACTGGCGGACACAGCAACTGGACGCTGTGATGTGTGTTACGTGCAGATGGCTAGTCGGGCGCTAGATAGCTACCATCATCCGCGAGCAGTCAATAACACTAGGGAGGGATACTTAGGAGCTTTCATCCATCGACATACATCCATCTACACACACACATTATCAAGACAATACGAGCGCATGGCCGTGTGGTCATGCGCAGTTTATATAGTTGCAGCACAGGAAGCAGCTACAGATGTTTTGCCCTTTCAGGACCTGCCAAGAGGACCAATGGGATGTGCTGCAGTGCCTGAGCATGTGACCCTCGATCTACAACGGGAGATCTTGCCCTGGGCATGCTCAGTGTGCGCAAATAAGGACTTAGTCCCAGAGAAGCCCGCTCGCCGCAGATCAGTGCAGGGTACAACAGGAGAGCCAGAAAAGGCAGCAGTAACCTCCTGCACAGAATCAGTCCCAGCAAGACGCTGGGAGCGGCGCCTCGGCTGAGCAGAGCCCACTGCGGCCGAAGCAGAATGGGAGACCGCAGCAGACACGGATCGAGATTCCCCCTGTGCAGCAGAGGAAACTCGACTCCTAACATTACCCCCCCTCCTAGGGCCCCCCCCTCCTTGAGCCTCACTACGCTCAAAAGCTGCAATAAGCAGCGGAGCCCAAATTTGCTCCATAGGCTCCCAGGTTCTATCCTCTGGGCCGTGACCCTTCCAGTCCACCAGATAAAATTTCTTGCCAAGTGCCACCTTGCACCCCACAATAGCATTCACCTCAAACTCATCCGTGGATGAACCCGATGTCCCAGCAGATGACTCAGAAAACCGGGACAAATGAACGGGCTTTAAGAGGGAAACGTGAAAAGTATCGGTGATACCAAGGCGTGGAGGAATAGCCAAACGGTAGACCACAGGGTTGACCTGTTCCAGAACCTTAAACGGGCCACTGTAGCGAGGAGCAAACTTAGTGGACTCAACTCGCAGCCTGATGTTACGGGCGGAGAGCCACACCAAGTCGCCAGGATCAAAGACCGGAGCGGGGCGCCGGTGTGTATCAGCCGAAACCCTCATTCTCTCCTTGGAGGCCCAGATGGCATCCTGTGTGCGGTCCCAGATGTCACGTGCCTCCACCGCCCAGTCTGCCACCCTAGAATCGGTGGATGACACGGGCATGGGCACAGGGACACGCGGATGCTGGCCGTAATTAAGGAGAAAAGGAGTCTGACCAGTGGAATCGGCTACGGCGTTGTTCAAGGCAAATTCCGCCCAAGGTAGCATAGATGCCCAGTCATCCTGCCTAGCAGAGACGAAATGTCGCAAATATGTCACCAGAGTCTGGTTGGTTCTCTCCACCAACCCATTCGTCTCGGGATAGTATGCAGAGGAGAGGTTTAACTCTATGCTGAGTAAACGGCAGAGCTCTCTCCAAAACCGAGACGCGAACTGGGGACCCCGATCGCTGACAATCTTATCAGGCATACCATGCAATCGGAAAACGTGCTTAATGAACAACACCGCCATGCCCGTGCAGAGGGTAACCGAGGAAGCGGCACCAAATGCACCATCTTAGAGAAATGGTCGGTGACAACCCAAATAATGGAGCAGCCACGCGACTTGGGTAAGCCCACCACAAAGTCCATCCCGACCATCTCCCAGGGCCTGTCTGCCACCGGTAGAGGGTAAAGCAACCCAGCAGGCCGTTGCCGAGGAGACCGATTCTGGGCGCAAGAAACGCACGCCTGAATATAGTCCCTGACATCTCGGGCCATATGCGGCCACCAGTATGTTCTCGCCAAATGCTCAGATGTCCTCTTGGTCCCAAAATGCCCACCCACTCTGGAGGAGTGAGCCCAAGAGAGAACCTCCGGTCGCAAGTTAGCTGGTACGAAAGTCTTGCCCGGGGGCACAGACTCTAGCAAAACCGGAGCTACAGTTCTCAGGCTCTCAGAAGGGACAATAAGCCGAGGCTCCTCCTCCTCCGATGACAATACGGAGCGGGAGAGAGCGTCAGCACGAACGTTCTTCTCCCCGGAGAGGAAATGGAGAGTAAAATGAAACCGGGAGAAGAATAGGGACCATCTAGCCTGGCGAGAATTCAGCCGCTGGGCCGTTTGTAGATATACCAAGTTCTTGTGGTCAGTGAAGACTTGGAAGGGAAAGCGAGCTCCCTCCAAGAGATGTCTCAACTCAGAAAAAGCCAACTTCATGGCTAGCAACTCCCTGTCCCCGATGGAATAATTCCTCTCCGCTGGTGTGAAGGTCTTGGAGAAGAAGAAGCAAGGATGCTTCCGACCTTAAGCATCCTTTTGGAAATGGACTGCTCCAGCACCAACGGATGAGGCATCCACCTCCAAGATAAATGGTTTATCAACATCGGGGCGATGTAGGATGGGAGCGCTAGCGAAGTGTGACTTGATCAAGAGAAAGGCTTTGGAGACCTCCTCTGACCACAACTTGAGATTTGCTCCCTTCTTGGTGAGGGCAACCAAGGGAGCTACCAAAGTTGAGAAGTGTGGAATGAACTGGCGATAGTAATTAATGAACCCCATAAAGCGCTGCACCGCTTTAAGAGAATGGGGTTCCTGCCAGTCCATTACAGCCTGTAGCTTGGCAGGATCCATAGCCAAACCCTGGGCAGAGATGATATAACCAAGGAAAGCAAGGACTCCTGCTCAAACACACACTTCTCCAACTTGGCGTAGAGGGAGTTTGCCCGTAAGAGGTCGAAGACTTTGCGAACATCTCTCCGATGGGAGTCAATATCTGGAGAGAAGATGAGAATATCATCCAGATAGACTACGACCGAGGTGGTGAGCATATCCCGGAAGATGTCGTTCACAAAGTCTTGGAAAACGGCTGGGGCATTACAGAGCCCGAAGGGCATCACCAGATATTCATAGTGCCCATCCCTGGTGTTAAAAGCCGTCTTCCATTCATCCCCCTCACGGATGCGAATCAGGTTGTAAGCACCCCGCAGATCTAACTTAGTAAATATCCTCGCTCCCCGTAGCCTATCAAACAGCTCAGATATCAGGGGTAATGGGTACTTGTTCTTAACGGTGATGGTGTTAAGACCCCTGTAGTCTATGCATGGACATAAGTCTCCAGTCTTCTTCTGTACGAAGAATAACCCAGCCCCTGCCGGTGACACTGACTTCCTAATGAATCCTCTTGCCAGATTCTCTTGGATGTACTGAGACATTGCCTCCGTCTCCGGGAGAGATAACGGATAGACTCGACCCCGGGGAGGCTCAGCACCAGGCAAGAGGTCAATAGGACAGTCATAGGGGCGGTGAGGCGGAAGAGTCTCCGCAGCTCTTTTGGAGAACACGTCTGCATAGGGCCAATAGTGCTTGGGGAGAGAGGAAAGATCTGCGGGTACCTGTGTAGTAGCAACCTAAACGCACTCCCTCTGACATCTACCCTCGCAGGATTTACTCCATCCCAAAATTCTCCCAGAGGACCACTCAATATGAGGAGAATGGTAGCAAAGCCATGGTATCCCCAACAGGACCTCATCAATTCCCTCAGGAATGACTAATAGATAGATTATCTCCTGATGTGATGGAAACACAGAAAGCGTGAAAGGAATGGTTTGGTGGGTAATCTGTGAGGGTAGTGTTGACCCATTTACCACTCGAACGGTTACAGGCTTGGCGAGCATCACCAAGGGTATTGCGTGACGCTGGGCAAAAGAGGAAGCCATAAAATTACCCTCTGCCCCAGAATCCACGCATAGCTCGACCATAAGAGTGGATGGGCCTATGGTAATTGTCCCCTTGAAGGACAACTTTGAGGCAAACGTCGCCGTGTCTAGTGTACCTCCTCCAACTGCTACTAGACGCTGACGTTTCCCCGACCGCTGAGGACCCTTGGAGGCAAGATGTCCTGACTGCTGGCAAACATGACGGACCCTATGTGCACGGGCGGACTGAGATTTAGATTCCGCTCGTGTCACCTCTAAGGCCTCATGTGACTCAGATGCCTGGATTGGAGATTCCAAAGGTTTGGCGAAGGTGGGAGCCAGCCGAAACCTCTGCCTACACTGGGCTCGCTCTAACCTCCGCTCGTTAAAACGGAGGTCAATACGAGTAGAGACAGTAATTAACTCCTCCAGTGTGGCAGGAATCTCCCTAGTGGCCAGAGCGTCCTTAACGTGATCAGCCAGGCCCCTCCAAAATATGGGGATAAGGGCTTTATCCGACCACTCCAGCTCAGAAGCTAAAGTACGGAAGCGGACGGAAAAATGGCTGACCAAGGACTCACCCTGAGTTAATGCCAGTAGTTGGAGCGCTGTGTCATGGGTGACTTGAGGTCCTAAAAAGACCTTTTTCAGAGTGCTCAGAAACAACGGAGCACTCTGCACCACATGATCATCACGCTCCCACAGCGGCGTAGCCCACTCCAACGCCCTGTCCGACAAGAGAGAGACAATAAATCCCACCTTAGCCCGCTCTGTAGGAAAACGTGCAGCCAGGAGCTCGAGGTGAAGTTTTGCAATCTCCAGAAAATTTTTCTGGCAACGGGAGGCGAGATAATGTCGGAACAGGGGTGGCAGTGGACAAGGTTGCTGCAGCCACGCTAGCAGCCTGTACAGCAACTGCGGTAACATCCACAGCTGAGGTTGAGCTCTCAAGAGCTGACAACCTACCCTCCAGCTGCTGGATATACCGCCAAGATTGCTGAATGTCCGCCATTTACTAGCCAGACCTTTATCGCTAGTATTATGTTAAGGACCGGCGGAACGCACCAAGTATAGATGATATGAAACTAGGTTCGTTCGCAGTCCGAGGTCCACCGTGCAGGTAAAGACCCTGCTGCTAGTATGACGGACTATATGGCGGTACTAAGTATACACACATGGGTTAACTTCACCCTGCGTGAAGGAAGCGATCCTGTTGCGTCACAGGACCGCAGTACCGCACATAGAGCGCGAGCAAGAAGTCAGCGAACTCAACCCCTACTCAGGATTGAAGTCCGATTAGACACTTGCTGGCACAACACCGCAACTGGGTGTGTAAGGAAACTAATAAATAGAATATGAAGGCACGAGAGTGCGTGCGGTGCCGCACTGACGGACGCCACTAACCACCCAGACTTGGGTAAGGAAAGCGCAGAGGAAGCGCACGGTGCTGTACTGGCGTACACAGCAACTGGATGCTGTGATGTGTGTTACGTGCAGATGGCTAATCGGGCGCTAGATAGCTACCATCATCCGCGAGCAGTCAATAACACTAGGGAGGGATACTTAGGAGCTTTCATCCATCGACATACATCCATCTACACACACACATTATCAAGACAATATTTGCGCATGGCCGTGCGGTCATGCGCAGTTTATATAGTTGCAGCACAGGAAGCAGCTACAGAAGTTTTGCCCTTTCAGGACCTGCCAAGAGGACCAATGGGATGTGCTGCAGTGCCTGAGCATGTGACCCTCGATCTCCAACGGGAGATCTTGCCCTGGGCATGCTCAGTGTGTGCAAATAAGGACTTAGTCCCAGAGAAGCCCGCTCGCCGCAGATCAGTGCAGGGTACAACAGGAGAGCCAGAAAAGGCAGCAGTAACCTCCTGCACAGAATCAGTCCCAGCAAGACGCTGGGAGCGGCGCCTCCGCTGAGCAGAGCCCACTGCGGCCGAAGCAGAATGGGAGACCGCAGCAGACACGGATCGAGATTCCCCCTGTGCAGCAGAGGAAACTCGACTCCTAACACAAAGCATCTCAATTAAGTCTCCAAAGTCTGATTAGTTCGCTTGGTCTGGCCGTTTGTCTGAGGATGAAATGCAGAGGAAAAAGACAAATCAATGCCCAGCCTGGCACAAAAGGCCCGCCACAACCTAGAAACAAACTGCGAATCTCTGTTGGACACAATATTCTCCGGAATACCATGCAAACGAACCACATGCTGAAAAAACAACGGAACCAAATCTGAAGAGGAAGGCAATTTAGGCAAGGGCACCAAATGAACCATCTTAGAGAACCGGTCACAAACAACCCAGATAACAGACATCTTCTGGGAGACCGGAAGATCAGAAATAAAATCCATCGAAATATGCATCCAGGGCCTCTCAGGAATAGGCAATGGCAAAAGCAACCCACTAGCACGGGAACAACAAGGCTTAGCCCACGCACAAGTCCCACAGGACTGCACAAAAGAACGCACAGCTCGTGACAATGAAGGCCACCAAAAGGACCTACCAACCAAATCTCTGGTACCAAAAATGCCAGGATGACCAGCCAACATGGAACAGTGAACCTCAGAAATCACTCTACTAGTCCACCTGTCAGGAACAAACAGTTTCCCCACAGGACAGCGGTCAGGTTTATCAGCTTGAAATTCCTGAAGAACCCGTCGTAAATCAGGGGAAATGGCAGAAAGGACCACCCCTTCTTTCAGAATACTGACCGGCTCCAAGACCTCAGGAGAATCAGGCAAAAAACTCCTAGAGAGGGCATCAGCCTTAAGGTACGAGACCACAAAATCAAAACGGGAAAAAAACAAGGACCATCGAGCCTGTCTAGGATTCAGCCATCTAGCATGCTGCAAGTGACTAGCACACTCCAAAGTGTTGTGATGCAAACGGGGGGTTTATTTACATACAGTAATCAAACGTTTCGGTCAATACAGGACCTTCATCAGTGTACATATAGTGACTGTATATCTGGTAGAGCCCCCAAAAAAGAAAACATTGCATCCAAAAGACTGGCCTAAACGATATGGGCCACAAGTGCAGTGGAACCTGCCCACTAAAGCGGAATACACGCGGTGTCCACCGCAAGTGTAAGTGTAAGTGTAAGGTGGACACCGCGTGTATTCCGCTTTAGTGGGCAGGTTCCACTGCACTTGTGGCCCATATCGTTTAGGCCAGTCTTTTGGATGCAATGTTTTCTTTTTTGGGGGCTCTACCAGATATACAGTCACTATATGTACACTGATGAAGGTCCTGTATTGACCGAAACGTTTGATTACTGTATGTAAATAAACCCCCCGTTTGCATCACAACACTTTGGAGTGTGCTAGTCACTTGCAGCATAATTATCAGGGTTTGGGAACCTATGACTGTGCACCTCCTCCTCTTAGGCTGTGCTGAGCATCTTCTATACTATCAGCCATCTAGCAGACTCGAGGTAAATCAAATTCTTATGATCGGTCAAGACCACAATACGGTGCTTAGCTCCTTCAAGCCAATGTCACCACTCCTCAAACGCCCACTTCATAGCCAACAACTCCCGATTGCCGACATTATAATTGCGTTCAGCAGGTGAAAATTTACGGGAAAAGAAGGCACACGGATTCATTAAAGAACCAACAGGATCCCTCTGAGACAAAACGGCCCTTGCCCCAATCTCAGAAGCGTCAACCTCAACCTGAAACGGAAGAGAAACATCCGGTTGGCGCAACACAAAAGCAGAAGTAAATCGACGTTTAAGCTCCTGAAAGGCAGAGACAGCCGCAGAGGACCAATTAGCCACATCAGCACCTTTCTTCGTCAAATCTGTCAAGGGTTTCACCACGCTAGAAAAATTAGCAATGAAATGGCGATAAAAATTTGCAAAACCCCAAAATTTCTGAAGGCTCTTCACGGATGTGGGCGGAATCCAATCATGAATGGCCTGAACCTTAACCGGATCCATCTCTATAGACGAGGGAGAAAAAATGAAGGCCAAAAAAGAGACTTTCTGCACCCCAAACAGACACAGGGCATTGTCACGAAGGATCTGAAATACCATCCTGACCTGTTGCACATGAGACTCCCAGTCATCGGAAAAAATCAAAATATCGTCCAAATATACAATCAAGAATTTATCAAGATAAGTCCGAAAAATATCATGCATAAAGGACTGAAAAACAGATGGAGCATTAGAGAGTCCAAATGGCATCACAAGGTATTCAAAATGGCCTTCAGGCGTGTTAAACGCAGTTTTCCATTCATCACCCTGCTTAATACGAACAAGATTATATGCCCCTCGAAGGTCAATCTTAGTAAACCAACTGGCTCCCTTAATCCTAGCAAACAAATTGGAAAGCAAAGGTAAAGGGTATTGAAACTTGACCGTGATTTTATTCAAGAGGCGATAATCTATACAGGGTCTCAAGGAACCATCTTTTTTAGCAACAAAAAAGAACCCTGCTCCCAACGGTGAAGAAGATGGTCGAATATGTCATTTCTCCAAAGACTCTTTAATATAGCTCCGCATGGCGGTATGTTATTATGAACCCCCTGACAACCCCAACTAGTCACAGACATGGACTTCCAGTCCAACACAGGATTATGTACCTGCAACCACGGAAAACACAGCATGACAACATCATGCAAGTTATGCAACACCAGAAATCGACAATCTTCCTGATGGGCTGGCGCCATGCGCATGGTTACCTGTGTCCAAAACTGGGGCTTATTTTTAGCCAAGGGTGTAGCATCAATGCCACTTAAAGGAATAGGGTTCTGCAAAGGCTGCAAGGGAAAACCACAATGCTTGGCAAATTCAAAATCCATTAAATTCAAGGCGGCGCCTGAATCCACAAACGCCATGACAGAAAATGATGACAATGAGCAGATCAAGGACACAGATAATAAAAATTTAGGTTGTACAGTACTGATGGTAATTGAATTGGCGATCCTCTTAGTCCGCTTAGGGCAGACAGAAATGACATGAGAAGCATCGCCACAATAATAACACAACCTATTTTGACATCTGAAACCTTGTCGTTCTGTTCTAGACAGAAATCTATCACATTGCATAGGCTCAGGAATTTGCTCTGAAGATAACGCCACAGCGCGGACAGTTCTGCGCTCCCGCAGGCGTCGGTCAATCTGAATGGCCAGAGACATAGATTCACTCAGACCGGAAGGCGTGGGAAACCCCACCATAACATCTTTAACGGATTCAGAAAGCCCCCTTCTGAAAATTGCAGCTAAAGCGTCATTATTCCATTTAGTCAACACCGACCATTTTCTGAATTTCTGACAATACAATTCTGCCGCCTCTTGACCCTGAGACAGGGCCAACAAGGTCTTCTCAGCTTGATCCACAGAATTAGGCTCATCATACAATAATCTTAAAGCCTGAAAAAAGGAATCAATATTAAGCAAAGCCGGATTTCCAGATTCCAGAGAAAACGCCCACTCCTGCGGATCGTCACGCAGCAGTGAAATAACGATTTTTACCTGCTGACTGGAATCAGCAGAGGATCGAGGTCTCAGGGCAAAAAAAAGTTTACAGTTGTTTTTGAAACTCAAAAATTTAGACCTGTCACCAGAAAATAAATCAGGAGTAGGAATCTTTGGTTCTAAAGCAGGAGTCTGAAAAATATACTCACAAATACCTTGCACCTTAGCAGCAATCTGGTCTACACGAGAAGCTAAATCCTGAACATTCATGCTTGCACCAGGCTCCTCAGCCACCCAGATATTAAGAGGGAGGAGAACACAAAATAGACTGGAGAAAAAAAATGGCTCAAGAGCTTCCTTTCCTTCTTCTGAGATGCATTTAACTCATTGTTGGCCAGTTGTACTGTTGTGATCCGGTGACTTTGGAGCTGCATGAGAACTTTCACTGGAGATGGTGGCCACTTTACTGACCGCAATCCTGAACTTACCACCGCAACTAGAAGTAGCCGTGGAGTGTATCTAACACACCTAGACACCTCGTCACAGCCGGAGGACTAATTACCCCTAAAGATGGAAAGAGGAATACTATCTTGCCTCAGAGAAAATCCCCAAAGGATAGACAGCCCCCCACAAATACTGGCGGTGAGTCGGAGAGGAAAAAACACACACAGGCAGAAAACAGAATTTAGCACAGGAGGCCACACTAGCTAAATAGGACAGAATAGGACAGAGTTCTGTGCGGTCAGTAAAAAACCCTTCAAAAACATCCACTGCAGAAATAACAAAAATTACCTACATCTAACTAATAGATGTAAGAGCGTAAATCTGCAACTCCAGTGAATCCTACAATCAGAGCAGGAATAAAACTGAAACCAGCACACAGCAGTGTGCCACAGATACAAAGAACCAAACACTTATCTTTGCAGAATTTGGCAGCAGGCAGGAGAAGCCAGAAAGTGATCCAACACTTCACAAGGAACATTGACAACTGGCAAGGGCTAATGAATCCTGCACACTTAAATATCCCAGTCCGAACAGCAATTAGCAGATACACCTGGCCAAGACTGTGACTCGGAGACAACTGCATTCCCACCTACAACCACTGGAGGGAACCCAAGAGCAGAATTCACAACAGGGACCCCCTGAATCTTCCCCGCAACACCTCCTGCCACGGGATGTTGCCTGGACAAAACCAAGTCAGCTTCTGACTAACTTCCTATCCAACCCATAGTTTTACCAATGTGAGGAGTGGCCTAATAAATAAAAACCTTTTGCTCCCCCTAGTGGCTGGAGTGTGAAGTGTAATGTGTGTTGGTGATACCTGGTCAGATGAACTCCTTTAGTGCCATCAGACGTACCATCACTCCCCTTAGTGGCAGAGCGACATTACTGCAACGACCAGGTCTCTGGGGCGCTGCATATAGGGGTGCTGTACAGGGGGGAGACTCAGGACATTATTCAATGTTATGTGGGCACTTATTGTTATAGGGGAACTCGGTTTAGTGTGTCTATCAAAGGGGCACACAGGGCAATAATACTTTCTAGGGAGCAAAATGTGGGCACTGTTTTCTAGGCCACTTGCACCCGACATTACTATATTCTAGAGGGTTGCTTTAGAATTTAGAGGGCATAGAGAACCACACAGCAGGTGCAGTAATGGTGACACATACAGCAGCAGCATTGGGGTACTAGTAGGATGAGGAGTTTGTGCAGGTTGGGAATAGATGGTGATGGGGCTGAAATATGAGAAGTGAAATGTGTCTTTGCTGTATTTTCTGCAGATGAGTCCTGGGTGGAAGAAGTTGGGTCAGTTTGGGCCAGATGGAAAAGACAGGAAAAGTGAACAACTCCATCTGAAAGAATGTCAGTGGTAAATCACCATCTGTAACTGTGCTGTGATCTCTTATATGTTCTGCAGGGCTGGTATTTACCACTGACCAGATGGTGGTAATATCAATGTTGCCCTTTGTATAGAGATTATTTTCAGCAACAGCGCGGTCATCTGCTGAGGTTCTCCCCCTCTATTGCGGTGTGTCACCCAATTGTAATCAAGGTTACCTGGTTAGGAGCCCACTCAGAAGCTTCACCCCCTGAACCAAAACCCTAGCTACTCTTCTGGCTGCAGTGCTTCTAGCTTCTGACTGATGTGTTGATTTCAGAGATGGAGGCTGAAGAGGAGGAGGAGGTGCAGGAGCTGTACTGTGGGTAAAACCCTGATTGACGTAGGGCCTGCAATCCTCGATGTGTGATGTGTTCCATCCCAAGGTCCGACTGGGTCCCGGCTTCCACTATGTTAACCCAGTGTGCCGTCAGTGAGATGTACCATCCCTGCCCACAAGCACTTGTCCAAGTGTCCATGGTTAGGTGGACTTTTCCAGTAACAGCACTATTGAGGGCACGGGTAATGTTGTGGGACACATGCTGGTGTAATGCCGATATGGCACACCGCGAGAAATAGTGGCGACTGGGCACCGAGTACCTAGGGATGGCTGCTACCATCAGGTTGCGTAAAACTTCTGTCTCAACGAGCCTAAAAGGCAACATTTAGAGCACAAGCAGAAGAGAAATGTTAGAATTTAGGACTGTGGCCTGTGGGGTGTCGGCTGGGTATTTCCGCTTGCATTCCAATGACTGGGGTATAGACAACTGAAGGCCGTGCTGGGACAAGGACGTGGACGGGCTTGATGATGATGCTGCTTGACTGTGGGCAACAACAGGTGCAGGGCTAGAGGCATCTTCATAGGCATGGTGGACTGGGGATTGGCTTCTACGCAAAACAGTGGAAGAAGCAGTGGTGTCCCCTGCAGACAGTATTCCTGGAGCCTGGGGGTCGGCCCACAAAGTCAGTGTTTGCTGCCATGTGCCTGACCATGCAGGTGGTGGTCAGGCTGGTAGTTTTGCTCCCCCTGCTGAAGCGGGCATGGCAGGTGCTGCAAATGGCCTGTTTGGGGTTATCGGCAGGGTCTTTAAAAAATAACCAAACAAAACAGAACCCGGCATAGTGCCGGGTTCTGTTTTGTTTGATTATGGTTTGGGAGCCTACCCGAGCACCTTTCTGTTGTTGTGCACATGTCCTTCTGTTACTTTAAAAAATAACCAGTCTCGGGAAGATCTAACAGTTGGAATGGCAACTTCCCTCATGTTGGTGCTACGGGGAAAAGATGCACGCCTTCTGTCTGTGGCCACTACACTGCTTCTTCCTGCCTGTTGGGGTGATATGCCTCCTTCCCCATGTGTGCTGCTGTCCTCGCTCTGCATGTCCACCTGCCAGGTTGGGTCAGTCAATACGTCATCCACCACCTCGTCTTCCACATCCGCACCCTGCTCCTCCTCTGGACTTTCTGGCAATTGTGTCTAATTATCGTCCACCTCTTGTGACACTTTCCCACCATCGCCTTCATGTGACCGTGGCTGGTCAAAGCTTTGGGTATCACTACATGCGATCTCATCTGGCCCCACTTCAAGTTGACCAGCCGAGAGTCTGGAATCTTGAAAGGGAAAACTGAATAGCTCTTTGGAGTGTCCAAGTGTGGGATCAGTTGTCTCAGGGCACTCGGCATGGTGGGGGGAAGGAGGATCGGGGTGAGGAATATCTGGTCCACACTCATGACTACTCAGACTTGACCGTGTGGAAGACATGATGGTGGGGGTGACTAAGTGACTGGAAGCATTATCCACTATCCAACCAACAACCGTTTTACACTGCTCTGGCTTCAATAGTGGTGTGTTGCGATCCCCTAGAAACTGGGACAGGAAGGTCAAGCGTGAAGATGTGGGTCTTTGTTGTGGCACACTTTCAGCTTGACCACGGCCTCATCCTCTTCATGCACCATCAGCATCACGTCCACTTCCCCGTCACTTGCCCCTTGACTTGCACATTTTAAATGGAGCACTGAACTATTTCAAAAGCTCAACACAAATGTATTTATTTGGAGTTAAATTATATCTGATCAGTATGCCTTCAAAGCTATGATTTTTCCACCACAGACACAACATGCCACAGACACAGATAACAGACTGTATTTTTTTTTTCTTGTAATTGAAATTTGGCAAAAAAATTAAAAATGAGTACAACAAGGCTAGCAGACAGAACTATGAAACTTATGCCTGCAAAGCTATGATTTTTCCACAACAGGTACAATAGTCCTCAGCCTGACATAACAGACTGTATTACATTATTTTGGGGGGTTTTGTAGAATTTTTAATATAAAAAAAGAGTGGAACAAGGCTAGCAGACAGAACTATGCTACGTATGCCTGCGGAAATATGATTTTTCAAAAACAGATACACCAGGACTCAGCCTGACATAACAGACTGTATTACATCTTTTCTTTGCTTTTGCACACAGAACTATGCTACGTATGCCTGCAAAACTATGATTTTTTAAACAGATACACCAGGCCTCAGCCTGACATAACAGAGTGTATAAAAAATGGGGGGGGGGGGGGGAGTTTGGTGAATTTAAAAAAAAAAAAAAAAAGAAAACTGCAGCTAAGTATATAGTAATTAAGCAGCAGCAGACAGTTATGGAGCTTTGGGAGGGATGCAGTGGGGGATATGTACCCACATACTGTGCCTGCAGGCCTTGAACTGATGTGGATATGCTGTGCCCTGCAATCTCAGGACCCACGAATTAGCCCTAAAAAGGACTTTTGGTTTCTCAGGAGTTGTGGACTGAACAGTTGCAGACCTACACTAACTCTTAAAAGCACGATTCTGACCCTATCTCAGCTGAATGTGGAGAGCAGGGCGGCGCCAGGTCTCTTATAGGCTGCCATCACACTAGCAGTATTTGGTCAGTATTTTACATCAGTATTTGTAAGCCAAAACCAGGAGTGGAACAATTAGAGGAAAGGTATAATAGAAACATATGCACCACTTCTGCATTTATCACCCCCTCCTGGTTTTGGCTTACAAATGCTGATGTAAAATACTGACCAAATACTGCTAGTGTGATGGCAGCCATACTCGTGATGATGCTGTGCGGCCAAGCCAATCACTGCACCACCACAACAAAGATGGCTACGGCATTTCATGACCTGGCAGACAATCCCTGCAGAGTGATTGGGTCTCTAAAGTCTGCCAAAAATGCTGGGTGGAGACACCAGTTCCAGCCGAGTAATCCCAGAAATGCTCGGTGCTCGCTGAGTATGATGAGTACCGTGATACTCGGGCAAGTAACGAGTAATGGCGAGCGTGTTCGCTCATCACTAATAATTAGTTTAATTCTAGCAAAAGGGACTTGATACTTGTCCCAAGCAGATTTGCCTTATGCATGTTACTTTGATTCCACATGATACCCCCATTTTGCTTATGTAACACCACCAATAATGTACATTCTAATTGGAAATATATATTTTCTTCAGAACAAGAACACATAAATAAAATGCTGTCTTTTGACCTTACATGAGATCTTCTTATTAACCGGTGACACCCTAGGCTACTGAGATACCCATGAACTCAGTTCCAGCAAACTGCAAAACAATGTTTGACTCGTATAAAAAAAAATCAGTATGTATACGAGCCATGAAACCTCTGTGTTTCAGAAAACCAAAGGGTAAAATGAGCAGATGTTTAAGTATCCCCAGAAGTCACGGAAATACAGCAGGAAAGCATTAGTATGACCTTTCAGAAATATTAACAATTTATGGTAATAAAGCAGATGATTCATTAGACTTGTTATATGTGTTTTGTTTATTTTAAAGTTTTTGGTTGATTGAACAAATTATTTTCTACAATTTATTTTTATGAGAGTGATAGTGGTTTATGTTTTTAGAGCTGTATGTAGTGGCTTATTAAAAGAGGGTGCTATATCAGCAGTGCAAATGGATGTTATGGATAGTTACTGTAATGTTATATGATTCGTATTATGCTATTGCATAATAATATAATCCCATTACTAACATATCTAATCATTTACTTGCATTTAGATCTTATTGTGTGGTATCATCTGATACAATTATAGGAGAAGGAATAAAGGCAGGGGGTCTTGCAAATAGAACTAGGGCTAAATGATGGCACAAAGAGTCACATATCTCCTTAAACTTTTATACAGTTCCCCATCATCTGTTGGAGTTAATCTTAGAAACATTTTTTCCAGGGTAGCATAAATCCATAATATGTCATTGATGCAGCATGTCACTACTAATTTCTTTCTGTTAAACCCTTCATGATCTTGGGATTTTCTGCTTCCTGCTCCCCTTCTTCCCATAGCCATAACTTTTTTATTTACCATCAATTTGGCCATGATGGCTTGTTTTTGCGGGATAAGTTACCATTTTGACTGACATCATTGGTTTTACCATATAGTGTACTGAAAAATGGGAAAAAATTCCAAGTACTATATAATTGCAAAAAATTAGCAATTGCACAATTTTTTTTTAACCATATTCACTAAATGCTAAAACTGCCCAGCCACTGTGATTCTCTAGGTCATTACGAATTTGCAGATACCAAACATGTATAGGTTCTTTATTATTTAAGTGATGAAAAATAAATCAAAAATTTATATTAAAAAATGGCTCCATTTTCTGAGACCTGTGGCGTAGCATCTCCATTTTTTGGGATGTTTGGGATGGATGAAGGCTTATTTTTTTAGAGCCACGCTGACATTTCTATTGATATAATTTTGGGATATGTACAATGTTTTGATCACCTGTTATTGCAATGTTGCGGCGACCAAAAAAGTTTAATTCTGGATTCTTTTTCTCATTAACAACGTTTACCGATTTAGTTTGGATTTTGATAGATTGGGTGTTATAATTTAGTTTATATTTTGATAGATTGGGTGTTTCTGAATGAAGCGATACTAAATATGTGTATTTTTTATTGTTTTATTTGTTTTGAATGGGGCAATAGGAGGTGATTTTAACATTTATATTTTTAAACAAATTGTTATATTTTTAAAAACATTTCTTTTTTACTTTTCACTTGCTTCAATCGTCTCCTTAACCCCTTTACCCCCAAGGGTGGTTTGCACGTTATGGACCGGGTCAATTTTTACAATTCTGACCACTGTCCCTTTATGAGGTTATAACTCTGGAACGCTTCAACGGATCCCGGTGATTCTGACATTGTTTTCTCGTGACATATTGTACTTCATGATAGTGGTAAAATTTCTTTGATATTACCTGCGTTTATTTGTGAAAAAAACGGAAATTTGGCGAAAATTTTGAAAATTTCGCAATTTTCCAACTTTGAATTTTTATGCAATTAAATCACAGAGATATGTCACACAAAATACTTAATAAGTAACATTTCCCACATGTCTACTTTACATCAGCACAATTTTGGAACCAAAAATTTTTTTTTGTTAGGGAGTTATAAGGGTTAAAAGTTGACCAGCAATTTCTCATTTTTACAACACCATTTTATTTTAGGGACCACATCTCATTTGAAGTCATTTTGAGGGGTCTATATGATAGAAAATACCCAAGTGTGACACCATTCTAAAAACTGCACCCCTCAAGGTTCTCAAAACCACATTCAAGAAGTTTATTAACCCTTCAGGTGCTTCACAGGAATTTTTGGAATGTTTAAATAAAAATTAACATTTAACTTTTTTTCACAAAAAATTTACTTCAGCTCCAATTTGTTTTATTTTGCCAAGGGTAACAGGAGAAAATGGACCCCAAAAGTTGTTGTACAATTTGTCCTGAGTACGCTGATACCCCATATGTGGGGGTTAACCACAGTTTGTGCGCATGGCAGAGCTCGGAAGGGAAGGAGCGCCATTTGACTTTTCAATGCAAAGTTGACTGGAATTGAGATGGGACGCCATGTTGCGTTTGGAGAGCCACTGATGTGCCTAAACATTGAAACCCCCCACAAGTGACACCATTTTGGAAAGTAGACCCCCTAAGGAACTTATCTAGAGGTGTGGTGAGCACTTTGACCCACCAAGTGCTTCACAGAAGTTTATAATGCAGAACCGTAAAAATAAAAAATCATTTTTTTTTCACAAAAATTATCTTTTCGCCCCCAATTTTTTATTTTCCCAATGGTAAGAGAAGAAATTGGACCACAAAAGTTGTGGCACAATTTGTCCTGAGTACTCTGATACCCCATATGTGGGGGTAAACCATTGTTTGGGCGCATGGGAGAGCTCGGAAGGGAAGGAGCGCCGTTTGACCTTTCAATGCAAAATTGACAGGAATTGAGATTGGACGCCATGTTGCGTTTGGAGAGCCACTGATGTACCTAAACATTGAAACCCCCCACAAGTGACACCATTTTGAAAAGTAGACCCCCTAAGGAACTTATCTAGATGTGTGGTGAGCACTTTGACCCAATAAGAGCTTCACAGAAGTTTATAATGCAGAGCCGTAAAAATAAAACAAAATTTTTTTCCCACAAAAATAATTTTTTAGCCCCCAGTTTTGTATTTTCCTGAGGGTAACAGGAGAAATTGGACCCCAAAAGTTGTTGTGCAATTTGTCCTGAGTGCGCTGATACCCTATATGTGGGGGAGAACCAGCGTTTGGGCGCATGGGAGGGCTCGGAAGGGAAGGAGAGCCATTTGGAATACAGACTTAGATGGAATGGTCTGCAGGCGTCACATTGTGTTTGCAGAGCCCCTAATGTACCTAAACAGTAGAAACCCCCCACAAGTGACCCCATATTGGAAACTAGACCCCCCAAGGAACTTATTTAGATGTGTTGTGAGAACTTTGAGTCCCCAAGTATTTCACTACAGTTTATAACGCAGAGCCGTGAAAATAAAATAAAAAATTTCCCCTCAAAATTATTTTTTAGCCCCCAGTTTTGTATTTTCTCGAGGGAAAAAGGAGAAATTGGACCCCAAAAGTTGTTGTCCAATTTGTCCTGAGTGCGTTGATACCCCATATGTGGGGTGAACCAGCGTTTGGGCGCATGGGAGGGCTCGGAAGGGAAGGAGCGCCATTTGGAATGCAGACTTAAATGGAATGGTCTGCAGGCGTCACATTGCGTTTGCAGAGCCCCTAATATACCTAAACAGTAGAAACCCCCACAAGTGACCCCATGTTGGAAACTAGACCCCCCCACGAACTTATCTAGATGTGTTGTGAGAACTTTGAGCCCCCAAGTGTTTCACTACAGTTTATAACGCAGAGCCGTGAAAATAAAAAATCTCTTTTTTTCCCACAAAAATTATTTTTTAGCCCCCAGTTTTGTATTTTCCCAAGGGTAACAGGAGAAATTGGACCCCAAAAGTTGTTGTCCAATTTGTCCTGAGTACGCTGATACCCCATATGTTGGGGTAAACTCCTGTTTGGGCACACGGGAGAGCTCGGAAGGGAAGGAGCACTGTTTTACTTTTTCAATGCAGAATTGGATGGAATTGAGATCGGTCGCCATGTCGCGTTTGGAGATCCCCCTGATGTGCCTAAATAGTGGAAACCCCCCAATTATAACTGAAACCCTAATCCAAACACACCCCTAACCCTAATCCCAACGGTAACCCTAACCACACCTCTAACCCAGACACACCCCTAATCCTAATCCCAATCGCAAATGTAATCCAAACCCTAACCCTAACTTTAGCCCCAACCCTAACTGTAGCCTTAACCCTAACCCTAGCCCTTACCCTAGCCCTAACCCTAGCCCCAACCCTAACCCTAACCCTAGCCCTAGCCCTAACCCTAACCCTAATCCCAACCCTAACCCTAGCCCTAACCCTAGCCCTAACCCTAGCCCTAACCCTAGCCCTAGCCCTAACCCTAACCCTAGCCCTAACCCTAGCCCTAACCCTAGCCCTAATCCTAGCCCTAACCCTAGCCCTAGCCCTAACCCTAGCCCTAGCCCTAGCCCTAACCCTAACCCTAGCCCTAACCCTAGCCCTAACCCTAGCCCTAACCCTAGCCCTAGCCCTAACCCTAACCCTAGCCCTAGCCCTAACCCTAACCCTAGCCCTAACCCTAATGGGAAAATGGAAATAAATACATTTTTTTCATTTACTTTTATAGCGGGTTTTTAGCGGATTTTTATGATTGGCAGCCGTCACACACTGAAAGACGCTTTTTATTGCAAAAAATATTTTTTGCGTTACCACATTTTGAGAGCTATAATTTTTCCATATTTGAGTCCACAGAGTCATGTGAGGTCTTGTTTTTTACGGGACGAGTTGACGTTTTTATTGGTAACATTTTCGGGCACGTGACATTTTTTGATCGCTTTTTATTCCGATTTTTGTGAGGCAGAATGACCAAAAACCAGCTATTCATGAATTTCTTTTGGGGGAGGCGTTTATACCGTTCCGCGTTTGGTAAAATTGATAAAGCAGTTTTATTCTTCGGGTCAGTACGATTACAGTGATACCTCATTTATATCATTTTTTTATGGTTTGGCGCTTTTATACGATAAAAACTATTTTATAGAAAAAAATAATTATTTTTGCATCGCTTTATTCTGAGGACTATAACTTTTTTATTTTTTTGCTGTTGTCGCTGTATGGTGGCTCGTTTTTTGCGGGACAAGATGACGCTTTCAGTGGTACCATGGTTATTTATATCCATCTTTTTGATCGCGTGTTATTCCACTTTATGTTTGGCGGTATGATAATAAAGCGTTGTTTTTTGCCTCGTTTTTTTTTTTTTTTTCTTACGGTGTTTACTGAAGGGGTTAACTAGTGGGCCAGTTTTATAGGTCGGGTCGTTACGGACGCGGAGATACTAAATATGTGTACTTTTATTGTTTTGTTTTTTTTATTTAGATAAAGAAATGTATTTATGGGAATAATATATATATATTTTTTTCATTATTTAGGATTTTTTTTTTTTTTTTTTTTTACACACTTGGAAATTTTTTTTTTTACTTTTTTACTTTGCCCCAGGGGGGGACAATACAGATCGGTGATCTGCCAGTTTGCACAGCACTCTGACAGATCACCGATCTGTCTGAGAGCAGTGCAGCGTTACCAAGTGCCTGCTCTGAGCAGGCACTTGGTAAGCCACCTCCCTCCCTGCAGGACCCGGATCCGCGGCCATTTTGGATCCGGGACTTACTGCAGGGAGGGAGGTAGGAGACCCCCGGAGCAACGCGATCACATCGCGTTGCTGCGGGGGTCTCAGGGAAGCCCGCAGGGAGCCCCCTCCCTGCGCGATGCTTCCCTGCACCGCCGGCACATCGCGATCATCTTTGATCGCGGTGTGCCGGGGGTTAATGTGCCGGGGGCGGTCCGTGACCGCTCCTGGCACATAGTGCCGGATGTCAGCTGCGATAAGCAGCTGACACCCGGCCGCGATCGGCCGCGCTCCCCCCGTGAGCGCGGCCGATCGCGCTGGACGTAATATTCCGTCCTTGGGAATTAAGGCCCACCCCACATGGACGGAATATTACGTCCAATGGCAGAAAGGGGTTAAGAGACTTGAAGCTACTATCATCTGATCACTTGTGCTACACATAGCAGGACTGTCAGACACACCCATTGGCGCCCCGCAATCATGTGACAAGGGTGTAGATGGGTGTGGTTTCTAATATGCTGTTAGAGATTGACAGCGGTATTTAATTTGTGAACCGCCGTGGGTTGATTGTGATTACATCTGCGGCTATTATGGGCACATGACAGCTGATCAACTCAGCTGTCATGTGCCTAAAAAGATGCATCAGAACTTGCATCAAATGCCGGGACACGACCTATGACATACCTAAACATCATAGGTCATGAAAGGGTTAAATTCATTTGTGCCCTGAAATAATAAAAAATCTGTATTTCTGAAATTGTTTTAGTAGCGGCCCAATTCACTTTTCTGTGATTATGGGGACTCATTACACCTCTATTTTTAATAACCAGCCTTGCTAATGCTGAAAGCTGAAGGTTGCAGCCCACAGCTATCGATTTTGCCTGGCTGGTTATACAAAATACAGGGGAACTGATGAAGTTTTGTTTTTTTTAATTATTTATTTAGAGCGCAGGAACCAGCAGATGAATTTTTGAGCCTTCAGCTGAAAAATATTTCCAGAATCCGTCCTTTCCTCAACCCACACTCTACCAAAATGCTCGTGCATGCCCTAATCATCTCCCGCCTCGACTACTGCAACATACTCCTCTGTGGCCTACCTTCTAACACTCTCGCACCCCTCCAGTCCATCCTTAACTCTGCTGCCTGACTAATTAATCTCTCTCCTCGCTACACTCCTGCTTCACCTCTTTGCAAATCCCTTCACTGGCTCCCAATTTCCCAGCGTATCCAGTTTAAACTACTAACACTGACCTACAAAGCCATCCATAACCTTTCTCCTCCAGACATTTCCACACTAATCTCTCAATATCTTCCCTCACGTAATCTCCGGTCCTCCCAAGACCTCCTCCTTTCCTCCACGCTTATTCGCTCCTCACTCAATCACCTCCAAGACTTCTCCCGAATATCACCCATCCTCTGGAATTCAGTGCCCCAACACATCCGGTTATCCACTACTTTTGGATCCTTCAAAAGAAACCTGAAAACCCACCTCTTCAAGGAAGCTTACAGCCTGTAAAGACCACACAGCCACCTCAACACCATTGGAGCTACTGCAACCCTCGACCGCCTGTCTCTTTCCCCATAATCCTGTAGAATGTAAGCCCGCAAGGGCAGGGTCCTCTTCCCTCTGTACCAGTCTGTCATTGTTAGTTTTGTTTACTGTAAGTGATATTTTTATTTTGATGCAACCCCTTCTCATGTACAGCACCATGGAATTAATGGTGCTATATAAATAATAATAATAATAATAATGAATACTCCCATCAGCTATGCCTGCTCTTGCTGTTATAAGAGGCAGCAGTTGTAGGCTGATGGGAGCAGTAGTCCCATCAGCCAACGATAGTGACCGGAAGCAACTTTTTACCTCTGATCACAGCTGCGGGCTTAGGCTGATATTTGAAAGCATGGGAACTGTGGCTGTCTGACTGGTGGTAATGATTTTACCTCCGATCAGAAGCAGTGTTTGCAGAGCTGTCATGCACATAACACCTCAACAAAGATCCGGTGTTTGGGGGGCCAAATTTGAACAGTAAGGCTGGAGTCATACATACCGTATAAAAAATCGGTCTGTATTTCACGGCCGAGAATCGCAGAAATGTTCTCTGAACAGTGATCCGTCTGTCATCCATGTGCAATGCGAGAATGCGATTTTCTCGCATTTAAGAATCCATGTGACATCTGTGTGATAGCGGTATGGCATCCGTATGGCAAAATTTTCTCGCCGGCTTGCAAAATGGATATATAATGGATCCTGGCCCAGAAAATCATGAATAAATAATGTGGATGCCTATTTATTGGCTCCATAAGTTCCATCCTGCAAGCGAAAAAAACTGTGTGGTCTCCCGCGCAATTTTCTTTGTCAGAGAGGGAAAGCCGATGGCCGGGGCCGATATTTGTAATACCCATGGATCTTCCCAGTCTATGATTATCAGCCCGCAGCTATATATTTAGCCTTTACTGGCTATGCTAATAGGGAGCCCCCCAAAAAAATGACGTGGGGTCCCCCTATAATTAATATCCAGAAAGCCTATGCAGACAGCTGTGGGCTGATATTCATTGCATAGGAAAGGGTCATGGATATTGAACCCCCCGGCTATAAATACTAGCACCCAGCTGCCCCAGAAATGGCACATCTATTAGATGCGCCAATTCTGACACAGCCTCTCTTATCCCACTGCCGTGTAGCGGTGGCATATGGGGTAATAAGGGGTTAATATCACCTTGCTAATGTAAGGTGACATTAAGCCCAGTTAATAAAGGAGACGTTTCAATAAGACACCTATCCATTATTAATCCAATAGTATGAAAGGGTTAAAAAATACACACACATTAAGAATAAAGTCTTTCAATTAAATAATTAAACACACCGGTTTTCCATCTCTATTACACTCCCAATCCAAGCGAAGTTCTCCAGTAAAAAATCCAAAATAAAAAAGCAACAATATCCCATACTTGTCCACCATACAGTCAAGTTCCACACTGCAATCCATCTCAAGGAGTTAAATAGTTTACAACCGGGAGCAGTGCTAATGCTACCGCCCCGGTTGTAAACCACTGTGTAATGAATGAAAAGCTGCCTGCGCAGCCTCTCCGCCTGACTGGACCTGAACTCTGTGGCGTGGGAAAGTTTCTGGACTTTTTCCCACGCTGCCGAGTTCACCTCAGGTCAGGCTGTGAGTCTGCGCATGCTCAGTGACGTCGGCGGTAGTCACTGATGCTGCGCAGCGGCCCCGCCTGACCTGAAGTGAACTCGACAGGCTGAGAAAAAGTTCAGAAAGTCCAACATCAGTGTAAATGTTCGCCCGATGTCGGAAAGGGGTTAATGGCAATACCAAGTCTACTAGGCACAGAATGAACAAGTTGATGACATATTGCAACATCTATCTTTTTCCGTTCTTCAAAAATGACCTCTTTTGGACCCTGGATGTTGAATGGAGAGTAATGCTCAACTTGTTTCTTCAGAATTTTCCATCAGTGTTTCAGTAGGGTTCAGATCATACTTGGCCATTTAATCACTTTCATGCTGTCATTCAAAAATCTAACAGATGTATGTTTTAGATTATTGTTATATTGGAAAAGGGCAAGTCTTCCTCACTCATGTAGCCCCATATAATGAGCTTATTTCTTCACTCCACTTTTATATAGATGGAAACTGCCGCCACCATGTTTCACTGTCAGCACTATGCATTTTTTTAAATTTAGAAAAAGCATGGTACCCTCAGTGAAATATAGTATGGCTACGTGAGCACTCCTGGTGTCGAGAAGCAGCATTTCATCGATGGTCAAATGAATTCACAGATGTACTGCTTTATATTGATAGAGAAGATGCCTCCATCACTCTGTTCCCCTACGTAAAACATGCATTTTTGCTAATTGCATGGTGGTCGGAACTATGCTCTGACCAGATATAAAGATGAAGAAAAACAAAAAAAGTGCTGTTCCAGCTCCTGGGTAAAATATTCCAATTTATTAAGCCACATTAAAAAGATCACTCAGAAAAAAAGAAAAATAGAAAGCCAAAAAAGTGACGCACTTCAGACACTATCCGTTGTTCTTTCTCAAATCTTGATGGAAACTTCCCATCGGCCTTAAATATCCCTGTGAACAAAACCCAGTTGATATAAAGCTTATGTGATATAAGGCTTAGTTATGTGATAGATAATTGACCAACAATTAAAATCAATGATGATAAAAATCAAATGACCAAAGCAAACACTGTTAATAATCAAACATATTCTCTCTGTGAAAATTCAAGCCATGGTGCCTATTGCCCAGTATCATAGGAACTACTGCTACTCTTATCAGTTAAGCTCTCTGGTAGAGTAGGCAGATATGATCTCCCTGCACTACCTCACTCAGTTCTGTAAATAGCAGGTCTCTTTAAGCTTGTGGTCTATGGAACAGCCGAGGTGTCGACACAAATAATGGTGTTGTTGCCGCTGTACCTTCGGATCAATAAACTTGGTATTCTGTAAATAGGGCTCACTTTGTAAGGTGGATCCTCTCAGCCAAGGTCCTAGTGGACAGAGGGATCTTAGATGTTGAAGCATCAGCAGAAAGGCACTTATGGAGGGAAGACTTAAAGCACTGGAGGCTGCAGGCAGGCAGGACACAGGAAAGCTGGTATGGAGCATGTATTGGTGCACAGTCAAACAAAACAGAACTAAAAGTTTTCATACTAAGACACAGGTATGTGTCTTTGGTGGGTTTTATACAGGCCTAGGCAGGTGATCACATATGAGCATGCAGGGTCACTTGTAAAATCCGGAGTGGAGCACTGCAGAGGGTAGCGGCTATAGGGGAAAGCCCTGCCAAGCCAAGTCAGATGTGTAGCACTCTAGAAATCAGCAAAATGGTGGCTGGTTTGCCACGATTTTACTGAATTCACACAAAGCAAATCACAACAAATTTGGATAGGTCAGAACATTTTGCATAATTTGCCTTCAGATTTCCTGAAACCAATATGCTCATCCCTCATATTTTTAAATTGTGTATGGGAGAGATCATAGCAGTAAGCTAATTTTTTACATGTTCCAAACAACATACTAGCTGTCAAAGTGGCAATTTGTTAGTATAAGAAGAATTGTTTCTGCATCACAACCTCTGATAAACTTTTTACCTATAAGAAGTTGGAGTCAGATAACACAAGATCACTCAATTTATAGTGGTTGATCGGGATCGGTCAGCTCCTCCTTCCTCTTCCCCGTTCAGCACAATATTGTACATCCCCAATACTCTTCCATAAAAGTCAGTAGGATCCATATATATAGAAAATGTATAAAAATAAATAAAATACGAAAAGTAGGAAAAGTTTGTATATTGCAAAAAAAGTGTAGTTTATGATCATAACTTAAGCAAATTATTGTACTTTTACTTCTGTTTTATATAGCATTCAATATATATGATCTTTAGTAAGATAAAAAGCATCTTAAATAATTTTATCTTTTTCTTTTTGTAAATGGACCACACAGGCAATTAAATGTAATTTAGAAATAACCAGTTAATTTTCTTTATTAGCCACAATGCTACTATCTGAAAAGAAGCTCATAGGAACAGATTTTAGACAGAACTAATTATCTTTTGAAGCTTGATTGACTCTTAATTATCCTATGACTCACAAGGTGTGCTACTTGAAGGCAATAATTACTGCAGTCTGTTTGCTTGGATACTCTCAGTAAGAAATCATCACTACAGTGACTAATGCATGACACTTTTCAAGCAAAGCAGATTTAGAATACAATTCCAAAAATCCTTTCTTTATAACAAAAGTGAACAAAATAATTGATGTATACGATATTGTTTTATCACATTTTCCTACTTATCAAACTGTTTTTCCATACTGTTTGGAATGCCTTTATTTTTTCAACAGTAGAAAATTTTGCCCCTTACTTCCATTTAATTCAGAAGAGAATACCTGCCTTCAGATGAAACATCTGTATAACTGACAGGTCATGATTTATGTTCATTATTGAAAAACTGTTTAGATACATTTAAAAATTACACTTATAAAGAGTTAAAAAGTATGTGTTAGAAACAAATCAAACTACAACATAGAAAGAAGCAACACTACACTTACTTGAGTGAACGCCCAACAGGACACAAATGTTCAAACCAGAAAGTTTAGTACAAAATAGTTGAACAATGGATATGTTTGTTTTGGACGCACAGATCACCTGAGCCCAATTGATATGTTTGGGAAGGCCAGATATGGGACCCAGTGGTCACCTGGCTCCATGGAGATGTTCTGAAAGCCATATTGTGACCCTTTGATCAACTGACCTTGTACTACAATGGACTGTCATCTTCCTAAGCTTTTGTTGGCTCACAGCTTTTGTATCTCCCGCAAGTGTAGTCTGTAGTCACAGTCCATGCTCCATACCGCGTTCGTGGCACATGTCTCCCACTCCAGTTGGAAACAGCAATCCTTAAGATGGTGCCTCACATCCAAACGATATATATCACAAACATAGCATGTTTATCAAGCTCTAGCTGGCAACACATCTCAAAGTTCCATAGGCCATCCATACAAGGGCACCATGACCTCACCAAGATATCCTCAACCCGCAGTATCACAGCACCAATTGCCTAACTAAACATTTGCTTATTGCTCTCCCTGCCAGAGATCAGCCCCTTGATGGGCAAAAGTGTTCACACCCTCCGCCTTAAACATTTGCTTTTAGCTGAAAAAATGAAGAATATTCCAGAATCCTAGTCTCCAGCCTGTCTGCAGGGTTATGTATTAGAGATGCCCACTGCAGTGAGGAACAAAAATACACATGCCTCCACCATTATGTAATATATACAAGAGATCCATCCTCTGCTTACTGTCACTGGATGGAAACATTGATTTGTGAGGCTGAACACTTTCCAGGAGAGATTTGTGCACCTTAAACTAACGAGCAAGCAAATCTCTAATAAACACAAAGATAAAATTGACGTATCGGTGCTGGAAAAAGTCCATGGCCAGCTCATCACAGTCTCTGTGCTGTCTCTCTGATTAATGCCCTTGATGACTGTGCTGAGAGTTTTGGTTGGTGGTCCTCTCTTGGCAGGTTTATTGTGGTACCATATTCTTTCCATTTGATGATAATGGAATCTGATGGTGCCCTGGGAGATCATCAGAGATTGAGATTTAGTTATTTTTATAACCCAATCCTGACTTGTCCTTCTCAACAACTTTGTCAATGACTTGTTTGGAGATCTCATGGTGTTGTTTGGTTATTGGTGCCTCTTGCGTAATGGCTTTGCAGCCTCTTTGGCCTTAGAGAAAAGGTGTGTATATACTTACAGACCATGTGACACTTAGATTGCACACAGGGGGACTTCCTTCCACTAGGCATGTGACTCATGAAGGTAATTACTTGCACCAGAAATTTGTAGGTGCTTCATCGCAAAAGGGGTGAATACAGATGCACATGCCAATTTTAAGCTATTTTATCCCATAAATTTAATTTTTGCCTATATTTTCCTCACATCACTTCACCAACTTAGACTATTTAGTGCTGATGCATCACCCACTAATTGAATTACAAGAATATTTAAACACAGGTTGTAGTGTAACAGGATAGGTAAAAAGCCAAGGGATGAATACTTTCTCAACACACTGTACTGGTATTTAGATAGATTTTTCTGCTAACATGATATCCCAATAGATTTTTTGAAGAACACCCTATAAAGGAGCAAGGTCACTAAGTGCATTAATGTAGTAACTTGTCAATGTAAATAAAAGCACTGAATAATAGCCAAGGTCTTTCTTCAATAAATTATGTAGGTGATATGTTTCCTTTCACAGCCTTCAGTATTTCAGCATGCAAAAGGTCCCACTGTGAACCAAAATATTGATAACGTGTGAGTAAAGTGTTTACATAATACATTAATATATACTAAGAGGTGCATGCATTTTTTTCATTTTGCCCCAAAATAGCTTGAATGTGGGGCTCACAATATTTTCTGTATTTGCAAATCTTGAATTTTTTACTAGATAGATATGATTTTGTAATGCTGAAAAGGGGTGAAATACTTTAATTACACTGAATAGCATATTAACAAATTAAAGTTTAAAGGTAATTTGTAAAATGAAGAATTCAGTTGAATGAAATAATCACTTTTATTACTTTTAAATTTAAATTAAGTTCTTAGTGCTATTTTATCTTCATGGAATGCAAAATTTATTAAATTCATTAAAAATGTGCACACCTTAAGAATTTTCTGTTTAATTATACATCTGGTAGATTATCGCCTTACTTTATTTTATAAGTCAACTGTAATTCCTCCACCATACCCAGTTGCATTGCATCATTATTTTATTTTGTGGGTTTTTATTATGTCTATAAGAAAAAACAAAAGCATTTAATAAGCAATTCTGATTTCCTGTTGTTCTACACTGCAGTATGTATGTTGAACACATCAAACAGTTAAACATATTTTACATTTGTATTGAGGTAAGACCAAGCTCATTCAGGATCTTTTTACATCTTTCATTTTCTCATTTCTATTTATTTTGGAATTTTTGTTTGCTTTTTAAAGTGCTATTTTTTAGACAGTTAAATAAAGGTCAAGGCCTTTTTTTTATTATATTCATTTCCTATAAAATGTAAAAAAAAGTAACCAACCTCTCCCCCTGGCACTATGCGATATGCTTGTATGCAAAATAATGCACACTCAAACTACGTGCATACACATCCTTATTGGAGTAAGGGTTTAAGAATTACAGCACTTTCTAAAGGTACCAAAAGTAATTGAACAATTATCTCAAAAGCCCTTTAATGGGCTACATGGGCTATAACCTTATTAATCCATCATTAATTAAGCAAGTAAATGGCCTGGAGCTTAATACAGGTGTGGAACTTGCACTTAGAAGCTGTTACTGTAAACCCACAATATTAAGTCAAAGGAGCATTCAATGGAATAGAAACAGACCATCATTAGACTGAAAAAATGAGAGAGATAGGAGAAACGTTAGGCCAAATGAGCAGATTGGTACATTCTACAAAAGAATGAGTGCCGTAGTGAGCTTAGAAACTCAAAAAGACCTGGATGTCTACAGAAAACAACAGTGGTGGATGATCACAAAATCCTTTTCATTGTGAAGAAAATCCGTTCACAACAAATACTCAAGTGAAGAACACTCTCCAGTAGGGTTGAGCGAAACGGATCGGACAAATTCAAAAATCGCCGACTTTCAGCAAAGTCGGGTTTCATGAAACCCGACCTGATCCTTGTGTGGGATCGGCCATGAGGTCAGCGATCTGCGCGCAAAAGTTGCGTTTCGTATGACGCTTTCAGCGCCATTTTTCAGCCAATGAAGGAGGACGCAGAGTGTGGGTAACGTGATGACATAGGTCTCGGTCCCACTATCTTAGAGAAGGGCATTACAGTGATTGGCTTGCTTTCAGTGGCGTCACATGGGCTATAAAGGGGCGTGCACGCCGGCCGCCATCTTACTTCTGCTGATCTTAGCATAGGGAGAGGTTGCTGCAGCTTCATCAGAAGAAGGGATATAGTTAGGGAGGGAAGATTAACGCCCAAACTGCTTGTGCTGTAGCGATTTCCACTGTTCAACACCACCATTTTTTTGCAGGGACAGTGGAGGCTACATTTTTGTGCATCATCTCTGTAGCTTATTAGGCTGCCTTAAAAGGCTCCCTGATAGCTGCATTGCTGTTTGCACGCTGCTGTGCAAACCAACTGCTTTTTTAAAAGCAAAAATCCTGTTGCTCCTTTCTGCACAGTTATCTTGCTTATTTGTCCACACTTTTGTGTGCAGCAGTACTTTTATTGCTGCCATACTTTTCCTGAGATCATTGTAGGGAGATTGAAATTGTACTAAAGTCCTTGTATTTTTTCATATATCTTCCAGCCACTTTCTGCCACTTACATTAACATAGTTAGTAACATAGTTAGTAAGGCCGAAAAAAGACATTTGTCCATCCAGTTCAGCCTATATTCCATCATAATAAATAAATACCCAGATCTACGTCCTTCTACAGAACCTAATAATTGTATGATACAATATTGTTCTGCTCCAGGAAGACATCCAGGCCTCTCTTGAACCCCTCGACTGAGTTCGCCATCACCACCTCCTCAGGCAAGCAATTCCAGATTCTCACTGCCCTACATTGTGTTGTTTTATACAATGGGCCTAAGTTTTGGTTCAGTCTCCCCCCAAAAAAGTGAGATTCAAATTCTCACAAAGTGGATATACTGCAGTCCTGTTAGTTTGTTGTATATCAGCCAGCCACCTTTTGCCACTTACATTGTGTTGTTTTATGCACAGGGCCTGAGTTTTGGTTCAGTCTCCCCCCCAAAAAAGTGAGATTCAAATTCTCACAAAGTGGATATACTTCAGTCCTGTTAGTTTGTTGTATGTCAGCCAGCCACTTTCTGCCATTTAGATTGCGTTGTTATATACACTGGGCCTGAGTTTTGGTTCAGTCTCCCAAAAAAAAGGGAGATTTAAATTCTCAACAAGTTTATATACACCTTCTACCTTGTTTTACAGTACCATATAATGGTTGTTATTTTGGTTAGATTTTCCAAAAAATGAGGAAGTTTGGTGGAAGAGCCCGTGGGCGGTGGTTGCCAGCTGGTACTGATGGTGGTGGTGGTGCATCTGGTGGTAGTGGCAAAAGCACAATAGCACCTAAGGTTGGAGGTGTTGAGCCAGCGTCATTGTCTGGCTACACAAGGCCTCAAAGGCTCCCTTATCTGGGAGTAGGAAAACAGCTTTTAAAGCTGGAGCAGCAGGAAAAAGTTTTGGCTTTCCTTGCTGACTCAGCCTCTAGCTCTTTCGCCTCCTCTTCAGAATGTTGATGATCTAACCTTCATTAAAATGAACCAATCATGGATATCAAATTATTTTGCCCCACTTTCCCCTGCTGACACGTAGCTTGCCTGAAAAATGTCTTGCTTTTGGCCTCCTCTTACTGACTTCTCCAATTCCTCCAATTGCAGCTGCTGAATGTCCACCATAGGCCATTTTTATACCTCCCTAAATGGGCTGACTCCCCCCACAGGGCCGTGGTCACCACCTGGTGCAAGCACCCGTGCGAGTGCCGTTTGCCTGGACAGGTGGGTGCGCCCACTCTTGGGCAACGGCACTGGCACAGGGTCCCTCATAGTACAATGAAGTGTCTCCGACGGTGGTGGTGCCCAAGCAATGTCAGACACACCGTTGTAATATGAGGGGCCCTGTGCCAGTACCGCCACCCACGAGAGAGTGTTCCCCCCCAGCTCGGACAGTGCTCTACCACTTGCAATACTTACCTCTCCCTGCTCCACCACTGTGTAGTCTGTGCTGTTAAATCCTTCAATGGCACTGCCAATACAAATTTGTTGAAATGATAGATGATAGTTAAAATATACAGGGGCCCTGGCCTCCATTTAGACCAGTTAATACTTTGCGCCTACTACCACTGTCTGCTACTCAGCAGAGGAGCCCACCCCTGTACTTAGCTATGCCACCTGTTTAGTCCTGTTACCAATTTTGAACTGCATTTAGCCTACTTTATTATTTGGGCCTACTAACTGTGTCTGCCACTCATTACAGTTGTCCTACACTGAACAAAGCAATGCCGCCTGTTTAGTCCTGTTACCAATTTTGAACTGCATTTAGCCTACATTATTATTTGGGCCTACTAACTGTGTCTGCCACTCATTACAGTTGTCCTCCACTGAACAAAGCAATGCCGCCTGTTTAGTCCTGGTACCAATTTTGAACTGCATAAAGCCTATTTTATTATTTGGGCCTATATCTGTGTTTCCACCTCATCCTGCCCATTGCCCAGCCACTGCTAGATGAATCTGCTGGTACATTGACCCAGACTACTACATTCCCCTTGCACTCTACACAGCCAGAATCTGACACTGCTGAAAGTCAAGTTCCCCTTTCCGCATACTATACCACCTTACACAGGGACAAAGAGGAAGGTGCAGATGAAAGTGCAGTTTCCTTCATCAGGTGGGGGGGCATACTTGTTGGCGACGTCACTGGCACAGGGCCCCTCATAGTACGCAAAAGTGTCTCTGCCAGTGGGAGGCGCCACCCGCCGTCAAACACACCGCTGTACTATGAGGGGCCCTGTGCCAGTGCCAACGAGTGGGCCCCCCTGCTTGCTCAGGATCACAGCACTTGCAAAATTGAAATACTTACCTCTCCCTGCTCCACCGCCGTGACGTATTCTGCGTTTCCTGGGCCCACGACAATCTTGAGCCAGCCCTACCCCTCCACAACTTTAGCCAAATGACCCCCAGTTTTCAATGCCTAACTATTATTATAAAATAAATTAAGATTGACAAGCTTAAGTAATAAGAATTGTTGTTTTTGGCATTAAAATGGGCACTGTAGGTGTTTTCCTGTCCTCCACTCACTGCCGACTTTGATTCCCCATTGACTTGCATTGGGTTTCGTGTTTCAATCGGCCCCCGACTTTTCGCGATAATTGGCCGATTTCACCCTTCCAGACTTTTGACAAAGTCGGGTTTCGCGAAACCCGACTCGATCCGAAAAAAGTAAAAGTCGCTCAGCATGATGGAAGAAAGTATGACGAAAGTATGGAGAAGGCTTGGAACAGCTCATGAATGAGGTGACTGAAGACAGAAGCAGATGGATGAATTCTAAAGTGTATGGGGTGACACTTTCTGCTCAGATTGAACCAAATGCTGCAAGATTCATTGAATGGAGCTTCACAGTACAGATGACTGTGACCCAAAACATACTGCGAAAGCAACTCAGGAGTTTTAAGGCAACAACTGAAGTCAGCCACAGTAAAGACTTGGCGAAGCATCACATAGGAGGAAACCCAGAGTATGCTATTTCAGGTAAAGTAAATTTGTCCAACTATTTTTGAGCCCCTGAAATGAGGAGGATTTGTAGAAAAATGGCTACAATTCCTAAACTTTTCACTTGATATTTTTGTTCAACCCCTTTAATTAAATCTGAAAGTCTACACTTCAGTTTCATATCAGTTTCAATTTCAGCTTCATTTCAAATAAAAAATAGTGGCCTACAGAGACCAAGTCACGAAGATTCGGTCACTGTCCAAATACTTCTGGACCTAACTGTATATATATACATATACCCACAACACTGCCATATATACACTCCACATATATAGTATATACTCGAGTATAAGCCAACCTGAGTATAAGCCGAGCCACCTACTTTTGCCACGGAAAACTGGGTATGCTTATTGACTCGAGTATAAGCCGGGTATGCATTGTTCCCTCATCCCTGTCTTGCTATGCGGGGCTCCCCTTGTCTTGTCCTGCTATGTGTCTGCTCCCCCTGTCCTGTCCTGCAATGTGTGGCTCCCCATGTCCTGTGCTGGTATAGTGTCTGTAGTACAGACTAGAATGTGGCATGCGATAAATCTAATATATAATTGCCTAGAATACTACTTCCTGCAATTTGTGCCAACTTCCGTGGCTTTGTCCGGAGCTAATGTCCGGAGCTAATGTCCGGAGCTAATGTCCGGAGCTAATGTCCGGAGATTAATTGCCTAGAATACTACTTCCTGCAATTTGTGCCAACTTCTGTGGCTTTGTCCGGAGCTAATGTCCGGAGCTAATGTCCGGAGCTAATGTGCGGAGATAATGTCTGGAGCTAATGTCCGGAGATAAGTGACGTCAACAGTGTCCAGTGTCTGATTGGTTGCCGCCTGCTGCGAGCGACCAATCAGAAACTTGCCGTACTGTGACACACTCCGCCCGCCATTTTGGTGTGATTTTTGAATTTTTACCTCACAGCAAGTTTCTACTGCGTGGAGGCGGGCCCAGTGACGTTGCTCTTCAAGCTCCTGCCGAATTTCGTCAAAAAAATGATAATACCATTTACCAAAACTATATATATTTAGTTGTGAAGTGGTTCAGTGACATTTTCACACCAATTTTGAACTTTTGTTTGGTGTTTTCTCCATATACTGCCTATTATTCACTGACTGTTATACTGAGAGACTGCCGTTTATTAACCTCTTCTTTGCCACATTGGGTATATTGCTCTATTATTTGCCACATAAGGACATTGTCCATTATTGCCCAGCAATTTCTCTGCAATATAAACTGCCTATTTATTAATATCTGCATTCCTGCAAAGAACTATTGCCTATTATTAACTGGCTATTTTCCTACTACCTGACACTGCCTCTTATTAACCTGTTGTTTGCCACCACCACGCTTAAAGCTGTTTAGCTTAGCCAACATGAGCTCTAATAGTAAGGATACTAATGACACAGAGCCCAAAGCTGCTGATGGCGCACGTAAGATTAGGTCTGATAGAAAGTATACTAATAATGCAGAGCAAAAAGACGCCGATGCCGCACGTAAGCGCAAACAGCGTGCTAACAAGAGTACAGAGGATAGATGCAAGCGCATGGACACTGTTAAGTATACTAATGACACAGAGTCCAAAGCTGCTGATGGCGCACGTAAGATCAGGTCTGATATAAAGTATGGTAATGATGCAGAACGAAAAGCCGCCGATGCCGCACGTAAGCGCAAACAGCGTGCTAACAAGAGTACAGAGGAGAGATGCAAGCGCCTGGACACTGTTAAGTATACTAATGACACAGAGCCCAAAGCTGCTGATGGCGCACGTAACATCAGGTCTGATAATAAGTATACCAATGACGCTGAGCGAAAAGCCGCCGATGCCGCACGTAAGCACAAACAGCGTGCTATCGAGACTACAGAGGACAGACATAAGCGCCTGGACACTGTTAATGCTGCTTGCAATAAATGCATTACTAATGAGTCTTTTGAGGACAAAACTAATCGATTAAGTAATAAAGCTGCTGCTGCACGCTCTCAACGTTGCAAACATAATATTTCCACGTCCTCAGTCATAGATTCTGCCCACAATACAGCTTCTTTGTCTCCATTCATAGAATGTGTGCAGCTTGAAGCTCCTTTAACCGTTGGTAAATCTGCACGTAAGCGCAAACACTGTCCTACTTACACTCCAAATGATAAACGCCGTCGCCTGCACACTGTTAAGTCTGCTTATAAAACATGCTTCACACCTGACTCTTCTAAGGCAACAAACAAACCATTACTAAATGCAGCTGGTGCACGCCGTGAATGGCGCAAAAAAACCGCTTGCACCTCCATATTAATAAACTCTGACCACGATACACCTTCCAACTCCTCAGTGATTGAATCTGTGGACAGTGAAGATCCTCTACCAGGTCCACGCTTTATATATGTTGGCTTACAGAAACATTCCAATGCTCCGTTATCACAACCTGTACCTCAACATCCTACAGGTTTTACTAATGATGACAGTACCATAGTAGAACACTCCTGTGGTCCTATGAACTATTTATGTGAACATTGTCAAGCATTACATTTTAATGCTGAGATACCAGCAGATAAAAATTTTACTCTGTGTTGTCACAAGAGTAAAGTGCATATACCTATACCCCAATATCCCGAGGTCTTTAAACGATTGCTGACAGGGGAGAGTGAGTTCAGTAAGAATCTCATGGAAAATATTCGTAGTATTAACAGCTCATTTGCTTTCGCCTCCATGGGTGCCAATATATCCCCTCCACCTGGACATGGCCCTTACTGTTTCCGTATACATGGACAAATATATCATCGTACTGGAACTCTACATCCCAGTGATGATCAAGTTCCAGCTTATGCCCAACTGTATATTTTGGATACCGCTACCGCGAATGAACAACGTTTAAACTGTGAACAAAATCAAAAATGTCATCCCACTTTGATGAGTATAATTGCTCTTCAGTTAGACAATGTGAATCCCTTTGTTGCTGCCTACAAAATGTTACGAGATGTGGAACATGAAGAACATCTTAAAGCTGAAGCTAATGGCACTCTCATGCCAAATATCATCATGGCCCTTAAACAAGATCGGAATCAAGACCCTCGCCGATATAATAATCCAACTGTCAATGAAGTTGCTGTCGTATTTGAAAATGACAATGGAGAGCCACCATTTAATCGTGATATTTTAATACATTTACAACCGGACCCCAAAAATCCTTTGGCGCCAAGAACACAACAGGTCAGCATTCTACACAGTAATTTAGATGCTTTACTCTATCCTTTATTTTTCCCTTACGGAGACCAGGGCTGGCATGATGGCCTCAAGCAACAAGGGCAAAGTCCACGCAGAGTTACACAACTGCAATATTACTGCTATGTGCTGTCTGTCCGTAATCAGTTTAATCCACTCCTGAATGGTGGCAAACTCACTCAGCAGTACTTAGTGGATGCTTATGTGAAAATCGAGGCAAATCGCCTAAATTATATCCGTCAACACCAAAAGGATTTGAAAGTAGAGGATTATTGTGTACTCCAGGAACATCTCCAGAAAAAATCCATTGAGAAGGGCATCCCCATTGGAAAAACGGTCATTTTACCATCTTCGTTTGAAGGCAGTCCCAGGAATATGCAGCAGCGGTACCAGGATGCCATGGCTATTGTGACTAAATATGGTCGTCCTGATCTATTCATCACCATGACCTGTAATCCGAAATGGAATGAGATTACTGAGAATTTGGAACCTTGGCAGCGTGTGGAACATAGACCTGATTTGGTGGCACGTGTTTTCAAAATAAAACTGGAAGCACTCTTAAAAGACATTAACAATGGATTATTTGGGAAAGTTTGCGCTATGGTTCATGTAATTGAATTTCAAAAACGTGGCCTTCCACACGCTCACATTTTGATTATTCTGGACAGCAACTCCAAATTAAGGACTGAGGAGGACATAGACAATACAGTGTGGGCTGAAATTCCCAATCCTACCCACTACCCTCAGCTCCATAAAATTGTTCTCCAACATATGATTCATGGTCCGTGTGGAGAACACAACCCAAATTCTCCCTGTATGGATCTGGGGAAGTGTACAAAAGGTTTCCCTAAAGATTTGCAACCAAGAACCATCATAGCTAAGGACGCCTATCCTACTTACCGCAGACACTTTGGCCCATCTTTTCAACACCATTCTAACATGATTGATAATTCGTGGGTGGTTCCATATAATCCGTTCCTGCTATTAAAATACAAGTGCCATATAAATGTCGAAGTTTGTGGTTCCATTCAGGCTCTGAAATATTTATTTAAATACGTCTACAAAGGACATGATAAAGCCAATCTTGAAATCTGCCAGACTAACATCCAACATGATAAAACACACCAATTCATGGATTCAAGATATGTCAGTGCACCAGAGGCAGCTTGGCGAATATTCTCATATCCAATGCATAAACAATCTCATAGCATCATTCGCCTTGCTGTACATCTACCGCATTCTCAGCCACTCTATTTTCATGAGGATGACTCTATTGGAAACATCAAACAAAAGCTCCATCAAAATTCTACACTTATGGCCTACTTCAAGCTTAATCAGAACGACCATCATGCTCATATTTATTTATACCGTGAAATTCCCAAAAACTATGTTTGGAAAGAAGGTTCTTGGGAAGTTAGAAAGCGAGCAGGTGGTTCTGTGATTGGACGAATGTATACTGTCAGTGTGAAAGACCAAGAACGCTACTATTTAAGATTGTTATTGTTACATGTCAAAGGTGCAACCAGTTTTGACAGCATAAAAACTGTACACGGAGTCACACATGAAACCTTCAAAGATGCGGCATTAGCTCTTGGCTTACTATTTGATGATAGTCTGTGGAGAAATACATTACTTGATGCCAGTATTCTCAACATGCCAGCAGAGCTACGTGACATGTTTGCCTACATTTGTATTTTTGGTCCTCCAGCTAAACCTCGGGACTTATGGGATGAATTTAAGGAACACTTTGTAGAAGACTACTGCCATGCATACCACTCCGACACTCTGGAGTGTGTCAATTGTGAAGGCTATGCTATGACAGATGTCCAACATGTTCTTAAAGCTCATGGCAAAACTTATATTGATTTTAATTTGCCACGTCCAGTCAAGAAACAACACCTCCTCCCACAGTATGATAAAGATTATGAGTTATCAGCAGCTGCTGAAATGAAAGCTACTCTAAATGAGGACCAACTTTTTGCTTTTGATGCTATCACTCAAGCTTTAGAAGACACTAATTCTACAGCAAAGTGTTTTTTCCTTGATGGTCCTGGTGGCAGCGGAAAAACGTACCTATATCATCTACTCCTACATCAGCTAAGAGGACAAGGAGACATTGTGTCACCTGCTGCCACTACTGGAATTGCCGCCAACTTGCTACAAGGTGGACGAACCATTCATTCTCTTTATGGGATTCCAATTCCTGTGAATGAAACATCTGTTTCCAGGATTAACCCCATTACCCCCAAGGGTGGTTTGCACGTTAATGACCGGGCCAATTTTTACAATTCTGACCACTGTCCCTTTATGAGGTTATAACTCTGGAACGCTTCAATGGATCCTGGTGATTCTGACATTGTTTTCTCGTGACATATTGTACTTCATGACAATGGTAAAAATTCTTTGATAGTACCTGCGTTTATTTGTGAAAAAAACGGAAATTTGGCGAAAATTATGAAAATTTCGCAATTTTCCAAATTTGAATTTTTATGCAATTAAATCACAGAGATATGTCACACAAAATACTTAATAAGTAACATTTCCCACATGTCTACTTTACATCAGCACAATTTTGGAACCAACATTTTTTTTTGTTAGGGAGTTATAAGGGTTAAAAGTTGACCAGCAATTTCTCATTTCTACAACACCATTTTATTTTAGGGACCACATCTCATTTGAAGTCATTTTGAGGGGTCTATATGATAGAAAATACCCAAGTGTGACACCATTCTAAAAACTACACCCCTCAAGGTGCTCAAAACCATATTCAAGAAGTTTATTAACCCTTCTGGTGCTTCACAGGAATTTTTGGAATGTTTAAATAAAAATGAACATTTAACTTTTTTTCACAAAAAATTTAATTCAGCTCCAATTTGTTTTATTTTACCAAGGGTAACAGGAGAAAATGGACCCCAAACATTGTTGTACAATTTGTCCTGAGTATGCCAATACCCCACATGTGGGGGTAAACCACTGTTTGGGCGCATGGCAGAGCTCGGAAGCGAAGGAGTGCCATTTGACTTTTCAATGCAAAATTGACTGGAATTGAGATGGGACGCCATGTTTCGTTTGGAGAGCCCCTGATGTGGCTAAACATTGAAACCCCCCACAAGTGACACCATTTTGGAAAGTAGACCCCCTAAGGAACTTATCTAGAGGTGTGGTGAGCACTTTGACCCACCAAGTGCTTCACAGAAGTTTATAATGTAGAACCGTAAAAATAAAAAATCATATTTTTTCACAAAAATTATCTTTTCGCCCCCAATTTTTTATTTTCCCAAGGGTAAGAGAAGAAATTGGACCCCAAAAGTTGTTGTACAATTTGTCCTGAGTACGCTGATACCCCATATGTGGGGGTAAACCACTGTTTGGGCGGATGGGAGAGCTCTGAAGGGAAGGAGCGCCGTTTGACTTTTCAAAGCAAAATTGACAGGAATTGAGATAGAACGCCATGTTGCGTTTGAAGAGCCACTGATGTGCCTAAACATTGAAACCCCCCACAAATGACACCATTTTGGAAAGTAGACCCCCTAAGGAACTTATCTAGAGGTGTGGTGAGCACTTTGACCCACCAAGTGCTTCACAGAAGTTTATAATGCAGAGCCGTAAAAATAAAACAACATTTTTTTCCCACAAAAATTATTTTTTTAGCCCCCAGTTTTGTATTTTCCTGAGGGTAACAGGAGAAATTGGACCCCAAAATTTGTTGCCCAATTTGTCCTGAGTGCGATGATACACCATATGTGGGGGGAACCACTGTTTGGGCACATGGGAGGGCTCAGAAGGGAAGGAGTGCCATTTGAATGCAGACTTAGATGGAATGGTCTGCAGGTGTCACATTGCGTTTGCAGAGCCCCTAATGTACCTAAACAGTAGAAACCCCCCACAAGTGACACCATTTTGGAAAGTAGACCCCCTTAGGAACTTATCTAGATGTGTGCTGAGCACTTTGACCCACCAAGGGCTTCACAGAAGTTTATAATGGAGAGCCGTAAAAATAAAACAAAAATTTTTTCCCACAAAAATTATTTTTTAGCCCCCAGTTTTGTATTTTCCCGAGGGTAACAGGAGAAATTCGACCCCACAATTTGTTGTCCAATTTGTCCTGAGTGCGCTGATACCACATATGTGGGGGGGAACCACTGTTTGGGCGCATGGGAGGGCTCGGAAGGGAAGGAGCTCCATTTGGAATGAGGACTTAGATGGAATGGTCTGCAGGTGTCACATTGCATTTGCAGAGCCCCTAATGTATCTAAACAGTAGAAACCTCCCACAAGTGACATCATTTTGGAAACTAGACCCCCTAAGGAACTCATCTAGATGTGTTGTGAGAACTTTGAACCCCCAAGTGTTTCACTACAGTTTATAACGCAGAGCCGTGAAAATAAAAAATCTTTTTTTTTCCCACAAAAAATATGTTTTAGCCCCGAGTTTTGTATTTTCCCAAGGGTAACAGGAGAAATTGGACCACAAAAGTTGTTGTCCTATTTGTCCTGAGTTCGCTGATACCCCATATGTTGGGGTAAACCCCTGTTTGGGCACACGGGAGAGCTCGGAAGGGAAGACGCACTGTTTTACTTTTTCAACGCAGAATTGGCTGGAATTGAGATCGGACGCCATGTCGCGTTTGGAGAGCCCCTGATGTGCCTAAACAGTGGAAACCCCACAATTATAACTGAAACCCTAATCCAAACACACCCCTAACCCTAATCCCAACAGTAACCCTAACCACACCTCTAATCCAGACACACCCCTAACCCTAATCCCAACCCCATTCCCAACTGTAAATGTAATCTAAACCCTAACTGTAACTTTAGCCCCAACCCAAACTGTAGCCCTAGCCCTAACCCTAACCCTAGCCCTAACCCTAACCCTAGCCCTAACCCTAACCCTAGCCCTAACCCTAGCCCTAACCCTAGCCCTAACCCTAGCCCTAACCCTAACCCTAACCCTAGCCCTAACCCTAACCTTAGCCCTAACCCTAGCCCTAACCCTAGCCCTAACCCTAGCCCTAACTCTAACCCTAGCCCTACTGGGAAAATGGAAATAAATACATTTTTTTAATTTTTCCCTAACTAAGGGGGTGATGAAGGGGGGTTTGATTTACTTTTATAGCGGGTTTTTTAGCGGATTTTTATGATTGGCAGCCGTCACACACCGAAAGACGCTTTTTATTGCAAAAAATATTTTTAGCGTTACCACATTTTGAGAGCTATAATTTTTCTATATTTTGGTCCACAGAGTCATGTGAGGTCTTGTTTTTTGCGGGACGAGTTGACGTTTTTATTGGTAACATTTTCGGGCACGTGACATTTTTTGATCGCTTTTGATTCCGATTTTTGTGAGGCAGAATGACCAAAAACCAGCTATTCATGAATTTCTTTTGGGGGAGGCGTTTATACCGTTCCGCGTTTGGTAAAATTGATAAAGCAGTTTTATTCTTCGGGTCAGTACGATTACAGCGACACCTCATTTATATCATTTTTTATGTTTTGGCGCTTTTATACGATAAAAACTATTTTATAGAAAAAATAATTATTTTGGCATCGCTTTATTCTCAGGACTATAACTTTTTTATTTTTTTGCTGATGATGCTGTATGGCGGCTTGTTTTTTGCGGGACAAGATGACGTTTTCAGCGGTACCATGGTTATTTATATCTGTTTTTTTGATTGCGTGTTATTCCACTTTTTGTTCGGTGGTATGATAATAAAGCGTTGTTTTTTGCCTCGTTTTTTTTTTTTTTTTCTTACGGTGTTTACTGAAGGGGTTAACTAGTGGGCCAGTTTTATAGGTCGGGTCGTTACGGACGTGGCGATATTAAATATGTGTACTTTTATTGTTTGTTTTTTTTATTTAGATAAAGAAATGTATTTATGGGAATAATATTTTTTTTTTTTTTTATTATTTTGGAATATTTTTTTTTACACATTTGAAAAAATTTTTTTTTACTTTTTTACTTTGTCCCAGGGGGGGACAATACAGATCGGTGATCTGACAGTGTGCACAGCACTCTGTCAGATCACCGATCTGAGAGCAGTGCAGGCTGCTTCACAGTGCCTGCTCTGAGCAGGCTCTGTGAAGCCACCTCCCTCCCTGCAGGACCCGGATCCGCGGCCATCTTGGATCCGGGGCTCGAGCAGGGAGGGAGGGAGGTAAGACCCTCGCAGCAACGCGATCACATCGCATTGCTGCTGGGGGCTCAGGGAAGCCCGTAGGGAGCCCCCTCCCTGCACGGTGCTTCCCTGCACCGCCGGCACATCGCGATCATCTTTGATCGCGGTGTGCCAGGGGTTAATGTGCCGGGGGCGGTCCGTGACCGCTCCTGGCACATAGTGTCGGATGTCAGCTGCGATAGGCAGCTGACACCCGGCCGCGATCGGCGGCGCTCCCCCCGTGAGCGCCGCCGATCGCGCTGGACGTACTATCCCGTCCATGGTCATAGGGGCCCACCCCACATGGACGGGATAGTACGTCCGATGTCAGAAAGGGGTTAAGAATGATACCGATGCAGCAAAAGATTTGCACAGCACTAAACTTCTTATTATTGATGAGTGCACAATGCTATCCAAATATGCATTGCATGTCATTGATAGAGTTTTACGTGATGTCATGACAACAAATGTCACGATGAGGAAGGTGCTTCACTAGTCGGAGGTGCTCAGGAGAAAAAACAATCAAATATACAAGAAACTCCGGCACACTAAGAGTCCAAAAAGAATTCATATATTTCATTGATCAAAATGGGATTTCCAAAAGCAAAAAAGAAATCGTTCTGTACACTCTGATGGGACATATATAATTTTTCTCAACGTTTCGGCTAAAGAGCCTTTCTCAAGAGATGTCCGTCTGAAACACATATATATATACAAAAGAATAAATCAATACAGAAACAAAAATAACATAAAAGAAACAGGAAAATAACCCCATATATGCATCCTGTGAGGTATAACATGATCTTATATGTATAAGATAAAAAGCAAAAAACGTCATCTGACCGAATAGGGATTCGGAAGAGGCTAACAACCCCAATAAAAGAAACCTTTCATCTATGAATATAACGGGACTCTCAGGAAAAGCCACCAAAAAAAATGCAAACATGAAAAAACGGATCCAAAAAAGGATCAGAAAAAAAAACAGATTAAATCCCATTTTAAGAAGAAAATGTGCACCATATCGCCATATAACAGTGTAAATGGACCGGCGCTCTAGAAATGCACCCCAAATACTAATCCACCACCATCATAAGTGAGTATAAAGTGAAAGACCATACTTGCTGGTACGCAGAACTAGGCAGGGAAACCCACTGTAGGAAATGAGCAAAAAGATGATATGTATCGGGCACCTGTATCTGATCCGTAGATAAGCGCCAGAGAAAACCCCCGAGTAATTACCTTGCCAAAATGTCACCAATGAATACCGCATCTAATACAGATGGCCAAGGAACTGTGACCGCTGTGAGAGAGGCACAAATGTGAAAGAACCGGCGTGCGGGCGGCTTTTACCTTATCCGGTGCAAGTACTTCCGGTTTAAAGGTCTGTATACAGACATGCGCCGTGAGATCGGGTGAAAGCCGAAGGGACCGAGTTGTGCCGGAAACTGCCGAGATAGTGCGCACGCGCTGGGGAAACCCCGCCCAGACATTACATGCCGCTGGTATGCTGAAAAAAGAAAAGAAAAAGAGGGGGGGTAAATAAACACTGGACCGCTCTAAAATCTTAATTAGTAGAATACTCCATGGGCATATGTAAAGAACCAATTACAGGATCTGGTAAAATAAATTAGAGCAACGTTTGTTACTTTCAAAGAATTCAGTGTTAACCCAATCATCTGTAACAAACGTTGCTCTAATATTAAAGATTACTTGATTAGAGCAGATGTGGGACCTAGCAATAGGGGATCTATACAGAGGGTCCTGTCTTCACCACGGAATGGCACCTTCCCTTGTCTGGGTTGCCATCAATGTTCTAATATAACCAAGGGTGATTCTTTTACACATCCGCGTTCTGGTAAACGTTTTCACATCAGAGGACATTTCACTTGCAATTCCTCATTTGTAGTGTATTTAATCAAGTGTCCTTGCGGTCTCGGATATGTTGGGGAGACCACCCAGCATGTCCGAGACCGTATTTCTAAACATAAATCTACCATTCGTTGCGGCAGGACTCTCTTACCCATTCCATCCCATTTCCAACAGAATAATCATACGGTAGCTCAATTAAGGTATCAAGTCATTGATCATGTGCCAATATCTAGGAGGGGGGGCGACAGGATCAAGAGGTTAAAAGAGCGTGACTCCTTTTGGATTTACACGCTGCAGACATTATCCCCTAATGGTTTAAATAGAGAGTATGAGGTTTCATACTAGTGGAATTACGTGGTCTTTAAATTCCTATATTCTTATATGGAAGTGTGATGTATTGAATTGTTTTCACCGTTCTATATGGATTCCGTCCTTATATTCAATTATATAAATGTTGAAGTTCCTCTAGGTTGCTTGGCATCTATGTATATTTATGTATAGTAATGTGAACCTGGATAATAGATATACATTTTTATTTTACCAGATCCTGTAATTGGTTCTTTACATATGCCCATGGAGTATTCTACTAATTAAGATTTTAGAGCGGTCTAGTGTTTATTTACCCCCCCTCTTTTTCTTTTCTTTTTTCAGCATACCAGCGGCATGTAATGTCTGGGCGGGGTTTCCCCAGCGCGTGCGCACTATCTCGACAGTTTCCGGCACAACTCGGTCCCTTCGGCTTTCACCCGATCTCACGGCGCATGTCTGTATACAGACCTTTAAACCGGAAGTACTTGCACCGGATAAAGTAAAAGCCGCCCGCACGCCGATTCTTTCACATTTGTGCCTCTCTCACAGCGGTCACAGTTCCTTGGCCATCTGTATTAGATGCGGTATTCATTGGTGACATTTTGGCAAGGTAATTACTCGGGGGTTTTCTCTGGCGCTTATCTACGGATCAGATACAGGCGCCCGATACATATCATCTTTTTGCTCATTTCCTACAGTGGGTTTCCCTGCCTAGTTCTGCGTACCAGCAAGTATGGTCTTTCACTTTATACTCACTTATGGTGGTGGTGGATTAGTATTTGGGGTGCATTTCTAGAGCGCCGGTCCATTTACACTGTTATATGGCGATATGGTGCACATTTTCTTCTTAAAAGGTTTTTTTCTGATCCTTTTTTGGATCCGTTTTTTCATGTTTGCATTTTTTTTGGTGGCTTTTCCTGAGAGTCCCGTTATATTCATAGATGAAAGGTTTCTTTTATTGGGGTTGTTAGCCTCTTCCGAATCCCTATTCGGTCAGATGACGTTTTTTGCTTTTTATCTTATACATATAAGATCATGTTATACCTCACAGGATGCATATATGGGGTTATTTTCCTGTTTCTTTTATGTTATTTTTGTTTCTGTATTGATTTATTCTTTTGTATATATATGTGTTTCAGACGGACATCTCTTGAGAAAGGCTCTTTAGCCGAAACGTTGAGAAAAATTATATATGTCCCATCAGAGTGTACAGAACGATTTCTTTTTTGCTTTTGGAAATCCCATTTTGATCAATAAAATATATGAAATATATGAATTCTTTTTGGACTCTTAGTGTGCCGGAGTTTCTTGTATATATGACAACAAATGTAGCTCACAAAGAAAAAACACCGTTTGGAGGTAAAGTGATTGTTTTTGGAGGCGACTTTAGACAATGTCTTCCTGTCATCCCTCATGTGACAAGAACTGATGTTGTAGAGAGCTGTATAAAATATTCACAACACTGGCAACATTTTACTCGCCTGCCACTTATTAACAACATGCGCTCCATTGATCCTCACTACAGCAGTTGGTTGCTTCAACTGGGAAATGGTGAACTATCTAATGAACATAACCTTGGAGATGATGTAATTGAAATTCCTCCAGACATGGTATGTACTGGCTCTTTAATAATTGAAATTTTTGGAGATAATCTTTGTATTGATGTGAATGACACCGAAAGTATAAATACAGCTGCATCTCATGCGATTTTATGTCCAAAAAATGAGGACGTTGAGAAAGTCAATTCCCAAGTCATGGATTTATTGATAGGTGACTATACTGAATACATCAGTGATGATTCCATCGATCCTGATGAAGCTGATGACCTCGATCAATACCCACTTGAGTTTTTGAATTCACTAACACCAACTGGTATGCCTTCACATTGGCTGAAACTTAAAATTGGCACCATTGTCATGTTATTACGTAATGTGAACACGAACAAGGGTCTCTGCAATGGTACGCGGCTCATTGTCACTGCCTTACATGCCAATATCATACTGGCTAAAGTAATTAGTGGGTCAGCAGCAGGAAATGTGGTATTCATTCCACGAATTGATTTGTGTCCATCAGAGACTGGATTACCTTTTAAATTAAGACGGAGACAATTTCCCATCAAGCCCGCATTTGCAATGACCATAAATAAATCTCAAGGCCAGACCCTCCATCGAGTTGGCATTTATCTACCAGAACCTGCTTTTACCCATGGTCAATTGTATGTTGCTTTTTCCAGGGTGAAGCAATGTTGCAATGTGAGGGTTAAAGTGGTTAATACACCACTTCAAGGACAATTATTGGCTGATAGTACTAAAGTCTTCACACGTAATATTGTGTACAAAAATATTTTAGTTTAAACTTAATTTTCTTTTTTTTCATTATTCAGTTTTTCTAATAACATAGACAGCAATAGGCAAATTCTATGTGTAGCGATAAGGAAAAAAAAAATAAATAAAAAAAAATTAGTGTAGCCATAGACATATAGATTTTAAGTACTTATGTAGGAAATACGTATATAACATACGTACTCATTAGCATATAGGGTTAATAACTCTATATCATATCTACATAAATTTAGAAATATGATATATCAATACATATTTTTATAGGTAAGTAGAACACACATTAAGTACAAGATGTAAGATGTGTATCATTCAAATGCCTGTATTTGGTGATAGGAACCTGTATTTGAAGCTCCAGCAGTATAGCTGCTGAGAGATTTCATTTTGTTTTTAACCCCTTCATGACCAGGGGATTTTTCGTTTTTCCGTGTTTGTTTTTCGCTCCCCTCCTTCCCAGAGCCATAACTTTTTTATTTTTCCGTCAATTTGGCCATGTGAGGGCTTATTTTTTGCGGGACGAGTTGTACTTTTGAACAACATCATTGGTTTTAGCATGTCGTGTACTAGAAAACAGGAAAAAAATTCCAAGTGCGGTGAAATTGCAAAAAAAGTGCAATCCCACACTTGTTTTTTGTTTGGCTTTTTTGCTAGGTTCACTAAATGCTAAAACTGACCTGCCACTATGATTCTCCAGGTCATTACAAGTTCATAGACACCAAACATGACTAGGTTATTTTTTATCTAAGTGGTGAAAAAAAATTCCAAACTTTGCTAAAAAAAAAAAAAAAATTGCGCCATTTTCCGATACTCGTAGCGTCTCCATTTTTCGTGATCTGGGGTCGGTTGAGGGCTTATTTTTTGCGTGCCGAGATGACGTTTTTAGTGATAGCATTTCGGTGCAGATACGTTCTTTTGATCGCCCGTTATTGCATTTTAATGCAATGTCGCGGCGACCAAAAAAACGTAATTCTGGCGTTTCTAATTTTTTTCCCGCTACGCTGTTTAGCGATCAGGTTAATACTTTTTTTTAATTGATAGATCGGGCGATTCTGAGCGCGGCGATACCAAATATGCGTAGATTTGATATTTTTTTTATTGATTTATTTTGATTGGGGCGAAAGGGGGGTGATTTAAACTTTTATGTTTTTTTTATTTTTTTCACATTTTTTTAAACTTTTTTTTTTTACTTTTGCCATGCTTCAATAGCCTCCATGAGAGGCTAGAAGCAGGCATAGCACGATCGGCTCTGCTACATAGCAGCGATCTGCTGATCGCTGCTATGTAGCAGAATTGCACGTGTGCTGTGAGCGCCGACCACAGGGTGGCGCTCACAGCGACGGGCAATCAGTAACCATAGAGGTCTCAAGGACCTCTATGGTTACCATTCACAAGCATCGCCGACCCCCGATCATGTGACGGGGGTCGGCGATAACGTCATTTCCGGCCGCCCGGCCGGAAGCGGTAGTTAAATGCCGCTGTCTGCGTTTGACAGCGGCATTTAACTAGTTAATAGGTGCGGGCAGATCGCGATTCTGCCCGCGCCTATTACGGGCACATGTCAGCTGTTCAAAACAGCTGACATGTCCCGGCTTTGGTGCGGGCTCACCGCGGAGCCCTGCATCAAAGCAGGGGAGCCAGCATCGGACGGTATAGTACGTCCGATGCCGGTAAGGGGTTAAAAAGGGTGAGGTTTTTGTGAACAGGTAAGAGACGGGTGGGATGGCTGTTCACACACATCTCTATCTTCAGGTGTGTTCTGTACATAGAAATAGATATATAGATAGGTACATTTTTAGATAGATAGGGAAAGAATAGAGATTTTGCTTTCACATCAACATTTTTCTGCTATTTGGAGAATTTATGGTGGAAAAAAGGCTATTTCTGCACTTCCTGCCTAAGGGCTGACCCACGCCACTCTTGCTGTAAGTTGCATGCAATGTATACGGAATTTGTACTTCACTTGCGGCAGGTGCGGCACATGTGGTTTCTGCTGTTTTCGCCACAAAATCTCCACTTACCAGTGTTTTTGTTGTGGCTGCATTTAATGCAATTGCCGAAGCCGCGTTTGCTGCATTTACTGCAAGTTAACTCCAAGCTTCATCTACATTGCATGGCACTTGCTGAAAGTGTGTTGTAGGTCAGTTCTTTGGTGCCAAGTGTGGAAGTTGTATTGTTTTTAACATTACTTCTGCAAATATCAGAAACATGCAGATGTGAAAGAGGTCTGAGTATTAAGAAATAGGAATCAGTTAGTTAGGACCCATCAGTTCAAAGGCTACCGTGATGTGGTTGATGGGCATGCTTATATTAGCCCATCGGTGTACTATGAACGTTGATGTCTTAAATTTTACACTTCTGTAAAAATAAACACAAAAAATTTGGGTACACAAAAAGGCTTTTATTTCTGTTGTACCTATTAGAATTATTTAAAATGAAGGCTTAGCTAAGCCCAAGAGATGATTAAAAACGTTTCATACCAACCCATCAGATGTAAAATTACTGTGAAAATACCTGATGGGCACACAAGTATGCGCCAGTATGGGTACTAAGAGCCTTTCCACATAATAATGAAATATTTTAAAATGTCATAGAACATACCAATATACATAGTTATTGATACATATTATTTATTATTTACATTATTGTTCTTAAGCAAAGAACCGTTGTTGTGGCATTTGCCACAACACGCAAAGTTGTCGTCTGATGTCTTTCATCCCTCCCCTCATAAGCATGTTCATGGATCCTGTGTAACTGTACCTTAAATAACAAGAATTGTCAAGAGCTGGTGAGTGCAGCCATTTTTTGTTCTTTCTTACTATTATTTATTAATTGTATTATTCTTACATTTGAATAAATAAAGTATATATGGATTCTAGACTCCCGATTCTTTAGAATCGGGCTGCCATCTAGTACAGTAATAAACACTTAGTACCTTACATCATATACTTCCCCAGCATTTTTCATACTTGATGAGATATTCTCAAGTTATTAAATTGCTTTATTTAGATTGACAGCATGAAAATAAGCAAGTTTGCAACTGACTTGCTTTCAGCTCATTTCCATGGGACTTGGCCAATAGGGCCTGTCCAGACCCTGGTGAGTGTGCATACCAGCTGCATTACAAGACAGGGGTTAATTCCTAATACCTCAACCACTTCTCTCTAGTCTACTGATTTCTATAAATTAGTTATTGCCTCCCTCCCCTTCCTTCTAAGCCACTCTTCTATATCTTACAAAATCAACAATGGCATTAGCATCATCTTCACCCATAGCAGGTCTTCTAGTCATGGCTCTCCCTGTCTGAGCTGTGTGCTTGTTCACACGTCATGTTATCTCATTGTGTAAATACAGTGATATAGAGTAGACGCGGGACAAACCACTAATAGCTGAATGTGTTATAGCAGAACTTGTGCTGAGCTTTATAGCTATATTTATGCTCTGCTACTTACTACAACTGTCACTTAAGGAAAATCGCCTGCTCTGCCAGAATCCAGGAAGTGAAAGACTGTAAGGAGACTGCCTGCATAGCTCTGAGTTGCTCAAGAGGCAACTTGAGAATACCCCCTTAAAAAAACAGGATATATAAGAAAGCTTTACAGACAGTGATGAGGGATGGACAGCATATAAGAAAAGGCAGGAAATGGATGGTCTGACAGTGCTTTCATCTGTTATGTCATGGTTCTGATAAAGATGGCATCCGTGGTGCCATGGGTCACAGCTCAACAACAAGCAATTAACTTTTGGGTGGGTGCTCCCACACCTTACCCAAACTTATTTTGGTGAAGCTGGCAAAAAATGGCTTGAAAACAGCAAACGTAGAAAAAAGTTTGTTCAACATCATGTTGAGTAAACATGTTACAACATTTGTGTTAGGAGTCGAGTTTCCTCTGTTGCACAGGGGGAATCTCGATCCGTGTCTGCTGCGGTCTCCCATTCTGCATTGGCCGCAGTGGAGCCTGCTCAGCGGACACGACGGTCCCAGCGTCTCGCTGGGACTGATACTGTGCAAAGGGTTACTGCTGCCTCTCCAGGCTCTGCTATTGTACCCTGCACTGATCTACGGCAAGCAGGCTTTTCTGGGACTTAGTCCTGCTTTGCACACACTGAGCATGCCCAGGGCAAGATCTCTCAGTTGAGATCTAGGGTCACATGCTCAGTACTGCAGCAACTTCCATTGGTCCTTCTAGGAAGGTCCTGTACGTGCTGCAACTATTTAAGGCTCGCATGGCCACACGGCCATGTGCTAGTATCTTCCTATGTTATGTGCTTTGCGCCAGTGTGGTCATGTGTTTGTATGTGTTCAGGGACCCGGCTGAAATAAGCCTGCAGAATGCTGGCATCTCCGGCGAGGAGTTTTGTGTGCGTGCATGACCACTGACTGCTCTCGTTTGGGTAGTTAGCCTGTGCCTCTGTGAAAGTCTAACAGGGCACAGAGCTTTGCTTTCTTGGCTGCTCTGTGAAGCTAACAGAGCTGCTTCTTACCGCCATATAGTGCCGCCATTTACTTAGCAGCAGGTTCTTTCCTGCATGGTGGATCCCGGGTTGCGAACGCACCAATCCCATCTACAAAATATATTCGGTGCGTTCCGCCAACCCTAACAATTTGAAGCTATTTTATGCAAAAAGAGTCCTATAGTATTCCCTTGCAGCAGTTGCATATTCCAATAAAAGTCACTTTAAAATATGTGACCCATTGATGTAGTAGTATTCAGCAGCACTGACACACTGACATTGTTGGTGGGGGATGGCCAGGTCATAAATGTAACTGATGCATTCCCAATGGCTATGCCTGTAAACCTCAGCTCTTGTTAGAAATTGTGGCTCCTTTTTAATGATTCCCTGTTCTTTAAAAATTGCAAATTGCTTGTAAGAAGATATTGGTAAACATGCAAAAATATACTTTTTTGTAGTCATAAAAATAACTTATAGCAATTACAGCATGATACAAATTATGTATACATTAGTCTCCTGGTATGAATTCCCTGTTGTAAGTCAAGTCAAAGTCATTAACACTGAGTCAAGCACCTAGCAGAAAATGCTGACTGGACGTTTGTCAACTCAAAAGATTGATCATGTGGTGGCAATGAACTGTGTGCTAAATGATAACACTTTATTTTCCCTCAGTCTAGTAATTAAAAGGTTTTTTTATCATAAAGCTAGCCTCTAGGTGTATGTATTTGTGCACTGCAGTATTGCAGAGGTGCATATTTAATTTCTGAGATATAAGTGAAAATATGAAAAAAACAGTTCTTTTAATGTACCCTAATTATAAAAACAAAATATTCTTTAAAGTTGGAATGACAAGGTTGAAAATTTGCACATATTTGTAATATTATTATTTATTTTATAGCACAATTAATTCCAGGGTCCTGTTCAAGTGATGAGGGTTTACCCATATATACATAGATAAACTTCAAGTACAATATACAAACTAATAATGACAAACTGGTACAGTAAGGAGGAGGACCTTGCCCTCATGGGTTTACAATCGTCAAGGCATATGTTAAAGAGACAGTGGATCAGGAAATTGGAATATCTCCTGTGGTAACATGGTAGCTGTGGGTTTATTGCAGGTTGTAGGCTTTCTTTAAAAAATAAAATTTCAGGTTGCATCTGAAGATTTCAATCATGAGAGATGGGATCTGTTGTGCTGAGGTATTGAGTCTTAGAAAATATAGGATGCAAGTATAAACCTTAGAACAGAAAACATAGTAATCATCTGTAAGACCCTATACCCAAAGGTGAAGGGGGCTACAATAGCACAGGACGCTCCCATGATTCATGCAAACACAATTAAATAATAGAGCAAAATTATCCCAAGTACAAATATATCAAAGTTTATTCAAAAAATATTTTTTAACAAGCAAAAGAAAAAATATCACAGATCAAATTTCAGACAAAGTGGATAGTTTAATATCGTACACAGGAGTAAAGTAAAAGGTCCATACATATTTTAGTGGATGGGAAGACCAGAATATAGCAATGTATTACATAATGCGCCGGTGCCATTTTGTCTGAAATTTGATCTGTGATATTTTTTCTTTTGCTTGTTAAAAAATATTTTTTGCATAAACTTTGATATATTTATACAGGGAAAATTTTGCTCTATTATTTAATTGTGTTTTCAAAAATATAGGATGCGTAGGAAAAATCTTGAAGACAGTTAAGTGAGAACGATATGAGGGCTAAGGAAAGAAAGAGATCTTGTGAAGACCACAGATTTTGCGTTGTAAAATTTAGTGAAATTAGTTCAGAGATGTAGAGTATGGGCTTGTTTCCATTTGCGAGAAACACGTCCGTGTCTCGCATGTGAAAACCAAGCTCTGGCACCGGCACTTGGGAGCGGAGCGTGCAGCTCCATGTGTTGCTATGTGGCCACACGCTCCACTCTAGAGTGCCGGCGCCAGTGCTTGGTTTTCACTTGCGAGACACGGACATGTTTCTTGCAAGTGGAAACAAGCCCTATGGAGGAGACTGGTTTGGATGGCCTTGTAAGACATTGTTAGTAATTTCACTAGATCCTCTGGGCAAAAAGAAATCAGTGACAAGAAAGAGAGAGTGGAAATGGGGAAAAGTAGCTGTTAGGGGGTTGGCAGATTGCACTAAATAAATATGATGATAAAGTGCAGTCGCAAATCGGGGTCCACCGTGCAGTGATGTTAAACTGCAGCTAATATGAACAATGGCGGAACTCGCAGCAAACGATTGCCTGCACTCACAGAATTGAATTTCACTCTGTGAACTGCACAAGAAGCTGTGTCACTTGCACACAGAAACAACAAACGAGGAAAAGTAGCACCGAAGAGAATGCACACCACAATTATGTAAATAAGAGGAAAGACTTTATTAACAATGAAGATTAAAACATACCTAATACAAGCACACCTCCCCCACAAGCATGGTATGGAGATATGAAAGGTATAAAATATCAATGATCCAAAAAGTCTATAATCAAAGAGCCCCCAAACCATGTGGCACATAATTATAGCGAGCATAACGGAGTCTCAGTAAAAGCATGTACCCACAGGCAGGGCCGCCATCAGGGCATGACAGCCGTGACTGGCGTATGGGGCTCGGTGAGCAGAGGGGGCCCGCATCGGGCCCCGTCTCATCTGGTCACCGGGCCCCCCCTGCAGGCGCTGCGGCAGCGGCACACTATTGACGTGCGGGCCCGCGCCCGCACGTCAATAGTTAACAGCCGCCAGCCAGTCTGAGGCTGGCGGCTGAATAGGGCCGCAGTGCGCACTCGCCGCTGCCGGCATCTGATGTCATTGTCAGCCGCCGGGCCCGGCGGCGAGTGCGTCTGTGTGGAGCCTGGAGAGGGAGCTTCACCCGGCGCTGGAGCTTGGCCAGGTAAGAAGTTGTGTTTTTTTTTTTTCTTTGAGAGCTGCTGCGATCCAGGGGGGCCCGGGGGGCAGGATGATGGACACACAGGGGCAGAAATGCTGGACACACAGGGGCAGAATGGTGGACACAGTGGGGAAGAATGCTGGACACACAGGGGCAGAAATGCCGGACACAGTGGGGCAGAAATGCTGGACACAGTGGGGCAGAATGGTGGACACAGTGGGGCAGAATGGTGGACACAGTGGGGCAGAAATGCTGGACACAGTGGGGCAGAAATGCTGGACACAGTGGGGCAGAATGGTGGACACAAAGGGGCAGAATGGTGGACACAGTGGGGCAGAATGCTGGACACACAGGGGCAGAAATGCCGGACACAGTGGGGCAGAAATGCTGGACACAGTGGGGCAGAATGGTGGACACAGTGGGGCAGAATGGTGGACACACAGGGGCAGAAATGCTGGACACAGTGGGGCAGAATGCTGGACACACAGGGGCAGAATGGTGGACACAGTGGGGCAGAATGCTGGACACACAGGGGCAGAAATGCCGGACACAGTGGGGCAGAAATGCTGTACACACAGGGGCAGAAATGCCGGACACAGTGGGGCAGAAATGCTGGACACAGTGGGGCAGAATGGTGGACACAGTGGGGCAGAATGGTGGACACACAGGGGCAGAAATGCTGGACACAGTGGGGCAGAAATGCTGGACACAGTGGGGCAGAATGGTGGACACAGTGGGGCAGAATGGTGGACACAGTGGGGCAGAAATGCTGGACACAGTGGGGCAGAAATGCTGGACACAGTGGGGCAGAAATGCTGGACACAGTGGGGCAGAAATGCTGGACACAGTGGGGCAGAAATGCTGGACACAGTGGGGCAGAAATGCTGGACACAGTGGGGCAGAAATGCTGGACACAGTGGGGCAGAAATGCTGGACACAGTGGGGCAGAATGCTGGACACACAGGGGCAGAAATGCTGGACACAGTGGGGCAGAAATGCTGGACACATTGGGGCAGAAATGCTGGACACAGTGGGGCAGAAATGCTGGACACAGTGGGGCAGAAATGCTGGACACAGTGGGGCAGAAATGCTGGACACAGTGGGGCAGAAATGCTGGACACAGTGGGGCAGAATGCTGGACACACAGGGGCAGAAATGCTGGACACAGTGGGGCAGAAATGCTGGACACAGTGGGGCAGAAATGCTGGACACAGGGGCAGAAATGCTGGACACAGTGGGACAGAATGGTGGACACACACAGGGGCAGAAATGCTGGACACAGTGGGGCAGAATGCTCGACACACAGGGGCAGAAATGCTGGACAGTGGGGCAGAAATGCTGGACACAGTGGGACAGAATGGTGGACACACAGGGGCAGAATGGTGGACACACAGGGGCAGAATGCTGGACACACAGTGGGGCAGAATGCTGGACACACAGGGGCAGAAATGCCGGACACAGTGGGGCAGAAATGCTGGACACAGTGGGGCAGAATGGTGGACACAGTGGGGCAGAATGGTGGACACACAGGGGCAGAAATGCTGGACACAGTGGGGCAGAAATGCTGGACACAGTGGGGCAGAATGGTGGACACACAGGGGCAGAATGGTGGACACAGTGGGGCAGAATGCTGGACACACAGGGGCAGAAATGCCGGACACAGTGGGGCAGAAATGCTGGACACACAGGGGCAGAAATGCCGGACACAGTGGGGCAGAAATGCTGGACACAGTGGGGCAGAATTGTGGACACAGTGCGGCAGAATGGTGGACACACAGGGGCAGAAATGCTGGACACAGTGGGGCAGAAATGCTGGACACAGTGGGGCAGAATGGTGGACACACAGGGGCAGAATGGTGGACACAGTGGGGCAGAAATGCTGGACACAGTGGGGCAGAAATGCTGGACACAGTGGGGCAGAAATGCTGGACACAGTGGGGCAGAAATGCTGGACACAGTGGGGCAGAAATGCTGGACACAGTGGGGCAGAAATGCTGGACACAGTGGGGCAGAAATGCTGGACACAGTGGGGCAGAATGCTGGACACACAGGGGCAGAAATGCTGGACACAGTGGGGCAGAAATGCTGGACACAGTGGGGCAGAAATGCTGGACACAGTGGGGCAGAAATGCTGGACACAGTGGGGCAGAAATGCTGGACACAGTGGGGCAGAAATGCTGGACACAGTGGGGCAGAAATGCTGGACACAGTGGGGCAGAAATGCTGGACACAGTGGGGCAGAAATGCTGGACACAGTGGGGCAGAATGCTGGACACACAGGGGCAGAAATGCTGGACACAGTGGGGCACAAATCCTGGACACAGTGGGGCAGAAATGCTGGACACAGGGGCAGAAATGCTGGACACAGTGGGACAGAATGGTGGACACACACAGGGGCAGAAATGCTGGACACAGTAGGGCAGAATGCTCGACACACAGGGGCAGAAATGCTGGACAGTGGGGCAGAAATGCTGGACACAGTGGGACAGAATGGTGGACACACAGGGGCAGAATGGTGGACACACAGGGGCAGAATGCTGGACACACAGTGGGGCAGAATGCTGGACACAGTGGGGCAGAATGCTGGACACACAGTGGGGCAGAAATGCTGGACACAGTGGGGCAGAAATGCTGGACACAGTGGGGCAGAAATGCTGGACACAGTGGGGCAGAAATGCTGGACACAGTGGGGCAGAAATGCTGGACACAGTGGGGCAGAAATGCTGGACACAGTGGGGCAGAAATGCTGGACACAGTGGGGCAGAATGCTGGACACACAGGGGCAGAAATGCTGGACACAGTGGGGCAGAAATGCTGGACACAGTGGGGCAGAAATGCTGGACACAGGTGCAGAAATGCTGGACACAGTGGGACAGAATGGTGGACACACACAGGGGCAGAAATGCTGGACACAGTGGGGCAGAATGCTGGACACACAGGGGCAGAAATGCTGGACAGTGGGGCAGAAATGCTGGACACAGTGGGACAGAATGGTGGACACACAGGGGCAGAATGGTGGACACACAGGGGCAGAATGCTGGACACACAGTGGGGCAGAATGCTGGACACACAGTGGGGCAGAATGCTGGACACACAGTGGGGCAGAATGCTGGACACACAGTGGGGCAGAATGCTGGACACACAGTGGGGCAGAATGTTGGACACACAGTGGGGCAGAATGCTGGACACAGTGGGGCAGAATGCTGGACACACAGTGGGGCAGAATGCTGGACACACAGTGGGGCAGAATGCTGGACACAGTGGGGCAGAATGCTGGACACAGTGAGGCAGAATGCTGGACACACAGTGGGGCAGAATGCTGGACACAGTGGGGCAGAATGCTGGACACAGTGACAGGGGCAGAATGCTGGACACAGGGGCAGACTGTGAGACCCAGGGGCAGAATGCGAGACACGGGGCAGAATGGAGATACGGGGCATGATTGGAGACACGGGGCAGGATGAAAGACATGGGGGCATGACTGGAGACAGATGGGGCAGGATTGGAGACAGATGGGGCAGAATGGAGACACAGGGGGCATGATTGGAGACAAGTGTCAGGATTGCAGACATGGGGGCATGGTTGGAGACATAGGGGGCAGAATGGAGACATGGGGCATGATTGGAGACACTGGGGGCAGAATTGGAGACAGATCGTGCAGGATCATGGGGCAGGATGGATATGATGGAGACAGATGGGGCAGGATGGGGCGATCATATGGGGCAGGATAAGGAGATCATATGGGGCAGAATGGATACTCATGAGGGCAGGATGGGAGAATATCTGGCTGACGCCAGGAATGAGACACACGGGGCCAGGCTGGGTGATATTATTAATACCATAGGGGCTAATTTAGGGATATTATTACTGCAGTGATGTATTTATTTTATTTTTTGAGTATACTGTTTTAAATGGGGGGCGGTCCTGTTACTGTATAGAGTGATACTATGTCGCCTTCTTCATGTGGTGTAATGTAGAAGTTGTGAAAAATTAAGTAATGTGTTCTGCAAGCGGAGCTCGAGATAACTGTGTTATTTCCTGCAGAGAGAAGTCCTGGCTGGATGAAATGATGGTGGTCTGTGCTGGATGAAAGATGAAGGACTTCACCTAGAGACGTCACTGGTGAGTCAGTGTGTTACCTATACACTGACACTATACACTGTATACAGAGCTCCTGTGTATAATTTCACTAGTGATCACTATATTATCTGTACACAGACACTGCATACTAATTACAGATCTCCTGTGTATAATGGCACTTATGGTGATAGTATGGTGCTTTTTTAAAAATTACTGATCAGAATTGTAGTATTCAGTCACTATGTGGTGGTAATATGTGGTCTGGACATGGTGTTGTGGTATTTGTTCCTTGTATGTGATATTATTCGATCACTGTGGTGGTAATATGTGGTCTGGTCATGGTGTTGTGGTATTTGTTCCTTGTATGTGATATTATTCGATCACTGTGGTGGTAATATGTCATCTGGTCATGGTGTTGTGGTATTTGTTCCTTCTATGTGATATTATTGGGCATTTTAAAAATTGAAAAATAAATAAAAATATACCTAAATTGTATTGCATATTTTAACAAATATTTAATAGGTTACAGCAGAGTAGGGCCCGGCCAAAAGTGTCTACCGTGTTATGGTGGCGGCTTAAAAAATCTTTTGGCCAAAACAAAAGCTGCCTGCTATATGTGTGATCTGGTGATGGGAACTGTTAATGTGTGATTGGTGAGAAGTGGAGTTTTTCCAAGAGAGAGCGGTGGGACTGTGGACAGTTCGAGGGGTGGAGCCTGGAGGCAGGGCTGGGGTGGAGCCTGGGCGGAGTCTCAAGGGGGCCCCGAAAATTTTGCCAGTATGGGGCCCCGAAATTTCTAGTGGCAGCCCTGCCCACAGGTACCCTGTGTAACTGGATGCCAAAACTGGAGTCAAAAACCAAGCTATAAAGGTCACATGAGCAGTGACAATCACAAGCCAGCTAACATGATAGAGCCCCCCCCAAAAAAAAAGTAAGTGGCAATCTGGAGAAACAACAGTTCCTATGCAAACGGTCAAATGAATAATACATAGCACATACACAGACCTGAAATGCCGCAGTTATAGCCACAAGTGAGACTGGGGAACCCCGGAAATGATGTAAAGATATGGCCATTCTTCCAAGAATGAGGACATGGTCCTATGTAGTTACAGTGGGGGAAATAAGTATTTGATCCCTTGCAGATTTTGTAAGTTTGTCCACTGACAAAGACATGAACAGTCTATACTGTTAAGGGTAAGTTAATTTTAACATTGAGAGATAGAATATAAAAATAAAATCAAGAAAATCACATTGTAAAAATTATATAAATTTATTTGCATTTTGCAGTGAGATATAAGTATTTTATCCCCTACCAACCAGTAGGAGTTCTAGCTAATACAGACCAGGTAGGCGCTCCTAATCAACTAGTTACCTGCATTAAAGACAGCTGTCTTATATAGTCACGTTTATAAAAGACTCCTGTCAACAGAATAAATTAATCAGTCAGACTCTAACCTCTACAACATGGGCAAGACCATAATGCTTTATAAGGATGTCAGGGACAGGCTCATAGACCTGCACAATACTGGAATGGGATACAAAACCATAAGTAAGACGCTGGGTGAGAAGGAGACAACTGTTGGTGCAATAAATAGTAAGAAAATGGAAGAAATACAAAATGACTGTAAATCGACATCGATCTGTGGCACCATGCAAAATCTTAATTTGTGGGGTATTCTTGATCATGAGGAAGGTGAGAGATCAGCCTAAAACTACATGGTGGGAACTTGTTAATGATCTCAAAGAAAACCATTGCTAACACATTACGCCATAAAGGCTTAAAATCCTCCAGTGGCCGCAAGGCCCCCCTGCTCAAGAAGGCACGTGTGCAGGCCCGTCTGAAGTTTGCCAATGAACACCTGGATGATTCTGTGAGTGATTGGGAGAAGGTGCTGTGGTCAGAAGAGAAAAAAATTGAGGTCTTTGGCATTAACTCAACTCGCAGAGTTTGGAGGAAGAGAAATGCTGCCTATGACCTAAAGAATACCATACTGTTGTGAATTCTGCTCTTGGGCTCCCTCCGGTGGTTGTTAACCCCTTTACCCCCAAGGGTGGTTTGCACGTTAATGACCAGGCCAATTTTTACAATTCTGACCACTGTCCCTTTATGAGGTTATAACTCCGAAACGCTTCAACGGATCCTGGTGATTCTGACATTGTTTTCTCGTGACATATTGTACTTCATGATAGTGGTAAAATTTCTTTGATAGTACCTGCGTTTATTTGTGAAAAAAACGGAAATTTGGCGAAAATTTTGAAAATTTTGCAATTTTCAAACTTTGAATTTTTATGCAATTAAATCACAGAGATATGTCACACAAAATACTTAATAAGTAACATTTCCCACATGTCTCCTTTACATCAGCATAATTTTGGAACCAATTTTTTTTTTTGTTAGGGAGTTATAAGGGTTAAAAGTTGACCAGCAATTTCTCATTTTTACAACACCATTTTTTTTTAGGGACCACGTCTCATTTGAAGTCATTTTGAGGGGTCTATATGATAGAAAATGCCCAAGTGTGACACCATTCTAAAAACTGCACCCCTCAAGGTGCTCAAAACCACATTCAAGAAGTTTATTAACCCTTCAGGTGTTTAATAGGAATTTTTGGAATGTTTAAATAAAAATGAACATTTAACTTTTTTACACAAAAAATTTACTTCAGCTCCAATTTGTTTTATTTTACCAAGGGTAACAGGAGAAATTGGACCCAAAAAGTTGTTGTCCAATTTGTCCTGAGTACGCTGATACCCCATATGTGGCAGTAAACCACTGTTTGGGCGCATGGGAGAGCTCGGAAGGGAAGGAGCGCTATTTGACTTTTCAATGCAAACTTGACAGGAATTGAGATGGGACGCCATGTTGCGTTTGGAGAGCCACTGATGTGCCTAAACATTGAAACCCCCCACAAGTGACACCATTTTGGAAAGTAGACCCCCTAAGGAACTTATCTGGATGTGTGGTGAGCACTTTGACCCACCAAGTGCTTCACAGAAGTTTATAATGCAGAACCGTAAAAATAAAAAATCATATTTTTTCACAAAAATTATATTTTTGCCCCCAATTTTTTATTTTTCCAAGGGTAAGAGAAGAAATTGGACCTCAAAAGTTGTTGTCCAATTTGTCCTGAGTACGCTGATACCCCATATGTGGCAGTAAACCACTGTTTGGGCGCATGGGAGAGCTCGGAAGGGAAGGAGCGCAGTTTGACTTTTCAATGCAAAATTGACAGAAATTGAGATGGGACGCCATGTTGCGTTTGGAGAGCCACTGATGTGCCTAAACATTGAAACCCCCCACAAGTGACACCATTTTGGAAAGTAGACCCCCTAAGGAACTTATCTGGATGTGTGGTGAGCACTTTGACCCACCAAGGGCTTCACAGAAGTTTATAATGCAGAGCCATAAAAATAAAACAAAATTTTTTTCCCACAAAAATTATTTTTTAGCCCCCAGTTTTGTATTTTCTCTAGGGTAAGAGGAGAAATTGGACCACAAAAGTTGTTGTCCAATTTGTCCTGAGTACGCTGATACCCCATATGTGGGGGGGAACCACCGTTTGGGCGCATGGGAGGGTTCGGAAGGGAAGGAGCGCCATTTGGAATGCAGACTTAGATGGAATGGTCTGCAGGCGTCACATTGCGTTTGCAGAGCCCCTAATGTACCTAAACAGTAGAAACCCCCCACAAGTGACACCATTTTGGAAAGTAGACCCCCTAAGGAACTCATCTTGATGTGTTGTGAGAGCTTTGAACCCCCAAGTATTTCACTACAGTTTATAACGCAGAGCCATGCAAATAAAAAATAATTTTTTTTTCCACAAAAATTATATTTTAGTCCCCAGTTTTGTATTTTTCCAAGGTTAGCAGGAGAAATTGGACCCTAAATGTTGTTGTCCAATTTGTCCTGAGTACGCTGATACCCGATATGTGGGGGGGAACCACCGTTTGGGCGCATGGGAGGGCTCGGAAGGGAAGGAGCATCATTTGGAATGCAGACTTAGATGGATTGGTCTGCAGGCGTCACATTGCGTTTGCAGAGCCCCTAATGTACCTAAACAGTAGAAACCCCCCACAAGTGACCCCATATTGGAAACTAGACCCCTCAATGAACTTATCTAGATGTGTTGTGAGAACTTTGAACCCCCAAGTGTTTCACTACAGTTTATAACGCAGAGCCGTGAAAATAAAAAATCTTTTTGTTTTCCCACAAAAATTATTTTTTAGCCCCCAGTTTTGTATTTTCCCAAGGGTAACAGGAGAAATTGGTCCACAAAAGTTGTTGTCCAATTTGTCCTGAGTACGCTGATACCCGATATGTGGGGGGGAACCACCGTTTGGGCGCATGGGAGGGCTCGGAAGGGAAGGAGCATCATTTGGAATGCAGACTTAGATGGATTGGTCTGCAGGCGTCACATTGCGTTTGCAGAGCCCCTAATGTACCTAAACAGTAGAAACCCCCCACAAGTGACCCCATATTGGAAACTAGACCCCTCAATGAACTTATCTAGATGTGTTGTGAGAACTTTGAACCCCCAAGTGTTTCACTACAGTTTATAACGCAGAGCCGTGAAAATAAAAAATCTTTTTGTTTTCCCACAAAAATTATTTTTTAGCCCCCAGTTTTGTATTTTCCCAAGGGTAACAGGAGAAATTGGTCCACAAAAGTTGTTGTCCAATTTGTCCTGAGTACGCTGATACCCCATATGTTGGGGTAAACCCCTGTTTGGGCACACAGGAGAGCTCGGAAGGGAAGGAGCACTGTTTTACTTTTTCAACGCAGAATTGGCTGGAATTGAGATCGGACGCCATGTCGTGTTTGGAGAGCCCCTGATGTGCCGAAACAGTGGAAACCCCCCAATTATAACTGAAACCCTAATCTAAACACACCCCTAACCCTAATTCCAACGGTAACCCTAACCACACCTCTAACCCTGACACACCCCTAACCCTAATCCCAACCCTATTCCCAACTGTAAATGTAATCTAAACCCTAACCCTAACTTTAGCCCCAACCCTAACTGTAGCCCCAACCCTAACCCTAGCCCTAGCCCTAGCCCTAACCCTAGCCCTAACCCTAGCCCTAACCCTAGCCCTAACCCTAGCCCTAACCCTAGCCCTAGCCCTAGCCCTAACCCTAGCCCTAACCCTAGCCCTAACCCTAGCCCTAACCCTAGCCCTAACCCTAACCCTAGCCCTAACCCTAGCCCTAACCCTAGCCCTAACCCTAGCCCTAGCCCTAACCCTAGCCCTAACCCTAGCCCTAATGGGAAAATGGAAATAAATACATTTTTTTTTATTTTTCCCTAACTAAGGGGGTGATGAAGGGGGGTTTGATTTACTTTTATAGCGAGTTTTTTAGCGGATTTTTATGATTGGCAGCCGTCACACACTGAAAGACCCTTTTTATTGCAAAAAATATTTTTTGCAATACCACATTTTGAGAGCTATAATTTTTCCATATTTTGGTCCACAGAGTCATGTGAGGTCTTGTTTTTTGCGGGACGAGTTGACGTTTTTATTGAAAACATTTTTGGGCACGTGACATTTTTTTATCGCTTTTTATTCCGATTTTTGTGAGGAAGAATGACCAAAAGCCAGCTATTCATGAATTTCTATTGGGGGAGGCGTTTATACCGTTCCGCGTTTGGTAAAATTGATAAATCAGTTTTATTGTTCGGGTCAGTACGATTACAGCGATACCTCATTTATATCATTTTTTTATGGTTTGGTGCTTTTATACGATAAAAACTATTTTACAGAAAAAATAATTATTTTTGCATCGCTTTATTCTCAGGACTATAACTTTTTTATTTTTTTGCTGATGATGCTGTATGGCGGCTCTTTTTTTGCGGGACAATATGACGCTTTCAGCGGTACCATGGTTATTTATATCTGTCCTTTTGATCGCGTGTTATTCCACTTTTTGTTCGGCGGTATGATAATAAAGCGTTGTTTTTTGCCTCGTTTTTTTTTTTTTTTTCTTACGGTGTTTACTGAAGGGGTTAACTAGTGGGCCAGTTTTATAGGTCGGGCCGTTACGGACGCGGCGATACTAAATATGTGTACTTTTATTGGTTTTTTTTTTTTATTTAGATGAAGAAATGTATTTATGGGAATAATATTTTTTTTTTTTTTTCATTATTTTGGAATATTTTTTTTTATTTTTTTTACACATTTGGAAATTTTTTTTTTTACTTTTTTACTTTGTCCCAGGGGGGGACATCACAGATCAGTGATCTGACAGTTTGCACAGCACTCTGTCAGATCACTGATCTGATAGGAGTGCAGGCTGCTTCACAGTGCCTGCTCTGAGCAGGCTCTGTGAAGCCACCTCCCTCCCTGCAGGACCCGGATCCGCGGCCATCTTGGATCCGGGGCTCGAGCAGGGAGGGAGGTGAGGAGACCCTCGCAGCAACGCGATCACATCGCGTTGCTGCGGGGGGCTCAGGGAAGCCCGCAGGGAGCCCCCTCCCTGCGCGGTGCTTCCCTGCACCGCCGGCACATCGCGATCATCTTTGATCGCGGTGTGCCAGGGGTTAATGTGCCGGGGGCGGTCCGTGACCGCTCCTGGCACATAGTGCCGGATGTCAGCTGCGATAAGCAGCTGACACCCGGCCGCGATCGGCCGCGCTCCCCCCGTGAGCGCGGCCGATCGGCTATGACGTACTATCCCGTCCAGGGTCAGATAAGCCCAGGGCACCTCGACGGGATAGTACGTCTAAGGTCACAGAGGGGTTAATGGTAATGCAGTTATTCCTGAGCAGCAGTCTTGGACAGGTGTTTCTGCTAATTGCAATTCTGACTGGGGTATTTAGCTGTGCAGGACTCATTAGTCCTTGCCAGTAGTCAATGTTCCTTTGGAAGTGTTGGTCCTCTGCCTGGCCTCTCCTGCTTGCTGCCAATTCAGCTAAGATAAGTGTTTGCTTCATTTTTTAGACACACTGCTGTGTGTTTATTTTCTGTGCTTATCTTGTTTCTATTTTGTTCCTGCTAGACTGTGCCTGATGTTTTTCTCAGTCTAGTTGGACTCGCTGGAGTCGCAGATATACTCTCCACTAGGGTTGAGCGAAACGGATCGTTCATTTTCAAAAGTCACCGACTTTTGGCAAAGTCGGGTTTCATGAAACCCGACCCGATCCCTGTGTGGGGTCGGCCATGCGGTACGCGACTTTCGCGCCAAAGTCGCGTTTCGTATGACGCGCTTGGCGCCATTTTTTCAGCCAATGAAGGAGCGTGGGCAGAGTGATGACATAGGTCTTAGGGGCGTGGACGCCTATCGTCATCTTGTCGCTTGTGCGCTGTAGCGATTTGAAATGTGTAACACCAGCTTTTCTGTTCAGGGACGGAGGAGAGAGAGAGAGAGAGAGAGAAAAAAAAAAATAATAATCCCATTGACTTTGCATTGGGTTTCGTGTTTCGGTCGATCCCCGACTTTACGCCATAATCGGCCGATTTCACTCGACTCGACTTTAGAGATAGTCGGGTTTCGCGAAACCTGACTCGACTCTAAAAAAGAAAAAAGTCGCTCAACCCTACTCTCCACATCTTTAGTTAGGTGGTGGAGTTTTTGTATTTTTCTGCTGTGGATATTTTGTAGTGTTTTATGCTGACCGCATAGTATCCTGTACTATCCTTTCCTATCTAGGTAGAAGTGGCCTCCTTTGCTTATCCCTGTTTTCTGTCTGCATGTGCCTTTCCCTCTCCTACTCACAGTCATTATTTGTGGGGGGCTACCTATCCTTTGGGGGTCTACTCTGAGGCAAGAGAGTTTTCCTATTTCCATCTTTAGGGATATTTAGTCCTTAGGCTGTGTCGAGGTGTCTAGGTCTGGTTAGGCCCACCCCACGGCTACTTCTAGTTGCGTGATAGGATCAGGGTTTGCGGTTAGTAAAGTTACCACTGCTCCAGCGAAGGTCATTTCATGCTGCTGCAAGGCCACCTGATCATAACAGTACTACTGGCCAACAATGAGTTAATTGCATCTCAGAAGAAGGGAGGAAAGATCTTGAGACATTTTTTTTCTCCAGTCTGTTTTGTCTTCTCCTCCCTCTTTATCTCTGGGTGGCTGAAGAGCCTTGTGCTAGCATGAATGTTCAGGAATTAGTTTCTCGTGTAGACCAGCTTGCTGCTAGAGTACAGGGTATTTCTGATTACATTGTTCAGACTCCTGCTTTAGAACCGAAGATACCTACTCCTGATTTGTTTTTTGGTGACAGGTCCAAATTTTTGAGTTTTAAAAACAACTGTAAACTGTTTTTTGCATTGAAACCTCGATCCTGCGGTGATTCCATTCCAATGATGCTTTGGCGGCAATTTTCAGAAAGGGTCTTTCTGAATCCGTTAAAGATGTTATGGTGGGGTTTCCCACACCCTCCAATCTGAGTGATTCTATGTCTCTGGCCATTCAGATTGATCGGCGCTTGCGGGAGCGCAGAACTGTTCGCGCTATGGCGTTATCCTCAGAGCAAATTCCTGAGCCAATGCAGTGTGATAGAATTCTGTCTAGAACGGAACGACAAGGTTTAAGACGTCAGAATAGGTTGTGTTATTATTGTGGCGACGCTTCCCATGTCATTTCTGTCTGCCCTAAGCGGACCAAGAGGATCGCCAGTTCATTTACCATCAGTACTGTACAACCTAAAGTTGGTTCCTTAATGAAACCGTGTGCCTTCTTTTCCCGTAAGTTTTCGCCTGCTGAACGCAATTATGATGTCAGCAATCGGGAGTTGTTGGCTATGAAGTGGGCGTTTGAGGAGTGGCGACATTGGCTTGAGGGAGCTAAGCACCGTATTGTGGTCTTGACCGATCATAAGAATCTGATTTACCTCGAGTCTGCCAAACGATTGAATCCTAGACAGGCTCGATGGTCCTTGTTTTTTTCTCGTTTTGATTTCGTGGTCTCATACCTTCCGGGTTCTAAGAATACTAAGGCTGATGCCCTCTCTAGGAGTTTTTTGCCTGATTCTCCTGAGGTCTTGGAACCAGTCGGTATTTTGAAGGAAGGGGTGGTCCTTTCTGCCATTTCTCCTGATTTACGACGGGTTCTTCAGAAATTTCAGGCTGACAAACCTGATCGTTGTCCTGTGGGGAAGCTGTTTGTTCCTGACGGATGGATTAGTAGAGTGATTTCTGAGGTTCACTGTTCTGTGTTGGCTGGTCATCCTGGCATTTTTGGTACCAGAGACTTGGTTGGTAGGTCATTTTGGTGGCCTTCTTTATCACGTGATGTGTGGTCTTTTGTGCAGTCCTCTGGGACTTGTGCGCGGGCCAAGCCGTGTTGCTCCCGTGCTAGTGGGTTGCTTTTGCCATTGTCGGTCCCTGAGAGGCCGTGGACGCATATTTCTATGGATTTTATTTCCGATCTTCCTGTTTCCCAGAGGATGTCAGTTATCTGGGTTGTTTGTGACCGATTCTCTAAGATGGTTCATTTGGTGCCTTTGCCTAAATTGCCTTCTTCTTCTGATTTGGTTCCGTTGTTTTTTCAGCATGTGGTCCGTTTGCATGGTATTCCTGAGAATATTGTGTCCGACAGAGGTTCCCAGTTTGTTTCTAGGTTTTGGCGGGCCTTTTGTGCTAGGCTGGGCATTAATTTGTCTTTTTCTTCCGCATTTCATCCTCAGACAAATGGCCAGACCGAGCGAACTAATCAGACTTTGGAAACTTATTTGAGATGCTTTGTGTCTGCTGATCAGGATGATTGGGTGGCTTTCTTGCCATTGGTCGAGTTTGCCCTTAATAATCGGGCTAGTTCTGCTACCTTGGTTTCGCCTTTTTTTTGTAATTTTGGTTTTCATCCTCGTTTTTCTTCAGGGCAGGTTGAGCCTTCTGATTGTCCTGGTGTGGATTCTGTGGTTGACAGGCTGATTTCGGCTCAGGTGGTGGACAATTTGGTGTTGTCTCAGGAGAAAGCTGAACGTTTTGCTAACCGACGTCACTGTGTTGGTTCCCGGCTTCGGGTTGGGGATCTGGTTTGGTTATCTTCCCGTCATGTTCCTATGAAGGTTTCTTCTCCTAAGTTTAAGCCTCGGTTTATTAATCCTTATAGGATTTCTGAGATTATTAATCCGGTGTCTTTTCGTGTGGCGCTTCTGGCCTCTTTTGCTATCCATATTGTCTTCCATAGATCTTTGTTGCGGAATTATGTGGAGCCCGTTGTTCCCTCTGTTGATCCTCCGGCCCCTGTGTTGGTCGATGGGGAGTTGGAATATGTGGTTGAGAAGAGTTTGGATTCTCGTTTTTCGATGCGGAAGCTTCATTACCTTGTCAAATGGAAGGGTTATGGCCAGGAGGATAATTCTTGGGTTTCGGCCTCTGATTTCCATGCCGCTGATTTGGTTCGTGCCTTTCATCTTGCTTGTCCTGACCGGCCTGGGGGCTCTGGTGAGGGTTCGGTGACCCCTCCTCAAGGGGGGGGGTACTGTTGTGAATTCTGCTCTTGGGCTCCCTCTGGTGGTTGTTGATGGTAATGCAGTTATTCCTGAGCAGCAGTCTTGGACAGGTGTTTCTGCTAATTGCAATTCTGACTGGGATATTTAGCTGTGCAGGACTCATTAGTCCTTGCCAGTAGTCAATGTTCCTTTGGAAGTGTTGGTCCTCTGCCTGGCCTCTCCTGCTTGCTGCCAATTCAGCTAAGATAAGTGTTTGATTCATTTTTTAGGCACACTGCTGTGTGTTTATTTTCTGTGCTTATCTTGTTTCTATTTTGTTCCTGCTAGACTGTGCCTGATGTTTTTCTCAGTCCTGTTGGACTCGCTGGAGTCGCAGATATACTCTCCACATCTTTAGTTAGGTGGTGGAGTTTTTGTATTTTTCTGCTGTGGATATTTTGTAGTGTTTTATGCTGACCGCATAGTATCCTGTACTATCCTTTCCTATCTAGGTAGAAGCGGCTTCATTTGCTTATCCCTGTTTTCTGTCTGCGTGTGTCTTTTCCTCTCCTACTCACAGTCATTATTTGTGGGGGGCTACCTATCCTTTGGGGGTCTACTCTGAGGCAAGAGAGTTTTCCTATTTCCATCTTTAGGGATATTTTGTCCTTAGGCTGTGTCGAGGTGTCTAGGTCTGGTTAGGCACACCCCACGGCTACTTCTAGTTGCAGTGATAGGATCAGGGTTTGCGGTCAGTAAAGTTACCACTGCTCCAGCGAAGGTCATTTCATGCTGCTCCAAGGCCACCTGATCATAACACCATCCCCACTGTCAAGCATGGAGGTGGAAACATTATGTTTTGGGGATTTTTCCCTGCTAAGGGCACAGGACTATTTCACCACATCAATGGGAGAATGGATGGAGCCATGAACAGTAAAATCCTGAGTGACAACCTCCTTCCCTCCACCAGGATGTAATGGGTCATGGCTGGGTCTTCTAGCAAGACAATGACTCAAAATATACAGCCCAGGCAACAAAGGAGAGACTTAAAAAGAACCACATTAAGGTTATGAAGTGGCCTAGCCAGTCTCCAGACCTTAATCCCATATAAAACTTATGGGGCATTCTGTTTCCCATACAAGGCCTTCAAACAAAGATAATGGGGGTTCTGTAAGGAAGAGAGAACACACCAGACCCAATAGTGACCCATAGTACTCTTGAGGAAAAAAGAAGACAAATAAAAGGCTAAGTATAAATCAGACCCCCAATAAACCCAAATAATACAATTCCCAATATACAATATTAGCTTTTAGTAGAAGAAAGGTCAATGGTCACGGCAAGGAGAGCAAGCACCTAAAGACAGCTTGACCAAACAGAATCAGTGCTGATATATCATAAATTGCTTGAAACATAGTAACCGGAGCTTGTTTTCCGCTTTCTTTAAAAAGTCATATATAACAACTTCTCACTAATCACCCAAAGAGATACGGAATACGGACTCTAAACATAAAAGTGCTGGTGTCATGTCTCCACCGTGAATATTTGAAAAGACACAATCCAGCCCAGTCACGGTACTTCCACTGATTTTGCACCTATTATGTTGCATAAAATGCATTGCCACTGTTGAGAGTTTTTTTAAAGTACGTCTCTACTGGAGCAACATTTGAAAAGTGTTTCTGTACCCTTTTCCATACCTCTTAGGAAGTTTGACCCTCATGGACAGATCAAAGCATATACAACGTTTCTTGGTCGACAATTGATGTATTTGTTAAGCACATACTTTTTATGATCCCTAGGATTAACAAAACTATAGGTGAAAGGCATAAAGGAACAGGTAATCTCCACAAGAATGTGATCCCTTTAAAGAGAAGCCCCTCCCCAGTTCGGTCATACTTCATGTAAAATGGCTTCTAACAAGGTTATCCTTGAGGTTTCTTGCTCTTTTTGCCATGAGCAGCAGCCGGCTGGGCACAATCTGTTGCAATTTCAGCTCCGATAATAGAATAGACCAGTTATTCTCTTTAACCCCTTAGCGACCGCCGATACGCCTTTTAACGGCGGCCGCTAAGGGTACTTAAACCACAGCGCCGTTAATTAACGGCGCTGTGGAAAAAGTGAATAGCGCCCCCCAGAGGCCGATTTTCTCCGGGGTCTCGGCTGCCGGGGGTAACCGAGACCCCAGAGAACATGATTCGGGGGTTTTTTAACCCACCCCGCATTTGCGATCGCCGGTAATTAACCGTTTACCGGCGATCGCAAAAAGAAATGCGATCTCTTTTTAATTTCTCTGTCCTCCGATGTGATCTCACATCGGAGGACAGAGAAAAGGGGTCCCAGGTAGCCCCCCAATACTCACCTATCTCCCCCGATGCTCCTCGTGTCTCCCGGTGGGCGCCGCCATCTTCAAAATGGCGGGCGCATGCGCAGTGCGCCCGCCGGCCGGCCCCGCAAGAATCTTTGGGGTCTCGGCTGCCGGGGTAGCCGAGACTCCAAAGAGCATGATCGGGGTCGGTTTTACCGACCCCCGTTTTGCGATCGCCGGTAATTAACTGTTTACCGGCGACCGCAAAAAAAAAAGTAAAGTGTAATTCTCTGTCCTCTGATGTGATCGCACATCAGAGGACAGAGAAATAGGGGGATTCGGGGACCCTACAATACTCACCTGTGTCCCTGGATCCTCTTGCTGCTCCTCCTGGCCGCCGGCAGAAGAAAATGGCGGGCGCATGCGCAGTGCGCCCGCCATCTGTCTCCATCTGCTGGCCGGCAGGAGAACAGCAGTTGGGGCTAAAATTAGGGTTAGGGGTAGGGTTAGGGGTAGGGTTAGGGGTAGGGTTAGGGGTAGGGTTAGGGTTAGGGGTAGGGTTAGGGGTAGGGGTAGGGTTAGGGGTAGGGTTAGGGGAAGGGTTAGGGGTAGGGTTAGGGTTAGGGTTAGGGGTAGGGTTAGGGTTAGGGGTAGGGTTAGGGGTAGGGTTAGGGGTAGGGTTAGGGGTAGGGGTAGGGTTAGGGGTAGGGTTAGGGTTAGGGCTAGGGTTAGGGCTAGGGTTAGGGCTAGGGTTAGGGTTAGGGTTAGGGCTAGGGTTGGGGCTAAATTTAGGGTTAGGGTTGGGGCTAAATTTAGGGTTAGGCTTCTTTCACACTTACGTCAGTACGGGGCCGTCACAATGCGTCGGCCCGACATACCGACGCACGTTGTGAAAATTGTGCACAACGTGGGCAGCAGCTGTAGTTTTTCAACGCATCCGCTGCCCAATCTATGTCCTGGGGAGGAGGGGGCGGAGTTACGGCCACGCATGCGCGGTCAGAAATGGCGGATGCGACGTACAAAAAAATGTTTCATTGAACGTTTTTTTGTGCCGACGGTCCGCCAAAACACAACTGATCCAGTGTACGACGGACGCGACGTGTGGTCATCCGTCACGATCCGTCGGCAATACAAGTCTATGGGCAAAAAACGCATCCTGCGGGCACATTTGCAGGATCCGTTTCTTGTCCAAAACGACGGATTGCGACGGAATGCCAAACGACGCAAGTGTGAAAGTAGCCTTAGGGCTAGGGTTAGGGTTGGGGCTAAAGTTAGGGCTAGAGTTGGGGCTAAAGTTAGGGTTAGAGCTGGGATTAGGGTTAGGGTTTGGATTAGGGTTGGTATTAGGGATAGGGTTGGCATTAGGGTTACGCTTGGGATTAGGGTTAGGTTTGGGATTAGGGTTAAGGTTAGGGTTGTGATTAGGGGTGTATTGGGATTAGGGTTAGGTTTGAGGTTAGGGTTGAGATTAGGATTAGGGGTGTGTTGGATTTAGGGTTTTGATTAGGGTTATGGTTAGGGTTGACATTAGGGTTGTTTTGGGGTAAGGGTTGTGATTATGGTTAGGGTTAGTGATTAGGATTATGGATCAGGTTGGGATTAGGGTTAGGGGTGTGTTGGGGTTAGGGTTGGAGCTAGAATTGGGGGGTTTCCACTGTTTAGGTACATCAGGGGGTCTCCAAACACGACAGCCAATTTTGCGCTCAAAAAGTCAAATGGTGCTCCCTCCCTTCTGAGCTCTGCCGTGCGCCCAAACTGTGGTTTACCCCCACATATGGTGCATCAGCGTACTCGGGATAAATTGGACAACAACTATTGCAGTCCAATTTCTCCTGTTACCCTTGTGAAAATAAAAACTTGGGGGCTACAATATCTTTTTTGTGGAAAAAAAAATATTTTTTATTTTCACGACTCTGCATTCTAAACTTCTGTGAAGCACTTGGGCATTCAAAGTTCTCACCACACATCTAGATAAGTTCCTTGGGGGGTCTAGTTTCCAAAATGGGGTCACTTGTGGAGGGTTTCTACTGGTTAGGTACATCAGGGGCTCTGCAAACGCAACATAATACCCGCAGACCATTCTATCAAAGTCTGCATTCCAAAACGGCGCTCCTTCCTTCCGAGCTCTGCCGTGCGCCCAAACAGTGGTTTACCCCCACATATGGGGTACCAGCATACTCAGGACAAATTGCACAAAAACTTTTGGGGTCCAATTTCTCTTGTTACCCTTGCAAAAATAAAAACTTTGGGGCTAAAAAATCTTTTTTGTGGAAAAAAAAAATATTTTTTATTTTCATGGCTCTGCATTCTAAACTTCTGTGAAGCACTTGGGCATTCAAGGTTCTCACCACACATCTAGATAAGTTCCATGGGGGGTCTAGTTTCCAAAATGGGGTCACTTGTGGGGGATTTCTACTGTTTAGGCACATCAGGGGCTCTCCAAACGCGACATGGCGTCCGATCTCAATTCTAGCCAATTCTACATTGAAAAAGTAAAACGGCATTCTTTCTCTTCCAAGCTCTGCGGTGCGCCCATACAGTGGTTTACCCCCACATATTGGGTATCGACGTACTCAGGAGAAATTGCACAACAACTTTTGTGGTCTAATTTCTCCTGTTAACCTTGTGAAAATAAAAATTTGTGGGCAAAAATATCATTTTTGTAGAAAAAATGCAATTTTTTTTTTCACGGCTCTACGTTATAAACTTCTGTGAAGCACATGGGGGTTCAACGTGCTCGCCACACATCTAGATAAGTTCCTTAAGGGGTCTAGTTTCCAAAATGGTGTCACTTGTGGGGGGTTTCCACTGTTTAGGCACATCAGGTGCTCTCCAAACGCGACATGGCGTCCAATCTCAATTCCAGCCAATTCTACATTGAAAAAGTAAAACGGCACTCCTTCTCTTCCAAGCTCTGCGGTGCGCCCTAACAGTGGTTTACCCCCACATATTGGGTATCAGCGTACTCAGGAGAAATTGCACAACAACTTTTGTGGTCTAATTTCTCCTGTTACCCTTGTGAAAATAAGAATTTGTGGGCGAAAAAATCATTTTTGTGTAAACAAAAGCGATTTTTTATTTTCACGGCTCTACGTTATAAACTTCTGTGAAGCACTTGGGGGTTGAAAGTGCTCACCACACATCTAGATAAGTTCCTTAAGGGGTCTAGTTTCCAAAATAGTGTCACTTGTGGGGAGTTTCCACTGTTTAGGCACATCAGGGGCTCTCTAAACGTGACATGGCGTCCGATCTCAATTCCAGCCAATTCTGCATTGAAAAAGTCAAACGGCGCTCCTTCACTTCTAAGTTCTGCGGTGCGCCCAAAAAGTGGTTTACTCCCACATATGGGGTATTGGCGTATTCAGGAGAAATTGCATAACAAAATATATGGTTACATTTCTGTTTTTACACTTGTGAAAATAAAAAAAATGGTTCTGAATTAATATGTTTGCAAAAAAAAGTTAAATGTTCATTTTTTCCTTCCACATTGTTTCAGTTCCTGTGAAGCACGTAAAGGGTTAATAAACTTCTTGAATGTGGTTTTGAGAACCTTGAGGAGTGTAGTTTTTAGAATAGTGTCACACTTCATTATTTTCTATCATATAGACCCCTCAAAATGACGTCAAATGTGATGTGGTCCCTAAAAAAAATGGTGTTGTAAAAATGAGAAATTGCTGGTCAACTTTTAACCCTTATAACTCCCTAACAAAAAAAAATTTTGTTTCCAAAATTGTGCTGATGTAAAGTAGACATGTGGGAAATGTTATTTATTAACTATTTTTCATGACATATCTCTCTGATTTAAGGGCATAAAAATACAAAGTTTAAAAATTGCTAAATTTTAAAATTTTTTGCCATATTTCCGTTTTTTTCATAAATTATCGCAAGTAATATCGAAGAAATGTTACCACTAACATGAAGTACAATATGTCACGAAAAAACAGTCTCAGAATCAGCGGGATCCGTTGAAGCGTTCTAGAGTTATAACCTCATAAAGTGACAGTGGTCAGAATTGCAAAAATTGGCCTGGTCATTAAGTACCAAATTGGCTCTGTCACTAAGGGGTTAAAGGGATCACATTCTTGTGGAGATTGCTCTATTTGTTGTATTATGCCTTCTATCTATACTTTTGTTAATCCGAGGTATCATAACAAGTATGTGCTCAACAAATACGTCAATTATCAGTCAAGAAATGTTGTAAATGCTTTTATCTGTCTGTACCCACTTGTATAATTGGGTCAAACTTCCCAAGAGATATGTAAAAGGATACAGCAACACTTTTCAAATGTTGCTCTAGCGGAGACGCACCTTAAAATGGGCAAAAAACTTTCCACAACGGTAATGCAGTTTATGAACATTATAGATGCAGTGGAACTACTGTCATTGGGCTGGATTATGTTTCCTCTAATATTCGCAGTGGGGACATGACACCTGCACTATTACGTTTAGAGTTCCGTTGGATTTATTAGTTGAATTCTGTATCTCCTGGGGGCATTAATGAGGAGTTGTTATTTACAGGTTTTTTTTTATAGAAAACAGAAATCAAGCTCTGGTTACTATGTTTCAAAGAATGTATGATATATCAGTACTGATTCTGCTTGGTTATGCTGTCTTTGGGGTGTTTGTTCTTGTACATTGGGCATTGAGTTATTTGGGTTTACTAGGGGTCTAATCTATACTTAGCCTTCTATTTGTCTTCTTTTTTCCTCAAGAGTACTATTGGTCACTATTGGGTCTGGCGTGCTCTCTCCCATACGTACCCCCTATTATCCTCATTTGGTGGCCCATATGGGGCACAGAACGCCCCCAAATTATTTATGTATTCATATTTACAGTGGGTACGGAAAGTATTCAGACCCCTTTAAATTTTTCAGTCTTTGTTTCATTGCAGCCATTTGGTAAATTCAAAATAGTTCACTTTTTCACATTAATGTACACTCTGCACCCCATCTTAACTGAAAAAAAAACAGAAATGTAGTAATTTTTCCAAATTTATTAAAAAAGAAAAACAGGAATATCACATGGTCATAAGTATTCAGATCCTCAGTATTAAGTAGAAGCACCCTTTTGAGGTAGAACAGCTATGAGTCTTTGTGGGAATGATGCAACACGTTTTTCACATCTGGATTTGGGGATCCTCTGTCGTTCTTCCTTGCAGATCCTCTCCAGTTCCATCAGGTTGGATAGTGAATGTTGGTGGACAGCCATTTTCAGGTCTTTCTAGAGATGCTCAATTGGGTTTAGGTCAGGGCTTTGGCTGGGCCAGTCAAAAATTGTCACAGAGTTGTTCTGAAGTCACTCCTTTGCTATTTTAGCTGTGTGCTTAGGGTCATTGTCTTGTTGGAAGGTGAACCTTTGGCCAAGTCTGAGATCCAGAGCACTCTGGAAGAGGTTTTCATCCAGGATATCCCTGTACTTGGCCACATTCATGTTTCCTTCAATGACAACCAGTCGTCCTGTCCCCGCAGCTGAAAACACCCCCATAGCATGATGCTGCCACCACCATATTTCACTGTTGGGATTGTATTGGGCAGGTGGTGAGCAGTGCCTGGTTTTCTCCACACATACTGCTTAGAATTATCACCAGAAAGGTCTATCTTCATCTCATCATACCAGAAAATCTTATTTCTCATAGCTGGGAGTCCTTCATGTGTTTTTTAGCAAACTCTATGCGGGCTTTCATATGTCTTGGAGTTCTTCTTTATTTCTCTCACCAACGCTCTTCTCCCATGATTGCTCAGTTTGGCTGGACGGTCAGGTCTAGCAAGACTTCTGGTGGTCCCAATCTTCTTCCAGTTAAGGATTATGGAGGCCACTGTGCTCTTAGGAACCTTGAGTTCTGCAGAAATTCTGTAGTAACCTTGGCCAGATCTGTGCCTTGCCACAATTCTGTTTCTGAGCTCCTTAGCCAGTTCCTTTGACCTCATGATTCTCATTTGGTCTGACATGCACTGTCACCTGTAAGGTCTTTTATAGACAGTTGTGTACCTTTCCAAATCAAGTCCTATGAGTTTAATGAAACACAGCTGGCCTCCAATGAAGGAGTAGAACCATCTCAAGGAGGATCACAAGGAAATGGACAGCATGTGACTTAAATATGAGTGTCTGAGCAAAGGGTCTGAATACTTATGACCATGTGATATTTCAGTTTTCTTTTTTACTAAATTTGCAAAAATTTCAACATTTCTGTTTTTTTTCAGTCAAGATGGGTTGCAGAGTGTACATTAATGTGAAAAAAAAAATGAACTTTTTTGAATATACCAAATGGCTGCAATGAAACAAAGAGTGAAAAACTTAAAGGGGCCTTGCTGTGGACTAAGAACACTTTGTGTTCGAAACGCGTTCAGCTGTACCATGGTTGTCCTTCCATTTTTTGGATATTGTTGATTTTTGACATGCAGTGTTTCTTCTCGTTTTAAAAATTATTTTGAATAAAGAATTTTCAATTTTATACATTTTCCTGAGCTGGATTCTTTTCTTACTTTCACCATTAGTCAATTCCTCCTCTGTCCCTGTCTTTCCTTTCCTGTCATCAAGCACGCTTCCGGGACGGACCGGGTTCTCTGGTCTCTCAGCGTCATCTCTGCTTAGTCCTGCTTCAGTAGGGGTACCTCTAAACCATTTCGAGCTGGTCTCGAGTACATCCACCCACGTAGAAAGCTGCCACATTCTGAGTGACCTGCCAGTACTGCTCAATTCTTTTCTGGCAACTGCAGACCCACTAATTCCACAGTGTCAGTGCTCCTTCTGATTTTACTCCCCGATGAAGCCAAATTTCAGAATACTGTCTGACTGGGCTCCTTTCTTCCACACTGCAGAGCTATCTGACCTGTCAGGGAGCTCCCGCCCAACTGATTCCAATTTCCAGATGTTTCCCAGATTAACTGCCGTTAGCTCCTCCCACTTAAATATTTACGAGCTAAATAACTCTCCACCCCCATCTCGTGGGCCAACTAGGGTATTATGCTCTCCCTAATACAATATTTTAAACCATAAATAAATATTGAATATTCATAACATTGCATGGCTTTCATTAACCCACTTACATCACTTCAGGTCACATGCTCCCTCTGCAATACATCACGCCCAGTGGTGCTTTCCACTGTGAGATGCACGACTGCATCACTTCTGGTCACATGCTCCTTTCCTTTGTACACTACTTCCAGCGGTGCGCTCCACTGCAAGATGCATGCTGCAGATATGACGTTTCAAGCCTCCACTTCATACCTTTTCTCACGGTGATTGCCTACTCATCGGATAGCTCTTATTTATACTACGTCACACAAGCACTCAAGCAATTTACCCCTGAAGAAGCTATAGGGATATGGCGTAACGCGTAGGGTCGGCTACTCTCCTCTTTCTACTGAATGGTGGTTCGTATGGATTTACTCTATATAATCCTTTACCCTACCATAATGGTGCGATTATATTGTTGCAATTTATACTGTTCCATTATGTTTAGCATTTATTAATAAAGGCATATTTGCCTTCAATACATCCATCAGATTTGTTTTTAGGATTGGCATAGGCATAGTTATTATGCATGGATTCATAAAATCTTATATATTTTTTAATTACTCAGTCCACACCGCCTCTTGAGAATATTAGCCTTTTTTGCTCTATACCCTTTTAACCTGATAAAATCTTATTATCAAGCGAGAACTTTTTTCACTGTTTTTAAATGGTTTTAATACATTCACTAGTGTTTATGTGTAGTATCAATGAAAATTATTTTTGCATTTCATCTTTGTTGTTATTATTATACTTATCTTGCCATTTGGAGTGTTTGGTGCCTGTAGTATACCTTTTGCTTCTCATTCTCCCCTATTTTTTGTTGTACGGCACAACACAAGTGTTTATATATTCTGTGGTGATGGCTTTCACTATTTGCTAAGAACTGCAATTTCCATGCTCCATGTTCAATATGTTTGATACATACATGCTCTTATGCTGAATTTTTGCAATAATTTGCTATGAATTATTCAATGGAATTTTATATTTTCAACTATGTATCATAGAAATTTGTTAAAACAATGCAAAATATTGTATTACAGAGGAAATAATAATAATAATAAATTGAACAAAAACCGACATTGTTTGTAACATCCACTAACACCTATCAAGGGTGCAGATGACAAATTTAAAACTGACCGATAGGACAACTCCCATAATAGTGTATAGCCTACAGAGAACCAGAGTATAACACCCCCAAATAACTAATCAAATACAAAAAACTAGCAAAACAGTAATAAACTTTATTAACCAATATAAAAAAGACAATACACAAAAAAAATATATCCAATGAAAATAACAGGCAAAAAAGACGAAAGCAACAGTAACCTGAATATATAGTATCGGCACCATGGAGCATAAAAGGTGCTAATTTTGTAGGTGCACCTTTAAAAATCCTAAAGCCTGTATGGCACGTGTGTAATAATAGACTATTAAACTGCTATAGGATGCGACACTTAGAAAGCCAGTATAGGGATAGTTCCCATAATAAAGTGCAGACAGTGCATAACTAAGCACACTTAGCTATCGCAAAGTGCATGGTGCTTACCCATATGGGTCTGGTTACCGCTGAGTCCGTTAGCCTCGACGTACGTTTCGCTATCTTTTAGCTTCCTCGGGAGGCTTGTATGGCTTGCCACCGGAGGGGGAAGCTTTTAACAGATCCGGCACAGCTGTTAGTCATCGGCGCCGCTCACCGGTGCGCATGGGGGGCGGATCTCCAGGCGAGCACACGTCACATCCGGCTAGCCAGGGAAGGAGGGAGTCTGGGAGAGAAAACACTCCCCTGACGTCACTGACTCACTCCTCACCCGAACGGCACCATCAGGGGCGTGCACTACCCCCGGGTCCACCGCACATGCGCACACCGCGGTCGCCATCTTGGAGAAGGGCTAAGGTATGGGCACACAGTATTAGAGAAATAATACATCAATCCAGCATGAACAGATAGTAAAAAAGGCACAGTATCAGGGCATAATATAAAACATAGGCACATATCAAGAGGTTATTAATAATTAAAATATGTAGACACTGTCATATGGATACAAAAAACAAAACAACACATTTCCATGTAAAACCAATGCAGCCTTGATCCGGATTGATATCCGCATGCCGTGATACTTGTATCCAAGATGGTGCCAGATTAGATATCCATTAATGAGATACGTCAATACAATATTTTCAAGGAATAAACACTAAACGTAAAGATAAAAGAATAAAAATTAGAATACAGAAAAAGAAAAAAATGGCAGCAACAATTAAATGTGATTTGGCAGGGCTGGTCAGCATTCATCGCTGGATCATTTTCTTTTCTCCCTTGTTTTTAATTGTTGCTGCCATTTTTTTCTATTTCTGTATTCTAATTTTTATTCTTTTATCTTTACGTTTAGTGTTTATTCCTTGAAAATATTGTATTGACGTATCTCATTAATGGAGGGGAGTCGCATTACATTATATCTAATCTGCCTTAATTCATATCGGCCAAAACTGGTGACAGGTTCCTTTTAAAGAAAACAGAAAATACTTCAATGAACTTGGGTTCCAACTTATCAGAGGGTACTTGTAGATGACAGTGGAGCTGAACAAATAATTTTTCAGAAAGCATATTGTCAGGGCCTAACACTTGATTTTTACCAATCTCCTCAAGAAAGATGTAGAGAAGTGGAGGACACAACTATACCCAGCTAGAATGGGAAGTTTTCTTAGTCCTCGGTTTGGAGTGGACAGAAACAGTTGAAGGGAACATCGGCTTTCATGTTTATTGCACCAAGTCTGAATGTCAATACAATATCAAACCTAGAGAAGAACAGAGCACAATGTAGCATGCAGAGCATTTGTTATTTTGGCTGATTCAATATACGTCAGATCTTGTGGTCCATGACAACAGTGATTTTATGTTTGGAGCCTTTATGGAAGTGGCGCCATTCATCAAAGACCCACCTGATTGCCAACAATTCAAGATTGACAAAATAATTTGGTTGGGTGAGAGACCTTGTTATCCTGAGATACCACCGCCACTCCCACTCCAAACTCTGCAAGACTTTCAGAGACATTAGTTACCCATAGTCCTTAACAGCTTAGACTTTAGAGGAGTGTATTTGTAAATCTTTAGTGAACAGGATATACCCCATGAAATTTACTTCTTGAACTAAGAACACATATTTTTCAAGATTCGCAAATAAGTAATAATTTATTCATTTATTTTAAACAATAATGCAATTTTTCTTTGGGTCTTTGGAGAACATCACTTATGCGTACAATGTGTGATATCAGCTGAATAAATAAAAAATGTCATTCAGTTAGACAGTAATGTGCTCGGATGCTCATTACTCGAACCAAGCAATTCCTAATGCACGGATGCTTGTTTCAAATAATGAGTATAATGGGAAATCCGAGCATTTTTCCAGGAGACCCTACAAGTAGGTCTGGGGGGCATTGAAATGCCGAAATGGATACAAAAGTGGTGAATGTAAGGAGAAAAGCATGGGAAAGACCCCTGAAGCATCTCTGACTCCCAGATCCCTGCTGAGAACATCAACGTCACACCTTTACTTGACTTTAAGGACTGACAATAAAACAGTCAAAATCAGAGAGAAATTAGAGTTTACAGGAAAAAAATGTTAAGAAACATTTTTTCTTATATAATGACTTGTATATAAAGTGAACTTTCCATGCTTGAAGGCATAAACTGTAGTATCTCATTCAAATATTGTAAACAAAGTGTAGTTGTGACTCTCCTACACTCATAAAGGCTCAGAAGACAGTGCAAAGCCTGCCAAAATTTACAAGCAGGGTCATCCATATAACTTTCAAGACACCATTAGTAGCATCTCATTCAAATACTGTGAACAAAGTGTAGTTGTTGTACTCCCAAACTCATACAAGCTCTGAAGACAGTGCAAAGCCTGCCACAAATTGCAAGCAGGGTCATCCATAGAGTCTTGAAGGCAACAACTGGTGGGCCTTATTCAAATATTTTGAAAGTGTAGTTGATGTATTCTTACACTCATGAAGGCATTGTGCAAAGTGCAAAGCCAGGAAAAAATTATAAGCAGGTTTAACCAGTCATTCATAGACTCTTGACAGAATAACTGAACTGGTGGGCCTGAATCAAATAGTGAAGATTAAAAACACTTTATTTGCTGCTGTTGTCTAGTGGTGTAGAGAAGTCGAGCCTAATCCAGGTTTTGATAACTTTATCAGAGTGAGTCTGTCAGCATTTTCTGTTGAGAGCTGAAAGTGCCTGTCTGTAATGACCCTTTCAGCAGTACTTAAAACCCGCTCAGACAAGACTCTAGCGAGTGGGCAGCACAGCACCTAAAAGGCATAGAGGGACAGCTCATGCCTGGTGTCCAGTTTTAAGACCCAATAGCAGAAGATGTGAGAGGAATTTGGGAGTATGTTGGTTTTGCTTGACCATCTTTAAAAATGTTTCCCGCTTTGTCAAAAATACCCAGTCATCAGAGATTGGATGCTGGGAGGGTGTCATGAAATTGGCCCATGCCTTTGACAGTGCACCTCTGCCTCTGCTGTACCTGGCCTCCCTCGCCTCTCCTCCTTGGTTGCACAAGGGAAATTGCCCCCTTCCACTAGCATTATCTGATGGGAATTTTTTCAACATATTTTCCACAATGGTCTTCTGGTATAGCACTATTTTAGTAGACCTCTTCACCTCAGAAAGGAAAGATACAAGGCTCTCATTCTAGCATGGGTCTAGTAGGGTGAACAATCTGTACTCTTTTTTAGCCAAGTGGAATGTAATGCGACAGACATGGGAAAGTCAGTGGTACATTAAGTCGGCCATATGTGCCAAGCTCCCTCCAGTCAACCCTTCCTTGTCTCCACTATGATGACTACTTTCCATCTCCTCCCCCAACCTTCTTTTCCTCCTTTCCTCCTTATTCCTCTCCTCAGCCCATCCACGTATAAGAGAAGGGACGAAGCCTGTGTGGGCACTAGCCTCTGTTGCAGTAGCTACCTGTTCCTCCTCCTCAGCCTCCATATTCCACGCTGGGCAGATGAAATGAGGCCAGGCTGGATAGCATCTCCCCATTTCAAGTCTTCCTCCTCCATCTGGTAGCATGCAAAGTTTCAGCATTAATTGTGAGCAGCAACTGTTTAAAGGGACACTGTCACCTGAATTTGGAGGGAACAATCTTCAGCCATGGAGGCGGGGTTTTCGGGTGTTTGATACACCCTTTCCTTACCCGCTGGCTGCATGCTGGCTGCAATATTGGATTGAAGTTCATTTTCTGTCCTCCATAGTACATGCCTGCGCAAGGCAAGATTGCCTTGTGCAGGCATGTACTACGGAGGACAGAGAATGAACTTCAATCCAATATTGCAGCCAGCATGCAGCCAGCGGGTAAGGAAAGGGTGTATCAAACACCCGAAAACCCCGCCTCTATGGCTGAAGATTGTTCCCTCCAAATTCAGGTGACAGTGTCCCTTTAAGTGTAGACAGAAGCATTATCGATGTGCAGCCTCATCGCCTCTCACCATCTGTGTGGAGTCTTCAAAGTCTTGTTGGAGAAGCACACAAATGTCAGACATCCATGCCCACTCTTCAGTTGTTATGTGCAAAGGCAGACCAGAATACCGACGGGAGTGTTGGAGTTGGTACTCAACCACTGGTCTCTTCAGCTCACAAAGCCTTGCAGTGTGGCATACCAGTGTGTGGTGATGTCGCATACCAGTGAGTAAGCTGGCACTTGCAACCACTGCCAGAGTGGTGGCAGATGTAACCAACTTGAAGAAATGGGCACCACGCAGCACACCTTGACTAAATGATCTGTCAAATCTGTTAGGTTTTCAGAAACCGTTGAACGATCAAGTTTAACATGTGGTCCAAGCATAGTATGTGAAGCTTGCCAAGCTTTACAGCCACCACCAGGTTATGCCCATCATCACACGACCATGCCTTGTTGAAGGGTCAGTGGCGAGAGCCGCAGATCTGTCTGGTCTGCTATGCCTTTTTAATAACTCTGCCGTGGTGTGTCGTTTGTCTCCTATGCAAAGCAGAGTATATAAGCATTTAGTAAACTTACATAATCAGCTGTCCCGGTAAATAACGTTCCACAATGACCCCGACAGCGCCGCTTCGTCTGACTGGCTTCCTCAGATAGGGGGCATATGTCAGGCAAAATGGCGCTGTCGGGGTGGTTGTGGAACATTATTTACCGGGACAGCTGATTATGTAAGTTTACTAAATGCTTATACACTACATATCAGCTTACAAATATGCATTGTGCACTGGGCAGTTGCGTTTTTCATATGGCAGGTTATAGAGGGTGTTAGGGGCCCCATTTTGATTGAGCACTATGCAATTTTATGCCACACACTGATCTATTGATACCAGGGCCGGCGTCAGCACCCGGCGTACCCGGGCAAGTGCCGGGGCCCTGGCGAGACGGGAGGGCCCATTCAGGACCGGCATTAGGGGTAGGCCTGAGAGTACATTAGTGCTAAGACCTGGAATAGTAAGCACTGCTGCCCCTTTTTTGCTGTATTAATTGCTGTTAAGTCACCAAATTAGGAGGACCATGGTGAAGCGATGGAAGATGAGGTGTTGGATGATGAAGTCACCAACCCAACATGGGAAGCTGACATGCAGATAAAGGCCAGCAGCGCTGAGGGGAAGGGATCAGAAGCACAAATACAGGCAGGAAGAGGCAGTGGGGTGACCAGAGGGAGAAGGTGGGCAACTATTTCTTAAAGCACCAAGACTAATGAATTTTTCTACCAAAGAGTTAGATGTTCCCCAGTCTGGGACTTTTTTAAAGAGGGTTCTGAGACAAAAAAATGGTGACCTGCAACCTGTGCTATTCCATAATCAGCAAGAGCCTGACCTGTAAAAGCCTAACCATCAGCGTGATCAGCGCTGCTGGCCTTTATCTGCATGTCAGCTTCCCATGTTGGGTTGGTGACTTCATCATCCAACACCTCATCTTCCATCGCTTCACCATGGTCCTCCTAATTTGGTGACTTAACAGCAATTAATACAGCAAAAAAGCAGCAGCAGTGCTTACTTTTCCAGGTCTCAGCACTAATGTACTCTCAGGCTGCAGCAAACCCATGTAGTAAAGATGGCAGCATCACAGGTGCAGAGTACTGATGAGACAACCCACTTACAACCAACCTACCAATGGAGGGGGTGAATGCCCAGACTAGATTACACAAAAGCAGCTTGCATAGGATGCTGTTCACACACAGGTAATGCACACTATTTGGCTTACAGCCTATTAGTAGTGACATCCATGCTATAAGATTAGGTGGGCTGCCCAGCACTATCTAAATGCATCCCATGAGAACAGACGCCCTAGTTTACAATCCAAAAATTCTGGGCTTGGCTGCACCTGAAAAATGAAGTGCAAAAAATATACATATAAATAATATATGAGGTAACATAGTAACATAGTTAGTAAGGCCGAAAAAAGACATTTGTCCATCCAGTTCAGCCTATATTCCATCATAATAAATACCCAGATCTACGTCCTTCTACAGAACCTAATAATTGTATGATATAGTAACATAGTTAGTAAGGCCGAAAAAAGACATTTGTCCAAGGTATTGTTCGATGTTTTTGCCAAGATATGCAAACACGCAACTAGGGTCTGTGACAATTTTAGAAGAGAAATGAATTAGTGGACCCTCTTGAAGGGGACGATGATCCCCTCACAGATGAGCTGACCAGGTGGACCGCCCCCATGCAGGGAGAGTTAGGGGCAGGCCCGTGAAGGACTATCACCATGGAAGCTGGTGGACCAAGACAGACAAAGAGACAAAATGGTGACGAGGAATCAGAGGAAACGGAAGAGACACCAGACTGGCGAGAAAGGCAGAGGCACAGAACCGCAGAGATACAGGAACTGCGGAGACACCGGATGGCTGAGACACGGAACTGAAAGGATACTGAGACTGCAGAGACACGAAAGGACAGAGACACTGCAGATAAAGGGATTGCAGAGTCACAAGCGGGCTGTGGTACGAAGCTGCAGAAATACAGGGACTGCGGAGACACGGGATGAGTGAGACACAGGGCTGTAGAGGTACCGGTACTGCAGGGTAACAAGGAGACACGGGGCCGCAGAGACACAGGATCTGGCGTTGGAAGAAACCAAGGATAAAGCAGGGTTAGGCAAAAGAGATATGCAGTAAAGAGAAGAAACTAATGCGGCACTCACCCCGAATTTGCTGTGAAGATTGTGATCTTTAATGGAGAAAGATGAAAATTACATCCATCAGGACATCAGGTACATATGAGGGTGCGGTATAGGAGCACGGACGACGGCCGTTTCGCACACACAGGTGCTTCTACGGGTCCAGGACCTGGACCCGTAGAAGCACCTGTGTGTGCGAAACGGCCTGGACCCGTAGAAGCACCTGTGTGTGCGAAACGGCCGTCGTCCGTGCTCCTATACCGCACCCTCATATGTACCTGATGTCCTGATGGATGTAATTTTCATCTTTCTCCATTAAAGATCACAATCTTCACAGCAAATTCGGGGTGAGTGCCGCATTAGTTTCTTCTCTTTTACTGCATACCGATTACTCTCTGGACATTCATGCAGAGCACCATTACCCTTTACGATTGTGACGCCTGAATACACAGCTGTCCATTAACAGTCCTGCATGCTTGGAAACATTCTGCTCTAGTGCCGTTCTGCTCCCTATACTATTAGGCAAAAGAGAACACCAGGACAAGCGTGCGGCCAAGAGCATTCGAAGAAACAAATGATCACCAGGCAAGGAAGAGTGGACGGAAGCTGATTAATATACCTGCAGAGCGCAGCACTTCTGGGTGACAGTCCTCCAGGATGAAAGAGAGGAAGAAGAAGGCGCCGGCAGGTAAGTTAGAAGTGTGCACGCACAGAGCTGACTCTGGCATGAGTGTGCACCCGACAGACAGCAGAGGGCGGCAGCGAGCGCTGAGAGGAAGATGCAGCAGAGGAGGACACATGCTGGGATGCCAAGAACAGGTATGTATGACAGGGCGCGGAGTGCGGCAGCGACAGCGACGTGACAGGTCCTCACACTTGCGATTACTAACACTAAACTTAATAGCAAAGCCACAAAGAGAGCACTACAAATCCTTCAAAAATACAAGAATTAATACAGAAAAAATGAGCAGCTGTGCTTACCTGCCCAGGTCTCAAAACTAATGCACTCTCAGGATGCACCAAACCCATGTATTAAAGATTCCCTGCTTGTTGGTCATCCCAATCTGCATAGGCTCTGCAGTAAGGGTAAATAGGTGGATAAGATTTAGGCGTAGATACAAAGTTAGCAATGTTTGACTCACCCTGGCCGTGTCAAGGGAGTCAAAAGATGGGAACTGCACTAGCATGTCATTGATGTGTTCAGAAAGCTCGGCACAAAACTGATGGCAAAGGGGCTAGTTATTCCATTGTGAGTCAGTAGATCAGCACCGAAACTCTGAAACTACATATAGTAATCCTCCAAGGGGTTGCTCTGACTTTCACCTTTTTACCACTGTACAGGGATCTGGGCTTACATACTGAGCTGGGGTCACAGAGTCAGCTACAGTCCAGGGAAGCAAGCTAGCAGCAAGAAGGGTCATCATGTGGGGATCAATACCAGGAGATCACGTCAGAGAAAAATCAGAAAGCAAGCAGGTTGTCTAAATACAAGCCAAGGTTTGTTAGCTGCTGTGATTCTCCCGCTGCACAGGGTAGATCGCAAGCCTTGTCTGCATCTCCCATTCAGCTTCAGCTGCTGTGGGTGCTGCTGAGCATAGATGTTGGTCCCAGCATCTTGCTCAGGCTTGTGCTGTTCGTCTGGTTACTCCTGGCTCTTCAGCCAAATCTATGGTAACCACCGGTAGGCGGTGACGAACCGACGCTCGTGATGTGGCTGTGTCTCATTGGTGATCAGACGTCAGCTGCTCTGGTGATGTGGCAGCTCTGGATTGGTCTGTGAGCAAGGTCCAGTCCAACTGGACATGAGATGAACATATAAAAGGGTCTCAGAGGTGCACGCGGGTGCGCTAGTATCATTCTCATTACGTGTGTGTATGAGACATTGCATCAGTGTGTTCATTACCAGCATGTGCTCAGGGTCGGCGGTAAGCCGTTAGAATTCCGGATCTCCCGAGAGGAGATTGTCTGTATGAACTCAGGGCTGGTGTCTAGTCATTAAAATTCTGGCACCTGCGGAGGGGAGTTGGTTGAGTGCTTTTGCTGACTGTGTGACCACTGTTTGCTTTTTACCCCATGAGCGGGCTTCGTTCCCTATGAGGTTAACAGGGGTCATATCTAGCGTCATAACTATTCCGTTTATGTGTGCGAGTGACACAGCTCTGTTGCACAGCATCTATTCCTTTTGTGTGTGAGTGACACAGCTCTGTTGCAGAGCATCTATTTTGTTTCTGCTTGCGTGTTCATTTCATGTGCTGTTCACACTGAGTGGTGTTTAACTCAGTGTGTGCAAGAAATCGCTCGCTGTGTGGTCCATCATTGTTCACACTAGCAGTAGTTTAACATCTCTGCATGGTGGACCCCGGGTTGCGATTGCACTTTACTATTTTATTTATTTAGTGCAATCCACCAACCCTAACAAGGTCAGAGAACTGGATAAATCAGTAGGACTCAACAAATGCACATACTAGACCTACAAACCAGATTAAGAGAACTATTGACTGACAGCGGAAGTCAACGTACCAGGGCTTTAAATAGCTAACAGTCCCTTTCAGGGCTCTCACAAAAGAGTGATCAAAACTAGACTAGAACGGAGGTATAAAGTTTACGTCCGGTCATTGGTGTCGGCTGGTGGGACTACTGCTGCCACTAATAACAGTGAAGGCAGGAGCAGCTGATGAATTATTCATTAGCCAGTACCTGCTCTGTAAAATGTGAAAAAAGCAGCATGGGTTCCTCTGTATTTTTGATAACCAGGTAGGCAAAAATCACAGTTGGTGGCTGCAACTTTCAGCTGTCAGCTTCAACCAGACTGGTTATCAGCAATAGAGGATTCCACAATCCGTATTTTAAAATTATTTAAATAATGATTAAAAAAACTGTGTGAGGTCCCCCTCATGTTTGACACCCAACCAAGCTAAAGCAGACAGCTGGAGTCTGGTATTCTCAGGCTGATAAGTGGCTATGGATAATGGCCCCCAGCCTAAAAATAGCAGCCCGCAGCCACAAAGATAAAGCATATCTATTAGACACCCATTCTGTTAGGAGTCGAGTTTCCTCCGCTGCACAGGGGGAATCTCGATCTGTGTCTGCTGCGGTCTCCCATTCTGCATTGACACTGAAACAGGTCTTTTTAGGACCTCAAGTCACCCATGATACAGCGCTCCAGCTGCTGGCTTTGACTCAGGCAAGACTTTCGTACCAGCGAATTTGCGACCGGAGGTTCTCTCTTGGGCTCACTCGTCCAGAGTGGGTGGACATTTTGGGACCAAGAGGACATCTGAGCTTTTGGCGAGGACGTACTGGTGGCCGCATATGGTCCGTGACGTTGGGGACTATATGCGGGCGTGTGTCTCTTGTGCCCAGAATCGGTCTCCGTGACAATGTCCTGCTGGGTTACTTTACCCCATGCCAGTGGCAGACAGGCCCTGGGAGATGGTCAGGATGGACTTCGTGGTGGGCTTACCCAAGTCTCGAAGCTGCACAATTATATGGGTAGTCACCGATCATTTTTTCCAAGATGGTGCATTTGGTGCCGCTTCCACGGTTACCTTCTGCACGGGCCTTGTCGGCATTGTTCATAAAACATATTTTCCGCTTACATGGAATGCCTGATAAAATTGTCAGCGACCGGGGTCCCCAGTTTGCGTCTCGGTTTTGGAGAGAGCTCTGCCGTTTACTCAGCATAGAGCTGAATCTCTCCTGTGCATATCATCCCGAGATGAATGGGTTGGTAGAAAGAACCAACCAGACTCTGGTGACATACTTGCGACATTTTGTCTCTGCTAGGCAGGATGACTGGGCATCTTTACTACCTTGGGCGGAATTTGCATTGAACAACGCCAAAAGCCGATTCCACTGGACAGACTCCTTTTCTCCTTAATTACGACCAACATCCGCGTGTCCCTGTGCCCATGCCCGTGTCATCCACCGATTCTAGGGTGGCAGACTGGGCGGTGGAGGCACGTGATATCTGGGACCACACACAGGATGCCACCCGGGCCTCCAAGGAGAGAATGAGGGTTTTGGCTGATACACACTGGCACCCCGCTCCAACCTTTGCTCCTGGTGACTTAGTGTGGCTCTCTGCCCGTAACAACAGGCTGTGAGTTGAGTCCACTATGTTTGCGCCTTGCTACACTGGCCCGTTCAAGGTTCTGGAACAGGTCAACCCTGTGGTCTACCGTTTGGCTATTCCTCCACACCTTGGTATCACAGATACTTTTCACGTTTCCCTCTTAAAGCCCGTTCATTTGTCCCGGTTTTCTGAGTCATCTGCCGGGGCATCGGGTTCATCCACGGATGAGTTTGAGGTGAATGCTATCGTGGGGTACAAGGTGGTACGTGGCAAGAAATTTTATCTGGTGGACTGGAAGGGCCACGGTCCAGAGGATAGAACCTGGGAGCCTGTGGAGCACATTCGGGCTCCACTGCTCATTGCGGCTTTTGAGCGTAGTGAGGCTCAAGGAGGGGGGGTAATCTTAGAAGTCGAGTTTCCTCTGCTGCACAGGGGGAATCTCGATCCATGTCTGCTGCGGTCTCCCATTCTGCATTGGCCGCAGTGCAGCCTGCTCAGCGGAGACGTCGCTCCCAGCATCTTACTGGGACTGATACTGTGCAGAGGGTTACTACTGCCTCTCCAGGCTCTGCTATTGTACCCTGCACTGATCTGCGGCGAGCAGCCTTTTCTGGGACTAAGTCCTGCTTTGCACACACTGAGCATGCCCAGGGCAAGATCTCTCAGTGGAGATCTAGGGTCACATGCTCAGGTACTGCAGCAACTTCCATTGGTCCTTCTTGGAAGGTCCTTGTAGGTGCTAGGACTAAGTCCTGCTTTGCACTCTAAGCATGCCCAGGGCAAGATCTCTCAGTGGAGATTTTGGGTCACATGCTCAGGTACTGCAGCAACTCCATTGGTCCTTCTTTGAAGGCCCTATATGTGCTGCAACTATTTAAGGCTCGCATGCTAGTATCAAATGTGTTTTGGCTTATGCCAGTGGATACTATACCACTCAGTTCTTATGTGGTGTGAAGCTGTTAGCATTGGGACTGTACACTCAGGCAGGCAGCTAGCATCAGTGGGGGCAATTAGCCTAGTTAGGTTATTAGTTCTGTGTACAGCATGACTCTGTGAGGCAACAGAGTTCGCTACCAGTTCACACGGGGTGAAGCCTAACCCACATGTGAGCTCAGAGTCCATCCGCCGTTACTTAGCAGCAGATATCACTGCATGGTGGACCCCGGGCTGTGAACGCACCTTGTAGCTACCTACCTATTACTCGGTGCGTTCCGCTAGCCCTAACACATTCATTACTAACCCTATCTTTATATGGTAAATAAAGACACAGCCAGAAAAAAGTTTTTTATTTGAAATAAAACAAAACACACTTTTCCTTTTTTACTTAAAAATAACAAACACAGTAATACTCACCTAATGGCTAATTCCACTGAATCTCTCGTCTACTGTAATTAAAAAAAAAAAAACAATATCCCTCCTCTGTCCATCGTTTTGTCTCACGCCGTAATCCATGTCTGGGGTATAAACAGTTTTCAACCTGGACAGTGCCGGTCACTGAGGCTGTATTCCCAGCCAAACCAATGAACTGAGATGACCTCGATGAGATCACTGCTAGCACAGTGAGCAAAAGTATCATAGTGCAGAGACGAGTTCACTGGATGAATTTCACTGTGGTGAATTTGAACTGGGTGAACACGCCTCTGCACCGTGAGACTCTCTAAGAGGTCACTGCAGTTCAGCCAGGTTGAAAACACAGCCTCAGTGACCGACGATAACCTCGATGATGTCACTGCTAGTTACTGATGCTACGCTCACAGCAGCTCATTCACCATAGTAACATAGTAACATAGTAACATAGTTAGTAAGGCCGAAAAAAGACATTTGTCCATCCAGTTCAGCCTATATTCCATCATAATAAATCCCCAGATCTACGTCCTTCTACAGAACCTAATAATTGTATGATACAATATTGTTCTGCTCCAGGAAGACATCCAGGCCTCTCTTGAACCCCTCGACTGAGTTCGCCATCACCACCTCCTCAGGCAAGCAATTCCAGATTCTCACTGCCCTAAAAGTAAAGAATCCTCTTCTATGTTGGTGGAAAAACCTTCTCTCCTCCAGACGCAAAGAATGCCCCCTTGTGCCTGTCACTTTCCTTGGTATAAACAGATCCTCAGCGAGATATTTGTATTGTCCCCTTATATACTTATACATGGTTATTACATCGCCCCTCAGTCGTCTTTTTTCTAGACTAAATAATCCTAATTTCGCTAATCTATCTGGGTATTGTAGTTCTCCCATCCCCTTTATTAATTTTGTTGCCCTCCTTTGTACTCTTTCTAGTTCCATTATATCCTTCCTGAGCACCGGTGCCCAAAACTGGACACAGTACTCCATGTGCGGTCTAACTAGGGATTTGTACAGAGGCAGTATAATGCTCTCATCATGTGTATCCAGACCTCTTTTAATGCACCCCATGATCCTGTTTGCCTTGGCAGCTGCTGCCTGGCACTGGCTGCTCCAGGTAAGTTTATCATTAACTAGGATCCCCAAGTCCTTCTCCCTGTCAGATTTACCCAGTGGTTTCCCATTCAGTGTGTAATGGTGATATTGATTCCTTCTTCCCATGTGTATAACCTTACATTTATCATTGTTAAACCTCATCTGCCACCTTTCAGCCCAAGTTTCCAACTTACCCAGATCCATCTGTAGCAGAATACTATCTTCTCTTGTATTAACTGCTTTACATAGTTTTGTATCATCTGCAAATATCGATATTTTACTGTGTAAACCTTCTACCAGATCATTAATGAATATGTTGAAGAGAACAGGTCCCAATACTGACCCCTGCGGTATCCCACTGGTCACAGCGACCCAGTTAGAGACTATACCATTTATAACCACCCTCTGCTTTCTATCACTAAGCCAGTTACTAACCCATTTACACACATTTTCCCCCAGACCAAGCATTCTCATTTTGTGTACCAACCTCTTGTGCGGCACGGTATCAAACGCTTTGGAAAAATCGAGATATACCACGTCCAATGACTCACCATGGTCCAGCCTAAAGCTTACCTCTTCATAAAAACTGATTAGATTGGTTTGACAGGAGCGATTTCTCATAAACCCATGCTGATATGGAGTTAAACAGTTATTCTCATTGAGATAATCCAGCATAACATCCCTCAGAAACCCTTCAAATATTTTACCAACAATAGAGGTTAGACTTACTGGCCTATAATTTCCAGGTTCACTTTTAGAGCCCTTTTTGAAAATTGGCACCACATTTGCTATGCGCCAGTCCTGCGGAACAGACCCCGTCACTATAGAGTCCCTAAAAATAAGAAATAATGGTTTATCTATTACATTACTTAGTTCTCTTAGTACTCGTGGGTGTATGCCATCCGGACCCGGAGATTTATCTATTTTGATCTTATTTAGCCGGTTTCGCACCTCTTCTTGGGTTAGATTAGAACCAGTGGTTCTCAGCCTGGAGGGTGGCATCTTGGCACCGTTAAGATTGAAAACCGTTTATCCCCCAGACATGGATTATGACGTGGGAAAGAATGATGAACAGGTGAGGGGATATTATTGTTTTTTTATTTTTGTTTTATTACAGAAGATGAGAGATTCAGTGGAATTAGGCGTTAATTGAGTATAACTATGTTTTTAATTTTAAATAGAAATGGAAAAGTGTGTTTTTTTTCAAATAAAAGACTTTATTCTGGCGGTGTCTTTATTTACCATTTTACTATAGGATTCGTAATAGATAGATATCTTATATAGATGCCTCTCCATTACTAATCCGTGGGATTGATGTCACCAGACAATACAAAGGTGGCATCAACCCTACAGATATGAACCCCACTTGCCACCACCTCAGATGCGCATTTTCTGGGTGGCTGTGGGCTGCTATTTTTAGGTTGGGGGGGCAACATCCATGGCCCCTTACCGGCCTGAGATTACCAGCCCCCACCTGTCTGCTTTAACTTGGCTAGTTGTCAAAAATTGGGTTGTCCCCTCACTTTTTTTAAAATTATTTATTTAAATAATTAAAAAAATCAGAGTGAGGACCCCTCTATTCTTGATAATCAACCTTGCTGAAGCTGACAGCTGAGGGTTGCAGCCCCCAGCTGTGAGTTTTGCCTGGCTGTTTATCAAAAATACAAGGGAACCCACGCCATTTAAAAAAAATATATATTTATTTACAGTGCAAGCGCCTGCTGATGAATACTCCCATGCTCTCTCTGTTATTAGCAGAAGCAGGCATCAGCTGATGAGAGCCGTAGTCCCATCAGCAGACACCAATGATCGGAGATAAACTTAAGGGTATGTGCACATGTTGCGGATTCCATTGCGGATTTTTACTCTAGGATTCTGCAAAGTCCGCAGGTAAAACGCCCTGCGTTTTCACCATGGATTTACAGTGGATTTAGTGCAGTTTTTGTGTAGATTTCACCTGCGTTTTTACACCTGCAGATTCCAATTGCAGGTGTAAAATGCTGCAGAATCCGCACAAAGAATTGACATGCTGCGGAAAATAAATTGCAGCGGTTACGAGTGGAATTTTCCGCAACATGTGCACTGTGGATTTGGTTCTCCATACGTTTAGAGGGCAACAAAATTAATAAAGGGGATGGGAGAACTACAATACCCAGATAGATTAGCGAAATTAGGATTATTTAGTCTAGAAAAAAGACGACTGAGGGGCGATCTAATAACCATGTATAAGTATATAAGGGGACAATACAAATATCTCGCTGAGGATCTGTTTATACCAAGGAAGGTGACGGGCACAAGGGGGCATTCTTTGCGTCTGGAGGAGAGAAGGTTTTTCCACCAACATAGAAGAGGATTCTTTACTGTTAGGGCAGTGAGAATCTGGAATTGCTTGCCTGAGGAGGTGGTGATGGCGAACTCAGTCGAGGGGTTCAAGAGAGGCCTGGATGTCTTCCTGGAGCAGAACAATATTGTATCATACAATTATTAGGTTCTGTAGAAGGACGTAGATCTGGGTATTTATTATGATGGAATATAGGCTGAACTGGATGGACAAATGTCTTTTTTCGGCCTTACTAACTATGTTACTATGTTACTATGTTACTACATGGTACTGTGCAATGCATGGAAAACAGGGCCAAATCTGCTGTGGATCCGGAGCCAAATCCGCAACGTGTGCACATACTCTTACACCTCTGTTGTGAGTTCTGTTTTTGGGCTCCCTCTGGTGGTTACTGATGGTACTGGGTGACTTGTGTTCTCTGCGGTCTCTGGTGTCCACCTGTTCCATCAGGTTATGGGAGTTTCCTATTTAACCTGGCTTTTTTGTCATTTCCTCGCCGGCGGTCAATGTAATCAGCTTGTCTTTTTACCTTTGCTCCCTGCGTCTGTTATCTTCAGGACAAGCTAAGTTTTGATTTTCCTGTTCCATGTTTTGCTTAATTTTTGTCTTAGTCCAGCTTGCAGATATGTGATTCCTTGCTGCTGGTTGCTCTAGTGGGCTGAAATTACTCCTCATGTTCCATGAGTTGGCACATGAGTTCAAGTAATTTCAGGATGGTTTTTTGAAGGGTTTTTCGCTGACCGCGCAGTTCACTTTTGTATCCTCTGCTATCTAGCTTTAGCGGGCCTCATTTTTGCTGATTCTATTTTCATAACTACGTATGTGTTTTCCTCTCATTTCACCGTTATTACATGTGGGGGGCTGCTATTTCTGTGGGGTGTTTCTCTGGAGGCAAGTGAGGTCTGTGTTTCTTCTTATAGGGGAAGTTAATCCATCGGCTGGCGCGAGACGTCTAGGAATTATCGTAGGCACGTTCCCCGGCTACTGCTAGTTGTGTGTTTAGGTTCAGGATCGCGGTCAGCTCAGGTTCCATCACCCTAGAGCTTGTTTTGTTTTTGTGCTTGTCCTTTTGTGATCCCCTGCCATTGGGATCATGACAGTATAGCCGGCCCGAAAAAATTGGTCATCGTTTTGGCTGAAGTAGGAGGAAAAGTAGTCTGAGGAAGTTTTTTTTTTTTTTCCCCCTCCTCAGTGTTTGCTGCCTAGCCTTAATTGCAGCTTGACTGCTTCTTTCTTCCTCTTAATCCTTGAATGGCTCTGACCTCAGCTGTTTATCATGGACGTCCAGAGTTTGGCTTCCAGCCTGAATAATCTTGCTGCTAAGGTTCAAAATATACAAGATTTTGTTGTACATACGCCTATGTCTGAACCTAGAATTCCTGTCCCAGAGTTTTTTTCTGGAGATAGATCTAGTTTTCTGAATTTTAGGAACAATTGCAAGTTGTTTCTTTCCTTGAAATCTCGCTCCTCTGGAGACCCTGCTCAGCAGGTCAAGATTGTTATATCTTTCCTGCGGGGTGACCATCAGAATTGGGCATTTGCATTGGCACCAGGGGATCCTGCGTTGCTCAATGTGGATGCGTTTTTTCTGGCATTGGGTTTGCTCTATGAGGAACCTAACCTAGAGATTCAGGCTGAAAAAGATTTATTGGCTCCCTCTCAGGGGCAAGATGAAGCAGAAATATATTGTCAGAAATTTCGGAAATGGTCGGTGCTTACTCAGTGGAATGAGTGCGCTCTGGCTGCAAAATTCAGAGATGGCCTTTCTGAGGCCATTAAAGATGTTATGGTGGGGTTCCCGGCGCCTACAGGTCTGAATGAGTCCATGACTATGGCTATTCAGATTGATCGGCGTTTACGGGAGCGCAAACCTGTACACCATTTGGCGGTGTCTTCTGAACAGGCACCTGAGATAATGCAATGTGATAGAATTCAGTCCAGAAGTGAACGGCAAAATTATAGGCGGAAAAATGGATTGTGTTTTTATTGTGGTGATTCAGCTCATGTTATATCAGCATGCTCTAAACGCACAAGAAAGGTTGATAAGTCTGTTGCCATTGGTACTTTACAGTCTAAGTTCATTCTGTCTGTGACGCTGATTTGTTCATTATCATCCATTTCCGTCGATGCCTATGTGGATTCAGGCGCTGCCCTGAGTCTTATGGATTGGTCATTTGCCAATCGCTGTGGGTTTAGTCTGGAACCTTTGGAAGTTCCTATTCCTTGGAAAGGAATTGACTCTACACCTTTGGCTATGAATATACCTCAGTACTGGACACAAGTGACCATGCGTATGACTCCCGTTCATCAGGAGGTGATTCGCTTCCTGGTACTGTATAATTTACATGATGTCTTAGTGCTTGGTCTGCCATGGTTACAAACTCATAACCTAGTCCTGGACTGGAAAACAATGTCTGTGTTAAGCTGGGGATGTCAGGGGGTTCATGATGATGCATCTCCGATTTCTATCGCTTCATCTACTCCTTCTGAGGTTCCGGTATTTTTGTCTGATTATCGGGAGGTTTTTGAGGAGCCTAAGCTCAGTTCGCTTCCTCCTCACAGGGATTGCGATTGTGCTATAGATTTGATTCCTGGCAGTAAATTCCCTAAAGGTCGTTTGTTCAATCTGTCAGTGCCAGAGCATACTGCTATGCGGAATTATGTTAAGGAGTCCTTGGAAAAGGGACATATCCGTCCATCTTCGTCCCCTTTGGGAGCAGGTTTTTTTTTTGTGGCCAAAAAAGATGGTTCCTTGAGGCCTTGCATAGATTATCGTCTTTTGAATAAGATTACAGTCAAATATCAGTATCCTTTGCCATTGTTGACTGATTTGTTCGCTCTCATTAAGGGGGCTAATTGGTTCACTAAGATTGATCTTCGGGGTGCATATAATCTTGTGCGGATAAGGCAGGGTGATGAGTGGAAAACCGCATTTAATACGCCTGAGGGCCATTTCGAGTATTTGGTGATGCCTTTTGGACTTTCTAATGCTCCTTCTGTCTTCCAGTCTTTTATGCACGATATTTTCCGTGAATATCTGGATAAATTTATTATCGTGTATTTGGATGATGTTTTGGTTTTTTCTGATGACTGGGAGTCTCATGTTCAGCAGTTCAGGAAGGTGTTTCAGGTCCTGCGGGCCAATTCTTTGTTTGTAAAGGGTTCTAAATGTCTCTTTGGAGTCCAGAAGATTTCTTTTTTGGGGTATATTTTTTCCCCTTCTACTATTGAGATGGATCCCGTCAAGGTTCAGGCTATTTGTGACTGGACGCAGCCTACATCTCTTAAGAGTCTACAGAAGTTCTTGGGCTTTGCTAATTTTTATCGTCGCTTCATAACTAATTTTTCTAGTGTTGTTAAGCCTTTGACGGATTTGACTAAAAAGGGTGCTGATGTTACTGATTGGTCTCCTGCGGCTGTGGAGGCCTTTCAGGAACTTAAGCGCCGGTTTTCTTCTGCTCCTGTGTTGCGTCAGCCAGATACGTCGCTTCCTTTTCAGGTTGAGGTTGATGCTTCCGAGATCGGAGCGGGGGCGGTTTTGTCACAGAGAAGCTCCGATGGCTCAGTGATGAAGCCATGTGCGTTCTTTTCTAGAAAATTTTCGCCCGCTGAACGGAATTATGATGTTGGTAATCGGGAGCTTTTGGCCATGAAGTGGGCATTTGAGAAGTGGCGTCATTGGCTTGAGGGTGCTAGACATCGTGTGGTGGTCTTGACTGATCACAAAAATCTAATGTACCTTGAGTCTGCCAAGCGTCTGAATCCTAGACAGGCTCGTTGGTCACTGTTTTTCTCCCGTTTCAATTTTGTGGTTTCATACCTGCCAGGTTCAAAGAATGTGAAGGCGGATGCTCTTTCTAGGAGTTTTGTGCCTGACTCCCCTGGAAATTCTGAGCCCACTGGTATCCTTAGGGATGGGGTGATTTTGTCGGCTGTCTCCCCAGACTTGCGACGTGCTTTGCAGGAGTTTCAGGCGGATAAACCTGATCGTTGTCCGCCGGAAAGACTGTTTGTTCCGGATAATTGGACCAGTAGAGTCATCTCCGAGGTCCATTCTTCTGTGTTGGCAGGTCATCCTGGAATATTTGGTACTAGAGACTTGGTGGCCAGGTCTTTTTGGTGGCCTTCCTTGTCGAGGGATATGCGTTCTTTTGTGCAGTCTTGTGGAGTTTGCGCTCGGGCTAAGCCTTGCTGTTCTCGGGCCAGTGGATTGTTGTTACCTTTGCCTATCCCGAAGAGGCCTTGGACGCACATTTCCATGGACTTTATTTCGGATCTCCCTGTCTCTCAAAAAATGTCCGTCATATGGGTTGTGTGTGACCGCTTTTCTAAGATGGTTCATCTGGTACCCTTGCCTAAGTTACCTTCCTCCTCTGAGTTGGTCCCTCTGTTTTTTCAAAACGTGGTCCGTTTGCATGGCATTCCGGAGAACATCGTTTCTGACAGGGGATCCCAGTTTGTGTCTAGATTTTGGCGGACGTTCTGTGCTAAGATGGGCATTGATTTGTCCTTTTCGTCTGCATTCCATCCCCAGACGAATGGCCAGATGGAACGAACTAATCAGACTTTAGAAACTTATTTAAGGTGTTTTGTTTCTGCTGATCAAGATGACTGGGTTTCCTTTTTGCCGCTTGCCGAGTTTGCCCTTAATAATCGGGCTAGTTCTGCTACCTTGGTTTCTCCTTTCTTTTGTAATTCGGGGTTTCATCCTCGTTTTTCCTCTGGTCAGGTGGAGCCTTCTGATTGTCCTGGAGTGGACATGGTGGTGGATAGGTTGCATCGGATTTGGAGTCATGTGGTGGACAATTTGAAGTTGTCCCAGGAGAGGGCTCAGCAGTTTGCTAATCGCCGTCGCCGCGTGGGTCCTCGACTTCTTGTTGGGGACTTGGTGTGGTTGTCTTCTCGTTTTGTTCCTATGAAGGTCTCTTCTCCTAAGTTCAAGCCTCGGTTCATCGGTCCCTATAGGATCTTGGAAATTCTTAACCCTGTGTCGTTTCGTTTGGATCTCCCGGCATCGTTTGCTATTCATAATGTGTTCCATCGGTCGTTGTTGCGGAAGTATGAGGTACCTGTCGTTCCTTCGCTTGAGCCTCCTGCTCCGGTGCTGGTGGAGGGTGAATTGGAGTATGTTGTGGAGAAGATCTTGGATTCTCGTGTTTCCAGACGGAAACTCCAGTATTTGGTCAAGTGGAAGGGTTATGGTCAGGAGGATAATTCTTGGGTGATTGCCTCTGATGTTCATGCTGCCGATTTGGTCCGTGCTTTTCATAGGGCTCATCCTGGTCGCCCTGGTGGTTCTCGTGAGGGTTCGGTGACCCCTCCTCAAGGGGGGGGTACTGTTGTGAGTTCTGTTTTTGGGCTCCCTCTGGTGGTTACTGATGGTACTGGGTGACTTGTGTTCTCTGCGGTCTCTGGTGTCCACCTGTTCCATCAGGTTATGGGAGTTTCCTATTTAACCTGGCTTTTTTGTCATTTCCTCGCCGGCGGTCGATGTAATCAGCTTGTCTTTTTACCTCTGCTCCCTGCGTCTGTTATCTTCAGGACAAGCTAAGTTTTGATTTTCCTGTTCCATGTTTTGCTTAATTTTTGTCTTAGTCCAGCTTGCAGATATGTGATTCCTTGCTGCTGGTTGCTCTAGTGGGCTGAAATTACTCCTCATGTTCCATGAGTTGGCACATGAGTTCAAGTAATTTCAGGATGGTTTTTTGAAGGGTTTTTCGCTGACCGCGCAGTTCACTTTTGTATCCTCTGCTATCTAGCTTTAGCGGGCCTCATTTTTGCTGATTCTATTTTCATAACTACGTATGTGTTTTCCTCTCATTTCACCGTTATTACATGTGGGGGGCTGCTATTTCTGTGGGGTGTTTCTCTGGAGGCAAGTGAGGTCTGTGTTTCTTCTTATAGGGGAAGTTAATCCTTCGGCTGGCGCGAGACGTCTAGGAATCATCGTAGGCACGTTCCCCGGCTACTGCTAGTTGTGTGTTTAGGTTCAGGATCGCGGTCAGCTCAGGTTCCATCACCCTAGAGCTTGTTTTGTTTTTGTGCTTGTCCTTTTGTGATCTCCTGCCATTGGGATCATGACACACCTCACTTTACAGTGTGGGATACCGCTGCTGTCTGAATAGCGGTAATTATTTTAGAGCCGATCAGAAGCTGTGTTTGCCACGCTGTTATGCGCATGACAGCACAACAAACACTCGGTGTCCAGGGGGCGGAACCTGAACATGATGAAGTCCATGTTCGGTGTCCATGCATGAACAGTAGATGTTCGGTATGGACGATGAACTTTTCTGTTCAGGTTTGCCCATCTCTAACCATTTACCATTCCTGTACAGTTCAGCAAAATTTATAGAAAATGAATTTTTGCAAAATGCGAGTAACATACATAGTAACATAGTAACCTAGTTAGTAAGGCCGAAAAAAGACATTTGTCCATCCAGTTCAGCCTATATTCCATCATAATAAATCCCCAGATCTACGTCCTTCTACAGAACCTAATAATTGTATGATACAATATTGTTCTGCTCCAGGAAGACATCCAGGCCTCTCTTGAACCCCTCGACTGAGTTCGCCATCACCACCTCCTCAGGCAAGCAATTCCAGATTCTCACTGCCCTAACAGTAAAGAATCCTCTTCTATGTTGGTGGAAAAACCTTCTCTCCTCCAGACGCAAAGAATGCCCCCTTGTGCCCGTCACCTTCCTTGGTATAAACAGATCCTCAGCTAGATATTTGTATTGTCCCCTTATATACTTATACATGGTTATTAGATCGCCCCTCAGTCGTCTTTTTTCTAGACTAAATAATCCTAATTTCGCTAATCTATCTGGGTATTGTAGTTCTCCCATCCCCTTTATTAATTTTGTTGCCCTCCTTTGTACTCTCTCTAGTTCCATTATATCCTTCCTGAGCACCGGTGCCCAAAACTGGACACAGTACTCCATGTGCGGTCTAACTAGGGATTTGTACAGAGGCAGTATAATGCTCTCATCATGTGTATCCAGACCTCTTTTAATGCACCCCATGATCCTGTTTGCCTTGGCAGCTGCTGCCTGGCACTGGCTGCTCCAGGTAAGTTTATCATTAACTAGGATCCCCAAGTCCTTCTCCCTGTCAGATTTACCCAGTGGTTTCCCGTTCAGTGTGAACTGGAGTTCAGAGTAGAAGTACATTCTACTAGGAAAAAATGTACCGTTCAGAGTAGAAGTACATTCTACTAGGAAAAAATGTATTCATCTATAATAATTACATTTATTTTTTAATAAAATTATTTTTTTGCTGTTAAGTACATTTTAAAATGTCAAGTATATCATAATGTGTGTGAATCCACTGATTAACATTGGTTATAGTGATGTTAATTTTAAAGCTCTGCAAATCTGTACTTCTGATATTATTACACACATTGCATTGCTCAAAAAACTTAACTTTATAATGACCTAAAAAAGCAGAAGATAAAAATTATGTTCCCAAAATGACATCTTCAGTAAAGCTAATGTCTTGTTGATATAGACATGATAATATTAAGAACTGGCAGCTGCTTTCTTAAAAAAACATTTTCATCCAATTAGTTAAGGTGGTCAATAAAGTAGGAAATAATACTGAGCCAAAAATGTGAAATATGCTAAGGCTCCATGACCTTCAAAGCACAAATGATTCAATATGCACTTGTCTTATATGAATTGGTCCAAATTATTAAGACTGCAAATGAAAATATTAATTTAAAGAAATTATATGGCAAATTTCGCAATATTTTAAACACATAACGTTGCTTTTTTAGTTTAGTTCTGTAGTATAGATAATACGAAATTATATTGTTGAAGATCTCATATTTTATTTATCTGGAATGAATACCACATGGACAGTAAATATTTGATGAGGTCCAAACGATACAAATGTGTTCTGTAAAACAGTTTTGACAAGCATGGATACAAACATTTAATAAACACAAAAACATAATGTGGATTATATAGGCATATGAAGTTAAACTGACACAAAATGAATTAATACTAGACATGAACAGGAAATTGAAACATTATTTTAAAACCCTGCTGTACTGTTCGGTCAAAAATGACCGTTTTTTGAACTTTGATATTTTTAAACAATTCATTATGCGGTTCTGAAACTTGTGGTTACTTCTCTTTTCCTAATTTGAGAGGTTCTTTCTAAGGGTCCTTTTTTTTGTTTAGTTTTTGCGCCACATTTTTTTTTTACACTTGTACTGTTCCCGGTCAAAAATGACCGAATAGCATTTTATGCTAATTTCAGCCATTTTTTGAGTAAAACAAATGAGTTATAATTTATTTTGAGACTACTTCATGCATCTACTATTGTTTATGAAGTAAACAGTTGTTTTAGGTGCAGATTTACACATGCTTTCAGTACAAGCAATACGCATTGGCTTTCAGTAGAGTTCTGTGCAATTTTTTTCTCTGTATGTTATTTACCCTGCTTTTCCTCTAAAAATAAATAAATTCAGTTGTCAAGATTGCATTTTGTAAAAGAAAAGAGGTTTTTTTTCCTTGTGTTGGTACTCTGACTGTGCAAAGCAGACCTGAAAAGCTAATGAGTCATGTCTGCCAAATGTTTGTTTTCTTCTCTGCTATCTGAGCATTAAAATAGTTAATAAAAACCATTTTCCACGTGTATACTTTACATCAGTACAATTTTGGAAACATAATTGTTTTATGTTAGGATGTTTTAAGGGTTAAAAGTTGACCAGCGATTTCTCATTTTTTCAACAAAAATTACAAAACCATTTTTTTAGGGACCACCTCACATTTGAATTGAGTTTGAGGGTCTATATGACAGAAAATACCCAAAAGTGACACCATTCTAAAATCTGCACCGCTCAAAGTGCACAAAACCACATTGAAAAAATGTATTAACCCTTCAGGTGCTTCACAAGAACTAAAGCAATGTGGAAGGAAAAAAATAACATTTAACTTTTTTCACCAAAAATTTACTTTAGACACAAACGTTTTCATTTACAAAATAATATTCCTCAGTGGCAGCATATAGTAACATCCATTTTAAAATCTTATTGCTAAATAATATTCCTTGTCTATTGCTTAAAATAGCTAACATTTGTCTAGCAGCTGTGCGACTGGCAGAGATAATCTTACGTGACGATTTAGCAGAGTTAAAAATCTTCATTACTCCACATTTGGAGTGTGTCAGCAAAACAATTGAAAAAAAATCTGAATTTTCTATTGGTTTAACCCCTTCCCGACCCATGACGCCACGTAGGCGTCATGAAAGTCGGTGCCATTCCGACCCATGACGCCTATGCGGCGTCATGGAAAGATCGCGTCCCTGCAGGCCGGGTGAAAGGGTTAACTCCCATTTCACCCGATCTGCAGGGACAGGGGGAGTGGTAGTTTAGCCCAGGGGGGGTGGCTTCACCCCCTCGTGGCTACGATCGCTCTGATTGGCTGTTGAAAGTGAAACTGCCAATCAGAGCGATTTGTAATATTTCACCCATTATAACGGGTGAAATATTACAATCCAGCCATGGCCGATGCTGAAATATCATCGGCCATGGCTGGAAATACTAGTGTGCCCCCACCCCACCCCTCCGATCGCCCCCCCACCCCCCCGATCTGGCCGGTACACTGCTCCGGCTCCCCTCCGCCCTGTGCTCCGCTCCCCCCCGTGCTCGTGTCCGCTCGCCCCGTGCTCCAATCACCCCCCCGTGCTCCAATCACCCCCCCTGCACTCCGATCCACCCCCCCCGTGCTCCGTTCCACCCCCCCGTGCTCCGTTCCAGCCCCCCCGTGCTCCGTTCCACGCCCCCGCGCTCCGTTCCACCCCTCCCGCGCTCCGATTCCCCCCCGTGCTCCGATCCCCCCCCCCGTGGTCCCCCCCCACCCTATCATACTTACCGATCCAGCCGTGGTCCCGTCCGTCTTCTCCCGGGCGCCGCCATCTTCCAAAATGGCGGGCGCATGCGCAGTGCGCCCGCCGAATCTGCCGGCCGGCAGATTCGTTCCAAAGTGCATTTTGATCACTGAGATATAATCTATCTCAGTGATCAAAATAAAAAAAATAATAAATGACCCCCCCCTTTTGTCACCCCCATAGGTAGGGACAATAAAAAAATAAAGAAAATTTTTTTTTTCCACTAATGTTAGAATAGGGTTAGGGTTAGGGGTAGGGTTAGGGTTAGGGGTAGGGTTAGGGGTAGGGTTAGGGGTAGGGCTAGGGGTAGGGTTAGGGTTAGGGGTAGGGTTAGGGGTAGGGTTAGGGTTAGGGGTAGGGCTAGGGTTAGGGCTAGGGTTAGGGTTAGGGTTAGGAATGTGCACACTTATTCTGGTCCTCTGCGGATTTTTCCGCTGCGGATTTGATAAATCCGCAGTGCTAAACCGCTGCGGATTTATGGCGGATTTACCGCGTTTTTTTCTGCGCATTTCACTGCGGTTTTACAATTGCGATTTTCTATTGGAGCAGTTGTAAAACCGCTGCGGAATCCGCACAAAGAAGTGACATGCTGCGGAATGTAAACCGCTGCGTTTCCGTGCAGTTTTTCCACAGCATGTGTACAGCGATTTTTGTTTCCCGTAGGTTTACATTGAACTGTACACTCATGGGAAACTGCTGCGGATCCGCAGCGTTTTCCGCAGCGTGTGCACATACCTTTAGAATTAGGCTATGTGCACACGGTGCGGATTTGGCTGCGGATTCGCAGCAGTGTTCCATCAGGTTTACAGTACCATGTAAACATATGAAAAACCAAATCCGCTGTGCCCATGGTGCGGAAAATACCGCGCGGGAACGCTGCGTTGTATTTTCCGCAGCATGTCAATTCTTTGTGCGGATTCCGCAGCGTTTTACACCTGTTCCTCAATAGGAATCCGCAGGTGAAATCCGCACAAAAAACACTGGAAATCCGCGGAAAATCCGCAGGTAAAACACAGTGCCTTTTACCCGCAGATTTTTCAAAAATGGTGCGGAAATATCTCACACGAATCCGCAACGTGGGCACATAGCCTTAGGGTTAGGGTTGGAATTAGGGTTGTGGTTAGGGTTAGGGGTGTGTTGGGGTTAGTGTTGTGGTTAGGGGTGTGTTGGGGTTAGGGTTGTGATTAGGGTTATGGCTACAGTTGGGATTAGGGTTAGGGGTGTGTTGGGGTTAGTGTTGGAGTTAGAATTGAGGGGTTACCACTGTTTAGGCACATCAGGGGTCTCCAAACGCAACATGGCGCCACCATTGATTCCAGCCAATCTCGTATTCAAAAAGTCAAATGGTGCTCCCTCACTTCCGAGCCCTGACGTGTGCCCAAACAGTGGTTTACCCCCACATATGGGGTACCAGCATACTCAGGACAAACTGCGCAACAATTACTGGGGTCCAATTTCTCCTGTTACCCTTGTGAATCTAAAAAAATGCTTGCTAAAACATAATTTTTGAGGAAAGAAAAATGATTTTTTATTTTCACGGCTCTGCGTTGTAAACGTCTGTGAAGCACTTGGAGGTTCAAAGTGCTCACCACATATCTAGATAAGTTCCTTGGGGGGTCTAGTTTCTAAAATGGGGTCACTTGTGGGGGGTTTCTACTGTTTAGGCACACCAGGGGCTCTGCAAACGCAACGTGACACCCGCAGACCATTCCATCAAAGTCTGCATTTCAAAAGTCACTACTTCCCTTCTGAGCCCCGACGTGTGCCCAAACAGTGGTTTACCCCCACATATGGGGTATCAGCGTACTCAGGAGAAACTGGACAACAACTTTTGGGGTCCAATTTCTCCTGTAACCCTTGGGAAAATAAAAAATTCTGGGCTAAATAATTATTTTTGAGGAAAGAAAACGTATTTATTATTTTCACGGCTCTGCATTATAAACTTCTATGAAGCACTTGGGGGTTCAAAGTGCTCATCACACATCTAGATAAGTTCCTTTCAGGGTCTAGTTTCCAAAATGGGGTCACTTGTGGGGGGTTTCTACTGTTTAGGCACATCAGGGGCTCTGCAAACGCAACGTGACGCCCGCAGAGCATTCCATCAAAGTCTGCATTTCAAAACGTCACTACTTCAATTCCAAGCCCCGGCATGTGCCCAAACAGTAGTTTACCCCCACATATGGGGTATCACCGTACTCAGGAGAAACTGGACAACAAATATTGGGGTCAAATTTCTCCTGTTACCCTTGGGAAAATTAAAAAATTCTGGGCTAAATAATTATTTTTGAGGAAAGAAAACGTATTTATTATTTTCACGGCTCTGCATTATAAACTTCTATGAAGCACTTGGGGGTTCAAAGTGCTCACCACACATCTAGATAAGTTCCTTTGGGGGTCTAGTTTCCAAAATGGGGTCACTTGTGGGGGGTTTCTACTGTTAAGCCACATCAGGGGCTCTGCAAACGCAACGTGACGCCCACAGAGCATTCCATCAAAGTCTGCATTTCAAAACGTCACTACTTCACTTCCGAGCCCCGGCATGTGCCCAAACAGTGATTTACCCCCACATATGGGGTATCAGCGTACTCAGGAGAAACTGGAAAACAACTTTTGGGGTCAAATTTCTCCTGTTACCCTTGGGAAAATAAAAAATTGCAGGCTAAAAGATCATTTTTGAGAAAATAATTTTTTTTTTAATTTTCATGGCTCTGCGTTATAAACTTCTGTGAAGCACTTGGGGGTTCAAAGTCCTCACCACACATCTAGATTAGTTCCTTTGGGGGTCTAGTTTCTAAAATGGTGTCATTTCTGGGGGATCTCCAATGTTTAGGCACACAGGGGCTCTCCAAACGTGACATGGTGTCCGCTAATGATTGGAGCTAATTTTCCATTTAAAAAGCCAAATGGCGTGCCATCCCTTCCGAGCCCTGCCGTGCGCCCAAACAGTGGTTTACCCCCACATATGGGGTATCAGCGTACTCAGGACAAACTGGACAACAATATTTGGGGTCCAATTTCTCCTATTATCCTTGGCAAAATAGGAAATTCCAGGCTAAAAAATCATTTTTGAGGAAAGAAAAATTATTTTTTATTTTCATGGCTCTGCGTTATAAACTTCTGTGAAGCACCTGGGGGTTTAAAGTGCTCAATATGCATCTAGATAAGTTCCTTGGGGGGTCTAGTTTCCAAAATGGGGTCACTTGTGCGGGAGCTCCAATGTTTAGGCACACAGGGGCTCTCCAAACGCGACATGGTGTCCGCTAACAATTGGAGCTAATTTTCCATTCAAAAAGTCAAATGGCGCGCCTTCTCTTCCGAGCCCTGCCGAGTGCCCAAACAGTGGTTTACCCCCACATATGAGGTATCGGCGTACTCGGGAGAAATTGCCCAACAAATTTTATGATCCATTTTATCCTACTGCCCATGTGAAAATGAAAAAATTGAGGCGAAAAGAATTTTTTTGTGAAAAAAAATTACTTTTTCATTTTTACAGATCAATTTGTGAAGCACCTGAGGGTTTAAAGTGCTCACTAGGCATCTAAATTAGTTCCTTGGGGGGTATAGTTTCCAAAATGGGGTCACTTGTGAGGGAGCGCCAATGTTTAGGCACACAGGAGCTATCCAAACGCGACATGGTGTCCGCTAACGATGGAAATAATTTTTCATTCAAAAAGTCAAATGGCGCTCCTTTCCTTCCGAGCCTTACCATGTGCCCAAACAGTGGTTTACCCCCACATGTGAGGTATTGGTGTACTCAGGAGAAATTGCCCAACACATTTTAGGATCCATTTTATCCTGTTGCCCATGTGAAAATGAAAAAATTGAGGCTAAAAGAATTTTTTTGTGAAAAAAAAGTACTTTTTCATTTTTACGGATCAATTTGTGAAGCACCTGGGGGTTCAAAGTGCTCACTATGCATCTAGATAAGTTCCTTGGGGCGTCTAGTTTCCAAAATGGGGTCACTTGTGGGGGAGCTCCAATTTTTAGGCAAACGGGGGCTCTCCAAACGTGACATGGTGTCCGCTAAAGAGTGGAGCCAATTTTTGATTCAAAAAGTCAAATGGCGCTCCTTCCCTTCCAAGCCCTGCCGTGCGCCCAAACAGTGGTTTACCCCCACATATGAGGTATCAGCGTACTCAGGACAAATTGGACAACAACTTTCGTGGTTCAGTTTCTCCTTTTACCATTGGGAAAATAAAAAAATTGTTGCTAAAAGATAATTTTTGTGACTAAAAAGTTAAATGTTCATTTTTTCCTTCCATGTTGCTTCTGCTGCTGTGAAGCACCTGAAGGGTTAATAAACTTCTTGAATGTGGTTTTGAGTACCTTGAGGGGTGCAGTTTTTAGAATGGTGTCACTTTTGGGTATTTTCAGCCATATAGACCCCTCAAACTGACTTCAAATGTGAGGTGGTCCCTAAAAAAAATGGTTTTGTAAATTTCGTTGTAAAAATGACAAATCGCTGGTCGAATTTTAACCCTTATAACTTCCTAACAAAAAAAAATTTTGTTTCCAAAATTGTGCTGATGTAAAGTAAACATGTGGGAAATGTTATTTATTAACTATTTTGTGTCACATATCTCTCTGGTTTAACAGAATAAAAATTCAAAATGTGAAAATTGCGAAATTTTCAAAATTTTCGCCAAATTTCCGTGTTTATCACAAATAAATGCAGAATTTATTGACCTAAATTTACCACTAACATGAAGCCCAATATGTCACGAAAAAACAATCTCAGAACCGCTAGGATCCGTTGAAGCGTTCCTGAGTTATTACCTCATAAAGGGACACTGGTCAGAATTGCAAAAAACGGCAAGGTCTTTAAGGTCAAAATAGGCTGGGTCTTGAAGGGGTTAAAGAATAGCGTACCTTTATCTAGTAGTTGTGCAATCTGGGTACAGATAATGTAATGTGACATTTTTGTCTGGGCAATAATCTTCATTACTCCGCTTTTGGAGTGTGTCAGCAAGGCGATCTATAAAAAATCATAATTTTCTATTGGTTTACAAAATAGAGTTTCTAAATCTAGCAGTTGTGTGACTGACACAAAGCCTGCAGAGATATACAAATGTTACTATTTACCTGTAATTTACATCATCCTGCTGTTGCCGTGTATAATCAATCTGTGATCTCCAAAAAAATAGCCACATAATGCTACATACAGTGATTTTTTGCATAAGACCTTTGTCAGGGTACTTGTGAAAAATAAAGCCAGTATTTGGTTTTATAAGCATAACACATTCAAGATGCGAAAGGGTGACATTAAGGACATGGATGTAGTGGTGCCCACTGCCCACCAAGGCCATGTGGCAGATCCAAAGGTGACTGTATCTTGTTCCAGGTTCCTGTCAAAATTTGGTCAGCGCACAATACCACTAGAGAACCCTGACAAGTGTGAGGATGTTGTGGGTTGGATGGTCAACAAACACTCCAGTGTTTTGATAAGCAGCACCACGAAGTCTTCCATATGGTCCAGTCTTAATAGTCAAGATCACGACATGAGAAGGAAAAGAATGCAGCACTCACCCGCAGTCTTCATGAAACAATCATGAACCCGTAGAAGCGCCGTAGCGTAGCACTCGTTATGCCTAATAGATCACAGTTGCGGAGTCTCCATCGCTGGTCAGCTTGTTTCAGTGCCGGTCACCTATTGTTCTTAATAGCCAAGAGGCTGAGCCTCTAAATCATCAACCTGGTGCTTCTTCCTCCCACCATCAAGAGTCCAGGCCTTAAGACCAACTCTGGCCACTCTGAAGAACTGTTTATGTTCCTTTTTAATTTGTTAGGCACCTCAACGTGCATCATTATAGAGGATCATGAGGAGTTGGAGTGCAGTGATGCCCAAACATTTGAGCACCCCAGCCAGGAAAAAGCCATATTGGGAAGGTAAATTCATGTCAAGAGGTGGAGAATTATCATGAGACACAGTTGCCATCCAATCAGCCTCAAATCGCAACTCAGAAGTAAGATCAGATTGAGGAATTGGAAGACGATGTGGTCAATGATGAGGCCATTGATCCAACCTGGCGTGGTGGCACAACTAGTGAGCACAACAGTGCAGAGAGTTATTGATCCATAGCAAGAAAACAGGCAAGAAGAGGTAGTGGTTTGACCAGAGGTAGAACTAGGTCAACTGTTCTACAGAGCCCCCCCCCCCACACTCAGCTTGATAACAAGGGTGTGTTTTTCCCCTGTATGGCAGTTTTTTTCTGAAAGTCCTTCAGATAATACAACTTTAATTTACAGAATCTGCCAAACCAATCTAAGAAGAGGCAAGAACACTGCCAACCTGAGCACCACCAGCATGCAAAAGCACACGGCAGCCAAGCACCCCAGTAGGTGGAGCCTGGGTACCAAATCTGTGTCTAAGGGTGAAACTACTGCCCCTTCCCCTATGTTACAGAATTCCCAATCTGCAGACCATGAATTAGGCGCTGATGCCTCCTGCTCACAACCAGCAGTTGCACATACGCAACAGTCAGCAACCACCTCCACTTCGTTGTCCCAGCCAGCATTAAGTTGTCGCTGCCCCAGACATTTACTAGAAAGGAGAAATATCCAGCCACCCACCCACCAGATTGCTAGCCCTGGAAATGTTGCCATTTCAACTCGTGGGAACTAAGTGTTTCCATGACCTCATGGCGGTGGCAGCCCCATGGTACTCGATTCCCAGCCGACACTATTTTTCACGGTTTGCCATCCCCGCGTAACATATGAACGTGTTACACAATAATGGCCATGCTCTGGCCAACGCCATCACAGGGAAGGTCCACCAAACCACAAATACATGGACAAGTTCTTGTGGACAGGGTCAATATATTTCCCTGACAGCACACTGGGTTAACCTGGTGGAGTCTAGGACAGAGCCAGAAGCTGGGACATCACACATCTTACCCACACCAAGAATAGCAGGTCCAACTTCCATCAAGGTTTTAGTCTCCTTGTATTCCAGTTTCTGTCTCTCCTCCTCCTCCTCAGTGGAACTAGCTTCCCCATCACTCCCCAGCTGGGAAATCTGCAGTACTGTCTTGGCGAAGCGGCAGCATACTCTGCTGAAGCTCATCTGTTTAAGTTATAAAGCTCACAATGCAGCAGAACTGTTGAAATGGAGTAAAGAACAGACTGATGAGTGGCTCTCCCCACTGATCCTCCAACCAGGTCTGGTTGTGTGGTATAATGGGCGTCACTTGGTGGCAATTTTAAAGCTTGGAAAGCTGGTACACGTTTCATGCATGGCCCACGGGCTGAACTTGGTTGTACAATGGTTTTTAAAACATACCCTGACTTGCCTGACCTTTTTGCCAAGGTACGCCGTGTCAGCGCTCATTTCTGAAAGTCATCTTAGGCTTTTGCCGTTCTTCGCTGCAGCAGCGCCTTAATTTGCCTCGTCACTGACTGATCTGTGACCTGCTCACATGCTGGAATTCCTGAATTCCAGCATCTCAATTGCATCAAAGTAACACTCAGCCCCCTCACATAACAACTGCTGAGTGGGTGTGGACCTATGTGAGGTTCTTCAAAACTTTGAGTACTGAACCAAGATGGTGAGCGCTGATGACTCACTTGTGCGCGTAATCATCCTGCTGCTCTGTCTATTAAAATGTTCGCTGCAGAATATGAAAGAGGAAGCTTTGAATGCTTATACCACACAGCACAGCCTCACACAGTTTTTTCAAACCACAATGGGTGATGACAAGGAACAGGACAAGGAGGAGGAGGAGGAAGAACAGGAGTTTTTGCTCTGCACTACAGAGGGGACACCCAATCCCCGCATCATGCCTGTCCTGCATGGATGGCCTGGGAAGGAGGAGGCCATGCATTTTGAAAAGGAGAGGATGATTACTGTTCTTCCTGGTGAGGACACTGAACATTTGACTCTATGTAGTCTGCCACACATGGCAGAGTTCATGTCCAGATGCCTTTCCCAAGACCCTTGCATGAAAGACATTTTGTCCACCATGTAATTCTGTCTGTGTACCTTTGTTGATCCACTGAACAAGGAGAAATTTGCTTCTCTAATGTCAGAGGCAGACGTGCCATTTTCAATGCATGCATGCCAGAGGGCAGTACTGGAAGACTTGCTCAAAAGATTAAGTATATAAGGGGACAATACAAATATCTCGCTGAGGATCTGTTTATACCAAGGAAGGTGACGGGCACAGGGGGGCATTCTTTGCGTCTGGAGGAGAGAAGGTTTTTCCACCAACATAGAAGAGGATTCTTTACTGTTAGGGCAGTGAGAATCTGGAATTGCTTGCCTGAGGAGGTGGTGATGGCGAACTCAGTCGAGGGGTTCAAGAGAGGCCTGGATGTCTTCCTGGAGCAGAACAATATTGTATCATACAATTATTAGGTTCTGTAGAAGGACGTAGATCTGGGGATTTATTATGATGGAATATAGGCTGAACTGGATGGACAAATGTCTTTTTTCGGCCTTACTAACTATGTTACTATGTTACTATGTTAAAAGATTACACTCAGACAACGTTGGTAGCAGAGGTACTCGCTTTTTTCGCTGACAAGGATTACACGGGAGGGCCACAAACACCAGGTGCAACTCAGGGAGGGGAAAATATCCACCAACTGGTCCATTTTCATGAGACCGCTCCATCAGAAAGAGCTATCTGTGGGTGCAACTATGATGAGGAGGGAGAAGTTGACCAAGATGGTGAAGGACTACTTAAGTAACCATTCCAGCGTTCTTGCTGATTCTTCAGTGCCCTTAAACTATTGGTTGTCCAAGCTGCACTTGGCCTGACCTTTCCTTGTACGCCTTGGAGGTGTTGCCATGCCTGTTGTGAATTCTGCTCTTGGGTTCCCTCCAGTGGTTGTTGGCAGGAATGTAGTTGTCTCTGACTCGCAGTCCTGGCCAGGTGTATCGGATGATTACAATTCTGACTGGGATATTTAGGTGTGCAGGATCCTTTAGCCCTTGCCAGTTGTCAATGTTACTTGTGAAGTGTTGGATCACTTTCTGGCTTCTCCTGTTGCTGCCAAATTCAGCAAAAATAAGTGTTTGGTTTTTGTATCTGTGGCACACTGCTGTGTGCTTGTTTCAGTTTTATTCCTGCTCTGATTGTAGGATTCACTGGAGTTGCAGATTTACGCTCCTACATCTTTTAGTAGATGTAGGAAGTTTTTTGTATATTCTGCTGTGTATGTTTTGAAGGGTTTTAATACTGACCGCACAGAACTCTGTCCTATCCGGTCCTATCTAGCTAGAGTGGCCTCCTGTGCTAAATCCTGTTTTTCTGCCTGTGTATGTTTTTTCCTCTCCGACTCACCGCCAATATTTGTGGGGGGCTGTCTATCCTTTGGGGATTTTCTCTGAGGCAAGATAGTATTCCAATTTCCATCTTTAGGGGTATTCAGTCCTCCGGCTGTGACGATGTGTCTAGGTGTGTTAGGTACACTCCATGGCTACTTCTAGTTGTGTTGTTAAGTTCAGGATTGCGGTCAGTATAGTGGACACCTTCTCCAGTGAAAGTTCTCATGCATCTCCTAGGTCACCGGATCATAACACATGCCCTGCTGCAAATGTGTTGTCTGAGCAGGTTTTTAGATTGTCAGGTGCAATCATAACGGATATGCGCAAAAGGCTGGCAATGAAAAATGCAGACAGGCTGAATCTTCTAAAATTGAATAAGGGTTGTATTTTCTCTGACTTTGTAAGCCCTATGGATGACAGTAACTTTATGTAAATGCAGGTCCAATTTTTTTGGGGAAGTTGTCTTAACGTCCATCCCTTATTATCCAAAACCATTTTGTTCAGGAAATAAATTCCTCCTCCACCTGCTTCTGCAACAAGTACTTAGTGTTCATCTATGTATACCCCAAGTGGGTATTGTTTTGTACTTTTTGAAACCTTTGTACATTTTGCAATGGGAAACTTGTACTCTCTATCTCTACCTCTTGTAATAACTGCTACGTGTACTGTGATGTCCCCATCACAGCATCTTTCAGCTGGTCTGAGAGAGACCCTATGGCTATATTTTTGAAACCTTTGCGCATTGTGCAATGGTGAAACTTTTTCTCTCTATCTCTACCTCTTGTAATAACTGCTAAGTGTATTGTGATGTCCCCATCATGGCGTCTTTCAGCTGGTCTGAGTGACACCCCTTGGCTAATTTTTAAACCATTGCACATTTTGAAACCTTTGCGCATTGTGCAATGGTGAAAATTGTACTCTCTATCTCTACTTCTTGTAATTACTGCTAAGTGGATTGTGATGTCCCCATCACGGCCTCATTCAGTGTGTATGATACAGACTCCTTGGGGTAATTTTTAGAGACCTTTGTACATTGTGCAATGGTCACATTTCTACTCCCTTTCTCTTGTAATAACTGCAAAGTGTATTGTGATGTTGCTATCAAGGCGTCTTTTAGCGTGAATGATACTGACCCTTTGGTTATTTTTTTGAAACCTTTGCACATTGTGCAATGGTGAAACTTGTACTCTCTATCTCTACCTCTTGTATAAATGCTAAGTGTATCGTGATGTCCCCATCACGGCGTCTTTCACCTGGCCTGAGAGAGACCCCTTGGCTAATTTTTTGAAACCTTTGCGCATTGTGCAATGGTGAAACTTTTTCTCTCTATCTCTAATTGTTTAAGCCAATGCCCATTATGCATTGGTGAAAATTGTACTTTCTATCTCTACTTCTTGTAATTTCTGCTAAGTGGATTGTGATGTCCTCATCACGGCCTCATTCAGTGTGTATGATACAGACTCCTTGGGTAATTTTTGGAGACCTTTGTACATTGTGCAATGGTCACATTTCTACTCCCTTTCTCTACCTTTTGTAATAACTGCAAAGTGTATTGTGATGTCCCTATCAAGGCGTCTTTTAGTGTGAATGATACAGACCCCTTGGGTAATTTTTGGAAAACATTGCACATTGTGCAATGGTGAAACTTGTACTCTCTATCTCTACCTATTGTAATAACTGCAAAATGTATCATGAGTAGTGTTGAGCGATACCTTCCGATATCGGAAAGTATCGGTATCGGTTTGGATCGGCCGATATTCAAAAAATATCGGATATCGCCGATACCGATACCCGATCCCAATGCAAGTCAATGGGACCAAAATATCGGAATTAAAATAAACCCTTTCTTTCCTTGTAGGTTCATTCTACATGAAGGAAAACAACTAAGAATAATGCCGGATGTATTTGGGGAGGTGGCGGAGACATTAAAGTCATAGAGGTTTATCCCAATCAAATAGAATAGCATGTTTTTTGTTTTTTTTTAAGACGTTCGGAGTGACAAAGATATTGACTATGTAAATTTTTTTTTTATTTTGTCAGATATTGATGTTTCACTATTCCACGCCCTTCCCCTTCTTTTTTTTCTTTTTTTTTTTCTTTTCCCACACTTTCATCTTCATCATCATCAGCATCTTTGACATCAACTTCTTCACCTTATTCATCTTCTTCTTCATCTTCTACCTATTTTTTTTTTTTTATTACATTCTTCATATTCATTTTATTCAACTATTATTATTCTTCTTATTCTACATATTCTTTTTATTCCACTGTTATTATTCTTCCTATTCTACTTCTTCATCATATTCTCATTTGTGACAGGCATTCCCGTAGTTGTTATCTATAAAAGTTTGAAGATTACACCTTCCGTTCTGCCAGTCACAAAAGTTACATTTGTCCGCGTTCAGTTTGGCCTGCAGCATCAGGCTTTATCCAGGGGCACCACGAGGAGGAACGGACTCACCCCCATACACTGCTTAGTCTTCTTCTGCATATAATTTAGATAATATCTTTTGCTCTGATATTAAGTCTTATGCTTAATGTTCTTCTGCTCTTTGTTCTGCAGCCTCTTGTTCTTCTGCTTCTCGGTCTTCCATGTTGTCGTCTCCAGGGTCGTCGTCTCCAGTGTCGTCATCTCCGCCGTCGTCGTCGTCGTCATCGGGGTGGTCTTCCGTGTCGTCGTCATCGTGGTGGTCTTCCGGGTCGTCGACGTTAGGGTCTTCAACTTGGAAATGTAGCAGAAGGTACAAGAAGGCTGAGAAAATGCCAAGAACCAGCTGATGGAACTGGAACTCGGATGGCTACCCGAAGGTTCAAGAGCCTATGGAACTACCGAGGACCAGCTGACGTTACTGGAACCCGGTTACTAAGCAGGAGGTACCCGTGCTAAAAAGCACTACCAAGGACCGCCTGACGTTGACGGAACTCGGATACCCAGAAGGAGGCACCTAAGCCAAAGGCTCTGCCCGGAACCAGCTGACGTTACTGGAACCAGGATGGGGAGCAGAAGGTACAAGAGCAAAAGACACTGCCGAGAACCAGCTGACGGTACTGGAACCCGGATGGGTAGCCGAAGGTCCAAGAGCCAATGGAACTACCGAGGACCAGCTGACGTTACTGGAACCCGGTTACTAAGCAGGAGGTACCCGTGCCTGAAAGCACTACCAAGGACCACCTGACGTTGGTGGAACTTGGATACCCAGAAGGAGGCACCTAAGCCAAAGGCTCTGCCCGGAACCAGCTGACGGTACTGGAACCAGGATGGGGAGCAGAAGGTACAAGAGCAAAAGACACTGCCGAGAACCAGCTGACGGTGCTGGAACCAGGTGGTGGACCCGAAGGTCCACAGGAGAGGAGAGAACAGCTAGGCCGCGAGGCAGCCGCAGTTACCGAACCCCAACAGTCCTACAGGGGGAGCTGGGCCTACTGGCACTACAGAACCAGCCTTGACTACCAGTTCACGCAGCCCACATAGGAAGCTCCTAAACTGGAGGCACCCTGGAGTTGGCTAACCCGACCGCACCACGACGAGGCAAGCATAGGTGTCTCAGTGAGCTTGACACAACCCGGAAACAGCTGACGGTGCTGAAACCAGGCTTGGCACGAGGGAGTACCTGTGACAAAAACACTGCCGAGAACCAGCTGGCGGTGCTGGAACCCGGATGCGTTGCCCCAGTGTGCAAGAGCCAATGGCACGACCGAGGACCAGCTGACGGTGCTGGAACCCGGTTACTAAGCTGTAGGTGCCCGCGCTTAAAAGCACTACCAAGGACCGCCTGGCGTTGGCGGAACTCGGATACCCAGGAGGAGGCACCTAAGCCAAAGGCTCGGCCCGGAACCAGCTGACGGTGCTGGAACCAGGTGGTGGACCCCAAGGTCCACAGGAGAGGAGAGAACAGCTAGGCCGCGAGGCAGCCGCAGTTACCGAACCCCAACAGTCCTACAGGGGGAGCTGGGCCTACTGGCACTACAGAACCAGCCTTGACTACCAGTTCACGCAGCCCACATAGGAAGCTCCTAAACTGGAGGCACCCTGGAGTTGGCTAACCCGACCGCACCACGACGAGGCAAGCATAGGTGTCTCAGTGAGCTTGACACAACCCGGAAACAGCTGACGGTGCTGAAACCAGGCTTGGCACGAGGGAGTACCTGTGACAAAAACACTGCCGAGAACCAGCTGGCGGTGCTGGAACCCGGATGCGTTGCCCCAGTGTGCAAGAGCCAATGGCACGACCGAGGACCAGCTGACGGTGCTGGAACCCGGTTACTAAGCTGTAGGTGCCCGCGCTTAAAAGCACTACCAAGGACCGCCTGGCGTTGGCGGAACTCGGATACCCAGGAGGAGGCACCTAAGCCAAAGGCTCGGCCCGGAACCAGCTGACGGTGCTGGAACCAGGTGGTGGACCCCAAGGCCCACAGGAGAGGAGAGAACAGCTAGGCCGCGAGGCAGCCGCAGTTACCGAACCCCAACAGTCCTACAGGGGGAGCTGGGCCTACTGGCACTACAGAACCAGCCTTGACTACCAGTTCACGCAGCCCACATAGGAAGCTCCTAAACTGGAGGCACCCTGGAGTTGGCTAACCCGACCGCACCACGACGAGGCAAGCATAGGTGTCTCAGTGAGCTTGACACAACCCGGAAACAGCTGACGGTGCTGAAACCAGGCTTGGCACGAGGGAGTACCTGTGACAAAAACACTGCCGAGAACCAGCTGGCGGTGCTGGAACCCGGATGCGTTGCCCCAGTGTGCAAGAGCCAATGGCACGACCGAGGACCAGCTGACGGTGCTGGAACCCGGTTACTAAGCTGTAGGTGCCCGCGCTTAAAAGCACTACCAAGGACCGCCTGGCGTTGGCGGAACTCGGATACCCAGGAGGAGGCACCTAAGCCAAAGGCTCGGCCCGGAACCAGCTGACGGTGCTGGAACCAGGTGGTGGACCCCAAGGCCCACAGGAGAGGAGAGAACAGCTAGGCCGCGAGGCAGCCGCAGTTACCGAACCCCAACAGTCCTACAGGGGGAGCTGGGCCTACTGGCACTACAGAACCAGCCTTGACTACCAGTTCACGCAGCCCACATAGGAAGCTCCTAAACTGGAGGCACCCTGGAGTTGGCTAACCCGACCGCACCACGACGAGGCAAGCATAGGTGTCTCAGTGAGCTTGACACAACCCGGAAACAGCTGACGGTGCTGAAACCAGGCTTGGCACGAGGGAGTACCTGTGACAAAAACACTGCCGAGAACCAGCTGGCGGTGCTGGAACCCGGATGCGTTGCCCCAGTGTGCAAGAGCCAATGGCACGACCGAGGACCAGCTGACGGTGCTGGAACCCGGTTACTAAGCTGTAGGTGCCCGCGCTTAAAAGCACTACCAAGGACCGCCTGGCGTTGGCGGAACTCGGATACCCAGGAGGAGGCACCTAAGCCAAAGGCTCGGCCCGGAACCAGCTGACGGTGCTGGAACCAGGTGGTGGACCCCAAGGCCCACAGGAGAGGAGAGAACAGCTAGGCCGCGAGGCAGCCGCAGTTACCGAACCCCAACAGTCCTACAGGGGGAGCTGGGCCTACTGGCACTACAGAACCAGCCTTGACTACCAGTTCACGCAGCCCACATAGGAAGCTCCTAAACTGGAGGCACCCTGGAGTTGGCTAACCCGACCGCACCACGACGAGGCAAGCATAGGTGTCTCAGTGAGCTTGACACAACCCGGAAACAGCTGACGGTGCTGAAACCAGGCTTGGCACGAGGGAGTACCTGTGACAAAAACACTGCCGAGAACCAGCTGGCGGTGCTGGAACCCGGATGCGTTGCCCCAGTGTGCAAGAGCCAATGGCACGACCGAGGACCAGCTGACGGTGCTGGAACCCGGTTACTAAGCTGTAGGTGCCCGCGCTTAAAAGCACTACCAAGGACCGCCTGGCGTTGGCGGAACTCGGATACCCAGGAGGAGGCACCTAAGCCAAAGGCTCGGCCCGGAACCAGCTGACGGTGCTGGAACCAGGTGGTGGACCCCAAGGCCCACAGGAGAGGAGAGAACAGCTAGGCCGCGAGGCAGCCGCAGTTACCGAACCCCAACAGTCCTACAGGGGGAGCTGGGCCTACTGGCACTACAGAACCAGCCTTGACTACCAGTTCACGCAGCCCACATAGGAAGCTCCTAAACTGGAGGCACCCTGGAGTTGGCTAACCCGACCGCACCACGACGAGGCAAGCATAGGTGTCTCAGTGAGCTTGACACAACCCGGAAACAGCTGACGGTGCTGAAACCAGGCTTGGCACGAGGGAGTACCTGTGACAAAAACACTGCCGAGAACCAGCTGGCGGTGCTGGAACCCGGATGCGTTGCCCCAGTGTGCAAGAGCCAATGGCACGACCGAGGACCAGCTGACGGTGCTGGAACCCGGTTACTAAGCTGTAGGTGCCCGCGCTTAAAAGCACTACCAAGGACCGCCTGGCGTTGGCGGAACTCGGATACCCAGGAGGAGGCACCTAAGCCAAAGGCTCGGCCCGGAACCAGCTGACGGTGCTGGAACCAGGTGGTGGACCCCAAGGCCCACAGGAGAGGAGAGAACAGCTAGGCCGCGAGGCAGCCGCAGTTACCGAACCCCAACAGTCCTACAGGGGGAGCTGGGCCTACTGGCACTACAGAACCAGCCTTGACTACCAGTTCACGCAGCCCACATAGGAAGCTCCTAAACTGGAGGCACCCTGGAGTTGGCTAACCCGACCGCACCACGACGAGGCAAGCATAGGTGTCTCAGTGAGCTTGACACAACCCGGAAACAGCTGACGGTGCTGAAACCAGGCTTGGCACGAGGGAGTACCTGTGACAAAAACACTGCCGAGAACCAGCTGGCGGTGCTGGAACCCGGATGCGTTGCCCCAGTGTGCAAGAGCCAATGGCACGACCGAGGACCAGCTGACGGTGCTGGAACCCGGTTACTAAGCTGTAGGTGCCCGCGCTTAAAAGCACTACCAAGGACCGCCTGGCGTTGGCGGAACTCGGATACCCAGGAGGAGGCACCTAAGCCAAAGGCTCGGCCCGGAACCAGCTGACGGTGCTGGAACCAGGTGGTGGACCCCAAGGCCCACAGGAGAGGAGAGAACAGCTAGGCCGCGAGGCAGCCGCAGTTACCGAACCCCAACAGTCCTACAGGGGGAGCTGGGCCTACTGGCACTACAGAACCAGCCTTGACTACCAGTTCACACAGCCCACATAGGAAGCTCCTAAACTGGAGGCACCCTGGAGTTGGCTAACCCGACCGCACCACGACGAGGCAAGCATAGGTGTCTCAGTGAGCTTGACACAACCCGGAAACAGCTGACGGTGCTGAAACCAGGCTTGGCACGAGGGAGTACCTGTGACAAGAACACTGCCGAGAACCAGCTGGCGGTGCTGGAACCCGGATGCGTTGCCTTGCCTATTAAAGATTGTCTTCCTAGAGCCCCAACTAGCGGTGTTGGAGCAAAGGGTAAGCAGGGGGAGATGAGTGTAGGCCGAAGCCTGCACTGGAGGCAGCTTTGTGTCTGCGTTGCGTTTGCAGGACACTTTGCCGGCTACACACTGGGGGAACAGCTGGCGTTGCTGAACCCCACTAACACAATGGCGTGTGTTTTTCTCTGTGCAGCTAGCACTTGCGGGCAAAAACTAGCGATGTTAGAGCCCGTGTTGAAGCAGGAGGAGGAGGAGAGGAGCAGAGTGTAGGCCGAAGCTTAGTTGAACCAATTTCAAAGGAAACCTTTAACCCCCCCCTCAGGTGTTACAAAGTACAAGAGACACACCTTGTGCAGTATTAATGCTGCACAAGTGAAAGGTTGCTCTATTAATTTGTCTACTTGCACACGCTGAATGAAAGACATACACAATTTACCCCATTCTACAGTCAAACTGTAGTGGATGCGTGACTTGGTTTTTTGATGAGACGCAGCACAGGTGTCCAAAATAACGCCTTGGTGCTTGGAGCAGCTTCCTGAGCGTTGTTATTTGCTGTACAGGAGTCTGCGCTCTTGTGTTATCCCTTGGCAATGCCCTGTTAGCGCTGCCCATCTTATGACATCATTTCATGTTGGCCGGTGCGGTTAACGATGGCCATAAATCCCAGACCCACAGTGTCTTTTCATAAAGCCACACTGCGGTGCTGGGATTCGTGGCCTTGAGCAGTAAATATTTTGGCCGCTCACACACGTCCTTACACCTGCTTCAGACTGGGCGGCCTCTGCTGATCCCTTCTCGCATGCCGCGGCCATGAGGCTGCACAGTCTGAAGAAGGCTGAAGGAGATGAGTTAAGACAGGCGAAGATATGCACTGCTCGTGCCCATCAATCACACCCTCGCAGTCAAAATAATTAAGACAACGAGGAGCATTATATTCAGGCAGGGCGGACGAACAGGCGCAAGTAGCCAACCAATGATGTCAGAAGACGGGAAGCGCTACCAAGGGGGGTGCTGCGTATCATTAGAAAGGAAAGTCACACCTCAGGGACAGTGGAATGGTCTCAAAGAGACACATTTTGTACGTGTTGAGTTCCACGTGGGCAAGGAGAAAACATCAGCCACCTTGTACAAATGCAGCAGTACTGCTGTACAAGGTGGCTGTTATACATAGAAACACCTGGGGGTGGGGGCCAGGCTCCCTTCAATTTCAGTTCATGTGCCTGCGTGGCGTTTGCAGGTCACGTTGCAAGCTGCACAGCAGGGGAACAGCTGGCGGTGCTGAACCCCACTAACACATTGGCTGGTGTTTTTCTCTGTGCAGCTAGCATTTCCGGGCAAAAACTAGCGGTGTTTGAGCCCAGGGTCAGCAGGAGGAGGAGGAGAGGAGCAAAGTGTAGGCCGAAGCCTGCACTGGTGGCAGCTTTTGGTCGGTTGTGCCAGCGTGGCTTGTGCTGGACACGATGCCGGCTACACAGCGGGGGAACAGCTGGCGTTGCTGAACCCCACTAACACATTGGCTGGTGTTTTTCTCTGTGCAGCTAGCATTTCCGGGCAAAAACTAGCGTTGTTAGAGCCCAGGGTCAGCAGGAGGAGGAGAGGAGCAGAGTGTAGGCCGAAGCCTAGTTGAACCAATTTCAAAGGTTACCTTTAACCCCCCCTCAGGTGTTACAAAGAACAAGAGCCACTCCTTCTGCAGCATTAATGCTGCACAAGTAAAAGGTTGCTCTATTAATTTGTCTACTTGCACAAGCTGAATGCAACACGTAGACTATTTAGCCCATTATACTGTTTAACAGTAGTGGAGGCGTGACTTGTCTTTTTAAAGAAAAGCAGCACAGGTGTCGAAAACAACACCTTTTTGCATGGGCGCAGCTTCCTGAGCGTTGTTAGTTGCTGTACAGGAGTCTGCGCTCTTGTGATCCTTTGGCCATGCGCTGTGAGCGCTTCCTGTCTTATGACCTCATTTCATGTTGGCCGTTGCGGTTAGCGATGGACATGAATCCCAGACCCACAGTGTGTTTTTAAAAAATCACACTGCGGTGCTGGGATTCGTGCCCTGGTGCAGTAAATATGTTTGCCGCTCACACATGTCCTTACACCTGCTTCAGACTGGACGGCCTCATCTGATCCCTTATCGCCTGCCGAGGCCATGAGGACACCCAGTCTGAAGAAGGCGGAAGGAGATGAGTGAACACAGGCAAACATATGCACTGCACATGCCCATCAATCACACCCTCGCTGTCCAAAAAAATAAGACACCGAGGGCCGTTGTTTCGAGCAGGGGAGATGCACAGGCGCAGCCAGCTAACCAATGATGTCAAAAGACGGGCAGCGCTAACAAGGGTGGTGCTGCGTGTCATTACAAAGGAAAGTCACACCTCAGGGACATTGTAATGGTCTCTAATGAGACACATTTTGTACGTGTTGAGTTCCACGTGGGCAAGGAGAAAAAGTCAGCCACCTCGTACAAATGCAGCAGTACTGCTGTACAAGGTGGCTGTTATACATAGAAACACCTGTGGGTGGGGGGCAGGCTCCCTTCAATTTCAGTTCATGTGCCTGCGTGGCGTTTGCAGGTCACGTTGCAAGCTACACAGCAGGGGAACAGCTGGCGTTGCTGAACCCCACTGACACATTGACTGGTGTTTTTCTCTGTGCAGATTGCATGTCCGGGCAAAAACTAGCGGTGTTAGAGCCCAGGGTCAGCAGGAGGAGGAGGAGAGGAGCAAAGTGTAGGCCGAAGCCTGCACTGGTGGCAGCTTTTGGTCGGTTGTGCCAGCGTGGCTTGTGCTGGACACGATGCCGGCTACACAGCGGGGGAACAGCTGGCGGTGCTGAACCCCACTAACACATTGGCTGGTGTTTTTCTCTGTGCAGCTAGCATTTCCGGGCAAAAACTAGCGGTGTTTGAGCCCAGGGTCAGCAGGAGGAGTAGAGGAGCAGAGTGTAGGCCGAAGCCTAGTTGAACCAATTTCAAAGGTTACCTTTAACCCCCCCCCTCAGGTGTTGCAAGGTACAAGAGCCACACCTTGAACAGCATTAATGATGCACAAGTCAAAGGTTGCTCTATTTAATTTTGCTCCTTGCACACGCTGAATTAAACACGTACACTATTTAGCCCATTATACTGTCAAACAGTTGTGGAGGCGTGACTTGTCTTTTTAACGAGACGCAGCACAGGTGTCAAAATTTGCACCTAGGTACTGGGCGCAGATTCCTGAGCGTTGTTATTTGCTGTACAGGAGTCTGCGCTATTGTGTTATCCCTTGGCAATACCCTGTTAGTGCAGGCCGTCTCATGACCTCATTTCATGTTGGCCGGTGCGGTTAACGATGGCCATAAATCCCAGACCCATAGTGGCTTTTCCTAAAGTCACACTGCGGTGCTGGGATTCGTGGCCTTGTGCAGTAAATATGTTCGCCGCTCACACATGTCCTTACACCTGCTTCAGACTGGGCGGCCTCAGCTGATCCCTTATCGCATGCCGCGGCCATGAGGCCGCACAGTCAGAAGAAGGCGGAAGGAGGGGAGTGAAAACAGGGGAACATATGCACTGCTCGTGCCCATCAATCACACCCTCGCAGTCAAAATATATGAGACAACGGGGGGCGTTGTGTCGGACAGGGGGGACGCACAGGCACAGCCAGCCAACCAATGATGTCAGGAGACGGGCAGCGCTAACAATGGGGGTGCTGCGTGTCATTAAAAAGGAAAGTCACACCTCAGGGACATTGTAATGGTCTGTAATGAGACACATTTTGTACTTGTTGAGTTCCACGTGTGCAAGGAGAAAAAGTCAGCCACCTTGTACAAATGCAGCAGTACTGCTGTACAAGGTGGCTGTTATACATAGAAACACCTGTGGGTGGGGGGCAGGCTCCCTTCAATTTCAGTTCATGTGCCTGCGTGGCGTTTGCAGGTCACGTTGCAAGCTACACAGCAGGGGAACAGCTGGCGTTGCTGAACCCCACTGACACATTGACTGGTGTTTTTCTCTGTGCACATTGCATGTCCGGGCAAAAACTAGCGGTGTTAGAGCCCAGGGTCAGCAGGAGGAGGAGGAGAGGAGCAAAGTGTAGGCCGCAGCCTGCACTGGTGGCAGCTTTTGTTCTGTTGTGCCAGCGTGGCTTGTGCTGGACACGTTGCCGACTACACAGCAGGGGAACAGCTGGCGGTGCTGAACCCCACTAACACATTGGCTGGTGTTTTTCTCTGTGCAGCTAGCATTTCCGGGCAGAAACTGGCGTTGTTTGAGCCCAGGGTCAGCAGGAGGAGTAGAGGAGCAGAGTGTAGGCCGAAGCCTAGTTGAACCAATTTCAAAGGTTACCTTTAACCCCCCCCTCAGGTGTTGCAAGGTACAAGAGCCACACCTTGAACAGCATTAATGATGCACAAGTCAAAGGTTGCTCTATTTAATTTTGCTCCTTGCACACGCTGAATTAAACACGTACACTATTTAGCCCATTATACTGTCAAACAGTTGTGGAGGCGTGACTTGTCTTTTTAACGAGACGCAGCACAGGTGTCAAAATTTGCACCTAGGTACTGGGCGCAGATTCCTGAGCGTTGTTATTTGCTGTACAGGAGTCTGCGCTCTTGTGTTATCCCTTGGCAATACCCTGTTAGTGCAGGCCGTCTCATGACCTCATTTCATGTTGGCCGGTGCGGTTAACGATGGCCATAAATCCCAGACCCACAGTGGCTTTTCCTAAAGTCACACTGCGGTGCTGGGATTCGTGGCCTTGTGCAGTAAATATGATCGCCGCTCACACATGTCCTTACACCTGCTTCAGACTGGGCGGCCTCAGCTGATCCCTTATCGCATGCCGCGGCCATGAGGCCGCACAGTCAGAAGAAGGCGGAAGGAGGGGAGTGAAAACAGGGGAACATATGCACTGCTCGTGCCCATCAATCACACCCTCGCAGTCAAAATATATGAGACAACGGGGGGCGTTGTGTCGGGCAGGGGGGACGCACAGGCACAGCCAGCCAACCAATGATGTCAGGAGACGGGCAGCGCTAACAATGGGGGTGCTGCGTGTCATTACAAAGGAAAGTCACACCTCAGGGACATTGTAATGGTCTCTAATGAGACACATTTTGTACGTGTTGAGTTCCACGTGGGCAAGGAGAAAAAGTCAGCCACCTCGTACAAATGCAGCAGTACTGCTGTACAAGGTGGCTGATATACATAGAAACACCTGTGGGTGGGGGGCAGGCTCCCTTCAATTTCAGTTCATGTGCCTGCGTGGCGTTTGCAGGTCACGTTGCAAGCTACACAGCAGGGGAACAGCTGGCGTTGCTGAACCCCACTAACACATTGGCTGGTGTTTTTCTCTGTGCAGCTAGCATGTCCGGGCAGAAACTGGCGTTGTTTGAGCCCAGGGTCAGCAGGAGGAGGAGAGGAGCAAAGTGTAGGCCGAAGCCTGCACTGGTGGCAGCTTTTGGTCGGTTGTGCCAGCGTGGCTTGTGCTGGACACGTTGCCGACTACACAGCAGGGGAACAGCTGGCGGTGCTGAACCCCACTAACACATTGGCTGGTGTTTTTCTCTGTGCAGCTAGCATTTCCGGGCAAAAACTAGCGGTGTTTGAGCCCAGGGTCAGCAGGAGGAGTAGAGGAGCAGAGTGTAGGCCGAAGCCTAGTTGAACCAATTTCAAAGGTTACCTTTAACCCCCCCCTCAGGTGTTGCAAGGTACAAGAGCCACACCTTGTGCAGCATTAATGCTGCACAAGTAAAAGGTTGCTCTATTTGTTTTGCTCCTTGCACACGCTGACTAAAACACGTACACTATTTAGCCCATTATACTGTCAAACAGTTGTGGAGGCGTGACTTGTCTTTTTAACGAGACGCAGCACAGGTGTCAAAATTTGCACCTAGGTACTGGGCGCAGATTCCTGAGCGTTCTTATTTGCTGTACAGGAGTCTGCGCTATTGTGATCCCTTGGCCATGCGCTGTGAGCGCTTCCTGTCTTCTGACCTCATTTCATGTCCGGCCGTTGCGGTTAGCGATGGACATGAATCCCAGACCCACAGTGTGTTTTCAAAAAATCACACTGCGTGGCTGGGATTCGTGGCCTTGTGCAGTAAATAGGTTGGCCGCTTACACATGTCCTTACACCTGCTCCAGACTGGGCGGCCTCAGCTGATCCCTTATCGCCTACCACGGCCAGGAGGCCGCACAGTCTGAAGAAGGCGGAAGGAGATGGAGTTAAGACAGGCGAACATATGCACTGCTCGTGCCCATAAACCACACCCTCGCTGACAAAATAAATATGACAACGAGGGGCGTTGTTTCTAGCAGGGCGGATGCACAGGCGCAGCCAGCTAACCATGATGACAAAAGACGGGAAACGCTACCAAGGGGGGGTGCTGCGTATCATTACAAAGGAAAGTCCACACCTCAGGGACAGTGGAATGGTCTCAATGAGACACATTTTGTACGTGTTGAGTTCCACGTGGGCAAGGAGAAAAAGTCAGCCACCTTGTACAAATGCAGCAGTACTGCTGTACTAGGTGGCTGTTATACATAGAAACACCTGGGGGGGGTGGGGCCAGGTTCCCTTTTAATTTCAGTTCCTGTGCCTGCATGGCGTTTGCAGGTCACGTTGCCGGCTACACAGCAGGGGAACAGCTGGCGTTGCTGAACCCCACTAACACATTGGCTGGTGTTTTTCTCTGTGCAGCTAGCACTTCCGGGCAAAAACTAGCGGTGTTTGAGCCCAGGGTCAGCAGGAGGAGGAGAGGAGCAGAGTGTAGGGCCGAAGCCTGCACTGGTGGGCAGCTTTTGTTCTGTTGTGCCAGCGTGGCTTGTGCTGGACACGTTGCCGACTACACAGCAGGGGAACAGCTGGCGGTGCTGAACCCACTGACACATCACCTAGTGTTTTTTTCTGTGTAGACAACACTTCCAGGTGGCAACTGACAGTGTTGAAACCCAGGGGAATCAAAGAGGAGCAGAGTGTAGGCCGAAGCCTGCAGTGGAGCAAGTTGAAAGGGAACCTTTAACCCCCCCCCCCCCAGGCATTTGTTGCTGAAAGAGCCATCTTGTACAGCAGTAATACTGCACATGGAAAAATGGTGGCTCCGAAAATTATGCTCCTTGCAAACGCTGAAGTACACACTCATATAATGTGTCCCCTCACACCCGTCAAACCATCCCGGAAGTGGGACTTTCCTTTGTAATGTGACACAGCACAGCCGTCATTCCAACCCCCTTGGTGCCGGGCACCACCTCCTCAACGTTGTTTGGTTCTGTCACGGAGCCCGCACTGTAATGTTATCCCTTGGCCATGCACAGTTAGCGGTGCCCGTCTTCTGACATCATGTAGGTGTCAGGCTGGCAGTGCCTGTGCGTCCAAGCTGCCCGAGATCCAACCTTGCAGTGTCATCTAATGTAGTCCCACTGCGGGCCAGGGATCCATGGGGCATGCGCAGTGCATATCATCGCCTCTCACTCACCTCCTTCCTGCTTCTTCAGACTGTGCGGCGTCACGGCCGTGGCATGCTATTAGGGATCAGCTGACGCCGGCCTAGTCTGAAGAAGCGTGAAGAAGGGGAGTGAGAGGCTAGTATATGCACTGCGCATGGCCATGGATACCAGGCCCACTGTGGGATCACATTAGACGACACTGCGAGGTGTGATTTCGGGCAGCGTGGACGCACAGGCGCAGCCAGGACGACAACAAATGATGTCAGAGGACGGGCAGCGCAAACTGTGCATGGCCAAGGGATAACATAACAGCGCAGGGTCCATGACGGAATCAAACAACGCTAAGGAGGCAGCGCACGGTGCCAAGGGGGTAGCAATGACGGCTGTGCTGTGTCACATTACAAAGGAAAGTCCCCACCTCCGGGGACGGTTGGACGGTGTGAGGGGGGACACATTACATGAGTGTGTAGTTCAGCGTTTGCAAGGAGCATAATTTCAAGAGCGACCTTTCCCTTGTGCAGTATTAGTGCTGCACATGGTGGCTCTTTCAGTAACAAACGCCTAGGGGGGGGTGGGGGACAGGTCCCCCTTACATTTTAGTTGTGCCAGCGTGGCGGTCGCATGACACGTTGCCGGATACACAGCTGGGGATCAGCTGACGTTACTGAACCCCAATAACAGAGGAGCGACTGTTGACTGTGCACACAGCACTTCCAGGCACCAACTGGCGGTGTTAGAGCCCAGGGACAGCAGGAGGAGCAGATTGGAGGTATTGCCGCACACACAGCTGGGGATCAGCTGACGTTACTGAACCCCAATAACAGAGGAGCGACTGTTGACTGTGCACACAGCACTTCCAGGCACCAACTGGCGGTGTTAGAGCCCAGGGACAGCAGGAGGAGCAGAGGAACAGAGTGTAGGCCGAAGCCTGATTGGAGCAAGTTGAAAGGAAACCTTTAACCCCCCCCCCCAAGACGTTTGTAGCTGAAAGAGCCATGTTGTGCAGCACTAAGGATGCAAAAGGAAAAGGTTGCTCTTTTAATTATGCTCCTTGCAAACACCGAAGTAAACACTAAAAATGTGTCCCTTTATACCGTTAAACCGTTCCGGAGGTGCGAATTTCCTTCGTAATGGGACACAGCACAGCTGTCATTCCTATCCCCTTGATGCCGTGCGCTGCCTCCTCAGCGTTGTTTTAAGCTGCCACGGAGCCTGCGCTGTTCTGTTAGCCCTTGGCCATGCCCAATTAGCGCTGCCTGTCTTCTGACATAATTTGGTGTCAGGCTGTCAGTGCCTGTGCGTCCACGCTGCTCCAGATCCCACCTCGCAGTCTCATCTAACGTAATCCCACTGCGGGCCTTGGAACCATGGGCATGCACAGTGCATAACCTCGACTCTCACTCCCCTCCTTCCCTCTTCTTCAGACTGTGCGGTGTCACGGCCGTGGCATGCTAGGGATCAGCTGACGGCGCACAGTCTAAAGAAGGCGGAGGGAAATGAGCGAGAGCCCGAGGGGAAGATATGCACTGCGCATGCCCATGGATCCCAGGCCCGCAGTGTGACTCAATCAGAAGACACTGCGAGGCGGGATCTCGGGCAGCGCGGCCGCACAGGCGCAGCCAGCCTGACACCAAATTATGTCAGAAGACAGGCAGCGCAAATAGGGCATGCCCAAGGGATAACAGAACAGCGCAGGCTCCGTGACAGCTTAAAACAACGCTGAGGAGGCAGCGCATGGCACCAAGGGGGTAGGAATGACGGCTGTGCTGCGTCACATTACGAAGGAAAGTCCCAGCTCCGGGACGGTATAACGGTATCAGTGAACACATTTTATAAGTGTTAAGTTCTGCGTGTGCAAAGAGCTAAAAAAAAAGAGCTACCTTTTCCTTGTGCAGCATTACTGCTGCACAAGATGGCTCTTTCAGTAACAAACGACGGGGGGGGGGGGGGGGACAGGTTCCCTTACATTTAGGTTGTTGTGCCAGCGTGGCGGTCGCAGGACACATTGCCGGCTACACAGCTGGGGATCAGCTGACGTTACTGAAACCCAATAACACTGGGTCGTATGTTTTTACTGTGCAGCCTGCACTTCTGAGCCGCAACTGGCGGTGTTGGAGCCCAGGAATAGCAGTTCAGGTGGTAGAAAGATGAACACAGCAGGAGACCTGGATGACACCCAATTACTTAATCAGGCAGAGGAGTGGCAAATTCCTGCGAGATCCAGGCCTGGTTCATTTTCAGGAAAGTAAGCCGGTCAACGTTATCGGAGGATAGTCGCATGCGACGGTCTGTTAGTACACCACCTGCGGCACTAAAGACACGTTCCGATAAGACACTAGCCGCAGGGCAAGCCAGCACCTCCAATGCATACTGGCTTAGCTCTGGCCATGTATCCAGCTTAGAGACCCAAAACTTGAACGGGGAAGAGCCGTCTGGGAGTACAGTAAGAGGGCAAGCCATGTAGTCTGTCACCATCTGACGGAACCGTTGCCTCCTGCTGACTGGAGCCGCCGGTGATGGTGTGTAGACATTTGGGGCGGGCACACAAAAGTGTGCCAGAGTTGTGCCATACTGGGCTTGCCTTGGGCAGAGGCACTGCTTCTGCTCCCTCTTTGGGCAGAGCCTCCCCCACTGCCTCGACGCACTGAGCTGCTTTGTAAAGCACTAGCAGCACTCCTCTCAGTTGGACAGGAGAAGATGATGGAATTCACCAGTGTGTCGTGGTACTCCCGCAATTTACGCTCCCGGGTCAACGCAGGGATGAGGTTTTGGACGTTGTCCCGGTAGCGAGGATCGAGGAGGGTGAACACCCAATAATCAGGCATGTTGAGAATGTGGTCGATGCGGCGGTCGTTTCTCAGGCACTGCAGCATGAAATCCACCATGTGCTGCAGAGTGCCAACCGGCCCAGAAACGCTGTCCCCTGCTTGAGACATGATCTCTGCCCGCTCGTCATCACCCCACCCTCGCTGTACACACTGACCACTGGACAATTGTGTCGCTCCCTCCTCTGGACGGAGCTCTTCCTCCTCCATTGACTCCTCCTCATCCTCCTCACAAATTGGCCCCTGCGTACCCCTTTGTGAGGAACCACGTGGCGCTGACTCTCCAGAAGCTGATGGAAAAGGTGACTCCTCATCCTCCACCTCTTCCACCACATCATCCCTTAACCCTTGCAAAGTTTGCTGAAGCAGGCAGATAAGGGGGACAGTCATGCTGACTAGTGCATCATCTGCACTTGCCATCCGCGTGGAATAATCAAAAGGACGCAAAACCTGGCAGACGTCCTTCATAGTGGCCCACTCTGTGGTTGTGAAGTCTGATCGGCGCTGACTGCGACTTCTTTGCGCCTGATGCAGCTGGTACTCCATAACTGCTTGCTGCTGCTCACACAACCGCTCCAACATATGTAACGTGGAATTCCACCGGGTAGGTAGGTCACATATGATGCGGTGTTCCGGAAGGCGGAATCGGCGCTGCAGAGCAGCAATGCGGGATCTGGCCAAGCTGGAACGCCGCAAGTGAGCACACTCTAGGCGGACCTTGTGCAGCAGGGCATCAAGATCC